>NC_053041.3:163630089-164230089 GCF_002575655.3 Aegilops tauschii subsp. strangulata | reverse complement strand
GGTCGACCGAACTTTTACGATCGAGTCTTTTGCAGCGCCGCAAAATATCATTGAACTTCCAGACAACGATGAAGACATGCCTCAGAAGACCATGGGAAGAAAGGGCAGGACTTCGAGTAGGAGGGTGCCTGCCAGCAAGGTACCCCAGTCAACACCAGTGCTAGAACCAGTGATACAGCGATCCGGAGATCCAGTTCGGGCTTCTGTTTCTTTTGTCGTTCCTGTGTCGACTAATCGTCCTTCGGCGTCGACTGCCCAAGTCTTTGCTCCGTCCGTGCAACTCCATGCCTCAGATCCCTTGGCTGCTCCGACTGTTCCACCAACTCTGCTCTTTGTCACCCATCATGTCCCGAAGGACCGAGTGGGCGTTGCTAAGGAAGCTATACGCCAAGCAGGCCTTATGATGGAGCAAATGAAGGTGGTGCATGAAGCTAGCAAGGCTGCCTACGATGCCAACTCTGCTCTTCAAACCAATGTTCAGGTGAGTTGATTTCCGACTGATCTTTGCTCTATTAGGATATGGTACTTGAAAACTGCTGCTTTATTATTCATAAGATGTCCGTGGATGAGCATTTTGAAACCTTTAATGTGCATCTATCATGAATCTGCACCTTGCATCCATTCACCCACTGGGTGCTTTAACTTTTGCTGAATAGTTCTTCCACTTGAGTCGACTAGGTCGCGTCGAGTGAATCCTTGAATCAGTGGGGGCACCCAGAGTGCACCCACTGGGTGTAGTCCCCGAGACCGCCATTGAATGTTTGATTCAGCAGGGGTCTTTGTCCAATATCTCTTTACAATCCTTCCACTCGGTCCAGAAAGGTCGTGCCGAGTGCGATCCGGACCAGTGGGGGCACGCCGAGTGCACCCACTGGGTGTAGTCCCCGAGACCGCGGTCGACTGCGGGCAGTTGGCGGTGGTCTGAGAATAATTGTTGTCTCTTTTTTTCGACTGGACGGACCATGTCGAGTGGAAAGTCGAACCAGTGGGGGCACGCCAAGTGCACCCACTGGGTGTAGTCCCCAAGACTACTATTGAATGTTTGATTCGACAGTAGTCTTAGAACTCTTTTTGCCGTAATGACCTGAACTTGTATCTTATTGTCCAGAGGCAATCAGACTTTGTTCTCGTCGACTGACACGTCTTACTCATTGACTTGCAGAAATCTTGTGAGCTCGGGATCCAGTTCACTAAATTGGAGCAGAAGCAGATCTAGCTCAATCTCGACCTGGAGTTGGCCAAGGAGTACTTGCAGAAGGCTAAGGATGAAGCAGCTGCCATGGGAGGTAATATCTTGTCGACTGTTTGCCTTGTCATCTTTTCTTTTCGTCTTTTGAACCGAGTGAACCCACTCGAACATATGTGCGTAGTGAAAATCGACAACTCCAAGCTCGTTTGAAGAATGTTATTTCTTTAGACAAAATGAAGCAGGCTCTGGAGCAGAAGGACCTTGACCTTGCCACAACGCAGAAGACGGCGCGGGAGAGAACTGAACTTGCCGACAAGAAGCTGGCTTCAGTCGGCAAGTTGGAAGAAGAGAACGCCAAGTTGAAGACCGCCGTTAACGAAGCCAACAAGGAAGTCGTGCAGCTGAAGAAGGACAAGGTGGCCCTGACCGACAAGGTGGGTGATATCACTCGGAAGAGGGATGAACTGGAGGTTTATCTAGGAGGACTCGCCAAGAAGATGTTCCTTATGCTTGAAGGTACCTTCCCCTGTCCGACTGATTTGCAACTGTCGACTCATCATATAACTATCGACTGACCATTTTCCTGTGTGCAGAATTCAGTCAAAACTTCGAGGAGGAGACTGGGCGGATTGAGACGAATCTGGACCCCATTAACTCCCCCGTCAAGGATGAAGCTGTGATGAATGTGCTGCGACTGGAATCCCGCTTTGCCAGCATCACCGACTATCTTGCTCGACTGAAGGTGGCGGTATCGCGGATTGATACGGAGCTCTGGCCAGGTGTGACATTCCATAATGACCTCGAGTCTCTGATGACTCGACTCAACAAAATCCCTGGTCGAGTGCAGGCGTGGAAGAAGTCATCTGCTCGGTGCGGTGCTGACGTGGCTCTGTCTCTGGTCCGCGTCCATTGTAAGGAAGTTAAAGAAGAGAAGCTGGAAGCTCTCAAGGTCGCCAATACCAAGAAGCTTCAATTCCAGTCCTTCATGGAGACCTTCATCGATGCTGCTACTCGTATTGCTGATGGAATCGACCTGGACGAGTTCGTCGAGCCAGCTTGCCCTCCTCCAGCGGAGTGAACAAACTTAATGCCTCACTTTTATTTGCCTCGGAATGTCGAGTGATTTTGTAACCGTTAAACTCCTTCAGGCCTGATTCCCGAGTACTTTCGTTCGTGGTTCTGAACCTTGCGGGATTTATCCGAACTTGGTTTTTCTTTGAATATGGTTTGTATTTACCACTTTCAGATCCCTTAACTCCGAGTGGAGCTTGATTCTTCACTCGGAATAGATGTTGTATTTGTGGTGCAGCTCCGACGAGAGGGCCGTGGACATGAGCATCAGGTGCCACACACGACCTGCACCTCGTCGTCCTTGCAGACTAGGATGGAGCGGGCATTGTACTTGTGACGCAGCTCCGACAAGAGGGCCGCGGATATGAGCACTAGGTGCTGCATACGTCCTGTACCTCGTTGTCCTTGCGGATCGTGATGGAGCGGGCGTTGCACTTGTGGCGCAGCTTTGTGTGCAACCGTGCGTTGTATTTGTGGCGCAGCTTAGACCGTGTGGCCAAGTTTCCGAGTGAGAGGGTTGCTCTTCAACTCGGAATTTGTTTTGTAACTTAGGCGAGTACGGGGTTGCAACTAAGCCGCCGAGTGGGAGGATTGCTCTCCACTCAGAGTATTTTCATAACTTAGGCGAGTACGGGGTCGCAGCTAAGCCCCCGAGTGAGAGGGTTGCTCTTCACTCGAAGTGTTTTTGTAACTTAGGCGAGTACGGGGTCGCACCTAAGCCCCCGTGTGAGAGGGTTGCTCTTCACTCGGAGTGTTTTTGTAACTTAGGCGAGTACGGGGTCACAGCTAAGCCCCCGAGTGAGAGGATTGCTCTTCACTCGGAGTGTTTTTGTATCTTAGGCGAGTACGGGGTTGCAGATAAGCCTCCGAGTAAGAGGGTTGCTCTTCACTCGGAGTGTTTTTGTAACTTAGGCGAGTACGGGGTCGCAGCTAAGCCTCCGAGTGAGAGGGTTGCTCTTCACTCGGGGTGTTTTTGTAACTTAGGCGAGTACGTGGTCGCAGCTAAGCCCCCGAGTGAGAGGGTTGCTCTTCACTCGGAGTGTTTTTGAAACTTAGGTGAATCGGGTTCGCGGCTAAGCCCCCGAGTGAGAGCGTTGCTCTTCACTCGGGTGTTTTTGTAACTTAGGCGAGTACGGGGTCGCAGCTAAGCCCCCGAGTGAGAGGATTGCTCTTCACTCGGGGTGTTTTTGAAACTTAGGCGAATTGGATTCGCGGCTAAGCCACCCACTGGGGGATTTGAACACATGTGTTTATGGGATAACAATCATTGAGATACTGCAAAAAATCTTGTCTTCGATAAGCAAACTGAAGGATTCTTATTACAACTCGTCAATTTGAGTGTTTAGGTATAGAAACGGCGGAGTAGCTCCGCATTCCACGAGTGTGGCTCGTCTTCTTTCTTGGCTACGTTGTAGAGGTGATACGCCCCGTTGTGGAGCACCTTCGTGATGATGAAGGGACCTTCCCAGGCCGGAGCGAGCTTGTGAGGTCGTTTCTGATGCACTCGGAGCACAAGGTCTCCTTCTTGGAATGCTTGACCTCTGACATTACGGGCATGGAATCGACGCAGGTCCTGCTGATAGATGGTCAACCGGATCAGAGCCATCTCACGTTCTTCCTCTAGGAGATCAACTACATCTTGGCGTGCCTTTTCTGCTTTAGCTTCGGAGAAGAGTTCCACTCGGGGAGCGTTGTATAGCAAGTCACTCGGAAGCACAGCTTCAACACCATACACCATGAAGAAAGGAGTTCGGTCAGTCGACCGGTTTGGAGTAGTTCTCAGTCCCCATAAGACAGATGGTAATTCAGTCACCCAAGCTCCAGCAGCATGCTTGAGATCGCGCATTAGTAGGGGTTTCAGCCCTTGAAGGATCAAACCGTTCACCCTTTCTACCTGCCCATTCGACTGCGGGTGCACAACAGATGCGTAATCGACCCGAGTGCCTTGGGAAGCACAGAATTCCCTGAACTCATCAGAATCAAAGTTGGAGCCATTATCTGTGATAATACTGTGAGGGAATCCATATCTGAATATCAGCTCTCTGATGAAACTGATGGCAGTGCTTGAATTAAGATTCTTGATAGGCTTGGCTTCAATCCATTTGGTGAATTTGTCAACTGCCACAAGCAAATGAGTGAAACCACTTCTGCTGGTCTTGAAGGGTCCAACCATATCCAACCCTCAAACAGCAAACGGCCAGACGAGTGGAATAGTCTTCAAGGCAGATGCAGGCTTGTGAGACATGTTTGAGTAGAACTGGCAGCCTTCACACTTGTCGACTATATCTTTTGCCATCTCATTTGCACGCGACCAATAGAATCCCGCTCGATATGCTTTGGCCACGATGGTCCGAGAGGACGCATGGTGACCACAGGTCCCCGAGTGGATATCATTTAGAATCATTTGACCTTCTTCTGGTGTGATACATCGCTGAGCGACCCCGGTGACACTTTCTCTGTAAAGCTAACCACCTATCACCGTGAAGGCTTTGTATTGATGGACAATCTGACGGGCCTCATCTTCATCCTCCGGAAGCTCCTTCCCGAGCAGATACGCAATGTATGGCACCGTCCAATCGGGGGTGATTACCAAAACTTCCATGATTAGGTCGACTACAGCCGGAACTTCAATCTCAGTCGGATTGGTAGAACTTTTCGGTTGCGGGCGCTCCTCTGTGAAAGGATCTTCTTGGACTGATGGGGTATGAAGATGCTCCAAGAACACATTGCTGGGTATAGGTTTCCAAGTGGAACTCAACTTTGCCAGATCATCAACAACTTGATTCTTGATTCGGGGTATGTGGTGGAGCTCTAACCCCTCAAACTTCTTCTCTAGCTTTCTTGCTGCATTGCAATAACCAGTCATTGCTGGACTCCTGATATCCCATTCCTTCATCACTTGATTGACCACCAAATCTCCGTAGACCATCAAGCGACGGACGCTGAGTGAGATGGCCATACGCAACCCATACAGAAGTGCCTCATATTCAGCTTCATTGTTTGAAGAATCAAAGTGAATCTGGAGTACATAGCTGAGCTTGTCACCTCTTGGGGATACCAAAACCACTCCAGCGCCAGAACCATTCAGCATCTTGGACCCATCAAAGAACATAGTCCAATGTTCCGAGTGAATCTGAGTCGGTTGCTGCTGTTCAATCCACTCGGCCAGGAAATCAGCTATTGCTTGGGACTTGATTGCTTTCTTTGCCTCAAACTTGATATCTAACGGAAGGAGTTCAATCGCCCACTTTGCTACTCGACCAGTTGCATCTCTATTGTTCAGAATTTCTGGTAACGGAGAGTCGCTGACGACTGAAACCGAGTGGTCTGAGAAGTAGTGTGCAACTTTCTTCGCGGTCAAGTAAATTCCATAAACAAGCTTCTGATAATGTGGATATCTCTGCTTGGATAAAGTCAAGACTTCAAAAATGTAATACACTCGGCGTTGAACTTTGTAGGCTTTGCCTTCTTCTTCCCGCTCGCCCGTGAGCACTGTACTGATAACTTATCCAGTGGCTGCAATGTAGAGTTGTAGAGGCTCTTTGCTGATTGGGGTAGCAAGCACCGGCTGGGTGGAAAGCAAGGTTTGTGCTCTACAAACGTTGCTTTGGCTTCAGGAGTCCACTTGAACTTGTCAGACTTTTTCATCAGTCGGTAAAGAGGCAATGCCTTTTCACCGAGGCGAGAGATGAATCAGCTCAATGCAGCCAAACAACCAGTAAGCTTCTGAACGTCGTGCACACGCACGGGGCGTTTCATTCGGAGGATTGCTCCAACCTTTTCTGGGTTTGCGTCGATCCCTCGTTCGGAAACGAGGAAACCGAGTAACTTTCCACCTGGGACTCCGAATGTGCACTTTTACGGGTTAAGCTTGATATCATATCTTCTCAAGTTGGCAAAGGTTTCAGCGAGGTCAGTCAGTAGGTCGGAACCTTTACGTGACTTGACCACGATGTCATCCATGTATGCTTCCACATTCCGACTGATTTGAGTGAGCAAACACTTCTGAATCATGCACATGAATGTGGCGCCAGCATTCTTGAGACCAAAAGGCATGGTAACATAGCAAAAACACCCGAATGGGTGATGAAAGCTGTTTTTATTTCGTCGGGCCCATATAGTCGGATATGATGGTACCCAGAATATGCGTCCAAAAAGGACAAACGCTCAGATCCCGCAGTTGAGTCGACAATTTGGTCGATGCGGGGGAGAGGGAAGTGATATTTCGGGCAGGCCCGATTGATATGTTTGAAATCAATGCACATACAAAGTGAATCATCCTTCTTGGGGACCATGACAAAATTGGCGAGCCACTCGGAATGGTATATCTCTCGGATGAACTCAGCCCCAGAAGCCGAGCCACCTCCTAGCCAATTGCCTTCCTCTTCTCCACGGCGGACCGACGGAGATGCTCTTTAACGAGTTTTGCTTTTGGGTCGACTCGCAAACGGTGCTCAGCCAGTCCCCTGGGTACACCAGGCATGTCACATGGTTTCCATGTAAAGATGTCCCAGTTCTCACGGAGGAACTGGATGAGCGCTTCTTCCTATTTGCTGGAGTGTTGTTGAGATTTGAGTCAGAGCAGCATTGGGATCGGTCGGGTGAATGTGAACTGGCTTTGTTTCACCGGACGACTGAAATGCAGACTCTGAAGCAGGCTTCTTAGCACGTACCAAATCACTCGGATCTGCATTCTTCTGGTATTCTTGCATCTCTACTGCCGCCATCTGTTCATCGGCGATCTTTGAGCCCTTCTGGAGGCACTCTTCTGCTCTCTGCCAATTTCCAGTGACTATGATCACGCCTCTAGGGCTAGGCATCTTCAACTTGAGGTACACGTAACACGACCGAGCCATGAAACGAGCATATGCAGGCCTGCCCAGAATGGCATGGTAGGCACTGTGAAAATCCACCACTTCAAACGTCAACTTTTCTTTGCGGTAATTCTTTGAATCACCGAAAACCACATCAAGAGTGATCTGACCGAGTGAATCGGCTTTCTTTCCTGGGATGACTCCGTGGAACCGCATGTTGCTCTCGCTAAGTTTGGACATCGGAATGCCCATCCCTCGGAGGGTTTCAACATACAAAATGTTCAGACCGCTGCCACCATCCATAAGAACCTTGGTCATTCGAGTGCCCCCAACGACTGGGTCGACCACCAACGCTTGCCGCCCGGGGGTAGCAACATGCGCTGGGTGGTCGGACTGGTCGAATGTGATGGGAGTCTTTGACCACTTCAAATATGTTGTCGTTGCCGGAGCAACCATATTTACTTCCCTGTTGATAATTTTCAGTCGACTTTTGCTCTCGATGTCAGCAAAAATCACCAAATTGGCATTGACATTGGGGTAACCATCATCCTCTTCTTTGTCTTCGTCCTTATCAGATTCTTTTTCCTTTTCACTAGGCTGACCCTCTCGGAAGCTCTGAATCAGGAGTCGACACTGTCGAGTGGTATGCTTGGGGTAAATCAGGTTTCCCTCTTCATCTTTCTTGGTGTGTATATGACACGGTAAATCAGGCACATCATTTCTCGCTTGATCTTTCACTTTCTTGGGGATCCATGGCCCCTTAGGCTTTCCTTTGAATTTCCCTTGGTTCACAACTGCGGCCTCACCAGACCCGCGTGTTCTGCTTTGCGCTTCTGCTTCCGACTGGAATTTCCTCCCCGGTGTCCTGGGCGACTGGTTTGTTCTTGCCACTACGGAGTCAGTCTTCTTCCTCGCCGTTAGCATACTGAGTGGCTATTTCCATCATCCGGGCCAGGGTCATGTCCCCTGTTCGACCGAACTTCAGGTTAAGCTCTCTGTACCGAACGCCCTCTTTGAAGGCACAAACTGCTTGATGCCGCGACACGTTTTCCACAGTATGATGAAGAGTGGTCCATCTCTGGATATAATCCCTCAAAGTTTCATTCGGTTTCTGGACGCAATGCTGCAACTTAGTCAGCCCGGTAGGTCATTTGCAAGTACCCTCGAACGTTCTGACAAACACTCGGGCCAATTCTTCGCAACTGAAAATACTTCCAGGAGCCAACTGATTCAACCAAGCTCTGGCTAAGCCTTCCAGCATCAAGGGGAGGTGCTTCATGGCTACATCATCATTGCCGCCACCAATCTGGACAGCCACTCGGTAATCCTCTAGCCAGGTGTCTGGCTTCGACTCACCGGTGAACTTGCTTACTCCCGTCGCCAACCTGAAGTTGGGCGGAATCTCAGCAGCTCTGATGGCTCTGCTGAAACATTCAGGACCAGAGACATGAACTCTGCCTCCACTCGGGTTATTCCTATCATTTCCTTCTCTGTGTGCCCGGTTTCTGTCGACCAGACCTTGCACAAGAATTGATCTTGCATCAAACCCAGGCTCTCTTGGGTCGACCGAGACCCTTCGCTCATCGCCATACGGGCGCCTGTCATCGTACTGCCGGGGCACATACGATCCGCCCCTCGGAGGGGGCGTAGGCACTCGACGGCGATCATCACGGCCGAGTCGATGATCATACTGCTCGTGGTTACGACCTAGGTACTGCTCTTGGCGGTGCCCACGACCCTCACGTCGCGGAGACGATCTTGGGCTGTGAGCCGACTGGACTTTGTCCGCCACCACAGACCTGCTGTGGATCTTGTTGCGCGACTGAGAAACGGCTGTGTTTTGCTCACCTGCTGCCCGGAGCAGCGCTCAGATCTACATCAAACCTCTTCCAGCCTCCGATTGGGACGACCGAATCGACTCTGCTATACGAGTTGCAGCTGTAAGATTCTGGATCGGAGTGGTATACCTGGGGTTCAGGCGGAAACAACTGTCGTTGCTGTCGACTGGATTCGGGGATCAATTGACGGGCACGCTCGTCGAGTGAATTTTGAAGGTTCTCCAGACGCGCGCGCTCGGCCAAGTTAGCCAGGTGCGCGGTCTCCAGGGCCCGAGCCTCGGAAGTCTCCCCCACGATGGGGGTCTGGAGCGCCTCCACGTTGCGGCGATGCAGCTCATCCCTTTGCTCCGACGTGAGGGCTTGGGGTTCATACTCATCGTGAGCATACGATGGACCGTCGCCGTCGCCGCCGCTGCGATGGTACCCAGGTGGGCTGCAACGGGAGTCGACCATAAGGACCTCCGCCGCGGGGTCGATGCTTCCACACTCGGAAAGAGTGTCTACGGAGCCAGTCGACTAGACCGTATAGGGATTCGTCGGGCTCGATTGCCGCAACTTGGGGGTGGCAGACTGGCGGGCCACCGCGTGTTTCACCCAGCGCTGAAGCCACGATCGACTGGACCGCTTGCAATGGCGTACAGCGGGGAGAGTGGATGATGAAGGTGCCGACCGATACTGGGTCGACGGCTGCCGCAGGAGGACGCCGCAGGCACTCGTGCGAAAGTGCGCCGCCCCATGGACAGGAAGGGCCTCGACATCGAGGGGGGCCTCCTGGAGCCAGGCGGAGTCGTCGGTGATGAAGACGAGTGCGCCGAGTCGGATCTTGCGGCCTAAAGCCAGACCACCGCCGGAAACCATGATGATGAAGATCGGAAAAATTGCAACCTCGCCGGAAGTCGCTAAGACACCTGCCCCACGGTGGGCGCTAACTACCGTGGGAGTAAGTCTGACAATAGAATAGGGGGTACGTAGGAGGAGGCAAGGTCCTAGCTACGGTGAGGTTGTGCACGCAAGGTTTACGAGTTCAGGCCCTTCTCGAAGGAAGTAACAGCCCTACGTCTCGGTGCCCGGAGGCTTTGGTTGACTGGATTATGCGTGAGAGTTACAGGGGGTGCGATCCCTTGTGCCAGAGGAGGGGGTGGCTTATATAGAGTGCGCCAGGCCCCCAGCCATCCCATGTTACACAGGGTTCAATGTACTATAAGATAGGGCGTTACTGGTAACGCCAGTTAAAAGAGCTATAAATGATCTTTAAGACTACGGAGTTGCCTCGGCTAGCGGATGGGAAGTTGTACTTGCTAATAAGGAGTTGCCTCCTCGCCTTTAAGGCATTTCCCGTTGGTCACCGTGTGGGACCTACTCCCTACTATCACAGACGTTTGTGCCTTTAGAAACTGTGTGCAATTTTTACATACCGGATCACTTCCATTCGAACTTACATTTTCTTTACGTAAAACTAGCCGGAAGAAGCAAAAGCTTTGCCTTTTCATTAATTAAGAACAAGATAGTTGCCCATTTAATTGCAGAAAACCACAGCTGATGCCCGTCGGCATTCTCCTGCTCTTGCGCGGCAGTGCTTTGACACTCTTGCTCTGCTCTGCTCCATGGGGGGTGACGAACACATGTGTAGACATTGGCTCGCTCAAGCACTAGGGCATGATGATACCGCTCACGCTCGGTGGCACGCTGCCGCTCTTGCTCAGCAGCGCACGGCCGTTCTGGCTCTCCGGCCTACTCCGGCTCATTCTCTTCATTGAGGAGGTTGATGACAACGGCGGCGCTTCACCGGATTGGCATGCTTGGAATGGTATATTGCAGTATAGCCAGTGTGTCGCCACCTAGCCTTCTATGCCCACTGACATTGGTAGCGGGAAACCGTGGGAGGAGTGGTGGGAAACTGATTGGGGGAGTTGCGGGAAACGGTAGCGTGTTTGAATATGTAACACCCTTAATATGGAAACTTAGAAAAGAAGGAAGCGCGAGCTAGCACAACGCGTGCGCACAATGCTTACCCACGGGTGCCAGACGGTTGACCAAAACTGCTTTAAATATTCAGAGTTTGTTTGGCCTTTTTATACATCGTAATTGAGTTTTCTAGGCATTAATTTAATGTGCATAATTCAAATAATACATGCTCCAGTGCACCAAAATGGCTAGAAAAATCATACATGTGTCCTTGGATGCATGTTTAGGTCACATGCAAGGAATGGTAATGAATTACATCCGTCTCGATGTCCTGGCTTGGCCTCAAACATTGGGAATCTCCCCCCTAAATCCAAAACTCACCCGAAAATCATGAAACTTGGCATGGTATCATGACATGGAACATATATGTCGTGGTAAAAATTGTCCAATTTGGGGCAAGCTTTATTACAAGCCTCTTACAAATTGGACCTTCTCTCAAGAAGCCTCGTGGTTCCGATAGGGAACGTGTCCCCCTTGTGGGCGAAACGATAATCGCTGCATGTTCTCGCCTTGTATTTTTTTATAGGCAACATAGAACAACATGAGATTTGTGCTAAAATTTGAAATTGTTCAGGGTTTGTTTGGCCTTTTTTATACATTAATTGGGTTTTCAAGGCATTTAATGTCCATAATTCAAATCTGAACTATAAGCACATGCTCCAGTGCACCAAAATGGGTTGAAAATCATACATGTCTCCTTGGGTGCATGTTTAGGTCCCATGCAAGGAATGTGAATGAATTACAAACGTCTCAGTGTCCTGGCTCGGCCTCAAACATGGAGAATCTTGTTTCTTAAATCCCCGTAAATCCAAAAATCACCCAAAATTCATGAAACTTGGCATGGTGTCAAGACATGGCACATATATGCCATGGTAATTTTTTTATCCAATTTGGGGAAAGTTTTGGTACAAGCCTCTTACAAACCAGAGCTTCTCGCAAGAAGCCTCGTGGTTTCGATAGGGAACGTGCCCCCCTTGTGGGCGAAACGATAATTGCTGCCTCTTCTCGCATTGTATTTTTTTCCACATGCAACATAGACCAACATGAGATTCTGCTGAAATATGAAATTATTTAGCGTTCGTTTGGCCATTTTTATGCATTAATTGAGCTTCCTAGGTATTTAATATTCATAATTCAAATTTGAACCACAAGCACATGCTCTAATGCACCAAAATGGCCAGAAAAATCATACATGTGTCCTTGGATGCATGTTTAGGTCCCATGCAAGGAATGAGATGAATTACAACCGTCTCGGCATTCTGGCTCGGCCTCAAACATTGAGAATCTTGTTTTTAAATCCCGTAAATCCAAAAATCACCCAAAATTCATGAAACTTGGCATGGTGTCATGACATGGCACATATATGTCATGGTAAAAAAATTGTCCAATCTGGGGCAAGTTTTGGAACAAGCCTCTTACAAATCGGAGCTTCTCGAAAGAAGCCTCGTGGTTCTGATAAGGAACATGTCCCCCTTGTGGGTGAAACGAAAATCACTGCCTCATCTCGCCTTGTATTTTTCTACACGCAACATAGACCAACAGGAGATTAGTGCTGAAATATGAAATTATCCAGGGTTCGTTTGGCCTTTTTATACATTAATTGAGTTTTCTAGGCATTTAATGTCCATAATTCAAATTTGAACTACAAGCACATGCTCCAGTGCACCAAAATGGGTTGAAAAGTGTCCTATAGGGTGCATTTTTAGGTCTCATTGAAGGAATGAGAATGAATTAAAAATGTCTCAGCATCCTGGCTCGGCCTCAAACATTGAGAATCGTGATTTTTAAATCCCCGTAAATCCAAAACTCACCCAAAATTCATGAAACATGGCATGGTTCCATGACATGGCGCATATATGCCATGGTAAAAAAATCGTCCAATTTGAGATAAGGTGCACACATTAATAGCCAACGTAGGCCTTTGGAACAAATAGCTGACATGTTACTATTGCAAACAGTTGTAGTTTTTGAACCATGGGTTTTCCTGTAACCATTTACGTGCGACCATGTGTCCCTCTTTTTATTGGAGAGTACTACCTCGGTCCTGGTTTATTGGTATTCTTTGTATTTTGTGCCAAAATTTAACCATAGTCAATGGCGTGCGTGCAACTGTTTGATTAGATGGGACGAGCATGAGAAGTCCGCCGTGCAGACTCGACGGGATGTGTGAGAGCAGTCTGCCGCTTAGGCTCGACGGGATGCGTGCGAGCAATCCACCGCGCAGGCTCGACGGGACACGTGCGAGCTATTCACCGCGCAGACTCGACGGGACACGTGCGAGCAATCCACCGCGCATGCTCATCGGGAAGCGCGCTCTTTGACCTCCATCGACCCGCCGTCCGTCTCGCTCACAACTTCTCTATTAATGGCGGCCGAGCCGGTGTTTAACATGTGGTTGAAGCACCCGGACGGAGGGTGTTTGCTTGTGATCCCATGGCCCCACTCAATGTTAGTATTTGCTTTGTTCGTGCCTCATTGAGAACGTGATTTTAGCCTATTTTCAACTCATATTCCGGATAATTTAAAATGCCACATGCGGCAACGGATAATACAACAACAAATTTACAATGGCAACGGATAATACGATGACAAATTTATAATGGTGCGAATAATAATTGTCTTACGTATTACGGTTAATTTAAAATGTCACATGCGGCAATGCCCAAAGAACACAGGGAGAAGAGAAGAGGGAAATCGCAGACAACTATCTGGGTTGCTGCTGTCTCTACTCCTCGATGGATCACTGGGTGAGGAGTTCCTCCAGCTCCTTCTTCACATCCTCATGACTTTGCTTGAGAGCAGCCACTAATTCCTCCACCCGCAGCTCACGCTCAATATAGAGCTTCTTCAAGTCATCCATAAGTTCCTCGACGATGGCTTTCAGCGTCATCCCCGAGATACTGCTCTCCTCATATAAGTTCTTCCAGCTGGCGATCTCCTCCTCCTTCTTGGCGAGCTCCTTGTCGAGCTTTGCATTATCATCCACGAGTCGCACGACGAGGCTGGTCACCTTCTCAACTGAGGCATCACTAATCTCAAGCAGCTTCACCAAGCCGTTGACCAGCTCCCGCTGCTTAATTAGGCCTCGTCGTCGCTGGCCAAGGACTTTAGCATTGCCAGCTCGTCGCGTTCGCCAACGCGGTGAGTGTGCTTGTGGGAGCCATCACCTGTCCGTGAGAGCAAGTTTGAGGGCTCCGTGGCGCGCCACGACATCTCTACTGCGGCTGCCGTGTTATGGCGGGACCTCTCTAGTGCTTCTTCAGCCTTGGTCTTTGCTTCCTGGTTATATGTCGACCAATAACTCCTCCTACCAGCCATGGCAGACACAAGGAACGACTTGACTGGAAAGACCTTTTTTTTGTGATGAGGAGAGGAATGTGCAGTATTTTTTTAGCGGGTAGTTTTTATAGCCCAGTACTAGGTGGGAACACGTTTATTTTTGGTCGGTGTGAACAACTTTGCAATTAATTCTTGCATGGTAATCTGGAATGTGACGGGAAACAAGCTCAAAATTTATTGATTGTTTTTGGCTAAGCCCAAAACGGTTCCCAGATGGCGTACGTGGGCCCGCGTTCTCGGATGCGTACGTGTGTGCCCACTATCATGCACAATCCAGATATCACCGTCGTGTCCGATGGATGGCCTGTCGCGCCTCCCACGGGTGCCAGAAGGTTGACCAGAATCACTAAAAAAAGAAGGTTGACCAGAATTGCAATATGCAGGTGTGGTAGCTCGGTGTTGAGGAGGTCGCGGTGCCCTCTGCTCGCCCCCCCGCCGCCCTGCGTGCTCTGCTCGCCATTTAGGTGCCGAGGCGCCCTCTGCTCTCGCGTCCCTCCGCGCATACTCTGACAGCGGTTGGGGCCAGCGCACGATCACGTTGGGGACCCCATATGCACGCGGTTGCGCCACACACGTTGCCATGATGCGGTTACGTGCGGCACGATGGTCCCAGGAAGGCCACCGCTTCACCCCTCTGATTGTAGCCAAGCTTGGTGGGTTGAACATTGACGGCCGATTAGCTGCTTGGCAGCGACGTGGAGCCGGACAACTTCACTTTTCGGGGCTCCTGAGGCGAAGATGGAGAGTGGCGAGGTGGAGCTTGCGAAGAAGCTTCAGCTATTTGATCTCAGCCAGACACGAGGAACGAGCGCTGGAGATCATAGATTAGGTTAATCAATTATACCTCCAGAGCCGGACGAGCACCGCTTTTAGTTGAAGAATGTCCAAAATGTAATAAAATCGGTGCTCCTCCGGATCTGGAGGTATAATTAATTAACCTAAACTATGATCTCCGGCGCCCGTTCCCCGTCGCGCAACTCCATCCCGTCGTCGGCCGATGGTGGTATGCCGATATGTGTGGGTAACTAACTAGCAAGTGGATCAGTAGCGAGTCACCGCCGCCAGCCATTGCTGTGGTTATTTATAGCTAGCAGCTGGCTAGGGGATTGGGGATTTTATAATTCACCCCTGTGGTTGGTCCTTGCGTGGGAAGCCTTCGCCGGAGCGCGGGAAGACTAAGTGGAGCACACAACTGTATGCGGTGTCACGTGTTAACATATGGAAACGTATGTGTAACTTACTAATCATCACACACGAGTACTCGCACCACGCATCGTGTGCGACACTCCTAGCCATCGCAAGCAACTCATTTGCATTTTCGAAGTTTTTTCTACACACATAATCGCGCATGAAATAACTGCAGTAACCGTATGTGTTATTTTTTCTCATCGCAAACAGTTCATCAGAGTGGCCTGTTTGCCGTGTATCACACTCATCTTGTTTACATGAACCGTTTGTGTTCTTTTGGGTCATCACAAACAGTTCATCTATGTGAACTATATGCCATCTATCGCACACACCTTGATCTGGCTGACCGTTTCTATTGTTTGGCTCATCGCATACAATTCATCCGAGTGAACTGTATGCCGTCTATCGCATACACCTTGATCTGGCTGACCGTTTATGTTGTGTTCCCTAATCGCAAATAGTTCATCCTAATGAACTGTATGCCGTATATCACACACAGCTTGATATGGCTGACCGTTTCTATTGTTCTATCTCATCGCAAACAGTTCGTATGGATCAAATTTATGCCACGTATCGCACACACAACTCTAGTCTGAATAGTGTTTGGTGACTCCATCATTGCAAACAGTTCGTATCATTTTTATGGTTTTATTAGGACACTGTTTGTGATTTTAGCATCACACACAGTTTTGTCGTAGGGTCTCTGATTGTAGTGTTGCGTTAGCAGCATCCTGCAGTAGTGCATGGAGGACTTTGTAGCCTCGAGGATTAACAAGAATAAAACATTCTATGTGTATTCTCCATGCCATGTGGAATGAGAATCTCAATCAGGGGCAAACTAAGCCAGTCTGAGTTGGAAGTGTAAATCTGGTCTCAGATGAAGTGTGGAAGTGTTCGATCTAGCAAAAATAAAAATGTTCACTTGGAAGCGTTTTGCGTGGTCTTCCTTGCTTTGGAGTCTTGGCTAATTGATTACCTCTAATCTGGATTCGGATGTAGATAGTTCAGCTTTTTCCCGTAGAAGTGACCCTAGGTTATCAAAGCCAGAGGAAGAATTGCTAATTGAAAGGTGATTTTTACAAGTTCATGCTATCACTAGAAGCTCCAGTTTATCAGACTGAATATATATAGTTAAAAGAGATAAACAATAATAGGAAAATAGGTTAGGGCCTAAGGTCTTCACCTTCAAGCATATACTTGCACTAGGTATTTCATCTAAATATCGAACATGGTTCTGGTAAATACCGTTACCATGTGCTGTCAACATTTTTGTGTGTGTGTGTGGGGGGGGGGGTGCATCTTAATAACATGACAACCGACATGCAGCTGCATCATGATTCTATTTTCCAACCAAGGCCTTACCGTCTCGTGGGGTTACCTCAAATATAAAGGATTTCTCCATACCAATGCACCGGACATTTTAATGACTGCACCTCTTGTTCCCCCAAGGAATTGCTTTCAGCTACTATACTTGTCCTTACTCACCGGCATTCGGCATAGCCTTCCACTCATCCTTGCACTCTGCCTCTTCCTTGATCGATCCTTCGAATACCGAATAACTATGGGGCTTGGTGGATCTATGTCAGCATTCTGGGAACGGGGGTCCCCAGACTTGCTTGCCTGCGGCCCAAGGCGTGGCTCAGCCAGCGGCCTGGTACGGCCCATCTTCGTCAACAACCACTCAAGACCCTCGCGAGGGGCCAATCCTCGCGAGGCGGACGACACAAGACCTCCTCAGGGGCGGCCTCGCTAGGCTGGCTCGCGAGGAGCAGAGATATCAAGGCGGGGGGCACCTCGCGAGGTTCGCTTGACGTGAGCCATGACGACCGAAGCCAGGCGGGCGCCAGCGGGCGCAGAGCACCAGTTTCCTCTTTGGTGCTAAAGAGGTAAGCGCAGGCGAGGAGTCCCGAGGCATCAGGCAAAGGTTTCCATATCGGTGCAACAAGACCAAGACCAGCAGGACGGCAGGATGGAGGTCACCGCGGAGCAGGCGGCGTCACCACTAGAGCCTTTGGCAGGCGAAGACCACCTTTTGTCAGGATAACTTGTACTAGTTGCCCCCCTTCAAAATTGGCCGTTGTGGGATCCCTTCCCGCCGAACATTTGGGAAGAGGACCAGGGCCACTATAAATAGGACTATCCACCACCATAGGAGGCAACTCATCTGGGGGGCAGATCGTTACCTCACATACACAAGCTCACCGAGCTCAAGAACACCTCTCCTCAGGAGGCTATTCTTCCCTTGTACTTGTTCATTCCCAGCCTACAAGGCAATCCACCACACCACACCGGAGTAGGGTATTACACTACAACGGTGGCCAGAACCAGTATAAACCCTTGTGCCTCTTGTTCTTTGGGTTCGGCGAGCTAGGCCTTGAGATCGTTGTGCGAGCGAGCTAGGGAGAGAGAGATCTTCATGCGCACCCCAGTGTTCGAACCTCAAGGGTTTGCCAGAACCTAGAATCTGACATTTGGCGCGCCAGGTAGGGGTGCGCCGAAGCTTTCTTCTCCATCGACCAACTCGCCGTCGCCCCACGGCTCCGATGTCTGACGATCCAAGGACCCAAGCCGACTACTGGGTGGCCTGGCCCGCTCGGGCGCCGCCGTCCGCTCCATAAGACCTCAAATCCGCGCTCCAGGCGGCGCGCGCGCCGCCCAACACCCGCGGACGTGGGTAGTGATACGTCTCCAACGTATCTATAATTTTTTATTATTCCATGCTATTATATATTCTGTTTTGGATGTTTAACGGGCTTATTTATACACTTTTATATTATTTTTGGGACTAACCTATTAACCGGAGGCCCAGCCCAAATTGCTGTTATTTTGCCTATTTCAGTGTCTCGCAGAAAAAGGATATCAAACGGAGTCCAAATAGAATGAAACCTTCGGGAGCGTGATTTTTGGAACAAACGTGATCCAGAGGACTTGGAGTGGACGTCAAGCAACCAACAAGGCGGCCACGAGGCAGGGGGCGCGCCCACCCCCACCAGGCGCGCCCTCCACCCTCGTGGGCCCCTCGTGGCTCCACCGACCTACTTCTTCCTCCTATATATACCTACGTACCCCCAAACCATCGGAGAGCACCACGAAAACCTAATTCCACCGCCGCAACCTTCTGTGCCCGTGAGATCCCATCTTGGGGCCTTTTCCGGCGTCCTGCCGGAGGGGGCATTGATCCCACCGTCGCAGAAAAGGAATATCAAACGGAATCCAAACGGAACGAAACCTTCGCGAGGATCTTTCTTGGAACAAACGCAATCCAAGAGACTTGGAGTGGAAGTCAAAGATGCAACGAGGCGGCCACGAGGCAGGAGGGCGCGCCCAGGGGGGTAGGCGCGCCCCCACCCTCGTGGGCCCCTCGTAGCTCCACCGACCTACTTCTTTCGCCTATATATACTCTTGTACCCTGAAAACATCCAGGAGAGCCATGAAACCACTTTTCCACCGCCGCAACCTTCTGTACCTGTGAGAACCCATCTTGGGGCCTTTTCCGGTGATCTGCCGGAGGGGGATTTGATCACGGAGGGCTTCTACATCAACACCATAGCCTCTCCGATGATGTGTGAGTAGTTTACCATAGACCTTCTGGTCCATAGTTATTAGCTAGATGGCTTCTTCTCTCTCTTTGGTTCTCAATACAAAGTTCGCCTCGTTGTTCTTGGAGATCTATTCGATGTAATACTTTTTGCGGTGTGTTTGCAGAGATCCGATGAATTGTGGGTTTATGATCAAGATTATCTATGAACAATATTTGATTCTTCTCTGAATTTCTATATGCATGATTTGTTATCTTTGCAAGTCTCTTTGAATTATCGGTTTAGTTTGGCCTACTAGATTGATCTTTTTTGCAATGGGAGAAGTGCTTAGCTTTGGGTTCAATCTTGCGGTGTCCTTTCCCAGTAATAGTAGGGGCAGCAAGGCACGTATTGTATTGTTGCCATCGAGGATAAAAAGATGGGGTTTATATCATATTGGTTGAGTTTATCCCTCTACATCATGTCATCTTGCCTAATGCGTTATTCTGTTCTTATGAACTTAATACTCTAGATGCGTGCTGGATAGCGGTCGATGTGTGGAGTAATAGTAGTAGATGCAGAATCGTTTCGGTCTACTTGACACGGACATGATGCCTATATTCATGATCATGCCTAGATATTCTCATAACTATGCGCTTTTCTATCAATTGCTCGGCAGTAATTTGTTCACCCACCGTAATATATGCTATCATGAGAGAAGCCACTAGTGAAACCTATGGCCCCCGGGACTATTTTACATCATATAAGTCTCCGATCTATAATTCTAGTTTACTATTTATTTTATTTTGCAATCTTTACTTTCTAATCTATACAACAAAAATACCAAAAATATTGATCTTACTATCTTTATCAGATATCACTTTTGCAATTGGCCGTGAAGGGATTGACAACCCCTTTATCGCGTTTGGTTGCAAGGTTCTTGATTGTTTGTGCAGGTACTAGGCGACTTGCGTGTAATCTCTTACTGGATTGATACCTTGGTTCTCAAAAACTGAGGGAAATACTTACGCTACTTTGCTGCATCACCCTTTCCTCTTCAAGGGAAAACCAACGCATGCTCAAGAGGTAGCAAGAAGGATTTCTGGCACCGTTGCCGGGGAGATCTACGCTCAAGTCAAGACATACCAAGTACCCATCACAAACTCTTATCCCTCGCATTACATTATTTGCCATTTCCCTCTCGTTTTCCTCTCCCCCACTTCACCTTTGCCGTTTTATTCGCCCTTCTTCTATTCGTCTTTTCGTTTGCTTTGATGTCTTACTTGGCTCATTTGCTTGTTTGATTGGAATAATTGTTTATTTATTGCTAAACAGAGAACCTAAGATCTATGGATCCTCATCCGCTTGCTAATCTTTTTAAGAGATCCAATTGTGATGAACCAATTGCTAGTGAGTTTTGTGCACTAGATTATCTTTATGAAGTTTTGCTTGAAATTCGTGAATCTGAAAATTGTGATGAAGAAATTTATGAAGAGATTCACGATAGCTCCTTGAATAAAAAGCATGATTGCAATGATTTTAGTATAAATTCTCTTGATGTCAATTGTGCTAATAATATGCAAAACCCTAAGCTTAGGGATGCTAGTTTTGCTATGTCCACTACTTGTTGCAATGATCATGATTGGGGTGATTCTTCATATGATCTTGAAAATTTATTTAAGCCCCATGATGAACATGAGATTGATAATAATGTTTGCAATAGTATTGAAAGTGGGTTTGGAAGAGTGCCAACTTTAGATCCCACATATTTGGATTTTGATCAATCTTATGAAGTTTTTGATAAAAGTGGGTTTGGAGAGGTCATGACTTTAGTTTATGTTATTCCCACTAGTTTGGAAGAGTGTCAACTTTGCATGCATGTGGATCATCTAGGGAATATGTTATGTGATAGAAATATTGTTGAATTTGAATATGATCTTACATGTAATTATTATGAGAGAGGAAAATATGGTTGTAGAGGTTTTCATGTTACTAAATTACCTCTCTTCATGTTGAGATTGCTATCGTCACTTTCTTCTTCCTTGCATATGCTAGCTTTTGCTTGCCTTGCAAATTTGTTTTCTTATAATATGCCTATGCATAGGAAGTATGTTAGACTTAGATGTGTTTCTCACGTGTTTTATGATGCTCTCTTTGCGCTTCAATTCTTGTCTTTCATGTGAGCATCATTAAAATTATCAATGCCCAGCTAAAAGGCTTTAAAGAAAAGTGCTTGTTGGGAGACAACCCAATATTTTTACTTGCTGTTATTCAGTAAATCTTTGATCTAGCCGCTGGTTAGATTTGTTTTTGTGTTTCAATTAGTGTTTGTGCCAAGTTAAACCTATAGGATCTTCTTGGATAATAGTTATTTGATCTTGCTGAAAATTCCAGAAACTTTCTGTTCACGAAAACAATTGTTAAAAATCATCATAACGTGATAAAATACTGATTCCAATTGAAGTAGATCAATAAAAAAATTATCTAGGTCGTCCTATTTTGGTAGAATTTTTGGAGTTCCAGAAGTTTGCGTTAGTTACAGATTACTACAGACTGTTTTATTTTTGACAGATTCTGTTTTTCGTGTGTTGTTTGCTTATTTTGATGAATCTATGGCTAGTAAAAGAGCTTATAAACCATAGAGAAGTTGGAATACAGTAGTTTTAACACCAATATAAATAAAGAATGAGTTCATTACAGTACCTTGAAGTGGTGTTTTGTTTTCTTTCGCTAACGGAGCTCACGACATTTTCTGTTAAGTTTTGTGTTGTGAAGTTTTCAAGTTTTGGGTGAAGATTTGATGGATTATGGAATAAGGAGTGGCAAGAGCC
The DNA here is from genome assembly GCF_002575655.3 of Aegilops tauschii subsp. strangulata. Lineage (NCBI taxonomy): Eukaryota > Viridiplantae > Streptophyta > Magnoliopsida > Poales > Poaceae > Aegilops > Aegilops tauschii. The sequence continues at coordinate 164,208,336 of NC_053041.3, read as the reverse complement.
TAAGCTTGGGGATGCCCAAGGCACCCCAAGGTAAATCCAAGGACACCAAAAAGCCAAAGCTTGGGGATGCCCCGGAAGGCATCCCCTCTTTCGTCCTCATCCATCGGTAACTTTACTTGGAGCTATATTTTTATTCACCACATGATATGTGTTTGGCTTGGAGCGTCTTGTATGATTTGAGTCTTTGTTTTTTATTTTTCCACAATCATCCTTGCTGTACACACCTTTTGAGAGAGACACACATGATTCGGAATTTGTTAGAATACTCTATGTGCTTCACTTATATCTCTTGAGCTATATAGTTTTTGCTCTAGTGCTTCACTTATATCTTTTAGAGCACGGCGGTGGTTGTATTTTATAGAAATTATTGATCTCTCATGATTCACTTATATTATTTTGAGAGTCTTAAACATCATGGTAATTTTCTTTAATTGTGAAATTAATCTTCCATATTAAGTTTATTGAATATCATGAGAAGTTAGATACTTGATAAGTGTTTTGAGATATAAAGGTGGTAATATTAGAGTGTGCTAGTTGAGTAATTGTGAAATTGAGAAATACTTGTGTTAAAGTTGGCAAGTCCCGTAGCATGCACGTATGGTAAAAGTTGTGTGACAATTTTGACACATAGGTGTTCTTTTATTGCTTTCCTTATGAGTGGCAGTCGGGGACGAGCGATGGTCTTTTCCTACCAATCTATCCATCTAGGGGCATGCGTAGTAGTACTTTGCTTCGAGGGCTAATAAACTTTTGCAATAAGTATATGAGTTCTTTATGACTAATGTGAGTCCATGGATTATATGCACTCTCAACCTTCCACAATTTTCAAGCCTCTACGGTACCGTGCATTGCCCTTTCTCACCTTGAGAGTTGGTGCAAACTTCGCCGGTGCATCCAAACCCCGTGATATGATACGCTCTATCACACATAAGCCTCCTTATATCTTCCTCAAAACAGCCACCATACCTACCTATCATGGCATTTCCATAGCCATTCCGAGATATATTTCCATGCAACTTTCCACTGTTCCGTTTATTATGACACGCTTCATCATTGTCATATTGCTTTGCATGATCATGTAGTTGACATCATATTTTGTGGCAAAGCCACTATTCATATTTTTTTCATACATGTCACCCTTGATTCATCACATATCCCGGTACACCGCCGGAGGCATTCACATAGAGTCGTATTTTGTTCTAAGTATTGAGTTGTAATTGTTGAGTTGTAAATGATAAAAGTGTGATGATCATCATTATTAGAGCATTGTCCCATGTGAGGAAAGGATGATGGAGACTATGATTCCCGCACAAGTCGGGACGAGATTCCGGACTAAATAATATAAAAAAAGAGTGAAGGCCAAAGAAAAAAAAGAGAAGGCCCAAAAAAAGAGAAAAGGAGAAAAAAGAGAAAAAAATGATGAGAGAAAAAAAGAGAAGGGATAATGCTACTATCCTTTTTCCACACTTGTGCTTCAAAGTAGCACTGTGATCTTCATGATAGAGAGTCTCCTATGTTGTCACTTTCATATACTAGTGGGAATTTTTCATTATAGAACTTGGCTTGTATATTCCAATGATGGGCTTCCTCAAAATGCCCTAGGTCTTCGTGAGCAAGCAAGTTGGATGCACACCCACTTAGTTTCTTTTGTTGAGCTTTCATATATTTATAGCTCTAGTGCATCCGTTGCATGACAATCCCTACTCCTCTCATTGACATCAATCGATGGGCATCTCCATAGCCTATTGATTAGCCGCGTCAATGTGAGACTTTCTACCTTTTTTGTCTTCTCTCATAACCCCCATCATTATACTTTACTCCACCCATAGTGCTATATCCATGGCTTGCGCTCATGTATTGCGTAAGAGTTGCAAAGGCTGAAGCGCGTTAAAAAGTATGAACCAATTGCTCGGCTTGTCATCGGGGTTATGCATGACGAGAACGTTTGTGTGACAATATTGAAACATGGCTTAACTATATGATTTTGTAGGGATAAGCTTTCATTGGCTATGTTATTTTGATAAGACATAATTGCTTGGTTAGCATGTTTGAAGTATTGTTGTTTTTATGTCAACATCAAACTTTTATCTTGAATCTTCCGGATCTAAATATTCATGCCACAATAAAAAGATTTACATTGAGAATTATGCTAATAAGCATTCCACATCAAAAATTCTGTTTTTATCATTTACCTACTCGAGGACGAGCAGGAATTAAGCTTGGGGATGCTTGATACGTCTCCAACGTATCTATAATTTTTGATTGTTCCATGCTATTATAGATTCTGTTTTGGATGTTTAATGGGCTTATTTATACACTTTTATATTATTTTTGGGACTAACCTATTAACGGGAGGCCCAGCCCAAATTGATGTTATTTTGCCTATTTCAGTGTTTCGCAGAAAAAGGATATCAAACGGAGTCCAAACGGAATGAAACCTTCGGGAGCGTGATTTTTGGAACAAACGTGATCCAGAGGACTTGGAGTGGACGTCAAGCAACCAACGAGGCGGCCACGAGGCAGGGGGCGCGCCCACCCCCACCAGGCGTGCCCTCCACCCTCGTTGGCCCCTCGTGGCTCCACCGACCTACTTCTTCCTTCCATATATACCTACGTACCCCCAAACCATCGGAGAGCACCATGAAAACCTAATTCCACCGCCGCAACCTTCTGTACCCATGAGATCCCATCTTAGGGCCTTTTCCGGCGTCCTGCCGGAGGGGGCATTGATCACGGAGGGCTTCTACATCAACACCATAGCCTCTCTGATGATGTATGAGTAGTTTACCTTAGACCTTCGGGTCCATAGTTATTAGCTAGATGGCTTCTTCTCTCTCTTTGGATCTCAATACAAAGTTCTCCTCGATTCTCTTGGAGATATATTCGATGTAATCTTCTTTTGCGGTGTGTTTGTCGAGATCCGATGAATTGTGGGTTTATGATCCAGATTATCTATGGACAATATTTGAATCTTCTCTGCATTCTTTTATGTATGATTGGTTATCTTTGCAAGTCTCTTCGAATTATCAGTTTGGTTTGGCCTACTAGATTGATCTTTCTTGCAATGGGAGAAGTGCTTAGCTTTGGGTTCAATCTTGCGGTGCTCGATCCCAGTGACAGTAGGGGAAACGACACGTATTGTATTGTTGCCATCGAGGATAAAAAGATGGGGTTTATATCATATTGCATGAGTTTATCCCTCTACATCATGTCATCTTGCTTAAAGCATTACTCCGTTCTTACGAACTTAATACTCTAGATGCATGCTGGATAGCGGTCGATGTGTGGAGTAATAGTAGTAGATGCAGGCAGGAGTCGGTCTACTTGTCACGGACGTGATGCCTATATACATGATCATACCTAGATATTCTCATAACTATGCTCAATTCTATCAATTGCTTGACAGTAATTCGTTCACCCACCGTAATACTTATGCTCTTGAGAGAAGCCACTAGTGAAACCTATGGCCCCCGAGTCTATTTTCCATCATATTAATCTCCCGTTATTTCCATTACTGTTTACTTTGCTTTCTTTACTTTTACTCTTTATCATAAAAATACCAAAAATATTATCTTATCATCTCTATCAGGTCTCACTCTCGTAAGTGACCGTGAAGGGATTGACAACCCCTTTATCGCGTTGGTTGCGAGGTTCTTGTTTGTTGGTGTAGGTACAAGGGACTTGAGCCTGTCCTCCTACTGGATTGATACCTTGGTTCTCAAAAACTGAGGGAAATACTTACGCTACTTTACTGCATCACCTTTTCCTCTTCAAGGGAAAACCAACGCAGTGCTCAAGAGGTAGCAGGCAGCATGGGCCGACGCCCGCCGCCCTTGCACCGCTGCGCACGTGCGCTGCCGCACGATCCTCAGGTTACGCTGCGACAATGGCACCACACACCCAACGGGAGCAGGCGAACATGCGAGCCACGCTCATCGTGCCGCGAGAGCTATTGCAGTGCAGACTGGCGGAGAGCGGCCGCGATGCACTACTGGAGCGAGTCACCAAACTGCTGGACGCCGCCTGTAGGGGTACGCCGCCTTTCTGCTCCTTGGCCACACCCCAGGTTGTGGCGGAAGCGCACGCGAGGCCCCGACGAGCCCGTGTGCCCCCTGGGGCGTCAAGGGGACCCGACGACACGGGCGCGGGTCCTGGCGCTGGCCGTCCTGCCACGACCGCACCATTGCCAGGAAGGACAAGTGCCGATGGCCCACCGCGAGGACGCGCCAGGATACCACACAGCGGCCACCAGGGCCAAACACCGCGACTCGTGGCTCAAGGCGTGGGGCACCTGGGTGGCGATTCTAGCGAGGCAATCACGGACGCCTACGTGCCCCGCATGGTGAACCTGGAATACCTGCCGGGGGAAGGCCCCGATCCGTTCCCCGGGCTAGGATGGGCGGCTGGAGGGACCGAGGCGCGGGCCTTTCGCGAGCCACCCAGAGGCTACTCCGACCCCTTCAGCGACGACGACGGCGGGGTACGGTCAATGTCTCAGGAGCAAGCTTACACTAACCATGAACTACAGGAGAACCAGGCCACCGTGGCAGTTGGAGACCTCAGGGTAGTGGCCCAGCCAGCGGCAAGAGTGGTGCTCTAGGGGCTGCGCGGGGGGAGGCCAGGAGCCAGGCCCTCCCCCGCGCTGCACGAAGCAAGGCGCTGCACGGAGGTAGGCCTTCTGCCGGGGGAAGCGCCGGCGAGCCTCCCCCCCAGCAGAGGGCCCGTGGTCCCCGAGGGCGCCGGCAGTGTCCTCTTTGCCCCTTGGTCTCGTCCTGGTTTCCGGACGGCCCAATGGTGGTCGGGGGTGGCGCAGGGCGGGGCCCTCGCCTGGTGATATGAAGTAAGGCTCGCGCCTGTGAAGGTCTCCGCTTGTGACACTCTCACGTAATAATGAGTGGGGATGTACACTCCCCGGGGTCTCCGGAGTGCCGCCCTCGGGCCTCGGGGGTTCCCGCCCACGTCCTAGTGGAAGCACCATGCTCCGCGCTGGCCATCGACACTGTCCCTCAATGACTATGCTCACAGCCAGTGAAAGCACTTAGCTCCACGCTGGTGGGAAGACAAGAAGACTAGCTAGGTGCCGGACGTGGCCATTTGCTTTCAACCCCTTTTTCTGTAGCTCGATTTGCCGCCTTTTGGATTTGAATTTGAAGTTGTATTTTCATTGGCAAGTGCGGGGGGCATCTTTTCTCGTTTGTGTTGCTTCCTTGAGTTTTTTGTTTTTTGTTGTCGGATTTCGGGTTCCGCAAAACCCTTGAGGTTCAAACACCGGGGTGCGCACGAAGATCTCCCCCTACCTAATCACGCCCTCAGCCTCACACCGATCTCAAAGCTTAACTCGTCGAACCCGCAACACAAGAGACACAAGATTTATACTGGTTCAGGCCACCGTTGTGGTGTAATACCCTACTCCAGTGTGGTGTGGTGGATTGCCTCTTGGGCCAATGATGAACAGTACAAGGGAAGAACAGCCTCCTGAGGAGAGGTATTCTTGTGCTTGGTGGACTTGTGTGGGTGAGGGTGGTCTCAATCCGTTGCCTCCTACTGTGGTGGCTAGTCCTATTTATAGAGGCCTGGTCCTATTCCCAAATATTGAGCGGGAAGGAAGCCAACAATGGCCAAATTCGAAGGGAGACAACTAGTACAAGTTATCCTGACTAAAGGTGGTCTTTTCCTGCCAAAGGCTCTGGTGGTGATGCCGTCTTGGGCTCCAACGTGACCTCCGTCTTGCCGTCCTGCTGGTCTTGGTCTCATTGCACCGATATGGAAACCTTTGCCTGATGCCTCGGGACTCCTCGCCTGCGCTTGCCCCTTTAGCACCAAAGAGGAAACGAGGACACTGTGCGTGCTGGCGCCCCGCCTGGCCTTGGTCGTCATGGCTGACGTCGTAGGAACCTCGCGAGGTTCCCCTTGCCTTGATCTCTCCGCCCCTCGCGAGCCAGTCCGACGAGGCAGCTCCCGAGGAGGTCTTGTGTTGTCCGCCTCGCGAGGGTCTTGAGTGTGTGCTAGTGAAGATGGGCCGTACGGGGCCGCTGGTGGAGCCACGCCGTGGGCCGCAGACAAGCAAGTCTGGGGACCCCCGTTCCCAGGACGCCGATAGTAGCCCCCGGGCCCAAGGCGCGCTCGGACTTGGCTTCGAGGCGAGGCCAAAGGGCAAGTGCAGAGTGCCGCGGGCCCCAACAGCCTGCGGCCTTGGTCGACGCGTGGCGATTGATTGGACGTGGGCGTCTTTGCTTCCCCACGCTGCCTCGGCAACTCCCCGACTTGACGAGTCCCTGCTGCATGCAGAGAAATATCATCATTACCTATGATCGTGGGGATCGTCGGGGGGATCGTCGGTTGGCCTTCTCCAGCTATAAATGAGGAGGGGGGGAGCCCCCGTCGCTCATCTCTTCCCGCTCCGCTTGCTTCTTCTTCCTCGCTCCATTGCTAGCAGCGCCCCCCATGGCGCCTATTTGAAGGTTTTCGGCCTCAGAGAAGGGAACCCCCCCCCCCCCCCCGCGATGAGCCCAGGCCACTTTCGCCGAAGAAGAGGCCGAGCCACCGCCGCGACATGGTCGTGAGGCCGGAGGTGTCGAGGCCCTGGTACGAGCGACCTCCTCCCGGGTACCCGCTGCCTCTGTACGCCCAAGCTGGGGGCTTCGGAGTAGGAGGCAACGAGCGCCGCCGCCCGCGCCGGGGCCGTGGTCGCCGCGCCGCGATAGTGCACGTTGTCGCCCCAGGAGTCCACGCCGCGGACTCCTCGCGCGAACTCGGGATGTGGGCGACGATGCCCCCGCGCACCTGGATCCGCTTCCCATAGTTCTTCTCCATCGAGATGCCGCCGAGGGGCCCTCTCGAGTTTTTGCTGCAGCACGCCGACTGCGACACCCCGGCGACTGGAGCGGAGGTGGAAGCCGTTTCCCCGGGCAAGGTCTTCATGACCCGCGGCTGGGGCGAGGTTGCCCGGGTTTGCCGCGCGGAAGGCGCCCTCGCGATCCACTTCAAGTACGACGGTGCCTCCACGATGTTCTTAAAGGTCTTCGACGCTGAAGGCCGCCGCTTGGAGTGCTGCCCCGGAGAGGGTCGTCGGGACGGCGCACCGGCCAACACCGAGCGTGCTGCCAGCGGCTCCTCCAGCAGCAGCGGTGGCGCTTGGGAGTCCAGCGACTCTCCCGAGCCTTACGAGACCCCGGAGACGAGCGATGACAGCTACGTGCCCCCGAGCTCTCGCAGGGCCCGGAGCAAGGCCGCAGCGTCCGGCCGCCGCCGTCGCTGATCTGGATGGGGTTGGCGCCGGCCTCCCGTGGCCCACTGTTGCTGATGGCGTCGGCTGCGCTGGCGCGTGTAGATAGGGCTCCTAGGAACTCCCCTCTTTTGTTCCCTGCGAGGAATCGAAACGGACCCAAGGGTGTGTGTAAAGAATCTGTAATGTCTTTTGCTCATATTATCCTTATTATGAAAGTTGGCGAGCGCATGTCTTGTTTCAGCTCGGTCTCCCCTTTCCAACCTCGCGACAGTTTGGCGCTCTACGCCGACAGGTCCCAGTCCCCAGGCAGGCTGCAGCCGTCGCTGGTGTGCCAGGTCGCGATGCCGTGGTCAAGGCCAGGAGGTGAGCGGCCTGAGGTCTAGTAAGAGCTCCCGAGGCGCGATGCTCAAGAGGTCCCCTTTGGCGCTCAAGCAACTACCGAGAGGCAGGAAAGGGTAGCGACGTTGCCGTAACAAGGCTGCCACGGGTGAGGACCCTATGCCGTAGCATTGGGTCGATCGAAGCGCGAGACTTATCTTGGTAATCCAGAGTTGGTTCTTCGTGATGCGCCAGACTCGTGCCTCGGCAGCGCAGCCAGGTCAGGACCGTGCGAGCCTCCCCTCTTCTCCACGCTCTTCCGTGTGCTCTGCGTCCTCAGGTCACGGCCCTCGAGCGAGCTCAGCCGCCGCTGGTATGCCAGGTCGCGATGCCGTGGCAAGGCCAGGGGGTGAGGGCTGGAGAGCCAGTAAGAGCTCCTGAGTCGCGATGCTCAGGAGCCCCCCTTTTAATGCGCAAGCGAATCGCATGGGAGAAGAGGGAGCCCGTGGCACTGCCCGCTGTCGTTCTCGGGAGTTTCCTGCAGGTCAGCACGAGGAGAAACACAGGTCGCCGCGGTGATCGCGGTCTGCCGAAGGTTGCTCTGCAAGAAGATAAAGGCACTGAGGGCCTGGTGAGGTGACGTGCGCGGGGCGTGCCGCGAGCCAGAGCTCGGCCGCTCAGATTTGTCGACGCTGCAGGGATGGACCCGAGCACAGGCGCCGTGCCAGAGTGTGTAGCTCCTGTGGTAGGTGACAATCAAGCAGGTGATAGCCATAGGTAGATTATGCATGGAAAGCGAACTAGCTTAGGTAAACGCAAGAACGATACACGCCACTGGGTCAGACCCGAGCGGCTTGGGGATGATGCAGCCCGAGGGGCGCCCCCAGCAGAGTAAGCTAAAGACATAAAAGGATGCATGCCGCAGGGACAGATCCACGCGGCCTGGGAATGATGCAGCCCGAGGGGCGCTCCTAGCTAAATAAACTTGGAAAATGTCACCTGGTTCCGTCGTCGAAGGGGTGTTGAGGTAGCTGGAGATGCGTGGTGAAGGGGTTGCTCCTCACGAGCCATCGGGGCCCTGAGCCTCGGGAGGCTCTGGGGGTCCGGGCGGTTCCTTGAGGACCGTCTCCATCTCCATCAGGACTGCGTGATGCGTGGCCTCCTGAGCCGCCAGGATGTTCCGCATGTTGCGCTGGAAGGCATATACCATGCCCGGCAGGCCGAATGGCATGCGGATGTAGTTGTGAGGCGGGTCCTCGCAACGTCCCACGCGCGAAGGCTAGAAAAGCTCCTGAGATGCGGCCCTGTTGAGTCCAGGAATGTCGATGCAGACGCGCAGCCCGCCATCCTCGCCTGGATGGGGAGTCGCGCCAGGTGAGCGGCGGTCGCCGCGTATGGCTCTTGCATCCTGCAGTTCTTGAGTGGTTTTGGCAATGAACTCCTGAGCGCCAGGCACTCCTCGCCCGGTGTCCTACTGAGGGAAACGTGCCGCAAAGCACGCCTCCATGGGGTGTCTGAGCGCCTCCCTCGTGATGTTGGCGAGGTCTGAGGCCCTCCAGAAGAGAGCCCCCGAGCCCTGCCCGAGGAGGGCGTCGGGCACGCCTTCCTATGCGAGGGAGGGAGGCGCCCCAAGCGCGAGCGCTGATCCTGACGCGACACCGCTCGAGGTGCCGCTCCCCTGAGGCCCTGTGCGGAGCAGCAGCTTCTTCTTCTTGGGGACAACCTCAGGAGGGTACTGCGCTGCATTGTTGTCGGGTCTTCGATGGATGCAGCTTGGAAGGCGTGCTTGGGGGAGCACACCGCATCTTTTTCTTCGCAGGGGACGGTGATGATCCCGCCGCTTCCTGGCATCTTGAGGACGTTGTAGCCGTGGTGTGTCACTGCCATGAACTTGGCCAGGGCCGGATATCCGAGGATGGCGTTGTATGGCAAACGTATGTGGGCGACGTCGAAGTCGATGAGCTCGGTGCGGTAGTTGTCGCGCTGTCCGAAGGTGACAGGGAGGCGGATCTGCCCTATAACTACAAAAAAAGACACATCCGTGACATTTGGGGCCGAACGAAAATCTTTTCTGTCATACTTATGACACTTCTATGACGATAATTGTGACAAAACACGGAATCATCATAGATGTGGTGGGGTCCTACTTCTATGACAAAAAATCATGACAAAAATGGGCTTTTCGTCCTGGGCGGGTCGGAGACGCAGCTGCATGACATTCTTTGGGCCGTCCATGACGGAAAAACCATGGTAGAAGCGAGGGCGAGGAAAATATCGGGGTGTTCCCGGTTACGGTGGGTGGTCGGGGCCGAGCGATGCGCGTTTCTCTCGTACACGCACGCGCGTGGGTGCAAGGCGTTGGGCTCTAACTGAACCCGAGCGAGGCGTTGGGCTCTAACTGAACCCGAGCGATTGCACTGCAGGCTACGCGTTACTGAACCCGAGCGATCGATCGGTGGCTGTTAACTGAACCCGATCGAGCGATTCCTTCGCTACTGCTGCTAACTGAAGCCGATCGATGTTGCCTCTGGATGAACAATGAGCGTTGCTGGGGGGGGGGTTGGATGAACAGTTCCTGGTGGGGGTGGATGAACATGACCCCGTGGTGTTGCCTCTGGATGAACAGGATCCCGATCGATCGAGCCGGTTGGGGCTGGATGAACAGGACCCCGTGGAGGGCAGGATGAACAGTAGATGGTGGAGGGCCGGATGAACAGTAGCCCGTGGAGGGGTGGTTGAACAGGAGCCCATGGAGAGGTCTGGTTGAACAGTAGCCGGTGGAGTAGCGCGCGGTGGGGGCTGGATGAACAGGAGCCCGTGGATGAACAGTCGCAGGTGGAGGCTGGAGGAGGTCGATGGTGGATGAACAGTAGCCCGTGGAGGCTGGAGGGGGTCGACAGTGGAGATGAATAGTATCCCGTGGAGTCCCGTTTTGCGGTATGCCACACCCCTCCCGATGAACAGGACCCCCGTTTCGACCGTAGCGCTCCAACACAAGTCCGTTTCCTCTGTTTTGCGGTACGCCACACCCCTCCCGATCAACAGGACCCCCCGTTTCGACCATAGGAGGTCCGTTTCCTCCGTTTTGCGGTACGCCAGACCCCTCCCGATGAACAGGATCCCGTTTCGAATGTGGCCGGTCGAACACAAGGCCGTTTCCTCCGTTCTGCGGTACGCTAGGCCTCGTTTCCATCAGCTGTTCCGTCCAAGCTCTCCCGATGAACACGACGACGCATTCCGTTCTGACCCAGCCGGTTGGCTCCCCATGAACACGACGACGACGCTGTTTCTCCGTTCCGACCCAGCCATCTACACGAGCCCTGGCCGTACGTATGCGCGAGTAGGCGTTCGAGACCCTGCCCGTATGTACGTACGTGGCCGTATTTTCTTTCTTGCACACTGGCCGCTGTACGTACGTGTACATGCTACGTGCGCGCCTCTAGTACGACACGTGCGCGCCTCTACATCGACCAGTATGTACGTACACGTTCGCGACCAGAATGACAATGCTACGTACGCTTTGACCAGGTGGGTCCCGACTATCAGGCACTTCCTTGCGTGCGAAGATGTAGCTGGTGGGTCCCAGCAGTGAGGGGGCGAATCGTTTTTTGCCTGGATGCACTTCCTTGCGTGCGAAGATGTAGCTGGTGGGTCCCAGTAGTCAGGTGGAATTTTTTTTTCGCGAAATACGGTGGCCCGTCCGGTGGGTCCCCGCTGTGAGGTGGAGGAATAATTATTTTGCGCGTAATAAGGAGGCACTTCCTTGCTGCGGCCGTGGACCCAGCTGTCAGCCTCTCCACGTACAGTCCACGTCCAATGGAAGCCGTTCCTTGACCACGTTGACCACGCCGCGCCGAGAGCACCAGGGCGGTGGACGATGGCGAGGCATAGGAAGGGGACGACGCGGAGCCGGGGAAGACGCGGCAGTGGATGCCCACGCGTAGAGGAGTACGAGGGTTCACTGGTTCGCTGCGGTGTGAGGCTGCCGTCGCCGCAAAATAACAGGGGGTGTGGGTGAGTAGAGGGATGGCCTGGCCAACGGTGGGAGTACTAGGGGGCGGTGAGGCCTCCGCCGCATCACAGCCGGCCACGGGAGGCAGGAGCACGAGGCACGACCGGCGTTGCTTTGGGCGGCTGGAGCAAGAAGACCAGAGGTTGAAGAAGCACTACGGCGTTGGATGGACATCATACGGTCACTGGAGCTAGAATTGTTCATATTGACTAAGTTGACAAAGCCCTCCGTCCCCGTCAACTTAGTTGGCCCACAAGTCAGCCTCCCATTATTGTGGGTCCCAGCTTGCAGGGGGGCATTCATTTTTTGTGCCTAATAAGGAGGCACTTCCTTGCGTGCGAAGATATAGCTGGTGGGTCCGACCTGTCAGCGGTGGGAACGTTTTTCGCGAAATACAGAGGCCCTTCCGGTGGGTCCCAGCTGTCAGGTGGAGGAATCATTATTTTGTGCGTAATAAGGAGGCATTTCCTTGCGTGCGGCCGTGGACCCAGCTATCAGCCTCTCCACGCACAGTCTACTTCCGATGGTGTCATTTGTTGACCACGTTGACCACTCCGTGCCGAGCGCATCCAAGGTGGTGGACGACGGCGAGGTCCCGGACAGCAACGAGCCGGAGATGGGAAGACGCGGGAGTAGAGTCGCAGACGGAGAGGTGTACGAGGGTTAACTGGTTCTGGTGCGGTGTGGTTCGGTAGTCGGTGGAGAAGAACAGGAGGTGTGGAGGGGTGGAGGGATGGCCTGGCCAACGGTGGAGTAGCGCTTCACAGCGAAGCGTGCTAAGCAGAGCTGCTAGCAGCAGGAGGCGGGAGCAGGTGGTCCCGGCGGCGCTAGAGGAAGAAGACGAGAGATTGAAGATGGATGCCGGTCGTTGGATGTAAATCTAACGGCTAACGATGTCATAATCATTTGTTGACTAAGTTGACAACGGCTTGCATTGGCTTCGACCTATTGGCCCACATTTCAGCCTCCAAAAATGTGGCACGTATTCAACCCATTTTTTCAGAATTTACAGTCTTTTTTTGCGGGGTAGAATTTACAGTCCATTTGATCTCTTTTTTTTGAACTACAGTCCATTAGCTGGGCTGGGTGAACAAATAATGTAGCGTCCACGCGGCCCATTTATGTTTTTCCTAAAAAATTACAGGCCATTTGCACTTTCTCGAAATACACGATTTTGCTGGGCTTATTCTAATTATAATGTTGGGGTGGGCGCAGCAATGTTATCAAAAAATAAACAGGGGCCGAGAATTTTGTTATATATATATATATATTTAAATAATAAGTGATTTATTATTACATTGGTCCTTAAATCTTACCAAGCTTTTGTACACAATCACCAGGATTTTCGTTGCCAAAAAAAATCCAGGATTTTATTGTTAAGAAATTATTTTTATAAGTTAATAAGATGTGGGATATTGTTTTCTTACATATGTAAGTATCTGTTAATATATGATGACAATAACAATAATATATAATAACATATAAAATAATTTAAATATATATAATATAGTTAGAAGGGAAACATAAGTTGGACCAGACGTTCCTATTCTTATATAGAAAAATAGAACAGACCTCTGCATTTTCTTCAAAAAAATACAAATTGGGCTGCCGATGTTTCAGGAAAAAAAGCCCTCGGATGGGAGGTCCATAGGCCGGTTGATACATGACGGCCCTCAAGAAAATACAAATAGGCCTATGGACCTCCCATCCGAGGTCGTGGGCTGCGCATGTTAAAAAAGAAAGTCTAGACGGGGCAGCCCAAAACCCAGCTGATACTTGCTGCCCCAGTGATAATAAATGATACCTGCCAGCTCCCCGGCTTCATTGTGAATTTATCTCCTATAGTAACTACGTTGAAGCACCTAAAAAAATGTAACTATGTTGGCAAACCCGTGGGCCCCAACGTCAGTATAGCATTAGGAGGAAGTATTTTTTCGATGAGGCACTTGCTTGCGTACGGCCATAGACCCGGTGGGTCCCGACTGTCCGCCTCTCCACGTATAGTCCTCTCCAGATTCCTCTCATTTGTTCAGCATGTTCACAATGGCAGACAGCGGCGTCCCTCGTTTTCTCTGTTTTTCGCACACTCGACATTGTGTGGGCATCTTGAAAATAGCATATCTTTTTGACTGTGCATCATATGAAGATGTGCTATGCATGAATGTTGATCATCATGATGTTAACTGGCTGGTAGTTCCAGTTTCGACCATGAATAAAACTTCCGGCATGATGTTAACACTGTTTGAAAAGGCCGTGTTAATATAAATGCTCTGCCTCTGAAAGTTGCAGTTTGTTATCTGAAACTGAACTTGGAGTTTCTTATCTGAAACTGAAACTTGCAGTTTCTTCTCTGAGAATCACATTGTCTGCACTTTTATACTCCTATGAAACTACATTTTTTAAGTGCTAAAAATAGATCTCTAGAATTCATAAAATACTTCATATGCTCAATACTGCAAATCTGAAATTCAAAAGACATTCATATCTGAAAGTACTCTCAAAATACACAACACAAAACACAATTCACAACCTGCAAATACTGACAACCCTAAGCTCCTCCTGACAATTCACAACCTGCCCGACTATTGGGCTGGGGGGGGGGCAGCCCCCTCCTATTCCTCGGCGGCAGACAGCCGCCCCGTGAGACGATGTGAACGGCGAGGGAGACGATGGCGGGGAAGCGTCGTCGGGCCAACTGCTTTTCTCCTCTTGCAGTTGGGTTCGGTCGACGAAGACTCCACCGGCTCGCTCTGGCACGACACCCTCACAAATGGCACCCTGTAGATGCTCGATCCTTCAATCTCTGGTGGATGCTCCATCTAGGATCGATACTCCCACCACCGCTCCCTCACGATCGGATTCGGTGAATCTGTTTGCTCCATGGCCCAGAGGAGCAGCTCTATGTACTCCCGCGCAACTCCCTCCGGGAGTATCGCCGCCTTTTCGCTCTGTTGCAGATATTTGGCCATGGATGTCGCCGTCGCCGCTAGTTGGTCCTTGTTGTCAAACCAAGACTGTATCTCCAACATCCTAGCTAGCTTCACAGGGTTGCCGTCTGCGATCCTCACGTATCGGTTGTACTCCTCCATCGACCTACTTCTCCACAGCAGTTGGGTTCGGTCGACGAAGACTCCACCGGCTCGCTCTGGCACGACACCCTCACAAATGGCACCCTGTAGATGCTCGATCCTTCAATCTCTGGTGGATGCTCCATCTAGGATCGATACTCCCACCACCGCTCCCTCACGATCGGATTCGGTGAATCTGTTTGCTCCATGGCCCAGAGGAGCAGCTCTATGTACTCCCGCGCAACTCCCTCCGGGAGTATCGCCGCCTTTTCGCTCTGTTGCAGATATTTGGCCATGGATGTCGCCGTCGCCGCTAGTTGGTCCTTGTTGTCAAACCAAGACTGTATCTCCAACATCCTAGCTAGCTTCACAGGGTCGCCGTCTGCGATCCTCACGTATCGGTTGTACTCCTCCATCGACCTACTTCTCCACAGCACCTTCACTCGCCGGCGGTGGATTTTTAATGGAAGAGGAGAGGAGCAGCGCTGGTTTTGGTTTAGAACGGGAGAGGAGCATCGCTGGTTTTGGATTGGAACATGAGAGGAGGGGCAGTGGTTTTGAAATGGAAGAGGAGAGGAGCGGCGCTGGATTTAGATTGGAACAGGAGAGGAGCGGCGGTGGTTTAAGAGGAGAAGAACGGCGCTGGTCTTGGAATTTTGTTTTGTTTTGTGTATTTTGGGTCAAAGTTTGACCACGTACTGTATTTGACAAGCAAAATGTGAATGCATGTCACCAAAAATTGTATCGTTTGGTTCGTATCTGAATGTACTTTCAAATTATATTATTTTTGCAACGTATAACATATATTTTATTTGCGAAAATCATGGTCAATTATGACCCAGAATAAAAGGGAGACTAGTTAATGTGGGGTCGCTTTCTTAATTGAAGGGTAAATTGATTTTGATTTTGATCCAGTCACAGCGCGCCGACCCTCTCGTCCAATCCTAAATCGCTGCCGCACGCTCCTCTCCTCTTCTCCATTGCAAAACCACCTCCTCTCCTCTCCATCATCTCCATTCCAAAACCACCATCTCGCCTCTCCCTCTTCTCCATTGCAAAACCACCTCCTCTCTTCTCGGACGAGGATCCCCTGACGTAGCCCATCCTGCCATTGAGACACTGACACATGGGTCCCACCAAGCGCGGGGCCCACCTGTCAGCGACCGAAAGGCAGGGGAACCTCTCTACTCCATCATCTCCATTCCAAAACCACCGTCTTGCCTCTCCCTTCTTCTCCATTTCAAAACCACCCCTCTCCTCTCCATCATCTCCATTCCAAAACCACCGTCTCGCCTCTCTCTCTTCTCTATTGCAAGACCATCATCTCTCCTCCCATCTTCCAAAGCTAGCACCGGACCACTCAGAAGGACATCTATGGAGGGGATGCAACAGCGAATCAGGCAGATCGCCGGCGGCGACCAGGCAAAGTTAGCCAGGTTGAAGGAGATCCTTACTTGGTTTGACAATGAGTGGGGGATTTCGAGGACGGTGAGGGCCATGTGGCAATGTATGCGAAAGAGCGAGACGACGACGATGAGGGCGGCGATGTACTCCTCGGCGGCAGTCACGCCGCAGTCCTTCAAGTTCATCGAGTATCTCCTCTGGGCGATGGAGTAGACAGATTCGCCCGAGGCGAAAGTTAGGCGGAGGTGGTGGGCGTACAGGTCGAAGGTCGAGCACCCAGAGGATAACGAATCGATCGAGTACGGTGTGCCATTCGTGAGGGTGCAGAGCCAGCCGGAGCCACAGGAGTATTCGTTCTCCCACCACAAGAGGAGGCCGGATGGCGCGACGTCGCTTCCCCGCCGTTCTCCACGGTTCCCTCGACGCTCGCCTCGTTTCAACGGCGTCGGTAGGGTTTAAGGTAAGCTTCGCACAAACCTAATCTTCCATCTGCTCATGCTTACAATCAGTGTGACAACTAATAAAAATCATGTTTACAATCAGTCTCCGAGTACTACGCCGATCACCCTAAAATAGCTCTGGACCTTTGGGTCAAAGTTGTGACACTGTGTACAAATAAAGAAAAATAGATTGGTGCTTCTTTCAGAAAAGAGTACACCCCTAGAAAACTGCCAATATAAGCTACTAGTATTTTTTAAGTCTAAGCTACTAGTATTTGGTTAGAGGATTTGCTGTCGAGAAAGATCCGTCCACAGTGAGCGCCACACATCCCACTGATGGTGGTGGATGCCAATGCTTAGATGGAGCAGGGTTGGTGTCGGTAATTTTTACTTGGCACCTCGCACTTTGCATATATGCCGGTTCCATCCATACATTTGTGCAGTTCCACCAAAATGCAGCTGAATAACCCTGTTTGCACAGATAATGAAAAGGCGTGATTACATTATAGTGGCACTAGTTGATGAAACATACACTAATAAACAGAAGAAAATATTACATCATACTGGAAATCGACCCAAGTCTCCCCGATACACCTTCTGCCAGTGATGAACATCAGTGTACAACAGTAGTATAAGGAGGGGCCTTGAGACATTCAAATCTCTATTTTGTGCAGATCAACTAAAATTAAGCACCCCAGTTTGTAGAAACGCTTAAACATTAACAATGGGACTAGTTGATGAAACATACATTAATAAAGAGAAGCACTTTCTTTATCTACGTTGGAAATGAAATGATAGAGAGGACACTCGCTCTATTTTAACTGTATTATTACTTCATTTTATCAGTGACACTAGGACCGAGCAGGTGGCAAACGAGGTGTACCGTGCGTCGCAAGGATGAAGGCCGGGGGTGCTTAGACTGGGATGCTGAAGCTGGCTCTTTCAGTCCCTATCTTCCCCCTGATGTTTCTGTGGTAGCATTTGGGTTGTAATCCAACTTGGTCGAGCTAGTGCTGCGTCCCCCTACCTGCCTAGCTTATCTGGCGAACTTGTCTCCTCCTAGTACTCAGTCCGTTCTAGTAGTTGTTTACACTGAGATGTTGTCGGATAATGGTTCTCTATGGTTCTCTATGGTTGGGTTTCTTTAATGAAATCGGAGGGAACCCCCTCTTTCGATATATAAAAGAAAACAGTGGCACTAGCGATGCCAAAACATTGCCTCAAATTAATAGTGCCACTAGATTAAGGTGCAAAATAATAACATTACTGCTTTATCATGGCAGTGCCAAAACAGTAGCACAAGAGCAGGATCAACATGCAGGATCTTTGGCAAACGGTCAGACCAAAAAGGAACATACCTCGTGATGGGAACCATATCTGCAGTCAACGCCATCGTAGAAGGGATGACACCATTCACCAACATGGATGATTATATTCATGGGACCTTTTGGTGCAGTTCACCTAAAATGAAGCAATGTCCCATGAGCTAGCAGCTTCTTCTTCTTCTTTTTTTAAGAAAAGGGCTCCAGCCCCGGTTCCATTTCCATCAGAAAACAAAACCCACAGAGCTTCTTCTTCATTATTTGCAATAAAATTGAGCAACATCAAGGTTGGTCGTGAAGCTCCTGGAGAGTAGGCGGACCAGGACAGTTGCATCTCTAAGGAAAAGAAGCAACTTATCTTAATGGGAAATTTAGCAGGACATGAAAAAAGTGCCATTGATTCATATTACTGGAGGCATTACATTGAAAACAACATTGGTTTAACGTGTCCTTACTTTTAACAGTGCGACTGCTACATTTTACCAGTGGCATTACATAAGAGCGGCTCGGGGCAACAAACATCAGAAGAGGATATCTGGGTTGGTCCCATTTTTATTCGGTATATAGCCACCTTATACTGTGTGAGGCTAGCAAATCTAGTGCTGGACTTACTCTGTTGACTTGCCCCCCAGTCCCCACTTTCTTTCCCTTTTCAACCAATAGATCGGGTTTATATTGAGTTTGTACTGCGTTCCCTTTATTTCCCTATTAGACCTAGAGACCAGTTGGATAGCCAGTCTCTGCTACTTTTCGCCCCCCTTATTTCCTCTTTCGACCAAGTCCTAGATTTAGGTAACAAATCTTCCCCCACCCCCACGCCCTTTCTTCCTTGTCTGAAGCAAGTACTACTAGATTCGAGTGCATGAACTAGTTTTACCTCTTAACAGTAAAAAATTAGGTGGTTTTCGAACAGCCGATCGATCCTATCTACACGAGGGGGCCTGAGAAATAGTAAAAGATACAAATGCAGCGACGTCAGGAGCTCGGGAAGTAGAGCAAGGCCGGTTTCGAAGGAAGTTATACCTGAGGGTCGCCGGGATGTTGCTAGGTGGGCGGCGGGAGGCCGGATCTTCCCACACTACGGCAGCGAGGAAGAATGGGTGGGAGGCCCTCCCTCGCCAGCGATGCTTGGGAGAGAACAACAAGGCACGCTGATCGGGACGCGCCGGCAGTGGGTAAGAGCCGTCGCCGAGGACGACCGCGTGAACGTTGCACCTTCTCACCTTCCTCGGCGGAGAGGATCTGGCTGGATCTGTGACCAACGGTGAGTAGAGAGAGAGTGTGGCCACCACTATCATGTTTAGATCTGGAGAGGACGAGATAGTGTGAAGAGAGCAACACTAGCAAGCAAGCGCGGAGGCTCCTGCCTATATAGTGGAGTAATAGTTTTCTTTTGTCTACCGGCCAGAGCTGGCTTGACCTCGGCAATGACTGTCGAGAAGTCTTCATGCACGTGCCCCGGAGGCGCAGTTGTCGTCATTTTGATCTGAAGCACCGGATTATAACATATAACACGAAAAAATGCCACATGACAAGAAATCATAACCTCACTGCCCAAAGGAGACAAGATGAATCCCGACGGACAAACTAGACGAGGATCAAAGCTCAAATTAAAGATAAACTCGTAGAAAAGGGGTCCGTCGATAGATGTCCTAATTAACATAGCCGGCTTGACCTAGATGGCAGCCGAGTAGTCTTCGTGCATGTGCCCCCAATGACTAGCCCAACTCAGTTGTCGGTGTTTAAACCTCGCAGTGATCCAAAGCACATGACACCTAATTTTGCGAGATGACAAGAAACCTTTTTTTAGATTTATCACCAGAACTACAGCCCTGTACAACACAGCCTGCACGATATGTAGACGATATCCAATCCAGGCATGTCTGCTGGAGTCTGGTCACATGCATGGATGAACTGATCTTCCGTGTCTTGCAGGGATCGTCCAGGTACCAACGTATGTACTCCTACAACACTTCTCTAGTAGTACTATCGCTCGTCTCTCTCTTCTATTAACTCACCCGACTTGCGGGGCCGGGGAGTGTGCCTATGGTCGGTTCTCAATTGCGGTCCCACATGTGTGTGCAAACGCAATATGACGCATGTTCCATTCGGAGAGCGGCATGCCAGACCGACCGACCGTCTGGGGTGCGACGCGAATGCGACGGGCGTGCTGTATACTCCGTACATGTGTACCGCCGTTTTCTTGAGGCTTTGCTCCATGGCGCAATCCATGGATACAAAATTAGTATACTGTACTATTTAAAAGTCGAGGGCGGGGCTTTTCCCGCACGGTAGGCGGGGCAGTTCCGCCTAGTCGGTTCGACAGAGATGCGAGAAGATGAGGGAGTAGGCTGCTGCAAACGTAGGGCTGTGTGATTTGACAGTGAGTTACTTCTGGACAGGTGGGGCCCGGTGATTTGTCTTGACATTATCATTTTAACTGCGGCGATACGACCGGTGTGAGTCTCCTGATTCCTGACCACCTCCATACAGGTGCCTCTCCCGATGCTCCACCATGTAGAGGCTGGCTCTTGCTTGAGAGCCCACTCCTCCACTTTTTCCTTGCCTCTTTCCCCCACATATGCAAAAATGCCATGTAAAGCGGGCTTATAGCCCACTATTGTACTTGATCCTACAGGTGCTAAGCCTGCCACATAGGCATAAAGTCTGATGTGGCAAGTTAATTAAGAAGAGAGAGACTAGTTTGGTGACCCCAGGAAGAAACGGTGATAAGCGCGTGTACCTAGATGAAGCAAACTTAGCAACAAAAAACTAAGCACCTATGCATCGGGGACTTGAGTTGCTAAGCCATTTAATGCCCATAGCACCTCATCTAAGCACCATATCATTGGAAGAGGTCACTCCTTGGCAAATACAATAAATACTATGGAGAAAGAGATAGAGAGAAGTAAACAAAAAAATACTCTTATAGCCAACCTTATAGCTAACCTTGTTGTATGAGTGACTAAGTGATGACTGTGTATGACATGCCAACATCAGATAGCCTAACGCACCGTGTTAAATCTGCAAGGGCGCGACCGCGCGGGCGAGGCAACGGTCGTGGTAGGCGCGACCATGATACGGGCTGCTGCCAGCCCTTGGATCTGAGATCGAACGGTCGCGTGCTAAGTTGCTGAAAATTTGCAGAATAACCCTCCAGGATAGGATATTCACCCATGGGTCTAGAATCACGCCATGCAACCGTTCGATCTCAGATCCAAGGGCTCTCGGAAGCCCGTATCATGGGAGAATGGAAAGCTTCATATCACCTGTAATTTTCTTGACGCTTGACATGACATTGAAAGCCATTTAATTGGGCGTCAAGTAGACATGACATCTAATTGGGCCCCCATAGTACTGTGTATGAATCTATTTATCCACCAGGCAAGCCACTACCCTGCCATTCGCACGCGCCCCCACTCGACATTTTTACAATCGATAAACTGCTCCTAGTCGTCCCGTCCTTTCACATTACGGCAGTTCCACTAATCCTAACCCTCCTCCCAAATCCATGGCGTCCCAAATCTCCTTGATCGGCGTGAGTACAAGGTTAGAACCATCACCGGCGATGAGTTCAATGTCATCTACACCCGTTCTTCCGCAACAGTGAAAGAATGCCTTGCTCGCTTCAAATGCATGTTCGAAAACTTAAATGATGAGTGGGTCGCTGGGCTAGATGTTGAGTACACCACAGTCCTGGGAAGCGAGAAGAAACTAAAGGAGGCAGAGAAGAAGAAGCCGCCGTGATCCAGGTTTGCGTGCATGACTTATGCTTGGTCTACCACATATGCCATGCCGACGTTGAGTGCGAGGAATTTAAGAAGTTCCTCAAGGGCGTCTGAGTCAAATTCCTTACTGTAGACTTTAGGAATGACAAGGAAATCCTGGGTCGGATAGGCCTCGTTGTAGGCCAGCTCTTCGATCTCCAGAAGGCAAGCCTGGTGTCCTCCTCTCAGCCTTCAATGCTGACCCTGGCAGAAGCCATGGTTCATCCTTCGTACGGTAAACTAGAGAAACCTCCGTGCACGTTTCATCGTCATGCATGGCAGTGGAATGTACTAGATATAGACCACATCCACTATGCTGCAATGGATGGCTACCTTTGTTTCCATATCTACAAGGGTTGGATGAAGAGCAAGAGCCAAGTGTGTGGTTTAAGCAAAGAAGTATCGCCCAAGAGGAAGAGGGACAAGGACGAAGTCGAGGACGTGGACGAGGACGAGGACTCCGAGTAAGGTGGCAGTGTCGTTGCTCATGGTGGTTCTAATGCAGTGTCTACCGGATTAGTTGCTTAGTTTAATTTCTGGTGTGCTTAGTTTTATTTGAGGGGTGTGTTGTGCTGAGCCCCCAGCAGAACTATGTTATGTTTCTTCTCGTTATATTTCTTACATTTCATCTTTTAGTTGGTATAGTACTACCACTCGTTTCTTGACATTATATACGTACAATATATATGGCCAACATCATATAGCCAGCAGTTTAGTTGTCAAAGAATTTCAGGGTGCTTAGTTTTGTCAAAGAATTCCAGGGTGCTTAGTTTTATTTGAGGGGTGTGTTGTGCTGGACACCATTAACTTATCATTGTGAGAATCGGCTTATTTTTGTCATGTAACATGGTCAACGGGTTTGACGTGAAAATAACAATGTCTAATGGCATTTCTGAGCAAACATCTAACTTAACGATGGCATTTTTAGATATCTAATGTAACACCCCGCATGTAACTTGCCATATTTGTAACTCCGACTCTTGCCATTTTCGGCTATGTGATATGTTTTTCCCTCCGTTGTCGGGTTTTTGTCTTTCATTTTGTATTTTGTCTTGTCATGCATTTTATTTCATGTCATCATGTGCATTGCATTCGCATACGTGTTCGTCTCATGCATCCGAGCATTTTCCCCGTTGTCCGTTTTCCAATCCGGCGCTCCTATCTCCTCCGGTGCACTCCTCTTGCTTTCTTTCGTGTGCGTGTGTCAAACTTTCTCGGAATGGACCGAGGCCTGTCAAGTGGTCTTATTATACCACCCGGAGACTACCGGTCAAGTTTCGTTCCATTCGGAGGTCGTTTGGTACTCCATCGGTTAACCGGGCATCCGCAAAGTCCATTTGAGTGTCCAGCAAAACCCCCCTCCAAAACCAGCCCAAAACCCACCAAACTCTCTTCCATGCACTAGGTCGTTCGATCACGATCGTGTGGGCGAAAACCGCACCTCATTTGGAGTCTCCTAGCTCCCTCTACCTATTTATATGTGGGCATCCCGAAAAACGAAACTGCAGACGAACCCTAACCCTCTCCCTCCGCGCCGCGCCGGACGCGTCCGCTCCGGCCGGACAACGTCCGCCGTGCGCCCGGCCAATCGCAGGCCGCCACGTCGCTCCGCCGCCGCCGGACCGCGCCGGCCCGCCGGGCCCGTGACCGGCCCCCTCGGCCCGCTCCACCGCGCGCGCGCCTCCCGCCGGCCCGCGCCGCCGCCCTCGCCTTCGGCCGCCGCCGCCGCCATCGCCGCCGCCGGCGTGCTGCGCCCCGCCGCCGCGGTCGCGCCGCCCCGCCGCCGGCGACCTCGCCCCCGCCGCCGGCGACCGCCTCCGTCCTCTCCTCCTCCGGCCTCGCGCCGCCCTCCTTCCTCCCGCCGGCGAGCAGCTCACCGGAGCCATCGGCGAGGCCGAGCTCGAGCTCCTGTAGCCCTCGCGAGATCTCGATCTGTACGTGCCCGTTGACTTCCTCGTGAACCGTTTTTTTCTAAGTCTCAGATTTTTCTCAGCAAGTGCTCCTGTTCCCGATGCGATAACTTCTTGCAGGTAGCTCCGATTCGCGCGTATAATATGTCAAATTGTTCGCCTCATGATGCTCTTCATTTTGTTCAGTTGCACCTTGTTCATTAGAGGTCATCCTAATGCCCAAATCTCTGTTGGAAGAGGGCTAGTTGCTGTTATTCTCTGGTTCTTAATAGAACTTGGAGATTTGTCATTTTTGTATCATTTATTCTGTGCATCTTTTGAGCATGAGTTCTACATGTGTTTTGAAGTATGCCATGCCATCTTTCCAGTGGTATAGTCCATGTAATTTTTTGTGATCTCTGTGGTGACTAGCACAAGCATGCAAAGTAGGCCCCGTAATATTTCTGATTTCAGAGACGGTGATTTCTGTAAGTCCTTGTCTGCTGTTATTTTGTGGCCATGTAAACTTGATGCTACAGAGAGATCCATGCATATTTTGGAGATGTTCAGTAAGGATGTTTTGTAGATATAGTTGTAATTGATCCATTCCTGCAATTGTTTGCAATTATGGAGTGCCATAGCATGACTCAATCTTGCTCTACTTTTGCTATAAAATATTTCTGGCAGATTCTTAACATGATATGCATTTTTGCCAAGCTTATTGTAGTTGATCCATACATGCTATGTAATTGTTCTTGCCACGGATAGCTTCATAAACATGCCATCTTGCTGTAGGTATGCTTGGTTTGTCATGCATTGCTCTGTAGTGAGTGCATCAAGCTCACAAAGAGGCCTACATATTAATATTTCTGCCATGCTCTGTTTTCTGCTAAGTCTGAAACCTGATAACGAAACTTGCTATGTTTACATGCTTGCCATCATATCTTATGTTCCTTTTTGTCTTATGGTCAGTAGGGGACTTTTGTCATGTGCATTTAGTAGAACACTACCGTGCCTTGTTTTGCTATGTTAAGTTCCTGTAGTATGTTGATTTCGTGCTATGAACATTGCTACCTGATGCTGTTTTCTGCCATGTCCAGTTTTTCACTAAGTCTGTGAACCTGTAATCTTTTGCACTTTTGCCATGCTTGTTTGAGCTTGATATGTTGTGAACTAGCCGTAGCTCACTGTTCGTCTTTTGTCAAGCATCTCCTGTAGTTTACTGCCATGTGATTTGTTGCTATGTTGGGGTGCTGTAGCATTGTTACTTGTTGTATTTTCAGTGCTATCTTGCTGTTTATCGCAGATTAGTGTCATTCTTGTTTTGCTTGCCATTTGCAAACCGTGCATCCGATTCCGGTGATCTTTATATCGATTTCGACCGAAATCACCTCATCTTTCTAGTGGCATGCTTGGTTTGCCAAGTTACTGCCATGTTCATCATTTTCCTTCCGGAGCACGCATATGCATCGCATATCATATCTCGCATATCATACATGTTTTGCATCATGTTGCTTGCGCATTTCTCGTTGTTGATTGTGGTTCTGTTTGTTTGTGTTCTTGTCTGGGGTAGAGCTGGGAGACGAGTTCGTGAACGAGGAACCTGTCGAGTACGCTTACGAGGATCAAGCTTTCGACAACTCTGAGAATCTTGCAGGTAAGATGACCACCCCTCGAAATCACTTCTATCTTTGCTATGCTAGTTGTTCGCTCTATTGCCATGCTTGCTACCTATCACTTGCTATATCATGTCTCCCATTTTTCGCCATGTCAGCCTCTAACCATCCTCTCCTAGCAAACCTTTGTTTGGCTAAGTTACCGCTTTTGCTCAGCCCCTCTTATAGCGTTGCTAGTTGCAGGTGAAGTTGAAGTTTGTTCCATGTCGGAACATGGATATGTTGGGATATCACAATATCTCTTATTTAATTAATGCATCTATATATTTTGGTAAAGGGTGGAAGGCTCGGCCTTATGCCTGGTGTTTTGTTCCACTCTTGCCGCCCTAGTTACTGTTATACCGGGATTATGTTCCTTGAGTTTGCGTTCCTTACACGGTCGGGTGATTTATGGGACCCCCTTGACAGTTCGCCTTGAATAAAACTCCTCCAGCAAGGCCCAACCTTGGTTTTACCATTTGCTACCTAAACCTTTTCCCCCGGGTTTTCGCGAGCCCGAGGGTCATCTTTATTTTAACCCCACCGGGCCAGTGCTCCTTCGAGTGTTGGTCCGAACCGAGCAGCCTGCGGGGCCACCTCGGGGAAACTCGAGGCCTGGTTTTACTCGTAGCTTGACTTATCCGGTGTGCCCTGAGAACGAGATATGTGCAGCTCCTATCAGGATTTGTCGGCACATTCGGGCGGCTTTGCTGGTTTTGTTTTACCATTGTCGAGATGTCTTGTAAACCGGGATTCCGAGACTGATCGGGTCTTTCCGGGAGAAGGTTTATCCTTCGTTGACCATGAGAGCTTATGATGGGCTAAGTTGGAACACCCCTGCAGGGTATTATCTTTCGAAAGCCGTGCCCGCGGTTATGAGGCAGATGGGAATTTGTTAATGTCCGGTTGTAGATAACTTGTCACTTGACCCAATTAAAATACATCCACTGCGTGTGTAGCCGTGATGGTCTCTTCTCGGCGGAGTCCGGGAAGTGAACACGGTCTGTGTTATGCATGACGTAAGTAGGTGTTCAGGATCACTTCTTGGTCATTGCTAGATGACGTCCGTTCCGTTGCTTCTCTTCTCGCTCTCATTTGCGCAAGTTAGCCACCATATATGCTTTTGCCACTGCAGCTCCACCTCACTACACCTCCTTTTTCCTACAAGCTTAAATAGTCTTGATCTCGCGGGTGTGAGATTGCTGAGTCCCCGTGACTCACAGTTTCTACCAAAACAGTTGCAGGTGCCGACGATGCCAGTACAGACGATGGCGTCGATCTCAAGTGGGAGTTCGACGAGGAACGTGGTCGTTACTATGTGTCTTTTCCTGATGATCAGTAGTGGAGCCCAGTTGGGACGATCGGGGATCTAGCATTTGGGGTTGTCTTATTTTCATCTGGATTTTGACCGTAACCGGTCTATATGATTGTATTTTGGATGATGTATGAATAATATTTATGTATTGTGTGAAGTGGCGATTGTAAGCCAACTCTTTATCCCATTCTTGTTCATTACATGGGATTGTGTGAAGATGACCCTTCTTGCGACAAAACCACTATGCGGTTATGCCTATAAGTCGTGCCTCGACACGTGGGAGATATAGCCGCATCGTGGGCGTTACATCTAATTGCATTTTTGAGCAGGCATCTCACGGATCGATGGCATTT
Organism: Aegilops tauschii subsp. strangulata; assembly: GCF_002575655.3. Taxonomy (NCBI): domain Eukaryota; kingdom Viridiplantae; phylum Streptophyta; class Magnoliopsida; order Poales; family Poaceae; genus Aegilops; species Aegilops tauschii. The sequence continues at coordinate 164,181,565 of NC_053041.3, read as the reverse complement.
TTTGAGTAGTTGTAACTTCTAATGGCAAAACTGAGTAGTGATACACAACTAGTGGCATAAATAATAAGAACCCAAGAATTAAATAGGTATGCTAATTTCTTTATTTCTTTATACCTTTGTGTGCGAAACAATATACGCTGCCTCCCCCCAGATTTTCTTTAAAGAGGCAAACATGGAACTATATGAGTGCCTGTTAAATTTTGGAATTATTCCGGGTTCGTTTGGCCTTTTTTATACATTAATTGAGTTTCTGGTCATTTAATGTGCATAATTCAAATTTGAACTACAAGCACATGCTCCCGTGCACCAAAGTTGACTGAAAAATCACATGTGTGTCCTCGGGGTGAATTTCTAGGTCCCATGCAAGAAATGGGAATGAAATTCAAACATCTGGGCATCGTGGTTCAGCCGAGAATATTGAGAAGCTTGGTTTTAAAATTATTGTAAATCCAAAACACGCCTGAAAATCATGAAACTTGGCATGGTGTCATGTCATGGTACTACCATGCTGTGGTAATTTTTTTTTGCAGAATAGGAACAAGTTTTGGTATAAGCTTTTTGCAAACCGGAGCTTCTCTCAAGAAGGCTCGTGGTTCTGAGAGGGAACGTGTCACCTTTGTGTGCATAATTCAAATTTTAAATACAAGCACATGCTCTAGTGCACCAAAGCTGGTTGAAAAATCACATGTGTGTCCACGGGTAAATTTCTAGGTCCCATGCTAGAAATGGGAATGAAATTCAAACATCTGGGCGTCATGGCTCGGCTGGAACTTGGTTTTTTAAATCCTGTAAATCCGAAACACGCATGAAAATCATGAAACTTGGCTTGGTGTCATGACATGGCACCAACATGCTGTGGTAATTTTGCTATCCGATTTGCGAAGGCGCACACATTAACAATCAACAAAGTAATTTTGGAACAAGTGCTGTCACGTTACAATCGGAAACACAAGTATTATTGAAACCCTGGGCGTTCTATTTACCATTTACGTGCCGCCACGCGTCCCCTTTTTTTATTATCTAGGAGGCGCCGTGCAGGGTAGCTATTTGAGTACAGGAGGCGTGCGATCAGACCCCTGCGCGTGCTTATCGGGAGGAGAGCCCTTTGACCTCCATCTGCCGTCCACCTCTCTCCCAAGGTCTCCATTAATGGCACCCGAGCCTCTGTTTAATGGCGCGGCAATGTCTCACTCGACTGAGATTTAAGAGAGAAAAAAGAAAATCTAAAAAGAAAATTTTGGACGGATCTTGATGTAAGATCCGACGGACCTATATAGCATCTACTGCGACTTATAGCAAGACTGATGAATATATATATATAAGGACGACGAGAGTGGATAATAATTGTCTTACATAATTAGGAAGATAATTAAAAAAGCCACATGCGGCTACGCCCGAAATGCACAAGGGCAAAAGAAGAAGGAAGACGCATACAACGATCTGGCTCGCTGATCTCTACTTTCTTTATGCGCTGCAGGTCGCGGAGACTAGTTCTCGCGGCGGGCGATGATCTCTTTCATCAGTTTCATGTCCTTAATACGCTGCTTGGCAGCATCCACGGATTCCTCCACCAGCCTGTTGCGCTCGATGCAGAGCATGGCATTCTCGTCCATAAGTTTCTTGACGATGACGCCCGTCCTCTGCAACAAGGCAGCAGTCTCCTCCGCCTGCTTCGCCCTTCCGGCGATCTTCGCCCTCAGCAGGTCGCGCTCGCCCTGGAGCTTCGCATTGCCCTCCCCTAGTTGCCGGATGACGCCGGTAGCCTCGTCCTGCAACCTCGCCCAGCTGGAGATCTGATCCATCTGGCTATGGACCATCGCACGCATGCGCCTGTAAGAGTCCTGCCTGCCCGCGAGAAATTTTCCCAGGCCGCCGCGGCGCGGCGGGACCTCCGTGCTGCTTTGGCGGCGCGGCGGGACATCTCTGCTGCTTCCGCGGCGTGGCCGGACCAGTCTGCTACATCGACGGTGCGGCGGGACCTCCGTGCTGCTTCGGTGGCGCGGCGGGACCTTTGTGCTGCTACTGCTGCGCGGCTGGACATGTCGGCTGCTTTCGCGGCGAGGCGGGACATCTCTCGTGCTTCCTCTTCCATGCTCACCTCTCCCTGGTGGAAATCTCTCGACCCAGAACTCACGCTGGCCATGGCTTGATTGACTTGATTGTTTTTTGTGGATGAGGAGTTGAGGAGGAATGTGCAGTCATCTTAGCATAGTAGTATTTATAACCGAGTACTACTAGTACGCTCCTAAGTGGGAAACCGTTTAGGTTGTGATTGGTGTGAACAGGTTAGCAATTAAATATAGCGTGGTAGTAGTAGTAATTTGGAATGTGATGAGACACGCTCAAAATTTATTGACGGTTCTAGTTTCGAAGTGCGGCACTATTCCCGGATGGCATAACGTCGGCATGTTTTCTTGGCCGTGGTGTAGCATATGCCATGGTACTAGTTCTTTTTCTACTGCTTTGTACGTGCAAAAACTGGCACTGTCGGATACATATCTTACGCTTGGCGTTCGACAGGAATAGCCTCGTGGCGAGCTATAGACTGGTCTTTTTTTCAGACGCATTACAGCTATCTCTCGGGACTTCTCGCACGCACTATCACTGCTCCCTAGGTCGATGCCACCCACATACACTTGTACTCTGAGAAGAGGTGCACGCACGCACTCGTCCTCTCTCACACACACACATCTGTAGCTACAAATTGTAGTGTTCTCAACCATCCGATTGGCTCTATCATAGGTTTCACGTTGCTCCTTGGCCTTGAGATTGAGAAGTTTAAAACACGGAGGCTAAGATGGAGGCGCGAGGTTTTGGTTAATGTGCGGGCCGCACACGGCACCAACACGACACGAGCTTCGTCTGCCTGGTGTGCATGCAATCGGGTGAGTTGTCCAAGTATAGACACAACCAGGCCCTCGTTGGTATCCGCGCCTCGACTTTGGCTAGTCATAGTGGAGAGTAGCATAGACTAGTTACTAGTCTATGTTACTAGTACCTTCATAGTGGGTAGTGTCATATAGTATATGCATAATTTGGCGACGAGCGCTCTCTATATGTACCACCTTTTTTCTTTAATTACATCTTGTTAGTTTTGCTCCATGGCGCAATCCATTGATACTACTGTTGTACAAATGTATACATTTTTTAAAAGGCTAGAGGGCGGGGCAGTATAGCTTGGTCCTTTTCACGAGAGGCGAGGGCCTTTGTGATTTGACGGCTCATTACTGCTGGAAGGCGGGGCCTTGTGATTTGACTGCTCGTATAAATGTGCCGACGACACGAGGAGGAGCAAAGAACCGTGCGGTATACTCAAGTTTTCCACTGGAGTACAACGGAGGAGCACGAAACACGGCAGCCCAGTGCCATATCCTCTACTCTCTACTCTTATTATATATTACTAGCAAGAGGCATTGTTCTATTGGCGACAAAGAATGATCTAATTTGCTAGTCATCTCATTTTTAGCATTGTTCTATTCATGCCTCGCAGACAAGGTGACACGTGCGGCGAAACACCCGAAGCAAAATAAGAAACACAGGAGCAAAAGAAGAAGGAGGATTATCACCCCCAAAACAAGAAGGAAGACACACACAGAAGTCTGGGGCGCTGCTCTCACTACATGAAGGGTTGCTGGCCGCGGAGTCGTAACTGCTTCTTCATCGCCTCCACGACCTCCATCTCCTTGCGCGTCTCCTCCGCCATCTTCATCATTGTGTCCATGACGCGGGATTTCTCGACGTGAGCCTTCATCATCTGTTCCACGGCCGCATTACGTACCTTCACAGCAGCCGGGTGCTCGATGCAGAGCTTCGCCAACTCCTCCTTCTGTTCCATGACGAGGGCCTGCAACATCTTCATCGAGGAACTACTATTCTCATGCAGCTTCTTCCAGCCGGCGTTCTCCTCCTTCAGCAGGTCGAGCTTGTGGCAGAGCTTCGCCTTGTCCTCCTGAAGTTGCAGGATTTCGCCGGTCACCTTCTTCTCTGAGGCAATGCTCTTCTTCAGCAGCATCACCAAGCCGGCGGTCAACTCCCCCTGCTCATTGAGCTCAGCGGGCATGTCGTCGAGGCTCTCCTTCAGCAGCTCCACCAAGCCGTGGATGAACTCCTTCTGCTTATTGAGGTGCTTATTGAGCTGATCGGGCATGCTGTCGAGGGATAACGACTCCAGCGCCGCCAGCTCGGCATGTTCGCCTCCGCGTCTAGGGCGCTCCTGGGAGCCATCGCCTGCCCATGAGAGATCTTTCGAGGTCTCTGCGTGGCGGCGAGCCCTCTTTTTTTTCCGCAGCCTTGGTTGCCCCTCCCTTGTTACGAGTAGTTCTCAACCTAGAGCTCTGCACACCGGCCATGGCAAGGACGGACGAAGAAGGAGGACTTATGAGGAGGAAGGTAGAGTAATTTTCGGTTAGGTAGTTCCCCTTTTTATAACCTAAGTACTAGCACTAGTACTAAAACCTGCATAGTGGGAACACATTCAGGTTTGGTACGTACTGGTAGGTGTGAGCAGGCTTGCACTTAATTGTAGCACTAGTACTTTCAAATGTGATGGGAACAAGGTAAAGATTAATTGATGGTTTTTGGTTTCGAGGCCCGAAACGGCCCCCGATGAGTTTAGTGGAACATAAATTTCAAGTAGGCTACACTGCTCAGATGCGTAAATATTATGTTGCTGTCAAAAATTGGCACAAAATACGAAGGAGACTAATGGAAGTACTACTAGCAACCCGTGATTTAACTACTCGCATGCACGTAGTGGAGTAGTAATGTCTTTCTTCCGCCCTCATGTCCACTCAATTTGCATGTGCTGTATTAATTGACCATCAATGAAGTGAAGGACTTTACACGCATCAAATTATCACATGGGGTGGATCTTGGTACAAAATTGTGTCCGCCCGTGTACCCGCGTGTGCGTGCGAGGGAATGAGTGCGTGCGTGGCGTGCGTGCACATCTTCGCTTCGTGAATGTACTGCCAGTGCAGCTCAGGGAGGACGAGTACATTCTTCTGGAACCAGCAGCACATCACTGTGATCAATCCACACAACGATGTCACGAAAATGCCTCCACATGTGCCACGTGGCTTCATGAACTGTAAGAGAGACACTGTGTAGCGTGCCATTGTGTTTTGCACATACTCAAAGTACTAGTAAGGTACACGTGCATTGCAAGCGTTAGATTTTGCAACCAAATTATGAATAAATACCACACTGTAGCATGTAAGCTCTGAGTCATATATGCCTGATGTATACCTTCGTTTAATTCTTATAGTTCATCTCATTCAAAATCAATTAGTTTTTATAAAAAACCTAGGGCCTCTTTGATTCGTAGGATTTCCAAAACGCGGGAATAGGAAGAACATGGGATTAGAGTGGAATGTCGTCTTGAATTCTACAGGATGGTACGAGTGTTTGATTGTGCATAGAAAAAACGCAGAATTCTTTCAAAGAGGTTTGAGTGGATGGGATGTTTCCTATGAAATCTAGTGCAAATGAATCATATGGAAAAATTCCTATGGTTTACAATCCTACGAATCAAACAACCAAGATAGGAAAAATCCCTAAGGATTAGAATCCTCCAAAATTCCTTCGAGAATCCTTTGAATCAAAGAAGCCCTTAATCTATTTTATGATTCATGGAATTGTGCGTTGTAAAGCATAAAGTAAAACCAAATAATGGCAATTCAACTAGAAAAAAGTTTGGGCAGTTATGATACGGAAGATTCTAGAACAAAGGAGAACCACTGTTGTTTTGAGATTTGTGCATTATGCTTAAGTTCAACCATGGAGTCTGCTAGATTGTACATGTGGCAAAATCCGGTGGGGGGCTAGAAGATGGTGCGAGGGGCCGAGTGGAGGGAGACTATGAAGGAGTGCACAACTGCAAGATCGATATTTAGAGAGAGGGGGCGAGAACGTGCGCTGTTGCGCGCAGTGGCGGAGCCATGAAAAATGTCCCATGAGCTAGGGGGCCAAGCATTTCTAATCCTTTACGAGGAGGGCCAATTCATCAACTTAAACCATTTTTACCAGCAATTATCTAATGATCACATTCATATTAGCCTCGATATATAGTGATGTTAGGGGGGGGGGGCAGGGCCCTTGCTGCCCCTGTCTTCGCCATTGTGCGCGCGTCTGAGAGATGAAACGGAAGTCATGGATGATGAGAGGGGGGCGTTGGATATATAATTAATGTGGGTGTATTAGCTATATATGTAATCCTACATAGAGAGGTATAGATTGATCGATGTGGACGTGGGAAAGAGGGTGAGACCTCACTAGATATATAGATTGATCGGTTTATGTGGAAAACTATGAAAGACCTAGCTATATACACACACACATAGAAGACCGATCGTTGCGCATGAACGTGAGAGATAAAGAATGCCCGATATGATGGAGAGGGGGATGTGTGTGTGTGCGCCTTCATGGGAGACCAACCTGAAGAAAAAGATTGCATGTGTGTGATGGATAATGCCGACTGGTAGTGTGTGTGCATGCATGCACGAGAGAAAGTTAGTGGTACAATTATAAAGAGAAGACCAATGTGTGGGTGTAAAAGACTAGGTGAGGTCATAATCAATGTAAAGTTGAATTCAAATATTTGAATAAGAGATCATGATGTTTGAAACCCATGCATGCATGAATATAACGGAGATCGGCGCGGTGTGGTTTGGAAATGAGCATGTTGTAATGTATACACATTGAACAAGGTCAGACTGGTTTGCATTTGAGATACCGATGGCAGACATCGTTTGGCCACATTGCATCCGTGCATGGACACACTATTCTAATTGGAGATGATGGGTGGCTTTCGCATCACATATCTATATCTATACCCCTATATATATATTATATATTATATTTTTTATATAGTGTGCGGATAACTTTAACTTTGAAAGTTGGTCGTTGGATGAGGCCAATCCGATGGTGCAGAGCTGGCAAATTTGAGCACTACTGGCCGTTGGATATCATCTAGATTCCACCAGATTTTGCCACATGTACAATCTAGAAGACTCTATGGTTAAACTTAAGCATAATGCACAAACCTCAAAATAAGAGCACTTCTTCTTTGTTCTAGAATCTTCCGTATCAGAATTGCCCAAATGTTTTTCTACATGATTTGTTTTTACTTTATGCCTTACAACGCACAATTCCATGAATCCTAAAATAGATTAGCTTTCTTATAAAAACTAGATGATTTTGAATGAAATGAACTATAAGAATTGAACGAACATCTACATCATGCATATATGACTCAAAGCTTACATGCTATAATGTGGTATTTATTCATAATTTGGTTGCCAAATCTCATGCGTGCAATGCACGTGTACCTTACTAGTCTAAATGGTGTCTGTGTGTGTGTTGTGCGTGTTAAACACATTGTACGTAGTATATCATACTAGTCTAAATTGTCTTTTTTTTTCTTTTGGGTACACGTTAAGCTTGTTCTTCCGAAATTTCAAGCCGCGCCTTGTTATGCCGAAATTTCAAGCTAGCGTCTCTGTCTATCGTGCTGCGAAACTCCCGCCTCTTCAACCCGAGCCTTGTTAGCCCGAAATATTTAAGATATATCTTTGTCTCGTTGTGCTCCGACAACTCCCTCCATCTCAACCAGCGCCTTGCTATTCCAAAATTACAACGCGCGCGAAAACTCCCACTTCCTGTGAAATCCCGACACGTGAAATGCCCGTGATACCCCTGAACCGAAAGAACCGCCTCAAATCGGTGGGGGTACTTTTGTAACTTACCCCACATTTCGGACAAGCGCGTCCCTAAGCCATGGTTCCCCACTCCCATCCCATCCGCCCACCCATTTGTACACCGAGGCCGGGAAAACCCGCGAAGCCCCACACCCTCCTCCGTCCGCCACCCAGCCGGAGCCTCTTCCCCGACGACGTCGTCCATAGCAACACCTCGATGTCCCTCATCCACCGTACCCGATGAGGATCCGTCGTCGATTTGGTCGTCCCACCGGTTCAACCACCCCGTCCTCCACCTCCAAGGAGTTGCCCCGACGTTCCCCTCGTCTTTCGCGCCACCTCCATACCCACACCGCCGTCTTCACCTGCACCACCGGAAGAGCATCAGGATCACCGTTTCCTCGGATGAAGCTGCAGCCTAATCGGCGCCACCAAAGAGGTTGTACACTAATCGCCGCATTTTCTTCTTGATTCGATCTCACGATGCTGCCGGCGCTCGGTCCTGAGCCGACACGGCGCGGCTCCATCCACCGCGGCGTCGCCGACCACTTCCTCCACAGCGTCGCTCCCTCGGCGGCGACGTCCACATCAGTAGGAGCTGCTGCTGCTTTAGCTCTCGCTCGCGCTACTGCTCTTGCTCTCGGTCCCCTGCCTGGTCTGCTCTTGCTCTTGCTCGCGCTGCTGCTCTCGCTCTTGCTCTTGCTCGCGCTGCTGCTCTCGCTCTTGCTCTTGCTTGCGATGCTGCTCCGATTTAGCTACACTTTAGTCGACTGAATCGACTTTTGGGTCAGTCGATTTTCAGGGGGTGGGGGGGGGGGGGGCTCGCCGGAGTTAAGGAAGAACCAGCCGCAGCGGGGAGGGGGGCTCGCCGGAGAAGTACCCCACTATCTATCTTAGGGTTCAGGGTGGGGCGGTGGTCGCCGGCAGTGGTGGGGCGGTGGCGTGGAGATCGTCGGAGAAAAAGCTCGGCACGGGGGGGCCTAGAGGGATGGCCGGGGTGGCGGCGGACCGGCGGTGGGGAGTGTTTTTGAGGCGGGTGGGGCGGCGCACCGCCGACCGCGGGCAGCGGGGGGCGGCTGTTTGGCCGGTGGTGGCTGGCGGCTCAGGGGGTGGAGGTTGAAGATGAACTGCAGGCCCTTGATTTCGTATCCAACGGCTGCAAAATCGACTAACCAGAGATGAAAAAGTCAGTCGACTGACGTGTAGCCTCACCTCTAGTGCGTTCAGTTTCGACAGTAAAATTCAGTTTCGACAGCAAAATTCAGTTTTGACAGTTAAGTTCATTTTCGACAGTCAAATTCAGTTTCGACAGTTAAGTTTAGAGATGAGCGGCTGATGTATACATCTAGCACTTTGTGGTTATGTATTTTACGTCATCTATTGGAGATGCTATTAGAATTCCACTCAGGTTAACGTTGTCTCTCTTGTCCTGCATCAGCCTCGTCGTCGTACAACTCACCGGAGCTGCTCCAACGACGAAACCCTCCATCACAGCGGAGCAGTACCTCGGGCTCCATCTCCAGACGCCTAAGATCTTCTTCCCCTCCTCCGACAGCCAAGTCAGCCGGAGCATCCTCCCCGGCCATCCCAATCACGCTGAGATCGACATGGCTTCGCAAAGAGGTTGTACACTTCTTGTGGTTTGACTTAATCTCACCATGCTTCTTTGCATCCCGTGATCTTCCAATTCTTGTGAACCAAACACCCAGATTGGCAGAAATCCTGTGTTTTTAAATTCTCTGTTTTGCACGTGCATTCCTATCCTATTCCTGTCTATTTCCTATCCCTGCATTGTTAGAATCCTCAAATTCAAACAAGCCCTTACACAATTACTTCTGTTACAGATATGTGTCAAAGAAAACCTTGTGTGGTTTATCCTGCTCCTGCGGTGCTGTGTTCCACCCCCGCTCAGCTGCTCCAACGACGGAAGGGTTCACCACAACAGGGATCCGCTCTCCAGACTGTCTTTCGCCGCCTCAGATCTTCTTCCCCGCCGCCGGCAGCCACGACAACTGCATTACCATCATCAACTGAGCAGATGACCTTGAGGACTACACGGGTCCGCAAGAGAGGTCGCACTCTTCCGTGTCTGCTTACGTTATGCATCGCTTAATATGATGACATGCTACTTTATCGTCGTGTTCACCTATTAGACTCCGACTCAGGTCCAAACTTATGCTGAAACTTGAGTTTTTAAATGGTTGTGGGGTACATATTGGGGCAGCAATCAGTACTATCTGTCTACTATCTGGTTAATCTCGGGTGTCTACTATGAGTTTCATGTTGGGTGAAAACAAACATTAAAGGAGCCATTATCTGTATTTTTTAACTAAAGCTATTATCTGCCTGCTATCATTGGTTTTGGGTCTATCCACAGTTTGCTACCATCACTCTGGATTTGTGCATGCACTCCTTACATAATCTCACTATGTTTTATTCCTATGCATGTCAGTTATTGTACACAATGGAACTGAACATGTAGAGCAAAAGAGACGAGCCTTGCGTGGCAATAAAATTTCATGTAGACGTCGCTCCATGGTGGGCGCAAAGGCAGCCCCCCTCCACCCATTTCGGATCGTAATCAAGAGGAAGATAACTGTTCTGAGGGGGATTCAGAAGCAGAAGACCACTCCTATTTACCCCATGAGGTCTTCGCTCTAACTTGGCATGCTGATGTTTGTTATATCATGCATATGGTGCCTTGCATTGCTTACTTTATACATCAAATATGTCAACTGCTTAGTTTAGACATGCTTTGTGTGAATGCCATCTGTTTAGCTTATTCATCATTTATGTGAATGATGCAATGCCATCTTGTTTAGCCAGGAATCATATATGTGAATTTTGCAATGCCACCCTGCTTAGCCAGTCATCTTATATGTGAATTATATCAGGCCATCCTTTTTTTCGTTACGTATTACATTTGTCAACAATGTTAGTACATTCAACTACTCTTCATGTGCATCAGCCATTTGACACGGTGATGGAAAATTCTGGAGTGAAAACAAGGTCTTCAGAGCAGACTATGCTATCTGACGAAGCGCATATCTCGCTGGTTACGGATAGCTCCTCAGAGGAGGATTCAGAGACAGATGACCAGTCCTATTCCCCCCCGAGGTGCATGCTCTAACTTGGCAGGGTTATGTTGCTCATATCGTGCGTATGGTATCTTGCATTGCTATGTCATTTGCTTAGTTTAGACATGATTTGTGTGAATGCCACCTGTTTAGTGTCTAATTACCATATATGTGAATTATGCAATGCCATCTTTTTGCAAGACATTATATATGTGAATTATGCAATGCTATCTTGTTGCAAGGCATTATATATGTGAATTATGCAGTGCCATGCTGTTTAGCCAAGCGTCATATATGTGAATTATATCATGCCGTCCTTTTTTGTATTTCTCATTGCTTTTTTCGACAATGTATATTCAACTGCTCTTCCTGTGCATCAGCCATTTGAATTGGTGATGGAGAAATCTGGAGTGAAAACAAGGTCTTCAGAGCAGACAATGCTACCTGGTGAAGTAGATATGTTGCTGGTTACAGATAGCTCTTCAGAGGAGTATTCAGAGGCAGATGACCAGTCCTATTATCCCCATGAGGTGTATGCTCAAACTTGGCAGGGTTATATTACTCATATCATGCATATGTCGTATTGCAATGCTTAGTTTTTACATCATATACACGATATTGAATGCCATCTCCTTAGTTGACACATCATATATGCGATTGCCCTCTGCTCACTTCCTTAGTATATAAATCATATATTTGAATTATATCATGCCATGATGTTTACATAGATAGCATGTATCTGAATTATGGCATGCCAACCCATTTTCTAAAGACATAATATAGTTATATCATCTCATCCTGTTCACATAGTCATCATATTTTGAATTATGTCATCCTATTCGTGAATTATATCATGCCATCATGTTTCCATCGACGACATGTTTGTGATTTATGGCATGCCAACCACTTTAATAGACACATCGTATAGTTATATCATGTCATCCTGTTTACATAGTCATCATATTTTGAAGTATGTCATTCTATCCTGTTTAGTTAGCCATCATACATGTGAAATTGTGTCATGCTATCCTGTTTAATTAGCCATCATATATTTGAAATTATGTCCTGCTATTCTGTTTGGTTAGACAACATAAATGTGAATTATTTCATGCCCTGTTTTCTTCCCTACTATCCATTGCACTTGTCTATCTTACAATGTCTGTACATTCAATTACTTTTCTTGTTTATCAGCCATTTCAATTGGAGGGGGTGATGGCAGTATCTGTGGGAGTAAAAACACGGTCTTCAGAAAAGATCGTGCTACCTGTCGACGGAGATAGAACCACGGTTGTACTTGCCCAAGAACCAGCCCCACCACACATAACCTAGACTCACACAGATTGTACCCCTACCCAGTTGGACAGAGAACCAGCTACACCCCTTCTAACCCCAACCCCAGCAGATAGTAACCCAGTTCCCGTTGACACAGCACCGTCTCCACCACAGAGCACCCAAACACGAGCAGTTAGTAAGGCAACTGCAGTACCCAAAGCACGAGGACCACCACTTCGAACCCCAAGTCAACGCTTAAAGCAGAAGAAGAATTGTTCTCAGGTCAGGTTCCGTAGCTATGGTTCATACTACTTTGCTCTTGCATCACTGTATTTACTCATACCAACTAATTTCAAATTTGAAGGATGCAATTGAAACTCCAATGGCGCAACAGGTATGTTTTAAACCTGTTTCTTTAACGTGTTTGCTGTTGTAACTTGCTCTATGTTGATTTCAGTTTCAATTGAATAAATAGTTATGTTCTCATGCCATGCACATTACAAGTGTTGTTATTGCTGTGTAGTTTCCCACACTTATATTCTGTCTATGCTTCTTTGTCTTAAATAGATATGATTCGAACTGTATCTATCTTGATTTGGCAACATAAACTAGAATGATATAGACCATACAGTGACCATACTACATAGATATATGTTTGTTTCATGCTGTTATCCTGTCCACCTTACTACTGAACTGGTTTACCAAAATGAGTTTCATATACTACATTGTAAACCTGTGATGTGTTTGTTTGTTTCTCCTTTAGAACGCGGATAAAATATTGGAGAAGAGTACCCCGTTATGCAATGGTCAAGGAAGTAATGCAGATCAGGTTCAAGATAGTGAGACATCCCTGCTGTTCTCCAAGAAAGCTGATAAAAACTATATTGAAGACACTGAGACAACCCCAAAGTCCTGTCTTGATGTAGTGTTTGAGTTACTGGCTACTACTGCTGGCACCAGCTCTTCGAACTCGCTGCCTGAATCAGTTCGGCTTCTTGAGTCTCAAATTCAAGTTGAAAGACATCGATCAGATGTTATGTGACAGGAAGCCGAAGGACTGAGGAAGTCCCTGCAGAATTCAGATGCATACTTTCTGGTGCAATAGCAAGTGCTGGAGGATTTAAGCGCCAAAGAAAGAGAAAGTTAATAAGCTTTCTAAGCATCTTTCCAGCATTATGGGTACCCAGGATATTGTTTCTTGAGCTCTTCTGAAGTGGTTTCAGTTGTGGACTTGTTTTGCGGCGGCGTTTATATGCTGCTTTGTTCCCTATATTTGCACTTGTGGCGAACTTTGATGCCTAGTGGATGTAATATGTATAATAGCCATGATAGCCTAGCGTAAGTTGCTTGCTTATTTATTTTCGTTGTCTTGTTTATTTATTTCAGTGCAGTTCTTTTTCTGCGGTTTGCTAGTGGCCGGAATAACCTATTTTTTAAAACTAGGCCACATTAACAATGGGCTACATATTTACTGTAGTTAACATGGGCCTCCTTCGGGCCGTAGAAACAATGGGCCTTCTAAGGGCCGTAGAAACAATGGGCCTTCTACGGGGCGTAGACACAATGGGCCTTCTACGGGTCGTATCATCAATGGGCCTTCTACGGGCCATATGATCGGTTGGCCAAACATGGGCCAATAACAGACCACATTATGGCCGTAAATGGGCTAGAGTTGAAATCATCCGTTCATGGGCCGACCATAAAGGGCCATCGTTAATAGGCCGTATTTGATGACGCTATGAAAACGGCCCAACGTATTAACGGGCCACAAACGGGCCGACTGTAACCACGAGCTGTATTTGGCCCACAAGCAGAAAATGACAGTAACGGGCCGAAAGTAAATGAATGCTGGAAATGAGCCCTAGAATAAATGGGCCCTGAGGAGGCCGAAAGATAACATGGGCTGGAAACGGCCCAACGGAATAATGGGCCGTTAATGGGTATAAAGTGATACACTGTTCATTACGGGCCAGTTTTACCACGGGCCGTTAATGGGCCAAGGTTTACTAAGGGCCTCATATGGGCCAAAAGACGTCATGGGCCATAATGGGCCGGAAGTTAAAACGGGCTGGAATTATATTGGACGGCCCAGATGACGCTACTGGGCCTAATTCGGATAGGCTGTAAACGGGCCCTGGGTTAGCAGGCTGTAAATGGGCTATATGCGAACAAGCCGTTAACAGGCTTGCCGTGGGCCGGCCCGCCACCTTTTGACCAAGTCAAACGGGTCGACCTTTTCACCGGAATGGGCCACTGTTGGGCCGTGCCATGTGTCGACCTATCATAGGCGCCTCCTGTCCAATGAGTGGATGACATCTGTCCCAACGGTGAGCCGACACGTGTTTCCTCCAGCCAATGATGATTTTACACATGGAAAATCCCCATTGGTCGGGGCTGTTAACGGGTTATCGGATCCAAAACTGGACCCGATAGCTTAACGGCGTTCCGTTACTGTGGATGCCACGTGTCGGTCACCCTTGACGAAAGCACTTCTGTGACGCGCGATTTATCGTCATGGAAGTGGACACTTCCGTGATGATAATTTTGGTAATGTCATGGAACACTTCTACGACAGCACAGGTATGACTATCTTGATTCTGTCATAAATTTGTCATGGATGTACATGCATGACAGAAAACGTGACCTACTGTGACAAACACGTATCATCACAGAAGTTTATTTTTTTTTAGTGTATCGGGGTGGTGGAGCCATCGGTCACTCCTGAGAAAGGCTTGGTAGGCTGAAGCTAATCGTATGGCACTTGGAGGCTGTCGAACGTCTCGACGGACAGGACATTGAGCCCTGCGCCGCCGTATGAGGGTCTTGGTGACTTGTACGTTGCTGATGACGGGTGAGCAAAGCATCGGGAGGGCGCCAGCGGTGGCCGCACACTTGAGTTGGTCTGCTGAGCTGAAAGTGATGGCGCACTTGGACCACCTGAGCGGGCGTGTGGCCTCGAGCCTGGGGAGGACTGCGTTCACCTCATGAGCAAACTGCTTGATGATACGCTGAGATGCTGGGGCTTGAGCTCCGCCCAAGATGCAGGCGATAGCACGCGGCTCTTGGAAGCCCCCAGCCCCCTCGTCCTGATGGTGGTCGTCGTTCCTTCTCGGCGGTGGCGGCAGCGGAGGAAGTCCAGCATTGCCCTGAGAGCGGTCCTCGTGAGGCTGATCCCTCCAGACGCCCTCGCGAGGCTAGTCTTTCCAGGCGCCCTCGCGAGGCTGGTCTTGCCAGCAGTCCGCACGAGGCCAGCCGCGCCACTCCTGGCGAGGGCCACGGTCGTTCCAGCGTCCTCCGCCACGTCCTCCTCCTCGGCCGTAGCCCCGGTCGTTGCGCTCGAGGCGTCGATCGAGGCGTCCATCTCGAATGGCCCTGAGCTCTTGACAGTCATTGGTGTTGTGCCTGTGTACGTTGTGGAAGGCGCAGAATGGCCGGCTGCTTTTGGATGACTCAGGCTGGTCCCGATCGCATTTCGTGTCTGGCTTCGCCGTGAGCACGGCTACCCCCTTGCGCTTCACGTCCTTGGCCTTGGCCTTCTTCTCCTCGGGGTCAGCAGCCGGGAGTTTGAGGAGGGAAAGGCGCCCTTCCTCAGCTCTTGCGCACTTGGTCGCCAGGTTGAACAACTCCAAGGATGTGCACATCTCCTTGTGGATGGCGAGCTCCTCCTTCATCTTGACGTCGCGGACGCCATCGGAAAACACGGAGATGATGACCTCGTCCATCACCTTGGGGATCTTGAGGCGAACGTTGTTGAAGCGCTGGATGTACTTCTAGAGGGTCTCTCCTGGCTGCTGCTTGATGCGGCGCAGGTCACCCGTGGCCGGAGGGCGGTCGCGAGTGCCCTGGAAGTTGGCGACGAAGCGGTCGCGCATCTTGTTCTAGGAGGAGATCGAGCCTGGGGGCAGGTTCAGGAGCCACGAACGAGCGCCATCCTTGAGAGCCATTATCGGCGGAAATTGACACCTATGGAATCACTGGGATCCCTTCTACGGTTGGCGGGCGCGGGGTTGTGCAAAGAGCGGGTCTGACAGGAAGCACACAAACCGTTTACCCAGGTTCAGGCCATGGAGATGCGTAATACCCTAGTCCTGCTTTGGTGGATGTATTCAAGTGTTCTTGTGTTCTTGAGCTAGCTATAGGGTATGAATTGCCCAAAAGATCCGCATCCTCCTCTTGGTCGCCTCGGGCCTCCTTTTATAGACAAAAGGGGTTGCCACAGTGGCACACAGGAGGTGGAAAGGTGTACAGTCAATGAGTCTATCCTCTGGCACCGTCGGACAAACGCATTTAATGTGCTGCCGACGTGCCCCTCTTGCTTTATCAGGGACGGCAAGGAAGCACATCCCAGCTATCACCGCTTTGCCTAGCTTCGATACGTGTCTGAGCTGACGAGGCATTGCAATGCCACGCTGGCTGGCTGCTGGGCTGGCGCGGTGGTGGAGCCTTCACGAAGATCTGCATGCCACCACGCAGGTGCTTGCTGGGTCGGTGTAGAGGCCGCTCGTCGCCACGCAGGTGCCTGCTCAGCTGGTTGAGCTGGCAGCTGCATGGGGACGGCGGCGGTGCCTTGGCAGGTGTGGGCCTGGCTGCGGCCCCGTAAGTGTCCTCGGCAAGGGCCTTGCTGGGGCTCCGGCAAGGGTCTTGCCGCGGCACCACGGTCATCCCCGGCAAGGGTCTTGCCGGGGGTCTTGTGGATCTCCTCGGCAAGGATCTCGCCGAGGGCGTCGTCGTCTGGTCCCCATCTGATCTTGTGTGTTTATGATCTTGACGAAGATCTGCATGCCATCACAGAGGTGCCTCCCGAGCCTTGGATCCAATGTGGTTTGTTGGTGGTGTTGGAACCCGTGGGCTCAGGGCTGGCACACTCTGCTGGCGTCGGGCAAGTTGCCCCGGCAAGGCTCTTGCCGGGGCTGCGGAGGCCGTCCTGGCAAGGGTCTTGCCGGGGGAGTCCACCCCGCCCCCTTGCTCTTCCTGGTCTCCGGGTCTTGGCGTTGCTCTGGTCGCCTTGTGCTCCGGCTCCCCTCTTCTGCCATGCTTGGTGTGGCCGTGGGCGCGGCTCCAACTGCCCGTGCACAAGTAAAGGGGTCAAAACGAGAGCCCCTACTTTTGTACACCGACAGGAGCCCCCGGGCCTGGGCCACACATAAGCGCGACGCGTTGTTGGGCTAGGCCCAAAATGGTGCGCGGGCAGGTGGGCCAGATCTTTTTACCGTGGTAACTTTTCCGTCCGCTGCGCTTCCCCACGACCTGCGTCAACGCGCAATGTGGAGGGTTGTGCATGACGTGGGGGTCCTGCGTGGGGCGGTCTCCACACGCATGCGTCACATCGCAGTTAATGGGAAAGGAGGCGGCCCGCGCCTTCCCCGTAAAAAGGAATAACCGCGGGCACGCCGCTCATTTACCCCCAGCGCCTTCTCCAATCTCGGAACCACCGCCCCCTTCTTCCTTCCCTCTCTAGCTCTCGCCTTTGCTTGCCGCCGCCGCGTCTTCGTCATCCTTCTCCTTCGCCTCTCGCATCCGCCATGGCACCCAAAACCAGTAAAAGAAAGGGAGTAGCCAAGGATGCCGGGGCGAAGGAGCCGCTGGAGAGCGAGTTGGTAGTGCGGCGGACGCAGTCCGCCAACTTCCCCATGTCGGTCGATGTGGTCCATCTCCGGGACTACTTCAAGAACCTGTGGGGGGTGCAAGACGGGGGGGGGGGGGGGGAGACGACGGGGCATCCAGCCACGCGCGTCATCCCTGCTGCTTTCGCCGAAGCCGGCCCGAATCGGTACCCATTCTTCGTCGACTACTTTTCTTGCGGCCTCTGCCCCCCTTCTCTGATTTCTTCAATGACGCTATGCACACCTACGGCTTCCACCTTCTGGATTTTACCCCAAACGCCGTGGCGTGCATGGCTCTTTTCCCGCACCTCTGCGAGGGTTTCGTAGGGGTGCATCCCAACACGGCGCTCTTCCGCCACTACTTCTTCCCTCGGATCCAAAAGGGGGGCGCCATTTCCGGTAGTGTCACCTGGATTCCAAGGTCCAAGGGGACATACCCGGAGGGCGCTCAGAAGGAGAGGTGGAAGGGGGTGGTGCTGGAGTGAGGAGGATGATCCACAAGATTTTTGCCGGGTTCGCCAGGCGCCGCCGGTTCGCAGAAATGACAGGAGCAATGTTGACGCCGACGACGCGAAGCTCACGGTTGCCACCACCAGGATTCTTTGCCTCACCGAGTCCGGGCTCACCCTTGAGATGATCGGGGCGGATTTCATCCTCCGCCGAATCGCTCCGCTGCACAACAAGGGGAGGCCGGCCTGGCTCTTTACGAATGCGGCTGATATCATGAGGCTTCGCCCCGGCCTCGACCACAACCTCACGGTGATGGGGCATGCCCACTTCTGCCAGCGGCTCTTCCAGCTCGACATGAACCGCGACGGCAAGGTCGAGCGGTCCAGCAAGGCTGCCAAAACCAGCAAGGTTGCCAAGGGGCCCTTGTTCGGGTTGCCGGCGGGGGTGGTCCCGCTGAGCAATAACTCACGCCGGAACGATATCATCGCCATGATGCCGGAGTTCAACGTGCACGACCTCGTCTCAACTTGGGCCGAGCCGCCAGAGGATCAAGTGCAGGAGTTATTTGATACCTTGGAGGAGAAGTACGTCTGCGCCGAACCGTGGCTCGTCCAGGACACCACCCAGGCGGAGCTGGACTACATCGCCGCCAGGGCGGCGGAGGCGGAGCTCGCTAGGCAGGCTGGCAGCGCCGGCGGCGTGGAGGACAAGGCCGTGGCAGAGGTGGAGGAAAAGGAGCTCGCCCAGTGGGCGGAGGCCGCTGGGGAAGCCAACAGCGCCAGCACTGGGGCCCCTCTCATCGAAGATGTGGTCGACGAGTCGTCGTTGGAGGAGGTAGAGACTGTCGACCCCTCGGCAACGGGGAGAGGGCGGGTCCTGCGGCGGGCCAGCTCTGGCGAGCCGGTCCAGCCTGGCAGGTCCATGCAGCCGCAGCAAACCCAGGAGGCGTCCATGCGCCAGACGAGGGACGCGGCGGCGAGGAAAGTGGTGAAGGCCGCGGTGGCGAAGAAGAAGGCAACTGCCTCTTCTTAGTCCATGCGTCCATGGACTCCATCTGCTTCCCCTCCCCCCGCAGATGACGACGCGGAGGTTGTCTTTGATTTTGGGTCCCTCAGACCATGGAGGAAGAGGAAGGCAGCAGAAGAGGAGGTGGAGGACGAGTAAGTATCTTGTTCCTTTTTGTCATCTCTGCCTCCTCAGACTGTGCCGCTTATCTTGATTTGTTTCCTTCTTTGCACAGATGCGGAGACACTGGCCCAGAGGGTGAAGAGGGCCAGGGCTTCAGCGAGCGGCCAACCCCCGGTGGGTACTTCCGGTACACCGCTGGTGGTGTTGAGCAGCCCGGACAGCAGCCGCCGGCACAACCCCCAGCGTAAGCTCATCACTCACCCCTCGTCGACGTGTGTTGGGGGCACGATCCCTTGGCACTGACTTTGCTGTGGTTGCAGGAGGAGGACAGCAGCAGGAGGAGCCACTGAGGGCTACCCCCAACATGCCGCCCCCATCGACCATGCTGCCCCGAGGGGCATCCCCGGCAGGGGTGCCAAGTACCGAGCCCATGCACACGGAGGAGGAGGAGGCGAACTCAGGAGCTGGTGGCTACGCCTCAATGCCAGATGTTGGCGGGGAGGGGGCCTCTTCTTCCCAGCCCGGCACGGGTAAGTCACTCGCCTTCTGTCGGTGTCAAAACCGGCGGATCTCGGGTAGGGGGTCCCGAACTGTGCGTCTAAGGCGGATAGTAACAGGAGGCAGGGGACAAAATGTTTACCCAGGTTCGGGCCCTCTCAATGGAGGTAATACCCTACTTCCTGCTTGATTGATCTTGATGATATGAGTATTACAAGAGTTGATCTACCACGAGATCGTAGAGGCTAAACCCTAGAAGCTAGCCTATGATTATGACTGTCCTTGTCCTACGGACTAAACCCTCCGGTTTATATAGACACTGGAGGGGGCTAGGGTTACACAGAGTCGGTTACAAGGGAGGAGATGTACATATCCGAATTGCCAAGCTTGCCTTCCACGCAAAGGAGAGTCCCACCTGGACACGGGACGAAGTCTTCAATGTTGTATCTTCATAGTCCAACAGTTCGGCCAAAGTATATAGTCCGGCAGTCCGAGGACCCCCTAATCCAGGACTCCCTCAGTAGCCCCCGAACCAGGCTTCAATGACGATGAGTCCGGCGCGCATATTGTCTTCGGCATTGCAAGGCGGGTTCTTCTCCAAGTTCTGAGTACCTGTCGAGTAGTGTCCGGCTTCCCATGAATGTTGTACTCCTTGGCTTCTGCGCCTAATAATGGCTATCCTCCACGTGTCGAGCGAATGTGAGAAGTCGTGGCATTTTTACACTTGCCACCCTAACCATGTGAGTAAATCGTCTATTTAAAGAGACGGGGATCCTCAGATCCAGATCACACCATCCTCCCACAACGAGCATCCATCGGAGAGCGCCCGAAAAAATCCATCCCATCATGGCCGGCCATCGCAGCTCCTCCTCTCACTCCCGTAGCCCTAAGCCAGGCAATTGGAAGAAGTGCTCCATTCCCCACAACCAATTAGTAGAGTTACAGACCCAGGGGTTTCTCCCTCCTGCGTATATGGTCCCCATCCGAGCCGGATAAGCCACTTACAATGGCAGGGAGCAAGCAGAGAGCTTTCCCAACCCATCCATGGGGTCGCGGGTATGCCTTGTCCCTTACTCATTGAGGGGACTCGGATTTCCAATCCATCCGTTCCTCTGCGGGCTCCTGGAGTTCTACAGCCTCCAGCTGCATAACCTTACTCCCTCCTCCATCTTACACATCGCTGGCTACATCGCCCTTTGCGAGCTGTTTTTGGGCTGTGAAGCTCATTTCGAGCTATGGAAGAGGCTATTCTGCCTCGTGCCCCGTACACAGGAGGGGTCAATATATCAAGTGGGCGGAGCCGAGATATGGCACATCGCCGGGACCGGATACCTGTCCGGTACTCCGAAGAAGACGTCCGAAGACTGGCCTTCAGAGTGGTTTTATATGGAGGACGTCCCCCTTCCGGACCCTATTCGGATGGGCCTTCCTGAGTTTAATAACGCCCCTTTGAAGAAACGCCGCAGCTGGCGCCCTCGGAGCCCCCAGGAGGAAGATAACAGAGAGGTCCTTTACCTGATGGGCCGGATAAAGATGCTGGCCAAATCAGGATTGACAATAGTCGAGGTTATGTCAATATGTATAATGCGGGGGGGGGGGGGGGGCGGGGGGTGCAGCCACTTCAATATCGGGGACAACCCATGTGGCACTTCAATGGAGAAGACGATGCCACCCGCTGCGGTCGTAAAGGTCCAGACTCCGTCGCTGCTCTAGCGAAAATTCTATCCGATTTATATAAAGGAGAAGAAGGGGAGTTCATCCGCATTAAGCCACGGGATGGATTCTCCATGTATAACCCCCCAAACTGGGTGAGCTGCTACTTTTTACTCCGAACCTTCCCGCATTCTTTGTCATAAGTATTTACCTTGCTATTTCATAGTAGGAACTGCGAAAAACTATGAGGGAGGTTCGCAGCCCGCCTCCACAACCAGAGGACCCTGACCGGGCCCTCGACCCCGGACTCAAAGAAGATCCGGACATATTTGTGGAGCTCATCGACAGGACGTTCTATCAATTAAGCTGTGACGTGCCTTGGTGGCCATCATAGCCGATTATCCTGGACTACTCCCTACATCACATGTAAGTAAAACCGGAGTCCCAACTTCTGAGAAGGATCCCTTTTTTACACTTCACCTACCGCACACATATGGTGTCTTACAGGGAAGGTCCTCGGGACGCCATGCCGAACCCGCAGTGACTCACCAACAAGGGGCACCGAAACCGGGTAGGCTTAGAAGGAAGGCGGTCAGGACTGAGACGCCGTCGCAGAGGTATGAAAAAGAACCCCGCTCCGTGGTTGTCGTCTTTTAAAATAACGTCCATGTTTCCTAGCAGGAAAAACGCTCACCGGACCATATCCGGAGAGCCTGCCGACCACGCCTCCACCAGCCGGGCTCTAGAGCCAGACTTAGAGGCAGACGCTAATGTGGGGCCAACACCGAACGTTCCTCCTACAGAGGATGCGGATAGGCTGTCCGCTACGAATTCCGAAGTGGAGAGTGCCATGAATCACAGGCGTCGCCGGGCCGTACTTCGCGACGCTTAATTCTCTCGAGAGGCGTTCGATGCCTTCAACTCAGGAGACGCGTACATCCGAGCTGCTCAAGATGGTCTTGCCAGAGCCACGGACCAGTATGTAAGGGATATACGGGTAAGAAAATCTAATAATTATGTATATCAGTAGCCCCTGAGACTTGAAACAGTTGGCACAACTGATTTAAGGATCATTGTTTGCGTAGGTTCTTACGGAGAAGAATACCTAGTTGTCTCAAGAGTTGGAGGAGTGCAAAGCCCAGCTACGGGCCGCCGTTGCCGCAATGAAGGAGTCTGAGAAGGCCCCATCTGGTAACACTTGTTTCCATCGAAAAGAATGACATGTGCCAGTTAGTATTCGGCATGAATGCAAATCTAAAAATAGATTCTGCAGATGATTCCGGAGTGAATCCGGAAGTCGTGCGAGGGGATGAGCAACATGCTCAATGACAGCTAAAGGCTGGCGAGCGCGTGCTTACGCGGGTTAGGTGGGAGAAACACGATCTCCAAGATGCCAATACCCGGCTGGGCGTTGAACTGAAAGATGTTCGGGCCCAGCTTGCTGACCCCGTAAAGGAGAATAAGAGGCTTCGACGCGGCATTTTTAGTAAGTGCTTGAACGAACTTTTATAGAGTTCGGCGAAGAAACCAGCTAACAGAGTTATATCTGTAGGTATGCTGACGGGTCGTCCCGTAGAGGAGATGCCCAGGTCTGCGGGTGATCTTCTACCGGAGCTCTCACAACTGCACGAACAAGTACGACAGGTGATGCAGGGCATTGCCCAAGCCTTGTGGCCATCCGCCTCCCTGCCAGGAGGCATGGGGGAGCTTGTAGAGATGCTCAAGGGAGCGCGGCGGCGCTTCCGATTATGGAAGATATCAGCCCGCCGACAAGTTGCAAGGGAAACCTGGGCCATGGTGAAGACGCGATATACCAAGGCTGACCCAAACCACATGGCCGAGGTCGGACCTGTGGGGTCTGATGGGAAAGAGATCCCCGTCAGTTTGGTGTATGACCAGGTGAAATTAGCCGCAAAGTATTCCCAACAGGATTGTAGGCTAGACAGCCTGTTGGATGGTATAGAAGAAGAATTTAGTCAGTCTAAGTGACTATGTACTTCACGTGACATATATTGTCCCTAGCTGGATTGTAAATCATTTGTCATGGCAGACCTTTTCGCTTCGACCTCTGGACCCGACAGTCTGGAGTGTATCCGAATACCCGCTCAATTATGTAAAAACCGGGGTACGCGTGGAAACCAGGCGTAGGGGTCATAAGTGCTTGAACAGACAAGTACCCAACTAGCTATGTTATATTACATGGATAGTAAGAAACATCTTCCAGGGAGAATAGTTCCTTTAAGGGTTCCTTTCCTTGGGTACGCATGCATTTAATGTGCATGTCCGAACTGCGAAAAGAGACGCAGGATATAAACATCTGGGGGCATGTATTACAATAAATAAAAGTCATCTTTTGCTCACCGACCGAATATTCCCTTAAGAACGCTAGCTTTCGGCTTCACCCAATCTGAGGTACACATCTGGCTGACTCGGCAGTAACAATCGCAGAGGTGCTCCCCTTATGCCCTAGCCGAATTAACGGGAACGTAGGGCATAAACACAAGAGCCAGGCAATCCAGCTTGGCCAAAATTTAAGTCATCTCGATCCATATAATGGCGAAGAAAAGGTACATGCGGAAAAGTAACACACGTGCGGGGGGCATAGAGCCCGAAACATAGTTATATTAAGCTTCTGTATAAGAAGCCCCCAGGTATAATGAGCACGCCTAGCGCGTCAAGATTGTGTAGTCAAGACACATTTTAACCTTTTAAGGATGTGAAGAAAAAGGGAAGAAAGAAAGAAAAGACAGATGACGAATATAAAAAAAATTGACGAAGGTAAGGAGACGAACACATAGTCCCGCACTAGGCATAGAACCTTCGGAGTCTGGCTGCGTTCCATGGGTTTAGCTCGAGTCGATTGTCCGATGCATCCCGCAGACGGTACGCTCCACCAGTCAGAACTTGGTCAATAACGAAGGGACCTTCCCATTTGGGCTTGAGCTTGTTCTTTTTCTTCTCCGGTAGGCGTAGAACGAGTTCACCAACGTTATAAGTTTTGACCTGTACTTCTCTGCTTTGATACCGTCGAGCCTGTTGCTGATAGAATGCGGAGCGGGCTTTTGCCACGTCATGCTCCTCCTCTAGGGCGTCCAAACTGTCCTGCCGATCAAGCTCGGCTTCTTTCTCTTCGTACATGCGCACTCGAGGTGAGTCATGAATTATGTCGCAGGGCAGTACCGCCTCTGCGCCGTACACCATAAAGAACGGTGTGTATCCGGTAGTGCGATTCGGCGTGGTCCGCATCCCCCATAGTACGGAGTCGAGCTCCTCGACCCAGTGCATATCTGATTCCTTCAAGGACCACACTAATCTGGGTTTAATGCCGCTCATGATAAGACTATTTGCTCGCTCGACTTGACCGTTAGTTTGCGGGTGATAGACAGAGGCATAATCGAGCTTAATGCGCATGTTGCTGCACCAAGTTTTTACCTCGTCGGCTGTAAAGTTCGAGCCGTTATCGGTGATGATGCTGTGGGGGATGCCATAACGGTGTACAACCCCGGATATGAAGTCTATCACTAGTCCGGACTCAGCCGTTTTGACTGGTTTGGCTTCTATCCATTTGGTGAATTTATCCACCATGACCAATAGGTATTTTTTCTTATGGCTTCCCCCTTTAAGGGGTCCGACCATATCAAGCCCCCAGAACACAAAGGGCCAAGTAATGGGGATTGTTTGGAGAGCGGTAGGTGGCATATGGCTTTGGTTTGCAAAAAGTTGGCAACCGATGCAACGTTGAAAGAGGTCCTGTGCATCTGCTCGAGCCGTCGGCCAGTAAAAACCTGTACGGAAGGCCTTGCTTACAAGAGCCTGAGCTGCGGCGTGGTGGCCGCCAAGTGCAGCATGAATTTCTGCCAAAAGTTGCCATCCTTCCTCTTCGGAGATGCACCTTTGAAGTACTCCGGTAGCGCTTTTCTTATAAAGCTCTCCCTCGTGGACCTTGTAGGCCTTAGACCGCCACACAATGCAACGTGCCTCGTTTGGGTCCTCAGGGAGTTCTTGCCTAGTTAGGTAGGCCAAGAAGGGTTCTGTCCACGGGGCGATGACAGCCATAATCACGTGGGCCGAAGGCGTTATTTCGGTGGCAGAGCCTCCGATTACGTCAGAGTGTTATGTATCTGGTGTTGTGGCCAGGTCCGGACTGTTGTTGCCGGTCTCTCCTTCCCATACCACGGATGGCTTAAACATCCTTTCCAAGAAGATATTAGGTGGGACAGGGTCGCGCCTAGCGCCGATGCGGGCGAGGATATCCGCCGCTTAATTGTTTTCCCGAACCACATGGTGGAATTCAAGCCCTCGAACCGAGCTGACAGTTTGAGGACGGCGTTGCGGTAAGCCGCCATTTTTGGGTCCTTGGCATCAAAGTCTCCATTTATTTGAGATATTGCGAGGTTCGAATCCCCACGTACCTCTAGGCGCTGAATGCCCATGGGGACTGCCATCCGGAGACCATGCAACATGGCCTCATATTCTGCTGCATTGTTGGAGTCTGTGTATAATATTTGGAGTACGTATTGGACTGTATCTCCGGTGGGGGATGTCAGGACGACGCCTGCCCCCAGACCAGCCAGCATCTTAGAGCCGTCAAAGTGCATGATCCAATTGGAGTACGCGCCGTACTCTTTAGGGAGTTCGGCTTCCGTCCATTCGGCGACGAAATCGGCCAGTACTTGTGACTTAATGGCTCGTCGTGGTTTGTATGTTATGTCGATCGGGAGGAGCTCAATAGCCCATTTAGCAATCCGGCCTGTGGCATCGCGGTTATTTATTATTTCGTTGAATGGTACTTCAGAGGCCACCGTAATTGAACACTCTTGAAAGTAGTGTCGTAATTTCCGGGATGCCATGAAGACCGCGTATGCTATCTTTTGATAATGTGGGTACCGTGATTTTCATGGAGTGAGGACAATGGATACATAGTATACCGGTTTTTGAAGCGGGAACTTATGTCCGTCCGTCTCTCGTTTGACAATGAGCACTGCGCTTACGACTTGGTGTGTTGCCGCTATATATATAACAACATTGGTTCGCCGACATTTGGCGCGGCCAAGATTGGGTTGGTGGCCAAAATGGCTTTTCTTTCTTTCAATCCGGCCGTGGCCGCATCCGTCCACTCAAATTGTTCGGTGCGTCGAAGAAGGCGATAAAGGGGTAGTGCCTTTTCTCCTAATCGGGAGATAAAGCGGCTTAAGGCAGCTGCGCATCCAGTTAATTTCTGGATTTGCTGGAGGTCTGTTGGGATAGCCAACTGTGATAGAGCTCGGATTTTAGCCGGATTTGCTTCAATTCCTCTACTGGAGACGATGAAGCCAAAGAGCTTTCCGGCGGGCACATCAAAAACGCATTTTTCTGGATTGAGCTTGATGTCATATGTTCGGAGATTGTCAAACGTGAGCCTCAAGTCGTCTATTAAGGATTCGACCTGTCTGGTTTTAATGACCACGTCGTCTACGTATGCCTCCACTGTTTTGTGTTTCCAGGCGTGTCTGAATCATGCGTTGATAGGTTGCACCGGCGTTTTTGAGCCCGAAAGGCATGGTGTTGAAACAGAAGGGGCCGTATGGAGTGATAAATGCCGTTGCGGCTTGATCGGACTCCGCCATCTTAATTTGATGGTATCCGGAGTATGCATCGAGGAAACACAATGAGTCATGTCCTGCGGTAGCGTCGATAATTTGATCGATGCGGGGGAGGGGGAAGGGATCCTTGGGGCAAACCTTGTTAAGGTCCTTGAAATCGACACATAGGCGGCAGGATTTGTCCTTCTTTGGTACCATCACCAGGTTTGCTACCAGTCCGGATGTTTTATTTCTCTAATGAATCCGGCCTCAAGTAACTTGGCTAGCTCTTCTCCCATGGCTTGTCGCTTAGGCTCAGAGAAACGCCGAAGAGTCTGCTTGACCGGTTTGAACCCCTTTAGAATATTAAGGCTATGCTCGGCCAGCCTGCGTGGGATTCCTGGCATGTCTGAAGGATGCCAGGCGAAGATGTCCCAATTCTCGCGCAAGAACTCCCGCAGTGCGGCATCTACTATGGGGTTTAACTGTGCCCCGATGGATGCTGTTTTTGTAGGGTCCGTTGGGTGGACTTGGAATTTGACTATTTCGTCCACTGGTTTAAAAGAGGTGGACTTGGGTCTTTTGTCGAGTATCACGTCGTCCCTGTCCACTGTGGAGCGCAACGCAGTTAGTTCTTTAGCCGCAAGGGCTTCAGAAAACGCCTCGAGGGCTAGTGCGGCGGTTTTATTTTCGGCGCGGAGTGCTATGTCCGGATCACTAGCTAGAGTGATGATTCCATTGGGCCCGGGCATTTTGAGCTTCATGTACCCGTAATGGGGTATAGCTTGGAAGATCGTGAATGCCTCCCGCCCTAAAAGGGCGTGGTATCCGCTACTGAACGGGGCCACTTGGAATGTGATTTCTTCGGACCTATAATTCTACGGCGTGCCGAATACCACATCTAGTGTGATTTTTCCTGCACATCGTGCCTCCCAGCTAGGGATGATTCCTCTGAAGGTTGTGCTGCTATGCTCAATGCGGCTCTTGTCTATTTCCATTTTTCGAAGAGTCTCATCATAGATGAGGTTTAATCTGCTGCCACCGTCCATGAGCACTTTAGTAAGCCAGAAGCCGTCCACAATTGGACTAAGGACCAAGGCGGCTGGTGCTCGGGCTATTTGGAATTTAGGTTCGTCACTGGCATTGAAGGTTATAGCCATATCGCTCCATGGATTTATTGCTGCCACGTGGCAGACTTCGGCAAGGCTGCGGAGTGCTCGCTTGTGCCTATTATTTGAGGCGAAGGTCTCGAAGACTGTCAATACTGTATTGTTATTTTCCACGGGATGGTGCTCTATTGTATTGTTGATGAGGATATCCTCGCCGCTCTTGGCCACCTGCCGGAGTATCCAACATGCTCTAAGGCTATGTGTTGGTATGGTATCCGATGTACTGTGAATTTTGCATGGCCCATTGAGCCATCCCTCCAATACAATTCCACGCCCTGTAGTGGGCTTCGGTTTCTTTGTAATTGGATCGGGTGACTTACGAGAGTACACCCTTTTAGTTCGGACGGGGGGTTTAGTGAGAGCCGGAGGATCCCAGAATTTTGTTTGGGTTTTCCAGGTGCTTTCCATCGCATAGTACTTCTGTACTATGGCCGCCAAGTCAGCGAAGTGTGCTATGTCACGGCGACTTATGGCGTTGAGGATTCCCTTGTCCGTACAATTTTTGCAAAAGAATGAAATTGCGTCTTCCTCGCGACAGTCCTTGACCTTGCTCATTACAAGGAGGAATCTGGCCAGTAGTGATGTACTGTCTCTTGGGGCTCTTGTCTAATGTGGGAAAGATCACTTATATCTGGGTGGGTGGGTAGATTTAGGTCCGAACCCTGACCCGATCGAGACCCAGGGGCGGAGGAGTTTCCGAGCTTGGCAGTTCGGGCTCCGGGATGTTGCCCAATAGATCTGGCCCACTGTCTGATTCTAAGTTCAAAGCTTGGGCCATGTCCTCCCGTAGACGGGTATCCGGCTCGGAGAGCTCGGGAATCCGGACATAGTTTGTCCTCAAGATAGAGGAAGAATCGCTGCGTTGCTCCTCCACCACCGCTATCTGATGGGTGACCGGCGGGGAGTTAATCTCCCTTTGGTCGGGTTTAAGCCCGATCCGATCATAGTCCGTAGTGACTCCCAAGGCGGCGATGCGGTCCAAGATCTCGTTCAAGGAAGAGAGCTCCATTGGATCCATCTGCTCGGCGAATCCCGAGCCGACGTGGAGGCTGTTTTTGATGACCCGAGAAGTCATCGTCGGTGCAACGGCCGAACGGGCGGTCATGACGAAACCGCCTAGTCGGAGAGTTTGGCCTAGCCAGGGCTCCCCCAGAGGTGATGTTGTCCTTGACAATGAGGCGAGCCATCAAGCCTTATGGTGACGGCACAGTCGAACTCTCAATGAAAGCACCAATGTCGGTGTCAAAACCGTCGGATCTCGGGTAGGGGGTCCCGAACTGTGCGTCTAAGGCGGATGGTTACAGGAGGCGGGGGACACAATGTTTACCCAGGTTCGGGCCCTCTCGATGGAGGTAATACCCTACTTCCTGCTTGATTGATCTTGATGATATGAGTATTACAAGAGTTGATCTACCACGAGATCGTAGAGGCTAAACCCTAGAAGCTAGCCTATGATTATGACTGTCCTTGTCCTATGGACTAAACCCTCCGGTTTATATAGACACCGAAGGAGGCTAGGGTTACACAGAGTCGGTTACAAGGGAGGAGATCTTCATATCCGAATTGCCAGGCTTGCCTTCCATGCAAAGGAGAGTCCCACCTGGACACGGGACGAAGTCTTCAATCTTGTATCTTCATAGTCCAACAATCCGGCCAAAGTATATACTCCGGCAGTCCGAGGACCCCCTAATCCAGGACTCCCTCACCTTCCGTCCCTGTTCTTTTTCTTTTTGAATCTTGGTCTTGGCTTCGCCTCACCCCCTTCTCAATATCCAGACCCTCCCTCGGTGGACCGGGAGGACGTAGACACCGTCATCGAGGATGTCGCCAAGGATGCCGCGGCGGAGGCCGTCAAGGGTGCTGCTGAGGACGCCGCCAAGGGATCTGCCGGGGAGCCCGGCAAGGCTGCTGTCGAGGAGGCCGGCAAGGGGCCTTCCGGGGAGGCCGGCAAGGCCGCTGCCGAGGAGGAGGTCGTTGACGACCAACCTTCCTCCTCTGCTGCCTCTGGCTCGGGCAAGTACCTGAAGGTGAGCGACAACCTATTCGTCCACCTCCCAGGGACGGCGAGCACTAGGGCACCCACCGATGGAGAGGTGTTCGACGAGGAGGTGCTTGCCGCCGCTGGGCTCGAAGTTGTTGACGAGCCGAGCGTCAGTGGCGGCGGCTCCCAGGAAGAGCGGCTCCTCCAGGCCATGAGTGCCAACTTCCAGAAGCTCCACCGCGCCCGCAAAGACAAGATAAGATCCAGGATGGCCGTGGCGGACAAGGTAGAAGCAGATTTCAAGGAGCGCGTTACTGAGACACAGGCCTGGCTTCGCGATGCCCACCAGGAACTGAAGGGCATCCAAGGCAAGCTGGCCCAGCGTTAGCAAGAGTTCCTTCTGCAGCGAGCAGATTTCGAGAAGGCCCAGGAGCTGGCGAGGGAGCAGGCTGCCAAGGAGGAGGCCGCTCGACAACAACACCAGGCTTTACTGAACTCCCAGGAGGAGGATCTTGCCGCCCGTGAGGAGAAGCTTGCCTCCACACTCCGTGGCAAGGACGAGGAGGTGGAGAAGCTTGTCGTGCAGCGGACCCAGGAGCTGGAGCAGAGGCACAAGGAGGCACTCAATGCCCAGGCTCTGGTTCACGCCGGCAAGGTGAAAGAGCTGGAGGTGGAGCGGGACGGGCTGAAGGATCAGGCCCTGAAGCTGGCCGAGGAGAAGGACACGCTCAAAGGTGCCCTAATGGAGGCGCAGGGCGCAGTCCTCGGCAAGGCTGAGCAGCTCTTCGAGGCCAACGACTCCATCAAAGACCTGAAGCTGAAGCTGGAGGGTCTCGAGGAGACGCTCTTGGAGGCCAAGACCCGAGAGGAGACCCTGGCCAAGGATCTGGAGGCCGAGAAGCAGCCGCGGAAGAACGAAACCGCCAACCACAAGGATTTTGTGGAGGGCGAGAACCGCTGGATCGGCCGCCTCGAAGATGTCGTCGGCAGGATCACTACGCAACTGGCCACCATGGGGATGCCAAATGTGAGGTACACCCCGGAGTGCAACGCGAGCCCCAACGCCAAGCTGACCCTGTTCTTCGAGGGTGTTTTCGGGGCCCTGGAGCAACTCCACTCCAATCGGGTGGCCTCGCCGGCCGATGAGGCCCGGAGGCTCTGCCGAGGTGCCATGACCAAGGTCCTCACCAAGGTGGCGCACTGGAATCCCAACCTCGACTTCGACGCTGTGCTGGAGAGCTTGCCGGAGGATGCGGACCTCGCGGTGCTCAAGGAGCGTATCAAGCCCATCATCAGCCATATCGATGGAATCCAGAGGGTGGAGGGCCAGCGCCGGGACTAGGCACCCCGTCTCTCACCGCCGCTGCAGGTTCACGACCAAGACAATTTTTATCTTTAGTTAGAACCACATCAACAATTGATGTAATATAAATCTGCAACACTTTTGATATTATGCATGTTACTTTCCTGTTCAATCCCCCCTTTGTATGTTCACCCTATGTTAATCGGGTAGGCTTGCCGGCGCGTAAACCCAGGGCACGGCGCCTTGAGGACGGATCCCCAATGGCCTGCCAGGTGTGCTTGCTGCTAGGCGGACCACCTTACAGCTCTCAACGCGGCCGCTCGAACTGTCGAGCTGGACTCGAGTCAGAACCGAGGGCGTTGCCAATTGCGGAAGGCTACCCTGCCGTTCTTGACGCGGCCGCTTGGGCTGTTGAGCAGACTCGAAACAGAGCAAGGGCGTTGCCAATAGTGGAAGGGCCCCTTTGCATGCAGGTTTTCCATACATAGGGCAGGATCTCCGAGGACAATAACCTTATATGTAAAAAGAAATTGCTGAAAGTTTCGCACGACTTAGCTTTTCTGTCGTTTCGCGAGCGTCCACCGTATCCGCAGATGGTGCCGTCAAGCTTGGTCGTCTTCTTCCTTGGAACGACAGCCACGATGAGGCTGCTGCTCGGATCAGACCAGATTCCCACAACTGCGCCATCCCCTACCTGGTGCGCCAAAGATGTCGGCGGAAATCGACACCTATGGAATCACTGGGATCCCTTCTACGGTTGGCGGGCGTGGGGTTGTGCAAAGAGCAGGTCTGGCAGGAAGAACACAGACCGTTTACCCAGGTTCGGGCCGCGGAGATGCGTAATGCCCTAGTCCTGCTTTGATGTATGTATTCGAGTGTTCTTGTGTTCTTGAGCTAGCTACAGGGTATGATTTGCCCAAAAGATCCGAATCCTCCTCCTGGTCGCCTCGGGCCTCCTTTTATAGACAAAAAGGGGTTGCCACAGTGGCACACAGGAGGTGGAAGGGTGTACAGTCGATGAGTCTATCCTCTGGCACCATCAGACAAACGCATTTAATGCGCTGCCGACGTGCCCCTCTTGCTTTATCGGGGATGGCAAGGAAGCACGTCCCAACTGTCGCCGCTTTGCCTAGCTTCGACACGCGTCCGAGCTAATGGGCGTCGTGGCGCCATGTTGGCTGGCTGCTGGGCTGGTGCGGTGGTGGAGCCTTCACGAAGATCTGCATGCCACCACGCAGGTGCTTGCTGGGTCCGTGTAGAGGCCGCTCGTCGCCACGCAGGTGCCTGCTCAGCTGGTTGAGCTAGCAGCTGCATGGGGACGGCGGTGGTGCCTTGGCAGGCGTGGGCCTGGCTGCGGCCCCGTAAGCGTCCTCGGCAAGGGCCTTGCCGGGGCCCCGTCAAGGGTCTTGCCGCGGTACCGCGGTCGTCCCCGGCAAGGGTCTTGCCGGGGGTCTCGTGGATCTCCTCGGCAAGGATCTCGCCACGGGTCTTGGCGTTGCTCTGGTCACCTTGTGCTTCGGCTCCCCTCTTCTGCCCTGCTTGGTGTGGCTGTGGGCGCGGCTCCGACTGTCCGTGCACAAGTAAAGGGGTCAAAAGGAGAGCCCCTACTTTTGTACATCGACAGCCATGGGGAACCAGTTCGGCATGACTTTTTCGTTGCCGTTAGCCACCTCGATGCTCAGCTCGTAGAGCTGCAGGAACTCTGCGGGTTTGGTGGTGCCGTTGTAGCAAGAAGGCAGGTCTGGCTTGAACTTGCCCGGCCAAGCGACGCTACGCAGCTCAGGAGTGAAGGCACGGCAGCCTGCGGTGGCCACCGGGACCCTTTGCTGATGTAGAGCCTGCCCTTGATGCCCGCGCGCCGCCGCTGCTGGTGGCACGCGGTCTTGCCGGAGAGGTGCTGGGAGCGCGGGCGCATTTTCTCACGGCCAGGGAACTTCTTGGCAGCTTCCTTCTTCTCGCGCCGGCGCCCGACATGGTGGGTCACGCCGAGGGGCCGCGTCCCTTGGTGCCAGGACGTTGTCTTGGTGCAGAGGTGGTGGAGGCGCTCCATGAGCCACGTCGCCGCCGCTGGCGGAGGGCGAGGCAGTGAGAGGGATGGCGCAGGGGAGCCCCCCTGCGGCGTTGACGAGCTGAGCGATGCGGTCCAGCCAGTCCTCGTAGAGGTCGTTGACGGGGCGGTAGCGCGGGAGCTCGCGTGCCATGAGCAGCGCGGCCTGCGCGTCCGTGGGAGCGCGATGAGCGTGAGACGACGAGCCGTCCAGAGGTAGTGACGGAGTGGCGGTGCGGCCGTCCCGCCGCACCGAGGGGTGCAGCGAGGATGCTTGCTGCTCTTTTCCCGCCGGGCCGGTGGCGGCGTTGGCAGCGGGTGATGGAGAACGACGGGGAGGCCCGCCGACAGGAGCTGTTTGAGCGACGCGAGTGGCGAGGGCGGCCCGGCGCTCAGCGCGGGCACGGCGAGCGTCCGCCATGGATGCGACGAAGCGACGGGACGCAGATCGATGGAAGGAAAGCTTCGGCGCACCCCTACCTAGCGCGCCAAATGTCGGATTTCGGGTTCCGGCAAAACCCTTGAGGTTCAAACACTGGGGTGCGCACGAAGATCTCCCCCTACCTAATCACGCCCTCAGCCTCACAGCGATCTCAAAGCTTAACTCGTCGAACCCGCAACACAAGAGACACAAGATTTATACTGGTTCAGGCCACCGTTGTGGTGTAATACCCTACTCCAGTGTGGTGTGGTGGATTGCCTCTTGGGCTGATGATGAACAGTACAAGGGAAGGACAACCTCCTGAGGAGAGGTGTTCTTGTGCTTGGTGGACTTGTGTGGGTGAGGGTGGTCTCAATCTGTTGCCTCCTACTGTGGTGGCTAGTCCTATTTATAGAGGCCTGGTCCTCTTCCCAAATATTGAGCGGGAAGGAAGCCAACAACAGCCAAATTCGAAGGGAGACAACTAGTACAAGTTATCCTGACTAAAGGTGGTCTTCGCCTGCCAAAGGCTCTGGTGGTGACGCCGTCTTGGGCTCCACGGTGACCTCCGTCTTGCCGTCCTGCTGGTCTTGGTCTCGTTGCACCGATATGGAAACCTTTGCCTGATGCCTCGGGACTCCTCGCCTGCGCTTGCCCCTTTAGCACCAAAGAGGAAACAAGGACACTATGCGTGCTGGCGCCCGCCTGGCCTTGGTCGTCATGGCTGACGTCATAGGAACCTCGCGAGGTTCCCCTTGCCTTGATCTCTCCACCCCTCGCGAGCCAGTCCAGCGAGGCAGCTCTCGAGGAGGTCTTGTGTTGTCCGCCTCGCGAGGCTTGGCCCCTCGCGAGGGTCTTGAGTGTGTGCTGGTGAAGATGGGCTGCACGGGGCCGCTGGTGGAGCCACGCCGTGGGCCGCAGGCAGGCAAGTCTGGGGACCCCCGTTCCCGGGACACCGACATCCGTGCCTTGTTTTGGGGCTCATGCCTGCTACATCTCCTCTTGCGAGCATCTCGCAAGCGGGGGCTGGGCGAGGGACACGCGCGCTACGCACACTCCCTGCTATGGACTGACGCTCGCTTCTCGCGAGGCCCTCTCAGGCGAACTAGCAGGCTCTCCGGAAGCCCAAAATCTCGTGGGCCTGCGAGGGACTCCCCTCGGAGAAGTGCGCATCGACAACTATGAAACCCGGACGAAGCCTACTTAGACTAAGGTAAGTTGCAGCAGTAAGCCCGTGGAGGGACTCGTGAGATCGCAAAAGCACGTTTGGCCTAAGAAATAAAATGGTAGTCTGTTTCCATGAGGGGCCCCCCTCCCCAAAATGCTCTTTCACCTTGAGGGGTCGTGCCCAAGCTTTTGCGTGCAGGTTCAAAACAAAGGAGCACGAGCTCAGTCGGACATATCGCTCACCGCATCTTCCGGATCGCTCTCGGACATGCTGCTGCCGCTGTCGCTGGCACTATCTTCACCATCATCAACCGCGCCACCCTCATCCGCCACGACCACCACTGTGTCGTCTTCATAGGCGAAGGCCCTGACTAGAGCATCCACATTGTCGTCCACCCAGCACGCCAGGTTGTCCCGGATGACTCCGGGCACTGGGGCGATGGCGGCGTCGAAATCGAAGTGGGGATCAGTGTTCTGGAGATGACTGAAGAAGCGGGAAAACGCCCGCCCGAGGAGGCCACGTCTCTTTTCGTCAACAAGCTCGCGAGCCCTCTCAGCCCGGTCCTCCAGGCGCGTCACGACGTCGGTGAAGAAGCGGAGATGGCCGACATAGTCTTCTGCATGGGGATGAGAGGTGTGTTCATCATAGATGACACCCAATGCCTGGTTGGCCCTTACCCTGAGGTCCCGGAGCATGGGGGTGTGTTCATGATGCAACGTCTACCGGCGGATCGCCTCCTCCCTGCTCTGCTACGCGAGGGACTCGGCATCAGTGACCCGCCGCCGAAGCGGGAGTAGCTCAGCGCGAGCGGAGGCCAACTCGGCCTGCACGGAGAGCAGGGCAGCCGCGGCGGCTTTCTTGCGCTGCTCCGCTTCAGCCAACCTTGGCCTGAGGGCGGCAGTTCTGCCCTCAGCTTCGGCTTCCAAGAGCTTCAGCTTCAGGTCATGTCATTTGGCAAGGTCTGCGCGGCCCTCCGCCACCCTGCGGTCAACCTCTTCCTGGATCCTGGCCTCGCACGCACTTGCGGCGTCCTCCGCCTGGGCGACCTGGCGCTCCCTCGTCTCCAACCGTTCAAGCTCGAGGCTGCGCTCTGTGGCCTTCAGCACCCGCGCCTCCTCGCGCCTTAAGATCTCCTCCTCTTCGGAAGGCACCCCCTTCATCGATGCCAAGGCAGCCCTCCGCGCCTCAATTTGCTGCTCCAGGGAGGCATTCAGGGCCTGGAGCTCCTGCCGGCGCCTCTCTGCGACCTTGCGGCGGTGGTCAGCCTCCCTGCCCTCCTCCAAGGATTGGGCGCTGGCCTCGTGCGAGGTTGCAGGGGATGCCTCGGCCTTCGCGTTGGCATGCTCGCGCTGGAGACACCCGAGGTTGATGGCCACCTTCAGTTGATGCCATTCGTCCACCAGCCGAAGGCCCTCGGTTTCAAGGCGGGCGTCGACATCCACGAGCTATTCCCCAAGCCGGCTCAGCGCACCCATCACCTCCCGGAAGAGCTCGTGATGGACAGCACCCCGCTTGCGCGCAAGCTCGAACACACGGCCAGGTCCGTCCTCCACGCCGGAGGTCGTTGAAGAAGTTCGAAGTGGCTCGCCTCCTCCCAGCAGGGGCTGGAGGCCGGCGCCTTTCCAATCGCCCCTCGGGCCTCAGCGGGGGAACGAAGGGGCGGAGGCTCGTTGCTCGAAGAAGAGGCCAGGGCCGAGGTCACCCAGCCACAGTGAATAACCAGAGGAGGAGCCCTTGGCACACCTCCCACATCCCAGGCAGGATCGCGAAGGAGGGACGGCAAGAACGCAGGGTCAAGATGCCAGGCCAGCATGTCCACCTCTCCGTCCGACCTCGCGCCAAGTGCGGCAGGCTGGCTTGAGGTGCTCAGGGTCAGCGGAGGACTCGAGGCAGGAGGAGGTTGCTTCTCGGGAGATTTCGTCGCCTTAGCAGAAGGGGCCGTGAGGAACCACGGTCAGGAGGGGATGCATCACTCAAGAAATTACAAAGATAAGGTACTCACTCATCTATGGCAATGTACTTCCTCTGCTTCAATGGCCGGAAGGCATCGCCGCTGCAGCTTGGAGATCCCTTCCTGTTGCGGAGCACGTCAAAGTTCGGTCGGAGCCGGCCGAAGCCCTGGGTGCCGTCACCAGCGTCGGGCGTGACTGGTGTGTCTCCTGAGGAGGCGACCTCAGGAATGCTGGGCCGCGCGGAGTCCGTGGTCTCCGCCTCATGGCGACTCGCTGGGGTCTCGGGGGCTTCAGCCTCAGGAGCATCGGGCTGCACCAGCCCCTCAGTCGCTTCCTCAGGGCGACTCTCTCGAGCCCTAGGAGACGACGCCTCAGGAGCCCCAAGCAACGCCGGCTCCTCAGCAGCCGCGTCGACAGCATTCGACAGCGATCGCCCCCCTGCGCCCACTTCTGGGGCGAGTGCCGTGCTGGCAGCAGGCAAGGGAGCCACGAAGACAGGGCTCTCACGACGCCCTTCAAGGCCAACCGGACGTAGTCCCCATTCGTCGAAAAGGGGCATCTGCCTCGCGAATTCCACCTTGTACGAGCAGCAGTACAAGAGACAGCCCTTCTGCGGCATGTTGGCTGGCGATGGGTCACCCGTCAGGAGCTCAAGCATAGTTCGTTGCGCCTCAAGAGGAAGCCCAGGCTCGTGGAGCCTGATGCGGTCTTTGCTGCCGGAGAGGGTCCACGTTGGACAGGAGTGGCGCTGGAGCAGAGCAATGCGGCGCTGGATGAACTCCTTCACCAACATGGGCACCGTCACGTCGAGATCCTTCAGCCTAGTTAGCCGGCGCCAGACATGGGCAAGACGCGGGTCAGCGAGCTTCTCTTGCCCCCAGCCGGAGCTGGGAACAACCGGTGCCGTCGGAAGCGAGAGCAGGGGGATGAGCACGCCGGCGTCCACGAACACCCAACGCCTCTAAAACCCGCTCACAGACAGTGAGAGCTCGAAGTCAATCCCTGAGCCGGCCGTCGCAGCCATGGTCTGGAAGCTCAAGCATTCCGAGCGCTGCCGGGGGTCGGTCAGATGCAACGAGAAGAAATGGCGAAGTAAGGCCACGGAAGGAGCAATGCCCACCATGGCCTCACAGACGAAGGCGAAGACAGCAAGAAGGATGATGGACTGGGGATCCAGGTGCAGCATATGGATTTGGTAGTGGGAAAGTACGACATTGAAGAAGGCGGAAAAGGGGGATTCAAGCCAGCCCATAGGGCGTGAAGATGGATGGGGATCTCGGTGGCCGTCCTGTCGACCGAAGCACGGGATGCAGGCCAGGCCACCATCTTCCCCCACTCATTGGAGTTTGCAGCGAGTGCAGGGCAGACCTTGTCCATCGCTTCTTGGTTGAGCACCACCGACCGCTCAACGGTGGGCTCGAAGGCTGGCGGCGCTTAGATTGAAGCCTGGGGCTTCTTCTTTCCCTTCCCCTTCCGACTCGGCGCCATGGCAGTAGAGAAGATTGAGTCCTGGTCGGATCGAAGAAGGGGACCGCTATTTCCGGGAAGATGGAGGAGTTGGGGAGCGCGCTGCCAGCGATGAAGGTGGAGCTATGTAGACCACGGTGGCTGCTTAGCCGAGCGGATATCAAGGTGGCGTGGGGAAGTGGAGACGCCCACGTCTTGTCAATCGCCACGCGTCAGTCTAGGCCGCAGGCGGTTAGGGCCTGCGGCGCTCCGCACTTGACCTTTGGCTTCGCCTCGAAGCCAAGTACGAGCGCGCCTTGGGCCCGGGGGCTACTATCGGCGTTCTGGGAACGGGGGTCCCCAGACTTGCCTGCCCGCGGCCCAAGGCGTGGCTCAGCTAGCGGCCTGGTACGGCCCATCTTCGTCAACAACCACTCAAGACCCTCGCGAGGGGCCAAGCCTCGCGAGGCGGACGACACAAGACCTCCTCAGGGGCGGCCTCGCTAGGCTGGCTCGCGAGGAGCGGAGATATCAAGGCGGGGGGCACCTCGCGAGGTTCGCGTGACATGAGCCATGACGACCGAAGCCAGGCCGGCACCAACGGGCGCAGATCACCAGTTTCCTCTTTGGTGCTAAAGAGGCAAGCGCAGGCGAGGAGTCCCGAGGCATCAGGCAAAGGTTTCCATATCGGTGCAACAAGACCAAGACTAGCAGGACGGAGGTCACCGCGGAGCCCACGGCGACGTCACCACCAGAGCCTTAGGCAGGCGAAGACCACCTTTTGTCAGGATAACTTGTACTAGTTGTCCCCCTTCAAAATTGGTCGTTGTGTGATCCCTTCCCGCCGAACATTTGGGAAGAGGACGAGGGTCACTATAAATAGGACTAGCCACCACTTTAGGAGGCAACTCATCTTGGGGGGGGGGGGATCATTCAGATCTACCTCACATACACAAGCTCACCGAGCTCATGAACACCTCTCCTCAGGAGGCTGTTCTTCCCTTGTACTTGTTCATCCCCAACCTACAAGGCCATCCACCACAGCACACTTGAGTAGGGTATTACACCACAACGATGGCCCGAACTAGTATAAACCCTTGTGTCTCTTGTTCTTTGGGTTTGGCGAGCTAGGCCTTGAGATCG
Organism: Aegilops tauschii subsp. strangulata; assembly: GCF_002575655.3. Classification (NCBI taxonomy): domain Eukaryota; kingdom Viridiplantae; phylum Streptophyta; class Magnoliopsida; order Poales; family Poaceae; genus Aegilops; species Aegilops tauschii. The sequence continues at coordinate 164,141,996 of NC_053041.3, read as the reverse complement.
TTGTGCGAGCGAGCTAGGGAGAGAGAGATCTTCATGCGCACCCCAGTGTTCGAACCTCAAGGGTTTGCCGGAACCCAGAATCCGACAATCTATTTTATACACATTTTTAATCTCATATGTTGCACATTATCTCCATATACCATGTCCCATTGAACCAATTACTTGTCCATCATGCTTGATTTCTAGTTTATACACCTTTCATTGTGAGCATTGCATAGTTTGTGATTATGTTAGTTTTTATTAGTTTTTTCCGCTTTGTTGTGTCTATGGGTGTCTTAGAGTGATAACCCACAAGTATAGGGGATCACAACAGTTTTCGAGGGTAGAGTATTCAACCCAAATTTATATATTCGACACAAGGGAGCCAAAGAATATTTGTAAGTATTAGCAGCTGAGTTATCAATTCAACCACACCTGGAGATTAATTATCTGCAGCAAAGTAATATGATAGTTTTGATAATAGTGACAACAACAATGGTAACGGTAACAGTGATAGCAGTATTTTTGTAGCAAGTGCAATAGTGATGATAGCCGTAGTAACTTAGCAGAAACAATATAAGGTAAATTCGTAGGCATTGGATCGGTAATTTGTTGGACGATATTCATCACGTGACCGTCATAACCTAGGGCGATATGGCACTAGCTCCAGTTCATAAATATAATGTTGGCATGTATTCCGTAAATAGTCATACGTGCTTATGGAAAGAACTTGCATGGCATCTTTTGTCCTACCCTCCCGTGGCAGCGGGGTCCATATTGGAAACTAAGGGATATTAAGGCCTCCTTTTAATAGAGAACCGGAACAAAGCATTAACACACGATGAATACATGAACTCCTCAAACTACGGTCATCACCGGGAGTGGTCCCGACTATTGTCACTCCGGGGTTGCCGGATCATAACACGTAGTAGGTGACTATAACTTGCAAGATCGGATCTAGAACATGGATATAATGGTGAGAACATAAACAATCCAAATCTGAAATCATGGCACCCGGGCCCAAAGTGACAAGCATTAAGCATGGCAAAGTCATAGCAACATCAACCTCAGAACACAGTGTATACTAGGGATCAAGCCCTAACAAAACTAACTTGATTACATGATGAATCTCATCCAACTCCTCACCGACCAGCGAGCCTACAAAGGAATTACTCACTCCCGGTGGGGAGCATCATGGAATTGGCGATGGAGAAGGGTTGGTGATGACGAAGAACGAAGATCCCCCTCTCCAGAGCCCCAAACGGACTCCAGATATGGCCTCCCGATGAAGAAGAGGAGGTGACGGCGGCTCCGTCTCGTGGACCCTGATAATTCGTTCTCCCTGATTTTTTCTGGAAAAATAGGATTTTATAGCGTCGGTTTGAGGGTCTGCGGGGCCACCAGGTGGGGACAACCCCTGGTGGGTTGTGCCCACCCAGGTGCCCCCTCCGGTGGCTCTTGGCTCCAGAAATTCTCTTTTATTGTATAAAAAATCCTCGCAAAGTTTTGTTCCATTCCGAGAACTTTTATTTCTGCACAAAACCAACACCATGGCAGTTTTGCTAAAAACTGCGTCAGTCCGGGGTTAGTTTATTTCAAATCATGAAAATTAGAGTCCAAAACAAGAGGATAAGCGTTAGGAAAAGTATATACGTTGGAGACGTATCAACTCCCCCAAGCTTAAACCTTTGCTTGTCCTCAAGCAATTCAGTTGATAAACTGAAAGTGAAAAAGAAAAACTTTTACGAACTCTTTTGCTCTTGTTTGCATAAATAAGCTTAAACAGCACCCAGGTTTTCAGCCAACATTATAACTAACCATACTGACAATAACTCTTAAAAATTATATTACCTCATATCAATGGCATAATCAGCTAGGGAGCAATAATAAGGTATCTCAAACAACAACACGTTATCAAAACAACCATGATATAATATGACAATTGTGGTATCTCGCTAGCCCTTTTTGAGACCGCAAAACATAAATGCAGAGCACCTCCAAAGTTCAAACAGCGACTAAACATTGTAATTCATGGTAGAAAAGATCCAGTCATGATGCACCCAACATTAGCTACACACAATGCACAAGCATGACAGCAGTGCTCTCAGGTTCTGGCGCTTATTTTAGAAGGTGATGACACAACATAAAAGTAAATAGAAAGTCCCTTCGTAGAGGGAGATTTGTAGAGGTGCCAGAGCTCAAGCTTTTAAAACAGAGGTAAATGATATTTTGAGATAGGCACCCTTCTCATTTACTTCACGATAATCAGTTATCAATATCTTCCATGCTAAGCACGCTAGTGGCGGTTCCCAAGCGATAAAAAGTAAAGGTTTACTCCCCCTCCACCATCAATCACACTCCAGGGCTTGTCCGAAACAACGGGTGCCGTCCATACCAACAACAGTCCCGGGGGAGTTTTGTTTAATTATTTGCTTTTTTGAGTTCGGGACTGGGAATCCCTATTACGACCCTTTTCTCGTGCGATGGCGAGTGAATAAACACTCGACCTGAGAATAACCCACTTAGCATGGAAGATACCGACCACCTCCTGTCGTTCCATGAATGATCCAGGCACACAAAAAGGATATTTATTTGAAGTTTTTAGAGGTGGCACATGCAAATTTACTTAGGACGGCAGGGTAATACCGCATATAGGTAGGTATGGTGGACTCATCTGGAATAACTTGGGTTCAAGGTTTTTGATGTACAAGCAGAATTCCCACTTAGTACAAGCGAAGGCTAGCAAATAGGTTGAGAAGCGGCCAGCTAGAGAGCAACAACGGTCATGAACATGCATTATGCATAAGTAACATTGGACACTAGCATGAGTAGGATATGAGCACCATGAACATAAATATCATAGAGGCTATGTTGGTTTTGATTCAACTACATGCATGAACATGTGCCAAGTCAAGCCACTCGAACATACAGAGGAGGATACCATATCATCATACTACATCACAATCATTTTAATGCAATGTTGATATCCAAGATAAATCATTATCCACTCCTAGCTACTTATGTATGGCATGAGAAACTATAATCTCTAATTGTCATTGCAAACATGTTTAATCATAATGGGCTGAATCATGGATACTAGGTTAAACATATTTACAAAAACAGAACAAGTCGAGTTCATACCCGTTTCTCTCTAGCACGGCCAGTTCATCGAATATCATCATTAATTATTGCCTTTCACTTGCACGACCGAACAAAGTGAAAATAATAATAGTGCGAGAGTGCCGTGGACTAAGCTGGAATCTGTAAACATTTTTTTCAACAGCAGAAGATAAGGTAAAATTGGCTCTTTGTTAGATCAACAATAATGCGCATAAGAACCACTCAATATTTTCATCGTGGTCTTCTCCTTGGTATGAATTGAATACAAAGAAAAGAAATTCATAGAAACACACTGAAATATTTTTGGAGTTTTTAGTTTTCTAAAACAAGCAAATAAAGGGAAATCAAAAACGAGAAAAACTATTTACACGGGAAAGCTCCCAACAAGGAAAAGAAGAACAAGGAAATATTTTTGGGTTTTCTTTTTAGTAACACAACTAAGCATGCAAAGAAAGTAAACTAACTACAACTTTTTTTTGTTTTTCTAAGGTTTTTCAAACACACAAGAAGAAAGCAAGAAAATAAATTAAGCATGGATAATACAATGAAAAAGTGTGAACACCGACAACTGGAATGATATGTGTGAACATGAATGTAATGTCGGTGAGAAACACGTACTCCCCCAAGATTAGGCTTTTGGCCTAAGTTGGTAAGCAGTCAGTAGCCTGGATAGTAGTCAGGGTGCTGAGGAGCAGGCATCCATGATACGTCTCCGTCGTATCTATAATTTTTGATTGTTCCATGCCAATATTATACAACTTTCATATACTTTGGGCAACTTTTTATACTATTTTTGGGACTAACATATTGATCCAGTGCCCAGTGCCAGTTCCTGTCTGTTGCATGTTTTTTGTTTCGCAGAAAACCCATATCAAACGGAGTCCAAACGGGATAAAAACTGACGGAGATTTTTTTTGGAATATTTATGATTTTTGGGAAGAAGAATCAACGCGAGACGATGCCCGAGGGGGCCACGAGGCAGGGGGCGCGCCCTGGGCCCTCGTGGCCACCCCGTAAGGCGGTTGTTGCCCCTCTTTCGCCGCAAGAAAGCTAATATCCAGATAGAGATCGTGTCCAAAATTCAGCCCAATCGGAGTTACGGATCTACGGTTATAAAATAAACGGTGAAAGGGCAGAATCTAGAGCGCAGAAACAGAGAGAGACAGAGAGACAAATCCAATCTCGGAGGGGCTCTCGCCCCTCCCACGCCATGGAGACCAAGGACCAGAGGGGAAACCCTTCTCCCATCTAGGGAGAAGGTCAAGGAAGAAGAAGAAGGAGGGGGCTCTCTCCCCCTCGCTTCCGGTGGCACCGGAGTGCCGCCGGGGCCATCATCGTCACCGCAATCTACACCAAAAACTTCACCGCCGTCATCACCAACTCTTCCCCCCTCTATGCAGTGGTGTAACCCCTCTTTTACCCGCTGTAATCTCTACTTAAACATGGTGCTCAACACTATATATTATTTCCCAATGATGTATGGCTATCCTATGACGTTTGAGTAGATCCGTTTTGTCCTATGGGTTAATTGATGATCGTGATTGGTTTGAGTTGCATGTTTTATTATTGGTGCTGTCCTATGGTGCTCTCCGTGTCGCACAAGCGTGAGGGATTCCCGCTGTAGGGTTTGCAGTATGTTCATGATTTTCTTATGGTGGGTGGCGTGAGTGACAGAAGCACAGACCCGAGTAAGTAGGTTGTTTGCGTATGGGAATAAAGAGGACTTGATACTTTAATGCTATGGTTGGGTTTTACCTTAATGATATTTAGTAGTTGCGGATGCTTGCTAGAGTTCCAATCATAAGTACATACGATCCAAGAAGAGAAAGTATGTTAGCTTATGCCTCTCCCTCAAATAAAATTGCAATAATGATTACCGGTCTAGCTATCGATTGCCTAGGGACAAATAACTTTCTCGTGACAAAAAGCTCTTTACTAAAACTAATTTAGTTGTGTCTTTATCTAAACAGCCCCTACTTTTTATTTACACGCTCTTTATTATCTTGCAAACCTATCCAAAAATACCTACAAAGTACTAGTTTCATACTTGTTCTAGGTAAAGCGAACGTTAAGCGTGCGTAGAGTTGTATCGGTGGTCGATAGAACTTGAGGGAATACTTGTTCTACCTTTAGCTCCTCGTTGGGTTCGACACTCTTACTTATCAAAAGAGGCTACCATTGATCCCCTATACTTGTGGGTTATCAATCCACACATCCCACTACTGAGGCTCCTCCTCTGCTCCAGCCTGGTCGTTCCGGTAGGGGATGATATCTGCAGGCATAATCCTATATCCGCCCCTGGCAACAGGATCAAACAAAGCAGGAGCAGGCAACGGAATAACATCACTAGTGTCCACACTGAAAACCAGGTTTTACGGAATAGGAATGTTAGGGTAATCTCGTGCAATAAAATGGTGGTGTTCCATGGCTGCGCGATCTAGGTAAACCTTGGTCAGAGGGTAATCATGAAGGCGTATCTCAACATTAAAGCGAGCTGCCAAGCGAGTAGCGAAAATACCACCATGTATTTTACCCTTGGACTTATTAACGTGGAGGTGACGTGCCACAATAGCTCCCAAGCTATAAGTGTTGTCGCCCTCTAGTGCACGACGTAAAATAGCAAGGTCTGGTGAACTATGTGCACCCACCTTCTCTCTAGCAAGCAAGCATTTCGCAATGAAAAGAGCAAAATAATGAACAGCAGGAAAATGCAAAGCCAACGGCAGTGATACCCGACACCCCTCTCTCATCTCCCACTATCAAGGTACGATAAAGGCCTCAAACTCTGTCAGCCTAGGCTCTACCAAACCACCATCAGCAGGAAGCAAGCACATTTCACAAAACTCAGTAAGCAGTATCTGATGGCAATCAGCATATAGACTAAACTGCACCTCAGGAGGATTATTGCTAGCAAGGAAATTAAAACTTTGAACAAAGATGTTTGTGAGGAGATGATACTGTTCACATTCAGTTGCGATGAAGTCGGTGAGGCCGGCATTAGCAGCATATTGTGTAAACTCTTGAAGGATTCCAGCCTCTTCCATGAACGGGGTATGCGGCCATTCGCACGGCCGTACTTCCACCAACCTCCGAGGGTCGAGATCACTATCAAATGACTCCCCAATAACTCCCTTGGAGTTCTTCTTGGAAGCAAATTTCCTAAAGATATTCATCCTTTTCCTATGAACAAATTTTTTGAAATTTTTAGTCCACAAAATTTTCTCAACAAAACTCTACAAGTTTGATAGCAACTACTCATAGGGATACATAGAGGCCATAGCAAGCATTCAAACTACTTAGAACTCTAAGAATTCAACATGCAAGCTCATCTACAGTAGCACCAAGAGTAGCTAATTATTCAAAATATAAACCACTAAAGCAAAAACTAATTGGACAAATGGTGGAGTCACATACCAAGCAACAATCCCCTGAAACAGTTTCGGAAACGGAGCTTCGAGCAAAGAGATCAAAATTCGCGGCTTTGAGAGCAAGAACACGAGAGAGAGAGAGCAATGGTGAATTTTTTCTGGAGGTAGGTGATGATGTGGTGTAAAGAGATAAGTGAGGGGGCCCACGTGGGGACCACAACCCACCAGGGCGCGCCTGGGGGTCCTCGCGTGCCCAGGTGGGTTGTGCCCACCTGGTGCACCTCCCTCTGATATTATTTGCACCAGAAATTCTTAAATATTCAGAAAAAAATCGTAATAAATTTTTAGAGCATTCTGAGAACTTTTATTCCCGGGTCATTTTTATTGCATGGGAAATTCAGAAAACAGACAAAACATGGCATTTTATTTTATTTAACTAGCACTACTGGAATCAGCTAATTTGCCATCTGCCAGCTCTTTGCCGTCTGCTAGCTGACGGCAAAGAAGCTCTTTGCCATCAGCTACCCAAAAGCAGACGGCAAAGAAGCTCTTTGCCATCTGCGAGCTCTTTGCCGTCTGCCAGCAGACGGCAAAGAATCTTTGCCGTCCGCTGGCGGATGGCAAAGAGTGAGGTGGCCCCCACCCCCCGCCCGTTTGGGAAAAACTTAACGGGCCACCTCTTTGCCGTCCGCTAGCAGACGACAAAGAGGCAAAAAAGCGGACGGCAAAGAGGGCACTACCTAATGGCCCGTACCCCCCGCCCGTTACTCACTTTCTCTCCTCGCCGGTCGTTCTCTCCTCCCACCCCGCCCCCGCCGCCGCCGCCCGCCACGCGCCGCCGCCCCGTCGCCCCCGCCGCCCCGTCGCCCCACCGCCCCGGCTCCCCGCCGCCCCACCGCCCCGTCGCCCCCCCCCCGCCCCGGCCCCCCGCCGCCCCGGCCCCCCGCCGCCCCGCGCTCCACCGCCGCCCCGGGCCCGGCCCATCGTAGAAAATAAAAGGTAGAGACAGAAGGTAGTGCTTACTAAATTCATCAACTTAATACCTCTAAAAAATGATCCATTAATAAGGTTGATCAAGTCTTATTAACAACCACTTTCTATTAGCATGAAACCGAAGAACTTCTGTAAATCACTAAGTTACCTCAACGGGGATATGAATGTCCCCAACAATAAGCATTTCATATTTCTTTTTAACAGTAGGTAGAGGTAGATGAAAACTTCCAATAGTGATTGTCAGAGATTTTTCAATAACATTAATACCATTCACTTGGAATTGTTTCTTAAGAAATTGAACCCTATGCTCATTACCATTGATATGAAAAGTGACCTTGCTTTTATTGCAATCAATAACAGCCCCTGCAGTATTCAAGAAGGGTCTACAAAGTGCATCTAGTGCCCTTAGTGATTTTGGTGTATTGAAGACTTATAGGTTAAGGGACTAATATGTTTATGAGTGTACACAGGTCTATAAGTCTATGAGGAGTTTGATATTTACAGAAAAAGTCGACCCCTAAAAATGAAGTTCTTCGACTGAAAACTTTGGATTTCTGAAGACTTTCTGAAGACTTTGAAAGTGAAGAAATTGGTGTGACCTTGAAGACTTGGTATTCATTTGAGGAATATGAAGCGTGAAGACTTTTGTTTTCGTAGTTTCATTTTCTCTTTCTTGAATCATAGGAAACACCGTACTGTTAAAGGGGGTCGAGGAAATACTAAGGAAAAATTTCCATGTGATGCTCAACTCAAAATCCTACACCTACCAATCCCTTCGAGTGAAGCCATTGGAAATCTCATACAGTTCAGTCATATTCTTCAGTGACAGAGACGAAGTTCTTCTGGTCTCCGAGGAATTTGTTCTGACTGAGGAGTTAGGAATTCGCCAGTGTGAATTGCCTACACAGTGAGGAACATGATAGCCCTGAGGAATTTGAACCTCAAATTTCCGACCGTTGCTGTGCTATGCGCCAGCTGTCCCAAAATATCTACCCACCTAACGGTCATATCATTGAAGGGGATTTATGTCTTATCATGTCGGGCTGCTCCCTAGGCTATAAATAGCTGCCCCCTACAACCACTAGCTGGTTGGCTGCTCCGAGAGAAACTGACACTTGTCAATTGAGAGCATCCCATCCTCCGAGGACTTCGAGCGAAAATCATCAAGTGAGGAAAAACCCCAAACCCAAACACCTACAAACCCAAAGTGATTGAGCATCACTGAAGAGATTGATCCTGCATGGATCCGATGCTTGTTACCTTTGAAGACTGTGCTTCTTGCACACGGTTAGGCGTCATGGTCTAGAGCATCCAAGAGGAAATTGTGGATCGCCGAGTGACCGAGTTTGTGAAGGTTTGGAAGTCACCTGAAGACTTACCACGAGTGATTGGACGAGGTCTGTGTGACCTTAGTTCAAGGATAATACGGTGAGGACTGTGTGTCCGGGACTGGGTGTCCTCAAGTTTAAATACCTAGCCGCTCCAACCAGACGTACAACTGAGACAACAGTTGGAACTGGTCTACCAAATCATTGTATTCACCAAGCCAACTAGTTCTATTTCCTCAACTCTTCCATTTCCTCATTACTGTGTTGTGCACGTGTTCATATCTGTGTTTGAAGACTTTGACTGAAGACTTTCTCAATTTCCTCAGTCTGTTTGTCTTCATCCTGTGTTATCCTGTGTTTACGCTTTCTGTACTCTGTGCTTGTTTTCATTTCATCATGATGACTATGCCTGTGTTCTGCTATGCATACTTTTGAGTACTTATTCCGCTGCAAGTAGTTCTTTGCCAAGGAATTTCCTCACCCACAAATTCCTCAGTGAAGAATTTATAAAGATCGCCTATTCACCCCCCTCTAGTCGATATAACGCACTTTCAATTGGTATCAGAGCGAGGTACTCCCTTGTTCTGTGTGATTTTGGTTTAACCGCCTGGAGTTTTAGTTATGTCGACCGCAGGTATGATCAAGGTCTCTGCTGGGTGTCCTACCTTCGATGGGACGGACTACCCCTACTGGAAGAATAAGATGCGAATGCATCTTGAGGCAATTGATAACGATCTCTGGTATGTTGTGGAAAAAGGTGTTCCCTCTGTCTCACCCTCACTGAACGCTGCCGATGTGAAGAGATTCAAGCAACTCGATTCTCAAGCGAAGAATATCATATGTGGCCATCTGAGCAAAGGATAGTATGGAAGAGTGAGTGCTTTGGAAACTGCTAGGCTTATCTGGGATAGGCTGTCCAAAGTAAATGAAGGAGTCTCAACACAACGTGACTCTCGAGTTGATGTTCTTCGCAATCTCTTCAACCGCTTCAAAAGACTCGAAAATGAAAATGTTCAACAAACCTTCGATCGCCTCACTGACATCTCAAATGAGCTTCAAGCACTTGGTGCCACTGACATCACCGACCACGAGGTGGTGAAGAAACTGTTGAGATCGCTTGACTCCTCATTTGATACTCTGGCATTGATGATACAAGAGCGTGCTGATTACAAGTCACTTGATCCCGCTGATATCCTCGAAAGGCTAAATACTCATGAGTTCCAGCTTGCTGAGAAGAGAGATCTCTATGGTTCGAGCTATGGCAGATCACGTGCACTGAAGGCCAAGGCAGTTTCTGAGTCTGAAGATGAAGACTCTGAAAGCAGCCTTGGTGATCCTGAAGAACTGAGCCATGATCTAGCACTGCTCGTGAAGAAATTCCAGAAGCTCTCAAGACGTGGTCGCTTTGGAAGACCCTCAAGGAGCAATGATTCCTCATCCAGTGACTACAAGAAGAGGCTTTGTCACAAATGCAAGAAACCAGGACACTACATTCAAGATTGTCCTCAGTGGGAAAAGGAATCAAAGAAGAAGAAATACAAGGATTACAGTTCTGATGATGCGAAGAAAAAGAAGAAATCCTCAAAATCTTCACCATCAAAATCCTCAAAGTCTTCATCTCACAAGAAGAGTAGCTCTAAGAAGGCTTGGGGATTCATTGGCAAGGAAATGGACTCTGAGGCTGAATCTGAAGAAAATGAGGAAGAGGAGGCATCTGAGGATTCTGAATCCGGTGTGGCGGGCCTAGCCCTCGCTACTGCATTCGTCAGCAAGTCTATCTTCAACTATGAAGAAAATGACCTCACCAACAAGGCTGATGAAGGCAATGATGACTACGCTCCCACCTATTGCTTCATGGCAAAGGGTGCCAAGGTACTCAAATATGCCTCATCTGAATCAAGTGAAAATGAATCTGATGAAAACCTTAAGCCCGGCTATTCTAAACTTGCTAAGATTGCTGTGAAACAACAAAGGGCACTTGAAAAGGTTCAAAACATGCTAGACAAAAGTGATGATATGTTGGGTGAAGAAATGGATCGCACTAAAACCTTGAATGAAAATCTTCAGAGACTTCAGACTAGGTATGACAACCTTCAAGGTCATCATAACACTCTTTTGTCTGATCATGAGAAGCTTTCTTATGAATTTATTCAAAGAAAGCAAGATCTAGAGAAGCTAAAAGTGAGTTATGAAGATCTTCAGAAGGAGCGCGATTCATTACTTGCTCAACAAATCAGTGCTGCTCAGGAAGAATTTGTTCCTCCATGTTTGAAATGCATTGAACGTGAATCTGCTAATTCTTCACCTGAATGTTCAAATGCTTCTAATGCTACAAATTCCTCAACTGTCTCTGCTATCCTTAATTTCTCATCTGAGGACATTGCTAGTATCACTAACGATGCAGGGCTGAAGGAATTATACATGACAGGCATGTACAAAAGCCTCAAAGGGCATCAGACTCTTTGTGATGTGCTTAAAAAGCAGATCCTCAACAGGAACCCTATGAAAGAGGGTATTGCCTTTGAGAGGAAACTCAATGCTGATGGTACATATTGGAAGCCTGAGCAGTACCCCAAAACCTCATGGGTTGCTGCAAAGGGACCTCCAGTTGATCCATCTAACTTATCTGGCTTTACATGTGAATCTTCTCATTCTTCTGATGAGTCATTTGACTCCAACTATCAACTGTTCAAAAATCAGAATGGTGAAGTATTTGCTAGATATGTTGGCACTAACTGCAGGAATGGTTCTCCTATGAAGAAAATCTGGGTTCCCAAAAGGTGCCTTGAAAGTCTTCAGGTGAATGTCCTCATGACACCACCTGTGAAGAATAGGAACCCCAGATCAAGTTCTTCATATGGACCAAATTCTTCATATGGATCCAAGTCCTCATACGGACCAAATTCCTCGCATGGATCATATTCCTCAAAAGGATCAAAGTCCACATATGAACATCATCGTGCTAACAACTCTGTTTCGCAGGGAAGAGCCAAGGCCTATGAATATGAGCATTATTCTTCTAATCATTATGTTCATAAGTCCTCGAAGATTTTCTCTGCTTATTCATATGCTTACCCTAAATTCTCTTATGTGAAACGGAATGGATTGGCTTCTATGACACCTTTCTCATATGGAGCTCGCAGAGTGATGAACTCTTTGCCACCCCTTCAGATGTGGGTGGTGAAGAAAAAGAACTAATCTTTTCTGCAGGGTCAGGTCTCCAAACGTACTTGAACGTCTGAAGAATTTGCTGGAGACCTGAAGTGTGCCTGAAAGGACGCAGGCTAATCATGAAGAAATGAACTTTCATTTCTCACGTCCTCATACTACTTTATCTGTTTTATTGCTTGATGAAATTGATCTGATGAATTGATGTCATATTCTTCACTAATGAAGTATATGAAGTTCGTAAGCTGCACTAATTCATCTGCAGGATGATCAACCCAAAGCCACTGAGTGGGTCCTCGATAGTGGATGTACAAATCACATGACTGGTGACAAGAATCTATTGATTGATGCTCCCTTATCACCATCGCATCTGACGCATATCATCTTCGCTGACAAAGGCAAAAGTCAGGTATTGGGTCTAGGTAAGGTTGCGATCACAAAGGATCGACACATGGACAAAGTCATGCTTGTCGAGTCCTTAGGATACAACCTCATGTCTGTCTCAATGCTTTGTGATCTTGATATGGTAGTTGTCTTTGGCAAGTATCGTTGTGTTGTGGTTATGGAAGCTGAAAATTCCAAAGTCTTCGAAGGCTTTAGGAGAGGAGACTTGTATATTGTTGATTTCTCTACAGGACCGCAACCAGTCGTGTGCCTACTTGCAAAAGCTTCAGAAGGATGGCTATGGCATCGAAGACTTGGTCATGCAGGCATGGGGAATTTGCACACGCTTGCGAAGAAGAAGCATGTCATTGGCATTGAGAATGTCAAATTCCTCAAGGATCACTTGTGTGAAGCTTGTGAAGCAGGAAAGATGACCAAGGCTAAGCATCCAGCGAAGACTATCATGACCACTACTCGACCATTTGAATTGCTTCACATGGACCTCTTTGGTCCTAACCATTACTCAGCTGTCACAAATGACACATCTCTCTATGGCCTTGTTATTGTTGATGATTACTCTCGTTACACATGGGTACACATTGTTACTTACAAACATGAAGTGCAGGAAGTCTTCAAACGATTTTCCTCGAGGGCTTCAACCAACTTTGGTGTGAAGATCAAGCACATCAGAAGTGACAATGGAACTGAGTTCAAGAATTATGGTCTTGATGACTATCTTGATGAACTTGGTATTACTCATGAGTTATCTGCTCCTTACACTCCTCAGCAGAATGGCGTCGTGGAGCGCAAGAACAGAACTCTGGTTGAGATGGCTCGCACTATGCTTGATGAGTACAAGACGCCTCGTCACTTCCTGATTGAGGCAATTTATACTGTGTGCCACATCATCAACTGGGTATATCTTCACAAATTCTCCAAGAAGACTGCCTATGAACTCCTCACTGACAAGAAACCCAATGTGAGTTATTTCAAAGTCTACGGTGCTAAATGTTGGATTAGAGATCCTCATCACAATGCTAAATTTGCACCGAAAGCACATGAAGGTTTTATGCTTGGTTACGGAAAGGACTCGCACACCTACAGAGTCTTCAACACCGTTCTTCACAAGGTTGTTGAAACTGTAGATGTGCGGTTCGATGAAACTAATGGCTCACAAAGAGAGCACCTACCCTCTGTGATAGATGAACCAACACCTGAGGAAACTATCAAGTTCAAGGTTAATGAGGATGTCATTCCTACCGAAGAATCTGCTGAAGAATTTATTCCAGAACGTGAAGAACGTCGAGCTAATGCACCTGAAGAAATTGCTGAAGAAAATGGTGCTGAAGAAAATGCTGATCAAATTCCTCGACGACAACCTACTCATCCTCGCGTTGCAAAAGAAGTGCAAGTTGAGAAGATCATCGATGACATTGAAGCACCAGGTCCTCTCACACGCTCAAAAGTTTCACATTTATCTAACTTTTGTGGGCACTATGCTTTTGTCTCTATCTCAGAGCCCACTAAGGTAGATGAAGCATTTCTGGGGCCTGAGTGGATTCAGGCCATGCAAGAAGAATTACATCAGTTCGAGCTCAACAACGTTTGGGAATTGGTCAATCGTCCAGATCCTCGCAAACACAATATCATTGGCACAAAGTGGATCTACCGCAACAAGCAAGATGAAAATGGCCTTGTGGTGAGGAATAAGGCACGGCTAGTAGCTCAAGGCTACACACAGGTTGAAGGAATTGATTTCGATGAAACTTTTGCACCTGTTGCTAGACTTGAAGCTATTCGCATAGTACTTGCTTATGCTAACCATCATGTTATCACTTTATATCAAATGGATGTGAAAAGTGCATTCCTCAATGGTAAGCTTGAGGAAGAAGTATATGTTGCTCAACCCGCAGGTTTTGAAGATCCTAAGCATCCTGACAAAGTCTTCAGACGAAATAAGGCCCTCTATGGCCTCAAGCAGGCCCCTCGGGCGTGGTATGATACTTTGAAGGAATTCCTCATGAAGAAAGGCTTCAAACCCAGTTCACTCGACCCTACTCTTTTCACTAAATCATATGATGATGAATTGTTTGTATGCCAAATATATGTTGATGATATCATCTTTGGCTGTACTGACCAACGTTATAGTGATGAATTTGCCTATATGATGAGTGAAGAATATCAAATGTCTATGATGGGAGAGTTTAAATTCTTCTTAGGTCTTCAAATTCGTCAATAGCGCAATGGCATATTCATATCTCGGGAGAAATACCTCAAGGATGTACTGAGGAAATTTGGCATGCAAGATTGCAAAGGCGTCAAAATTCCTATGCCCACAAATGGCCATCTGTGCACTGATGAAAATGGTATTGACTTCGATCAAAAGGTATACCGCTCCATGATTGGTTCTTTATTGTACTTATGTGCATCTAGGCCAGATATTATGCTTAGTGTTTGCATGTGTGCACGATTTCAAGCTACACCGAAGGAATCACACCATAAGGCTGTGAAGCATATTCTTCGATATCTAGCTCACACACCAACACTAGGATTATGGTACCCCAAGGGCTCGGCTTTTGATCTCGTTGGATATTCTGACTCTGACTATGCCGGTGATCGTGTGGATCGCAAGTCAACATCTGGTACATGTCATTTCCTCAGACGATCTTTGGTCTGTTGGTCCTCGAAGAAGCAGAACTGCGTATCACTGTCTACTGCTGAAGCTGAGTACATTGCTGCTGGTTCTTGCTGTGCTCAATTGCTGTGGATGAAGCAAACTCTCAAGGACTACGGCATCAACGTGAAGAATGTGCCTCTCTTCTGTGACAATGAGAGTGCCATCAAGATTGCTCACAACCCAGTTCAGCACTCGAAGACAAAGCACATTCAGGTTCGTCATCATTTTCTTCGTGATCATGTGTTGAAGGGCGACATTTCTATTGAGCATGTGAAGACTGAAGAATAGCTAGCCGATATCTTCACAAAGCCCTTGGATGGGAAGAGATTTAGCAAGTTGCGGTGTGAGCTAAATATCTTAGAATCTTCGAATGTTCTTTGAAAAGGAGACTCATCCTAACACTTATGCAAAATTGATGACTTAGATGTGCAACACATGAAGAAACGTTTTTCTTCAATCAATGAAGAATAACACTCTAAGTGTGAAGAAATTAATGAAGAATTTGATTCTCAGAACCCTACGACAATTGTACGCGGTGTCTGAAATCATCATTCTTATACGGTGGGTCACGCCACCACAAAAGTTGAAAATCTTCAATTTGAGTTTTTCCTCAGTTTTGAAATTCCTCAGTTGTTCATATTCTTCAACTTTGCAAAATCTTCACTGTTTCCGTCGTTTTTCTTCATTGGCTATATATATATATATATATATATATATATATATATATATGAGTTTATGTCCTCTACAGCATTCACTTATGGCTAATTCTTCAAGTTGGTTTTTCTGCTAAGTGAATGTGATCGGACCCTTCCCCCTCTATGCTATACTCAACCCAATCCATTCACAAATTCTTCTTGTGCGTTCTATTTGAAACTCGTTCAAAATCTTCACTGTGTCCTTGTCAGCTGAAGAATTTGCGAACAGAACTTTTAACTTATCTTATCCAAATTTTCGGCTTTGCCGCTCAAACCGTTCCGCTTCCATGATATACTTATCTATTCACCCATGATCTAACACGATCTCCACTTCTCAGTACATGGGTGACACATGTCATGCGGATGAGAAGGGTCAGGGGCACTTTCGTCCAATTTCTTCGGGCGAACCATTTTTCACCGTGGCTATAAATACCCCCTCTCCCCTTCCTCACTTCCTTTACTCCGCTCGACCTCTCTCCCGCTCAAGCTTCTCAAACCCTAGCGCCGCCGCTACATCATCGTCGCCGGTGAGGAAGAGCTTCACTGCCTTGATCTCGTCGCCGCCGTACTCACGCCGGCCGCAGAAATCCTCACTCCGCCGCCGCCGTAGCCGTCTTCCTCGCCAAGTTAGGGCGTGGATGATCTGCACAGATGAGCTTCACTTCTCCACATCCCAGTTCGTCGTGTTCTTCGTTCAGGGTAATTAAAAGTTACTTTTACTGCCCACCTTGATTCAAATGACTTCTACAAAATCTTCAAAGGTGTTTATTCCTCAAATTTTTCACACACTGAACACCTCACTTGTCATCTGTTCTTGATTCGTTTCTCTAAGCATCATTTTTCTTCAAGATTCCTCAATTGTGTGGATCTTCGATCTATACAACTCTGGAACCTAAGACAAAGAACGCTTAGTGAAATTCTTCAAGACTCATCTGGTCAAATTCCTCAAACTTGTTCTTATTGAAAAACCTTCTGAGAACGCATATGACCTCTCCAAATTCCTCACAACTATACTCTGTTCACAGGTACTCATGTCCGCTGCTGAATCACTAGGTTCTCATCAACTTAACTCATTTGCAGCGTTCCTTGAAGAAAAGTTGCATACTTCTTCAGAGAGTTCAATTGTTCAAATTCCTCAACTGAAGAAAATGGCTAATGAAAAGAAGCCACAGCAAGGAGGAAAGAGGCCTGAGGTCAATACTGCCTTTGAAATCCCTGAGGACATTTATGCTGGGTACTGCACACCCCCTGAGGAAGATAAAAATCAGCGCAAGGTGCGAATTCAGAGGATAGAAAGGAGATGGGCAAAAGAGTGGAGGGAGTACAGGTATGTGACTCCAAAATACATGAAGAAATTCGCTGTTACTCCTCCATGCTCAAGACCCCCACTGGCACCTGGCCAAGAGGCAGATCCCACTAGCATCAAGCGCGGTGAGGAATTTCCTGAAGAATGGGCCAAGCGCCAGGCCAAGTTGGCCAAATAGGCAAAAGATGCAGTGAGGAAATTCAATGAAGACTCAACTGCTGCTGCTGCTGAGGCCTCTGTAAGGCCGAAGAAATCCATGGCAAAGAAGCTTGCGCACAAGCCAAGTGCCTCGTCTTCAATGCCCTCACGACCAATTTCCTCAGCTAAGCCCTCACGGCCAATTCCTCAAGCCGCTCCTGCTCCTCCAAAGTCCTCAGCTGCTTTGACAAAATCCTCAGCAACTGTGCATCTTGCCACGTGCCAAAGGACACATGCATCTCCATTGCCTCAGGAGTTTCAACTAGTTCCTAGCTGCACCAAATTCTTCAACAGGGCCCTCTCTGCTGAAGACTAAGACCACTGCTGGATGAGGCTCGCGCCCAAGTCCTCAGAAGAAGCAGGTCGCCTTCCAAGTATTGTCTGAAGAAGACGAAGCTGATGATGAAGAACTTGTTGAGATCATCAGAGACAGGCAAGTCAGGGCCGCTAGAGCCAAGGGCACAGAAGTGCCACTGCTTTTGGATCCAAAGCTGATCCTCGACTATATTGATCTCTGGCACAAGGACCCAAACACTCCTATCCCTGATTTCAAGTTGACACCTGGCCAAAGTCACATGCTGACCCATTTCATGGGTGAAGAAAAATGGAAATATGAGAAGGCCAGGCAGCTCAAGAAAGCACAGTACAGGAAGGAGAAGTTCCTGAAGAACAACGTTGTCTCTATGACAACTGATGAACTTGTAAAGCTCCAGTCTGAAATCAAAGTTCTCAGCGATGATTTCAACGCTTACTATGCTGATTGGAAAGGAGCCAAGGTCAGGTTCGTCAATCTGACAAAGACACTCACTTCAAGTGCCGCTGCCCGTATGCATATTGAAGTCACTCCGGCTGAAGCATCTGCTCAGCAAACTGAAGAACATGCCAGCACCGCTGATGACAATCAGGGTGCTGAAGATAATGTGAGTTCCAAGGCTGATGACTGCATTCCAGCCACTGAAGAAATTCCCAGGGCTCCCACTAGTGGTGCTCCTGAAGAAAATGAAGAGGTCAGGGCAACTGCATCAGTTGTGCCTGAAGAAACTGAACCAAATTCCTCTGCTCCACCTGCGCCTACTCCAACTCCAATCCTTCCATCTGCATCAGATGTGAAGAAGACCAAGGCTGCAGAGCGTGCAGCTGTGAAGAAAAGGAAAGCATCAGCTTCTTCAGATTCTTCTGCTCCGAAGAAAATGAAGCCTATGACCAGCTCTTTTGCAAACCCGATTGATGCTGTTCCAATCTCAACCATGCCATCAAAGGACTTTGTTCCTTTAGATGAAGAATATGTGATCCCTAGCGGATCTGATGAAGAAACTCCTTCTGCTGCTATGTCAGAGCAGATGGATGAAGAAATTGAAGTGGATGAAATCCCTTCAACCCCAGTTGTTTCCTCGCCTGTGCCTCAGTTTACTGCTGAAGAGGCCGGCGTTGAAGAAATTGAAGATGAAGATGTGGACATTGGCTGGACCACACCTGTGATGAATGATGACTTTTGGGAAAGTCAGCACCCCAATTCTCCACTCTTCACTCCACTGCAGCAAATTCCTCAGTCCCCAGTCACTATAGTTCAAATGGGATCTGATGAAGCTCATGAAGACATTCCAGCCGCTAGTGCTGAAGAAAATGAAAATGAAGAAATCAAGAACCAGACTGCCACTGAAGAGGAACCAGAAATTCCTCAGCCTGAAGAACCTGAGATTGCGATTCCTAAGGTTATGATGCAACTCACTGACACTCCTCTGCCCAAGCCAAAGGATCCATTCTCCAGGAAGCAGAAATTCAAGACTGATGCCTTCTTTGGCGAGCATGTATTCTTCACTGATTACAACCCTTATGACTCTGCTCGCATAAGGAAGAGGCGTTTCTGGACTGCCAGCCAGGCAAATTTCTATTCCTCAGTGCTCTTCAACAAAGACAAAGTCTTTGATCATGAGCACATTCCTCACGTGGACATGAAATCTCTGCCGTGCTTCGAGCCAGCCCTTAGTGTTCTTCACGACGCTGGACTATTAAATTTCTGCACTGACATCTGTGATTGGAATGAAGAACTTATTCTTCAATTCTATGCAACGCTGCACATCACCGGAAATTCTGAAGATGTGAATTCATGGGTGCTGGACTGGATGTCTGAAAACACTCACTACAAGGCACCAGCTACTGAATTGCTTCATGTCTTACCTCTCAGTCTGCCCCTTGAAGGTGCTTGTTGCGTCTACAATGAACCTGAGCTAACCGATCACTACATGCAAGTGCTGATGAAGCCTTTGAAGCCAGGTCAGACCCCAAGAACAAAATTCCTTGTGAAGGAATTGATGTATGTGCCTCGGACTGTCTATCGCATTCTGACGAAGACATTGAGTCCAATCAAGGGCCACGACTCGAATGAAGAAGAAGTCGTTGGCATCATGAAGAATCTGCTTTTCAATATCATTCATGGCATTCCCATCAACTTCCATGATTTCTTCATGAGGACTCTGGCAAATGTCGCCATGTCACCGTTTGAGTTGAAGCCTTATGCACCTTGGATTATGAGATTCATCAGGACAAGGTCTTCACTCAACTATAAAGCTGATACACTGAACCATTGCAGCTACTTGCCCCCAATTGAAGTCCTCAAACGGACATTTTCCTCAGCTGATGAAAAGGGCAAGGCTACTGCTGTAATTGATGAAGGCATTCGTCCATTGGATGGACAATTTCGCAAGGCTGCATCTTACTCCACCAATGATGACTCTGCCACCCATGACTCTGCCGCCAACACACCCAAGCAAAATCCTCAAGGCACAACACCCATGGTGATGACTGACCGTGAGCTTCTCCTCAGTCTTCACCAGAAGGTTGATCGCAATCATAAATGGGTCAAGCGTCAGTTTGGTTCAATTCTTCACAACATGACTGCTACCCACAATGTAGTGAAGAAAAACCACTACTACCTTCATGAAACCCTCAACCGCACCTGGGCTGTTCTGTCTCAAGTCTATAGTGAAGAAGATCTGAAGAAAATGGGTCTCAAGGAAGATCTTGACTGGGATGCACCTCCTCCGAAGAAGTACAAGAAGGTCAAGGTTCCTTCCTTGGTGGCCAGCTCCTATTCTTCATCACGTGACACTGATGAACATGAAGATTTGGACGACACTACGGCAGGCCCTACTCTAACAAATGACCCCAACAACGCTGACGCTCCTTCATCACCTTGATATTCTTCAGGGGCGTTAGTCCTCATTTTCGACCCTTTTGGTCATTTGATGACAAAGGGGGAGAAATTTGAGTTAGTCTTCAAGCGGGTCTATCTTATATGGGCGTTTTTTTCTAAGTTGCAACTCTCGTTCTTTTGAAGACTTTGCTGGATCGACTTGTAAACTTAAACTCTATGGTGACCTGATACTTTTGATGTTTCTTCTGCATGCTTATTCCTCATTAATGTTATTGCACGCATGCTGAATTACATCAGTCACCATATTTCATCATGCATTTCAAATTCTTCATCTATTATGTCAAATGCGTGTATGAATTACAAGATATAGGGGGAGATCTCCATGATTCAACTCTTCAAGTGTGCATTGCTTCAAAAGCAAATTCCTCACTATGCACATCTTCAGGGGGAGTTCTTCTATATCTTGCAATCAAATTCCTCAATATCAGTATTTACACTTCGTATGTTTATCTCCGTTGAAAACTTAACCTATATTGTCATCAATCACCAAAAAGGGGGAGATTGTAAGTGCATCTAGTGCCCCTTAGTGATTTTGGTGTATTGAAGACTTATAGGTTAAGGGACTAATGTGTTTATGAGTGTACACAGGTCTATAAGTCTATGAGGAGTTTGATATTTACAGAGAAAGTCGACCCCTAAAAATGAAGTTCTTCGACTGAAGACTTTGGATTTCTGAAGACTTTGAAAGTGAAGAAATTGGTGTGACCTTGAAGACTTGGTATTCATTTGAGGAATATGAAGCGTGAAGACTTTTGTTTTCGTAGTTTCATTTTTTTCTTTCTTGAGTCATAGGAAACACCGTACTGTTAAAGGGGGTCGAGGAAATACTAAGGAAAAATTTCCATGTGATGCTCAACTCAAAATCCTACACCTACCAATCCCTTCGAGTGAAGCCATTAGAAATCTCATACAATTCAGTCATATTCTTTAGTGACAGAGATGAAGTTCTTCTGGTCTCTGAGGAATTTGTTCTGACTGAGGAGTTAGGAATTCGCCAGTGCGAATTGCCTACACAGTGAGGAACATGATAGCCATGAGGAATTTGAACCTCAAATTTCCGACCGTTGCTATGCTATGCGCCAGCTGTCCCAAAATATCTACCCACCTAACGGTCATATCATTGAAGGGGATTTATGTCTTATCATGTCGGGCTGCTCCCTAGGCTATAAATAGCCGCCCCCTACAACCACTAGCTGGTTGGCTGCTCCGAGAGAAACTGACACTTGTCAATTGAGAGCATCCCATCCTCCGAGGACTTCGAGCGAAAATCATCAAGTGAGGAAAAACCCCAAACCCAAACACCTACAAACCCAAAGTGATTGAGCATCACTGAAGAGATTGATACTGCGTGGATCCGACGCTTGTTACCTTTGAAGACTGTGCTTCTTCCAGACGGTTAGGCGTCATGGTCTAGAGCATCCAAGAGGAAATTGTGGATCACCGAGTGACCGAGTTTGTGAAGGTTTGGAAGTCACCTGAAGACTTACCACGAGTGATTGGACGAGGTTTGTGTGACCTTAGTTCAAGGAGAATACGGTGAGGACTGTGTGTTCGGGACTGGGTGTCCTCAGGTTTAAATACCTAGCTGCTCCAACCAGATGTACAACTGAGACAGCAGTTGGAATTGGTCTAAAATCATTGTCTTCACCAAGCCAACCGGTTCTATTTCCTCAACTCTTCCATTTCCTCATTACTGTGTTGTGCACGTGTTCATATCTGTGTTTGAAGACTTTGACTGAAGACTTTCTCAATTTCCTCCGTTCAATTTCCTCAGTCTGTTTGTCTTCATCCTGTGTTATCCTGTGTTTACGCTTTCTGTACTCTGTGCTTGTTTTCATTTCATCATGATGACTATGCCTGTGTTCTGCTATGCATACTTTTGAGTACTTATTCCGCTGCAAGTACTTCTTCGCTAAGGAATTTCCTCACCCACAAATTCCTCAGTGAAGAATTTATAAAAATCGCCTATTCACCCCCCCTCTAGTCGATATAACGCACTTTCAACTAAGTTACCTCAACGGGGATATGAATGTCCCCAACAATAAGCATTTAATATTTCTTTTTAACAGTAGGTAGAGGTAGATGAAAACATCCAATAGTGATTGTCGGAGATTTTTCAATAACATTAATACCATTCACTTGGAATTGTTTCTTCAGAAAGTGAACCCTATGCTCATTACCATTGATATGAAAAGTGACCTTGCTTTTATTGCAATCAATAACAGCCCCTGCAGTATTCAAGAAGGGTCTACAAAGGATAATCGACATGTTGTCGTCCTCGGGCATCTCAAGTATAACAAAGTCAGTCAAAATAGTAACGTTAGCAACAACAACGGGCACATCCTCACAGATACCAATAGGTATGGCAGTTGATTTGTCAACCATTTGCAAAGATATTTCAGTAGGTGTGAGTTTATTTAAATCAAGTGTTTTATATAAAGAGAAAGGCATAACACTAACACCAGCTCCTAAGTCACATAAAGCAGTTTTCACATAGTTCTTTTTGATGGAGCAAGGTATAGTTGGTATTCCTAGGTCTCCTTGTTTTTTAGGTACTCCATCCTTAAAAGTATAATTAGAAAGCATGGTGGAGATTTCAGCTTCCGGTATTTTTCTCTTATTAGTGATGATGTCTTTCATGTACTTTGCATAAGGAGGCATTTTCAAGATATTAGTCAAGCGAGTACGCAAAAAGACTGGCCTCAGCATTTCAAAAAAGCGTTCAAATTCTTCATCATTTTTCTTTTTAGTTGACTTGGGAGGAAAAGGCATAGGTTTTTGAACCCATGGTTCTCTTTCTTTACCGTGTTTTTCTAGCAATGAAGTCTCTTTTATCATATTGTGTATTCTTGGGTTGTGGGTTATCAAGATCAACTGGTGGTTCTATCTCAACTTCATTGTTTGGTTCTTTATTATTTGTTTGAGTGTCTTCATGAACATCAGCATTATCTTTTTCATTGTCACTAGGTGAATTTTCATTACCAGATTGAGTTTCAGCATCAGAAATAGAAACATCATTATCATTATCAGGAGGTTTTTCTACTTGAGGTTCACTAGAAGCATGCAAAGTCCTATCATTTTTCTTTTTCTTCTTCTTTTTAGAAGGACTAAGTGTAGTAGTGTTGTTTCTTTGTGAATCTTGTTCAATTCTTTTTGGCTGTCCCTCAGGATAAAGTGGTTCCTGAGTCATTTTTCCTCCTCTAGTTGCAACTCTAACAACAAAGTCATGTATGTTGTTATTCATTTCATCAAGAAATTCT
This sequence comes from Aegilops tauschii subsp. strangulata, assembly GCF_002575655.3. NCBI lineage: Eukaryota > Viridiplantae > Streptophyta > Magnoliopsida > Poales > Poaceae > Aegilops > Aegilops tauschii. Next base: position 164,118,306 of record NC_053041.3, on the reverse strand, counting down.
CTTTGTGATTTAGCAACTTGTTCTAACTAGGTTTGTACCATAGAAGCATGTTTTCCAACACCTCTAACATCATTTGAGATTCTAAATAACAAGTCACTCAAGCGAGCAATCATATCAGAATTGTATTTCAATTGTTTCATAACATTTGCATTGAAGTGATCTTGTTTTCTAATATAATTCTCAAACTCATAAAGGCATTGGCTAGGGTGCATATTGTGAGGATTGTCATTATCATTGAATTTCATTAGAGAATTTACCTCTACCACCTTAGGCAGTGGTGGTGTATTAAGCCCATGTATTTCTTCAATAGGAGGTAAAATTTTAACATCCTCAGCTTTAATACCTTTTTCCTTCATAGATTTCTTTGCCTCTTGCATATCTTTCAGGACTGAGATATAATATACCCCTCTTCTTCGGAGTGGGCTTAGGCGGTGATTCAGGAAGAGTCCAATCATCATAATTTTCCAATATATTATTCAATAATTCTTCAGCTTGTCCAACAACTCGTTCCCTGAAAACACAACCAGCACAACTATCTAGGAAGTCCCTAGAAGCATCGGTTAGTCCATTATAGAAGATATCAAGTATTTCATTTTTCTTAAGAGGATGATCAAGCAAAGCATTAAGTAACTGGCAAAGCCTCCCCCAAGCTTGTGGGAGACTCTCTTCTTTAGTTTGCACAAAGTTAAATATTTCCTGTAAGGCAGCTTGTTTCTTATGAGCAAGAAAATATTTTTTAGAGAAGTAATAAATCATATCCTGGGGACTACACACACAACTAGGAGCAAGAGTATTGTACCAAGCTTTAGCATCACCCTTCAACGAGAACGGAAATAATTTGAGAATATAGTAGTAACGAGTTTTATCATCATGACTAAAAAGGGTGGCTATGTCATTCAACTTAGTAAGATGTGCCATAACAGTTTCAGTTTCATAACCATGGAAAGGATCAGATTCAACCAAAGTAATTAACTCTGGGTCGACAGAGAATTCATAATCTTTATCATCAATAAAGATAGGTGAGATAGCAAACTTAGGATCATATTGCATTCTAGCATTCAGAGATTTTTCTTTATACTTGCATAATAATTTCTCTAGATCATCTCTATCCTTACAAGCAAGAATATCTCTAGTTGTTTCCTCATTCATAACATAACCTTCCGGTACCTTAGGCAATTCATATCTAGGAAGGCTACTTCTAGCAGGTGTTTCAGGAGTTTCAGTTTCAAGCTCATCATCAGATTCAACAACATCATGTTGTATTACTCTAGCAATTTGTTCATCAAGAAATTCACCAAGTGGAACATCATCATCAAGCAAGGTACTGGCATCATCATAAGTATCATTCATAGCAGAAGTAGCATCATCAACAACTTGCGACATATCAGGATTGATAGCATGTGGTGTTGCAAGTTTACTTATAACAGAAGGTGAATCTAAAGCAGAACTGGATGGCAGTTCCTTACCTCCCTCGTCTTAGAGGGATAAATATTAGTCTTAGCATCCTTCAAATTGTTCATAGTGATAAATTGATAATAATCACAAGTGACTCAACAAATATAGCTGTGCTCCCTGGCAACGGCGCCAAAAAAAGGTCTTGATAACCCACAAGTATAGGGGATCACAACAGCTTTCGAGGGTAGAGTATTCAACCCAAATTTACAGATTCGACATAAGGGGAGCCAAAGAATATTTGTAAGTATTAATAGCTGAGTTGTCAATTCAACCACACCTGGAGATTAATTATCTACATCAAAGTAATATGATAGTTTCAATAATAGTGACATCAGCAATGGTAAAGGTAACAGTGATAGCAGTATTTTTGTAGCAAGTGCAATAGTGATGATAGCCGTAGTAACTTAGCAGAAACAATATAAGATAAATTCGTAGGCATTTTATCGGTAATTTGTTGGATGATATTCATTATGTGACAGTCATAACCTAGGGATATACGGCACTAGCTCCAGTTCATAAATATAATGTAGGCATGTATTCCGTAAATAGTCATACGTGCTTATGGAAAGAACTTGCATGACATCTTTTGTCCTACCCTCGCGTGGCAGTGGGGTCCATATTGGAAACTAAGGGATATTAAGGCCTCCTTTTAATAGAGAACCGGAACAAAGCATTAACACACGATGAATACATGAACTCCTCAAACTACGGTCATTACCGGGAGTGGTCCCGACTATTGTCACTCCGGGGTTGCCGGATCATAACACGTAGTAGGTGACTATAACTTGCAAGATTGGATCTAGAACATGGATATAATGGTGATAATGATACGTCTCCAACGTATCTATAATTTATGAAGTATTCATGCTATTATATTATCCATCTTGGATGTTTAATGGGCTTTACTATGCACTTTTATATTATTTTTGGGACTAACTTATTAACCCAGAGCCCAGTGCCAGTTTCTGTTTTTCTCCTTGTTTCAGTGTTTCACAGAAAAGGAATATCAAACGAAGTCCAAATAGAATGAAACCTTCGGGAGAGTTATTTTTGGAACGGAAGCAATCCAGAAGACTTGGAGTGTACGTAAAGAAAGCAACGAGGAAGGCACGAGGCAGGGGGGCGCGCCCTCCACCCTCGTGGGCCCCTCGTGGCTCCCCTTACCGACTTCTTTCGCCTATATATATCCATATACCCTAAAAACATCGGGGAACAGAATATTTCGGGAGTTCCACCGCCGCAAGCCTGTGTAGCCACCAAAAACCAATCGGGACCCTGTTCCGGCACCCTGCCGGAGGGGGGATCCCTCACCGGTGGCCATCTTCATCATCTCGGCGCTCTCCATGACGAGGAGGGAGTAGTTCACCCTCGGGGCTTAGGGTATGTACCAGTAGCTATGTGTTTGATCTCTCTCTCTCTCTCTCTCTCTCGTGTTCTTGAGGTGGTACGATCTTGATGTACCGCGAGCTTTCCTACTATAGTTGGATCTTATGATGTTTCTCCCCCTCTACTCTCTTGTAATGGATTGATTTTTCCCTTTGAAGTTATCTTATCGGATTGAGTCTTTAAGGATTTGAGAACACTTGATGTATGTCTTGCCGTGCTTATCTGTGGTGACAATGGGATATTCACGTGATCTACTTGATGTATGTTTTGGTGATCAACTTGCGGGTTCCGCCCATGAACCTATGCATAGGGGTTGGCACACGTTATCATCTAGACTCTCCGGTAGAAACTTTGGGGCACTCTTTGAAGTACTTTGTGTTCGTTTGAATAGACGAATCTGAGATTATGTGATGCATATCGTATAATCATACCCACTGATACTTGAGGTGACATAGGAGTATCTAGGTGACATTAGGGTTTTGGTTGATTTGTGTCTTAAGGTGTTATTCTAGTATGAACTCTATGATAGATTGAACGGAAAGAATAGCTTCGTGTTATTTTACTACGGACTCTTGAATAGATCGATCAGAAAGGATAACTTTGAGGTGGTTTCATACCCTACCATAATCTCTTCGTTTGTTCTCCGCTATTAGTGACTTTGGAGTGACTCTTTGTTGCATGTTGAGGGATAGTTATATGATCCAATTATGTTATTATTGTTGAGAGAACTTGCACTAGTGAAAGTATGAACCCTAGGCCTTGTTTCCTAGCATTGCAATACCGTTTACGCTCACTTTTATCATTAGTTACCTTGCTGTTTTTATATTTTCAGATTACAAAAACCTATATCTACCATCCATATTGCACTTGTATCACCATCTCTTCGCCGAACTAGTGCACCTATACAATTTACCATTGTATTGGGTGTGTTGGGGACACAAGAGACTTTTTGTTATTTGGTTGCAGGGTTGTTTGAGAGAGACCATCTTCATCCTACGCCTCCCACGGATTGATAAACCTTAGGTCATCCACTTGAGGGAAATTTGCTACTGTCCTACAAACGTCTGCACTTGGAGGCCCAACAACGTCTACAAGAATAAGGTTGTGTAGTAGACATCAAGCTCTTTTCTGGCGCCGTTGCCGGGGAGGCTAGGTAAGCGGCACTCACACCCCGTCAACTAAGCTCTTTTCTGGCGTCGTTGCCAGGGAGGTGAGTGCTTGAAGGTATATCTTTAGATCTTGCAATCGAATCTTTTTGTTTCTTGTTTTATCACTAGTTTAGTTTATAAAAGAAAACTAAAAAAATGGAATTGAGTTTGCCTCATACGCTTCATCTTTTTAATATCTTTCGTTAGAATGATGGAAAGGAAAATTGTGCTCAAGTGCTAGAAGAAGAAGTCTATAAAATGTTTGGCACTAAACCTTTGAATGATGAGCATGATTGCAATGTTATTAGTATGAACTCCTTGAATATCCATATACTAATGATGATTGCACTAGTCATGATGAGAATATCTTTTATAAGCATGTCGACTTTTGTGGAGTGCATAGAGTTTGCAAATACATACCAAAAAGGGAAGATAGATTTTGCAAGAGGCATAAGTATTTGGAAACTAAATGGTTGCAAGAAAGGCTAAATGTTAGTGCTGAAAATGTAAAATATCTTCACCGTACTTGTGAACTTTGCAATGAACATGGTCATTTAAATCTCCGATGCAAATTGTTTCATGATTGAATCGTGTCCAAAAATTGTGATGACTTGATTTCCCTTGCACATTATAATGAACTTAGTTTTCTTTTGGGTTATGAAGAAATGAAACGTCAAACTAAGCATATTCCAGAATATAACCTTGAGAAATTCCTCGATATTGATCTAGAAGAAATTTATATGTATTGTGCGGTGAATTGCATTGAAAATCCTTATATTGCCAATTACATAAATAAAAGAAAACAAATAGAAGATGAAGATAATACTAACGAAAGGGAAGATACTTCCCCATATTCTCCTATTATTTCTTATTATGAATCAGGTAACGAGGAGGAGCCTTCTATTCAACCAATCTCATTAATAAGGAGCTCCAAAAATAGGATTGAACCCACACATGATGTGAAGAAGAAAAAGAAAAGGCGGAGAAGCAAAGGTAGAAAGGTATCTCTCCCAAATGATGTTGCTCCTATTACCCATTGTGATGATGATAATTGCTATACTATTGGTGCTCTCCATACTATTAATGATGAGAGTGATTATGCTTGTGATATGAAAAGGCCCAAGCTTGGGGATGCTATGTTTGATGAGAATGACATGTTTGAGAATATATTTGCTGCAATTAATGTTTGTCCCAAGCTTGGGGATGCTACGTTTAATGGAGATGATATTTTTAGTCCCCCAAGTTTTGATGAGCAAATTTATTATGATGATAGCATGCCTCCTATTTATGATGATTATTGTGATGAATCTTATAAGATAAAAAGTAGTGATGAGTATATTTATAAAACTTGTCATGATTATGATTACCCTCTTTCTGAACATTACTCTTTTAATGTGGAAACAATTTATAGTATTCGAGTCTCTTATGATACTTCCACTATTCCGAATGAGAAGAATTTTGCTTATGTGGAGAGTAGTAAATTTTCTATGCTTGTAGATCATGAAAAGAATGTTTTAGGTGCTGGTTATATTGTTGAATTCATTCATGATGCTACTTAATAATATTATGAGGGAGGAATATATGCTTGTAGGATTGCAATAATATCAAGTTTCCTCTCTATGTGCTTAAATTTTTAAAGTTATGTTTGTTTTGCCTTCCTATGCTAGTTGATTATTGTTCCCATAAATTGTTTGCTCACAAAATCCCTATGCATAGGAAGTGGGTTAGACTTAAATGTGCTAGTCATATTCTTCATGATTCTCTCTTTATGTTTCAATTCTTATCTTTTATGCGAGCATCATTGAAATCATCATGCCTAGCTAGGGGCGTTAAACGTTAGCGCTTGTTGGGAGGCAAACCAATTTTATTTTTGTTTCTTGCTTTTTGGTTCTGTTTAGTAATAAATTTTTGATCAAGCCTCTGGTTAGATGTGGTTTTATGTTTTAATTAGTGTTTGTGCCAAGTTAAACCTATAGGATCTTCTTGGATGATAGTTATTTGATCCTGCTGAAAATTCCAGAAACTTTCTGTTCACGAAAACAATTGTTTAAAATCACCAGAACGTGATAAAATACTGATTCCAATTGCAGCAGATCAATATTCAAATTATCTAGGTCGTCCTATTTTGGTAGATTTTTCTGAGTTCCAGAAGTTTGCGTTAGTTACAGATTACTAAACTGTTCTGTTTTTGACAGATTCTGTTTTTCGTGTGTTGTTTGCTTATTTTGATGAATCTATGGCTAGTAAAATAGTTTTTATAAACCATAGAGAAGTTGGAATACATTAGATTTAACACCAATAAAAATAAAGAATGAGTTCATTACAGTAACTTGAAGTGGTGTTTTGTTTTCTTTCGCTAACGGAGCTCACGAGATTTTCTGTTAAGTTTTGTGTTGTGAAGTTTTCAAGTTTTGGGTAAAGATTCGACGAGCTATGGAATAAGGAGTGGCAAGAGCCTAAGCTTGGGGATGCCCAAGGCACCCCAAGGTAATATTCAAAGACAACCAAGAGCCTAAGCTTGGGGATGCCCCGGATGGCATCCCCTCTTTCGTCTTCGTTCATCAGTAACTTTACTTGGAGCTATATTTTTATTCACCACATGATATGTGTTTTGCTTGGAGCATCATTTTATTTTCTTTAGCTTTGCTTTCTGTTTGAATAAAATACTAAGGTCTGAAATTCTTAAATGAGAGAGAGTCTTCACAAAGCTACATAATTATTTAACTACTCATTAATCTTCACTTATATCTTTTTGGAGTAGTTTGTCATTTACTCGTGTGCTTCACTTATATCCTATGAGTAAATGGTTGAATGATTTGAATGTCATAAATCTGAAATTATATATGTTTCATATGCCTTTCCCATGGGGAGTAATGCCTTCACATTTAAGAAGTAGAGGTGGTAAATTTTTTGAAGGTTAGCAAACATTGTATTGGTCACTTGAAAAATTCATGAAAGAGTATTGAAGGAAGAGAGATTTCACATATAAATATACTATCTTGGACATGTTCTATGATTGTGATCCCCATTAATTATTTTCAAACTTGATCAAATTAGTTGAAGTTGGACAAGGAAGACAACTTAATGAGTTATGTTTGGGTATATTTGTATAAGTTATATTGTTATGGATCCTCTAACATGTGGTGCTTGCTATTTAGAATCCTTTGCTAGCCAAAATATCTGTACTAAGCGGGAATACTACTTGTGCATCCAAATTCCTTCAACCAAGTTTCTTCCATGAGTGTCCACCATATCTACCTATATGCGGTATTTATCTGCCGTTCGAAGTAAATTTGCATGTGCCAAACTCTAAACCTTCAAATAATAATCTGTTTTGTATGCCCGAATCGCTCATGTAGCGACTAGGGGCTATCAGTATCTTCCATGCTAGGTGGGTTATTCTCACGATGAGTGGGCTCCGCTCATCATTCACGAGAAAATGGCTCGTAACTGGGATGCCCAGTCCTATGATCAAAAGATCAAAAACAAAATCACAAATAATTTAAACAAAACTCCCCGAGGAATGTTGATAGTTGGATGGCACCCGTTGTTTCAGAGAAGCCGTGGAGTGTGAATGTTGGTGGAGCGGGAGTAAAAACTTTACCTTTCTGCGTGGGAACCGCCTATAATGTATCTAGTATGGAAGATATTGGGAACTCTTGGTCGTTATGTTGACAATGAAAGCATACCTCTCAAAATTATTTTCATCTCTGTTTTAGCTTCAAGCTCTGGTACCTCTGCAAATCCCTGCTTCCCTCTGCGAAGGGCCTATCTTTTACTTTTATGCAAGAGTCAGTAGTATTCCTTCTCATTCCAACCTACTCTTTAGTTGGCAAGCATCATGTGATGGAAAGATCTAAGCATATATGGCCATTCAAATATATTTGAGCATGAATTATTATTGTTGACATTACCCTTGAGGTAAAAGGTTGGGAGGCGAAACATTAAGCCCCCATCTTTCTCTGCGTTCGATGAATATTATTTGTTCTAAAAATATGCTTTGAGTGGTATCAATCATGGAAGACTAAATGATAGTTGAGTATGTGAAGTTTGCAGAATCAAAGCTTGACATAGACTCTTCCTGAAAATAAGATGAATTGTAATAGTTTGATGACTAATAACACGGTTTGTTAGTTTTCAAGAAAGTTTATGATCTATACTTTAACATGTGAATAGTTTGTTACTTGATCATGCAAAGTTCTATGAGTTGAGCTACTATTATGACATATAATGATGCTAGAAAAGGTGATTGAAATTATCATTGATCAAACTTATGCACCTGCTAGCATTCACACTTCATAAATTATTTCTTTTATCAGTTACCTACTCGAGGACGAGCAGGAATTAAGCTTGGGGATGCTGATACGTCTCCAACGTATCTATAATTTATGAAGTATTCATGCTATTATATTATCCATCTTGGTCTTGGATGTTTAATGGGCTTTACTATGCACTTTTATATTATTTTTGGGACTAACTTATTAGCCCAGAGCCCAGTGCCAGTTTCTGTTTTTCTCCTTGTTTCAGTGTTTCGCAGAAAAGGAATATCAAACGGAGTCCAAACGGAATGAAACCTTCGGGAGAGTTATTTTTGGAACGGAAGCAATCCAGAAGACTTGGAGTGTACGTAAAGGAAGCAACGAGGAAGGCACGAGGCAGGGGGCGCGCCCACCCCCTGGGCGCGCCCTCCACCCTCATGGGCCCCTCGTGGCTCCCCTCACCGACTTCTTTTGCCTATATATATATCCATATACCCTAAAAACATCGGGGAACAGAATAGATCGGGAGTTCCGCTGCTGCAAGCCTCTGTAGCCACCAAAAACCAATCGAGACCCTGTTCCGGCACCCTGCCGGAGGGGGGGTCCCTCACCGGTGGCCATCTTCATCATCCCGGCGCTCTCCATGACGAGGAGGGAGTAGTTCACCCTCGGGGCTGAGGGTATGTACCAGTAGCTATGTGTTGATCTCTCTCTCTCTCTCTCTCTCTCTCTCGTGTTCTTGAGGTGGTACGATCTTGATGTATCGCGAGCTTTGCTACTATAGTTGGATCTTATGATGTTTCTCCCCCTCTACTCTCTTGTAATGGATTGAGTTTTCCCTTTGAAGTTATCTTATCGGATTGAGTATTTAAGGATTTGAGAACACTTGATGTATGTCTTGCCGTGCTTATCTGTGGTGACAATGGGATATTCACGTGATCTACTTGATGTATGTTTTGGTGATCAACTTGCGGGTTCCTCCCATGAACCTATGCTTAGGGGTTGGCACACGTTATCATCTTGACTCTCCGATAGAAACTTTGGGGCACTCTTTGAAGTACTTTGTGTTCATTTGAATAGATGAATCTGAGATTGTGTGATGCATATCGTATAATCATACCCACGGATACTTGAGGTGACATTGGAGTATCTAGGTGACATTAGGGTTTTGGTTGATTTGTGTCTTAAGGTGTTATTCTAGTATGAACTCTATGATAGATCGAACGGAAAGAATAGCTTCGTGTTATTTTACTACGGACTCTTGAATAGATCGATCAGAAAGGATAACTTTGAGGTGGTTTCGTACCCTACCATAATCTCTTCGTTTGTTCTCCGCTATTAGTGACTTTGGAGTGACTCTTTGTTGCATGTTGAGGGATAGTTATATGATCCAATTATGTTATTATTGTTGAGAGAACTTGCTAGAGTGAAAGTATGAACCCTAGGCCTTGTTTCCTAGCATTGCAATACCGTTTACGCTCACTTTTATCATTAGTTACCTTGCTGTTTTTATATTTTCAGATTAGAAAAACCTATATCTACCATCCATATTGCACTTGTATCACCATCTCTTCGCCGAACTAGTGCACCTATGCAATTTACCATTGTATTGGTTGTGTTGGGGACACAAGAGACGTTTTGTTATTTGGTTGCAGGGTTGTTTGAGAGAGACCATCTTCATCCTACGCCTCCCACAGATTGATAAACCTTAGGTCATCCACTTGAGGGAAATTTGCACTTGGAGGCCCAACAACGTCTACAAGAAGAAGGTTGTGTAGTAGACATCAGATAACATAAACGGTTCAGATCTGAAATTATGGCACCCGAGCCCAAAGTGACAAGCATTAAGCATGACAAAGTCATAGCAACATCAATCTCAGAACATAGTAGATACTAGGGATCAAGCCATAACAAAACTAACTCAATTACATGATGAATCTCATCCAACTCCTCACCGACCAGCGAGCCTACGAAGGAATTACTCACTCCCGGTGCGGAGCATCATGGAATTGGCGATGGAGAAGGGTTGGTGATGACGAAGAACGAAGATCCCCCTCTCTGGAGCCCCAAACGGACTCCAGATCTAGCCTCTCGATGAAGAACAGGAGGTGACGGCGGCTCCGTCTCGTGGATCATGATAATTCTTTCTCCCTGATTTTTCTGGAAAAATAGGATTTTATAGCATCGGCTTCAGGGTCTGCGGGGCCACCAGGTGGGGACAACCCACGTGGGCGCGCTTGGGAGGGCAGGCGTGCCCTGGTGGGTTGTGCCCACCCAGGTGCCCCCCTCCGGTGGCTCTTGGATCCAGAAATTCTCTTTTATTGTATAAAAAATCCTCGCAAAGTTTCATTCCATTCCGAGAAATTTTATTTCTGCACAAAACAACACCATGGTAGTTCTGCTGAAAACAACGTCAGTCCGGGGTTAGTTTCATTCAAATCATGCAAATTAGAGTCGAAAACAAGAGGAAAAGCGTTAGGAAAAGTAGATATGTTGGAGACGTATCATAGAGCAACCATGGACCAAGCACGATGGAAAGGCCAAGGTTGTGATCAATATGGAGGACTTTAAGACACTAGAATCAAGCCTTTGGATTATTGAAATATGACATTTCTAATGTTCTCAGATCAAAGATCCAATGAAACAGGTATATCCGTCTTGTTCACACGATTTCAGTGATCCTAAGAACACCCAAATCAGAGTTCATATGAAGAAATGGCGGCCAATATACTAAAAGGGTCTAGAACAAATGATGGTGTGAAGGGGCCCCAGCCAACATTTTCGCCAAGTTTGGCCATGGAGCATATTACTGTCATTGTAAAGGTTAGGATGTTGCGATAATTCAAAGTGATAGTAAAAGCCTCAATATTTGAATCTTCTGAATTCTTTTATGTATGATTGGTTATCTTTGCAAGTCTCTTCGAATTATCAGTTTGGTTTGGCCTACTAGATTGATCTTTCTTGCAATGGGAGAAGTGCTTAGTTTTGGGTTCAATCTTGCGGTGTCCTTTCCTAGTGATAGTAGGGTCAGCAAGGCACGTATTGTATTGTTGCCATCGAGGATAACAAGATGGTTTTTTTATCATATTGCATGAATTTATCCCTCTACATCATGTCATCTTGCTTAAGGCGTTACTATGTTCTTATGAACTTAATAGTCTAGATGCATGCTGGATAGCGGTCGATGTGTGGAGTAATAGTAGTAGATGCAGGCAGGAGTCGGTCTACTTGTTTCGGACGTGGTGCCTATATACATGATCATGCCTAGATATTCTCATAATTATGCTCAATTCTGTCAATTGCTCAACAGTAATTTGTTCACCCACCGTAAATACTTATGCTCTCGAGAGAAGCCACTAGTGAAACCTATGGCCCCCGGGTCTATTTTCCATCATATTAATCTTCAAACTTAGCTATTTCCGTTGCCTTTTATTTTGCTTTTATTTTAATTTGCATCTTTATCACAAAAATACAAAAAATATTATCTTATCATATCTATTAGATCTCACTCTCGTAAGTGACTGTGTAGGGATTGACAACCCCTTATCGCGTTGGTTGCGAGGATTTATTTGTTTGTGTAGGTGCGAGGGACTTGTGTGTAGCCTCCTACTGGATTGATCCTTGGTTCTCAAAAACTGAGGGAAATACTTACGCTACTTTGCTGCATCACCCTTTCCTCTTCAAGGGAAAACCAACGCAGTGGTCAAGAGGTAGCAAGAAGGATTTCTGGCGCCGTTGCCGGGGAGGTCTACGCAAAAGTCAACATACCAAGTACCCATCACAAACCCTTATCTCCCGCATTACATTATTCGCCATTTGCCTCTCGTTTTCCTCTCCCCCACTTCACCCTTGCCGTTTTATTCACCCTCTCTTTTCCGTTCGCCTCTTTTTCGCTTGCTTCTTGTTTGCTCGTGTGTTGGATTGCTTGCTTGTCACGATGGCTCAAGATAATACCAAATTATGTGACTTTACCAATACCAACAATAATGATTTCCTTAGCACTTCGATTGCTCCTCTTACCGATACTGAATCTTGTGAAATCAATGCTGCTTTGTTGAATCTTGTCATGAAAGATCAATTCGTCGGCCTTCCTAGTGAAGATGCCGCTACTCATCTAAATAGCTTCATTGATTGTGTGATATGCAAAAGAAGAAAGATGTTGACAATTATATTCTTAAATTGAAGCTATTTCCTTTTTCGCTTAGAGATCGTGCTAAAGCTTGGTTTTCGTATTTGCCTAAAAATAGTATTGATTCTTGGAATAAGTGCAAAGATGATTTTATCTCTAAGTATTTTCCTCCCGCTAAGATTATCTCTCTTAGAAACGATATTATGAATTTTAAGCAACTTGATCATGAACATGTTGCACAAGCTTGGGAGAGGATGAAATTAATGATACGTAATTGCCCCACGCATGGTTTGAATTTGTGGATGATTATACAATTTTTTTATGCCGGATTGAATTTTGCTTCTAGAAATCTTTTAGATTCGGCCGCGGGAGGCACTTTTATGGAAATCAATTTAGGAGAAGCTACTAAACTCCTAGATAATATTATGGTTAATTATTCTCAATGGCACACTGAAAGATCTACTAAGAGTGTTTCTTCTGATCCTAATGATATGCCTTTGTCTACTTTGATTGAGAATAATAATGAATCTTTGGATGTAAATTTTGTTGGTAGGAATAATTTTGGTAACAACGCTTATAGAGGAAACTTTAATCCTAGGCCTTATCCTAGTAATTCCTCTAATAATTATGGTAATTCCTACAACAACTCTTATGGGAATTTTAATAAGATGCCCTCTGAATTTGAGATTAGTGTTAAGGGATTTATGAATTCGCAAAAGAATTTCAATGCTTTGCTTGAAGAAAAATTGCTTAAAGTTGATGAATTGGCTAGGAACGTTGACAGAATTTCTCTCGATGTTGATTCCTTGAAACTTAGATCTATTCCACCTAAGCATGATATCAATGAGTCTCTCAAAGCCATGAGAATTTCCATTGATGAGTGCAAAGAAAGAACCGCTAGGATGCGTGCTAAGAAAGATTGCTTTATAAAAGCGTGTCCTTCAAATTTCTATGAAAATAAAGATGAAGATCTAAATGTTATTGCTGTGTCCCCTATTAAATCTTTGTTTTGCAAAATGAATCTTGATAATTATGGGACTGAATATGATCCACTTTTACCTAGAAGGCGTTCCAGAAATTCGGAGTTTTTAGATCTTGATGCTAAAATTGATAAAAGTGGGATTGAAGAGATCAAAACATTAGATATTAATGAACCCACTATTTTGGATTTAAAGGAATTTAATTATGATAATTGCTATTTGATAGATTGTATTTCCTTGTTACAATCCGTGCTAAATTCTCCTTATGCTTATAGTCAAAATAAAGCCTTTACCAAACATATCGTTGAAGCTTTGATGCAATCTTATGAAGAAAAACTTGAGTTGGAAGTTTCTATTCCTAGAAAACTCTATGATGAGTGGGAACCTACTATTAAAATTAAAATTAAAGATCATGAATGCTATGCTTTGTGTGATTTGGGTGCTAGTGTTTCCACGATTCCAAAAACTTTGTGTGATTTGCTAGGTTTCCGTGATTTTGATGATTGCTCTTTAAACTTGCACCTTGCGGATTCCACTATTAAGAAACCTATGGGAAGAATTAATGATGTTCTTATTGTTGCAAATAGGAACTATGTGCCCGTAGATTTTATCATTCTTGACATAGATTGCAATCCTTCATGTCCTATTATTCTTGGTAGACCTTTCCGTAGAACGATTGGTGCAATCATTGATATGAAGGAAGGGAATATTAGATTCCAATTTACATTAAAGAAAGGCATGGAACACTTCCCTAGGAATAAAATAAAATTACCATATGAATCCATTATGAGAGCCACTTATGGATTTCCTACCAAAGATGGCAATACCTAGATCTATCCTTGCAATTATGCCTAGCTAGGGGCGTTAAACGATAGCGCTTGTTGGGAGGCAACCCAATTTTATTTTTAGTTTTTTTGGTTTTTGCTTCTGTTTAGGAATAAATATTTGTTCTAGCCTCTGGTTAGATGTGATTTTATGTTTTAATTAGTGTTTGTGCCAAGTTAAACCTATAGGATCTTCTTGGATGATAGTTATTTGATCCTGCTGAAAATTCCAGAAACTTTCTGTTCACGAAAACAATTGTTTAAAATCACCAGAACGTGATAAAATACTGATTCCAATTGAAGAAGATCAATAATCAAATTATCTAGGTCTTCCTATTTTGGTAGATTTTTCTGAGTTCCAGAAGTTTGCGTTAGTTACAGATTACTACAGACTGTTCTGTTTTTGACAGATTCTGTTTTTCGTGTGTTGTTTGCCTATTTTGATGAATCTATGGCTAGTAAAATAGTTTATAAACCATAGAGAAGTTGGAATACAGTAGGTTTAACACAAATATAAATAAAGAATGAGTTCGTTGCAGTACCTTGAAGTGGTCTTTTGTTTTCTTTCGCTAACGGAGCTCACGAGATTTTCTGCTGAGTTTTGTGTTGTGAAGTTTTCAAGTTTTGGGTGAAAGATTTTATGGATTATGAAACAAGGAGTGGAAAGAGCCTAAGCTTGGGGATGCCCATGGCACCCCCAAGATAATCTAAGGACACCTAAAAAGCCAAAGCTTGGGGATGCCCCGGAAGGCATCCCCTCTTTCGTCTACTTCCATCGGTAACTTTACTTGGAGCTATATTTTTATTCACCACATGATATGTGTTTTGCTTGGAGCGTCTTGTATGATTTGAGTCCTTGGTTTTTAGTTTACCAAAATCATCTTTGCTGTACACACCATTTGAGAGAGACACACATGATTCGGAAATTATTAGAATACTCTTTGTGCTTCACTTATATCTTTTGAGTTATATAGTTTTTGCTCTAGTACTTCACTTATATCCTTTAGAGCACGGTGGTGGATTTGTTTTATAGAAACTATTGATCTCTCATGCTTCACTTAGATTATTTTGAGAGTCTTAAATAGCATGGTAATTTGCTTAAATAATCCCAATATGCTAGGTGTTCAAGAATAGTAAAAACTTTCTTATGAGTGTGATGAATACTAAGAGAAGTTTGAAACTTGATGATTTTTTTGAGACATGGAGGTAGTGATATCAAAGTTGTGCTAGTTGAGTAGTTGTGAATTTGATAAATACTTGTGTTGAAGTTTGCAAGTCCCGTAGCATGCACGTATGGTAAACGTTATGTAACAAATTTGAAACATGAGGTGTTCTTTGATTGTCCTCCTTATGAATGGCGGTCGGGGACGAGCGATGGTCTTTTCCTACCAATCTATCCCCCTAGGAGCATGCACGTAGTGCTTGGTTTTTGATGACTTGTAGGTTTTTGCAATAAGTATGTGAGTTCTTTATGAATAATGTTGAGTCCATGGATTATACGCACTCTCACCTTTCCATCATTGTTAGCCTCTTCGGTACCGTGCATTGCCCTTTCTCACATTGAGAGTTGGTGCAAACTTCGCCGGTGCATCCAAACCCCGTGATATGATACACTCTTTCACACATAAACCTCCTTATATCTTCCTCAAAACAGCCACCATACCTACCTATTATGGCATTTCCATAGCCATTCCGAGATATATTGCCATGCAACTTTCCACCGTTCCGTTTATCATGACACGTTCATCATTGTCATATTGCTTGCATGATCATGTAGTTGACATAGTATTCGTGGCAAAGCCACCGTTCATAATTCTTTCATACATGTCACTATTGGTTCATTGCATATCCCGGCACACCGCCGGAGGCATTCATATAGAGTCATACTTTGTTCTAGTATCGAGTTGTAATCATTGAGTTGTAAATAAATAGAAGTGTGATGATCATCATTTTCTAGAGCATTGTCCCAAGTGAGGAATAAAAAAAAGAGAGAAAGGCCATAAAAAAAGAGAAGGCCAAAAAAATGAGAGAAAAAGAGAGAAGGGACAGTGTTACTATCCTTTTACCACACTTGTGCTTCAAAGTAGCACCATAATCTTCATGATAGAGAGTCTCTTGTTTTGTCACTTTCATATACTAGTGGGAATTTTTCATTATAGAACTTGGCTTGTATATTCCAACAATGGGCCTCCTCAAGTGCCCTAGCTAGGTCTTCGTGAGCAAGCAAGTTGGATGCACACCCACTTAGTTTCTTTTGTTGAGCTTTCATATATTTTTAGCTCTAGTGCATCCGTTGCATGGCAATCCCTACTCCTTGCATTAACATCAATCGATGGGCATCTCCATAGCTCATTGATTAGCCTCATTGATGTGAGACTTTCTCCTTTTTTTTTGTCTTCTCCACATAACCCCCATCATTATATTCTATTCCACCCATAGTGCTATATCCATGGCTCACGCTCATGTATTGCGTGAAGGTTGAAAAAGTTTGAGATTACTAAAGTATGAAACAATTGCTTGGCTTGTCATCGGGGTTGTGCATGATGAGAGCATTCTTGTGTGACGAAAATGCAGCATGACTAAACTATATGATTTTGTAGGGATGAACTTTCTTTGGCCATGTTATTTTGAGAGGACATAATTGCTTAGTTAGTATGCTTGAAGTATTATTACTTTTATGTCAATATGAACTTTTATCTTGAATCTTTCGGATCTGAATATTCATACCACAATTAAGAAGAATTACATTGAAATTATGCCAAGTAGCATTCCACATAAAAAATTCTGTTTTTATCATTTACCTACTCGAGGACGAGCAGGAATTAAGCTTGGGGATGCTTGATACGTCTCCAACGTATCTATAATTTTTGATTGCTCCATCCTATATTATCTTCTGTTTTGGACATTATTGGGCTTTATTATACACTTTTATATTATTTTGGGACTAACCTATTAATCGGAGGCCCAGCCCAGAATTGATGTTTTTTGCCTATTTCAGAGTTTCGCAGAAAAAGAATATCAAATAGAGTCCAAACGGAATGAAACCTTCGGGAACGTGATTTTCGGAACGAACATGATCCAGAGGACTTGGACCCTACGTCAAGAAAACTACCAGGAAGCCATGAGGTAGGGGGCGCACCTACCCCCCTGTGCGCGCCCTCCACCCTCGTGGGCCCCATGTTGCTCCACCGACGTACTCCTTCCTCCTATATATACCTATGTACCCCCAAACGATCAAATACGGAGCCAAAAACCTAATTCCACCGCCGCAACCTTCTGTACCCGTGAGATCCCATCTTGGGGCCTGTTCCGGAGCTCCGCTGGAGGGGGCATCGATCACGGAGGACTTCTACATCAACACCATTGCCTCTCCGATGATGTGTGAGTAGTTTACCTCAGACCTTCGGGTCCATAGTTATTAGCCAGATGGCTTCTTCTCTCTTTTTGGATCTCAATACAATGTTCTCCCCCTCTCTCGTGGAGATCTATTCGATGTAATCTTCTTTTGCGATGTGTTTGTTGAGATCGATGAATTGTGGGTTTATGATCAAGTTTATCTATGAACAATATTTGAATCTTCTGAATTCTTTTATGTATGATTGGTTATCTTTGCAAGTCTCTTCGAATTATCAGTTTGGTTTGGCCTACTAGATTGATCTTTCTTGCAATGGGAGAAGTGCTTAGCTTTGGGTTCAATCTTGCGGTGTCCTTTCCCAGTGACAGTAGGGGCAGCAAGGCACGTATTGTATTGTTGCCATCGAGGATAACAAGATGGGGTTATTATCATATTGCATGAATTTATCCCTCTACATCATGTCATCTTGCTTAAGGCATTACTCTGTTCTTATGAACTTAATACTCTAGATGCATGCTGGATAGCGGTCGATCTGTGGAGTAATAGTAGTAGATGCAGGCAGGAGTCGGTCTACTTGTTTCGGACGTGGTGCCTATATACATGATCATGCCTAGATATTCTCATAACTATGCTCAGTTCTGTCAATTGCTCAACAGTAATTTGTTCACCCACCGTAAATACTTATGCTCTCGAGAGAAGCCACTAGTGAAACCTATGGCCCCCGGGTCTATTTTCCATCATATTAATCTTCCAACACTTAGCTATTTCCGTTGCCTTTTATTTTGCTTTTATTTTACTTTGCACCTTTATCACAAAAATACCAAAAATATTATCTTATCATATCTATAAGATCTCACTCTCGTAAGTGACCGTGTAGGGATTGACAACCCCTTATCGCGTTGGTTGCGAGGATTTATTTGTTTGTGTAGGTGCGAGGGACTCGTGTGTAGCCTCCTACTGGATTGATACCTTGGTTCTCAAAAACTGAGGGAAATACTTACGCTACTTTGCTGCATCACCATTTCCTCTTCAAGGGAAAACCAACGCAGTGCTCAAGAGGTAGCAAAGACTGAAGAACAGCTAGCCGATATCTTCACAAAGCCCTTGGATGAGAAGAGATTTAGCAAGTTGCGGTGTGAGCTAAATATCTTAGAATCTTCGAATGTCCTTTGAAAAGGACACACACCCTAACACTTATGCAAAATTGATGACTTAGATGTGCAACACACGAAGTAACGTTTTTCTTCAATCAATGAAGACTAACACTCTAAGTGTGAAGAAATTAACGAAGAATTTGATTCTCAGAGCCCTATCACAATTGTGCGCGGCGTCTGAAATCATCATTCTTATACGGTGGGTCACGCCACCAACAAAAGTTGAAAATCTTCAAATTGAGTTTTTCTTCATTTTTGAAATTCCTCAGTTGTTCAATTTCTTCAACTTTGCATTATCTTCACTGTTTTCGTCGTTGTTCTTCATTGACTATATATATATATATATATATATAGTCATATGAGTTTATGTCCTCTACAGCATTCACTCACTTATTGCTAATTCTTCAAGTTGCATTTTCTGCTAAGTGAATGTGATCGGACCCTTCCCCCTCTATGCTAAACTCAACCCAGTCTATTCACAAATTCTTCATGTGCAGTCTGTTTGAAACCCGTTCAAAATCTTCACTGTGTCCTTGTCAGCTAAAGAAATTGCGAACGAAACATTAAAACTTTCTTATCTAAATTTTTGGCTTTTGCCGCTCAAACCATTCCACATTCCACGATATGATTATCCTATTCACTCACGATCTCACACGATCCCCACCTCTCTATACGTGGGTGACACATGTCGCAGGAATGAGAAGGGTCAGGGGCACGTTCGTCCATTTTCCTCGGGCGAGCGGTTTTTCACCTCGGCTATAAATACCCCTCACCCTCCTCGGACTGTTTTTACTCCGCTCGACCTCACTCCCTCGCTCGAGCTCTCAAAACCTAGCGCCGCCGCTACTTCCATCGTCGCCGGTGAGGAAGAGCTTCGCTACCTCGACCTCATCGCGGTCGTACTCGCGCCGGCCGCGGATTTCTTCACTCCGCCGCCGCCGTAGTTGTCTTCCTCTGCCAAGTTAGGGCGTGGAAGATCTGAACCGACGAGCTTCAAATCTACTATTCACAGTTCGTCATGTTCTTCATCAAGGGTAATTAAAAGTTACTTTTACTGCCCTTGTTGATTCCAGTGATTTCTACAAAATCTTCAAAAGGTATTTATTCTTCAATTTTCACACTCTAAACACCTCACACATACATCTGTTCTTGATCGGTTTCCCTAAGCAACATTTTTCTTCAAGATTCCTCAATTGTGTGGATTTTTGATCTATACAACTCTGGAACCTAAGTAAAAAATGCTTAGTGAAATTCCTCAAGACACCACTGGTCAAATTCCTCAAACTTGTTCTTTTTACAAAACTTCTGAGAACGCATATGACCTCTCCAAATTCTTCGCACCTATACTCTGTTCACAGGTACTCATGCCCGCTGCTGAATCACTAGGTTCTTATCAACTTAACTCATTTGCAGCGTTCCTCGAAGAAAAGTTGCATACCTCGTCTGAGAACTCAATAGTTCAGAATTCTCAGCTGAAGAAAATGGCTGACAGGAAGAAACCTCAGAAGGGAGGGAAGAAACTGGAAGTGAACACTGCCTTTGAAATCCCTAATGATATCTATGCAGGGTATTGCACTCCTGATGAGGCAATTCATGGAAAGTAAATGAAGAATGAGCGCAAGGTGCGCATACAAAGGATTGAAAGGAGATGGGCACAGGAATGGAGGGAGTACAAATATGTGACTCCCAAGTACATGAAGAAATTCGCTCTTCACCCTCCTTGCCCAAGACCTCCATTGGCACCTGGCCAAGAAGCTGATCCCACCAGCCTCAAGCGCGGTGAGGACTATCCTGATGAATGGGCAAAACGGCAAGCAAAACTGGCCAAAATGGCCAAGGAAGCAGTGAGGAAATTCAATGAAGACTCTGCTGCTGCTACCACTACTGAGGCCTCTGCTAGCAAGCCTAAGAAGGCCATGCCCAAGAAGCCCGCACACAAGCCCAGTGCTTCTGCTTCAATGCCCTCACGACCAAGCTCCTCAGCAATGCCCTCACGGCCCAGTTCTGCAAAACCCTCACAGCAAATCCCTCATGCTGCTCTAGCTCCTTCCATGTCCTCAGCTCCTCTGGCAAAGTCCTCAGCACCTGTGCATCTCACCTCGTGCCAAAGGACCACAGGCAAATATATTGCCTCAGGAGCCTCTGCAAGTTCTTCAGCACCTCTGCAATCCTCAACCGGCCCCACCTTGCTGAAGACCAAGGCTACTGCTGGACGAGGCACTAGACCAAGTCCTCACAAGAAGCAGGTTGCCTTTCATGTACCGTCAAGTGATGACAAAGCTGATGCTGAGGAACTTTCCGAAATCATCAGAGATAGACAGCAAAGGGCCGCTAGAGCCAAAGGAAGTGAAGTTCCTCTCATGTTGGATCTCAAGCTGATCCTTGAGTACATTGATCTCTGGCACAAGGACCCCAACACACCTGTGCCGACTTCAAGCTCACTCCTGGCCAAAGTCACATGCTTGCCGCCTTCATTGGCGAAGAAAAATGGAGTTTGAGAAGGCCAGGCAGCTGAAGAAAGCTCAATACAAGAAAGAGCGCTTTCTGAAGAAGAACGCTGTCAACATGACAATTGATGAACTCGTTGCTATACAAACTGAGATCAAAGGACTCAATGATGAATTCAACGTCTACCGCATCGACTGGCTTGGAGCCAAAGTCAGATTTTTGAAATTGGCGGAGAAATTCCTTCAAATGTTGTTGCATCATCGCAACCCGAATCTCCTCAGGGTGAAGCATCTGCTCAGCCCACTGAAGAACATGCCAGCACCACTGATGAAAATCAGGTTGCTGATGAAACTGCTAGTACCAGGGCTGATGAATCCATTCCAGCCGCTGATGAAATTGCCAGGGCAACCACTAGTGTTGCGCCTGAAGAACCTGCCAAGCCAGCTGAAGCATCAACCGTTGTGCTTGAAGAAACAGAACAAGTCAGGCCAACTGCATCAGTTGTGCCTGACGAAAATGAACTGATTTCCTCTGCTCCTCCTGCACCAACACCAAGTCCAGTTCTTCCTTCTACATCAGAAGCGAAGAAAACTAAGGCTGCAGAGTGAGCAGCTATAAAGAAGAGGAAAGCATCTGCTTCATCACAGTCTTCAGCACCGAAGAAGATGAAGACATTGACAAGCTCTTATGAGAATCCCATTGATGATGTTCCTCTCTCAAGCATGCCATCAAATGAAATTATTCCTTTTGGTGAAGATTATGAGATCCCAAGCGGATCTGATGAAGATGTTCCTTCTGCTGCTTCTTCAGAGAAGTTGGACGAAGAAATTGAAGTGGATAATATCCCTTAAACCCCAGTTGTCTCATCGCCTATGCCTCAGTTCACAGCTGAAGAGGCAGGCGTTGAAGAATTGAATCAAGAAGATGAAGACGTGGACATTGGGAGCACCACTCCAGTGATGAATGATGACTTTTCGGAAAGTCAGCACCCCAACTCTCCCATGTTCACGCCACTGCAACAAATTCCTCAGTCCCCAGTGCACACTGAAGTTCAAATGGGCTCTGATGAACCTCAAGCCGCTCCTTCCATTCCTGAAGAAATTCCAGCCACTAGTGCTGATGTTAATGTTGATGAAGAATTGATGACCCAGGCTGCTAGTGATGCAGAAACTAAAATTCCTCAGCCTGTGGTTCCTGAAAATGTGATTCCTGAGGCTGTGATGACTTTAACTGATACTCCTCAGCCCAAGCCGAAGAATCCCTTCTCCAAGAAGCGGAAATTCAAGGCTGGTGATTTCTTCCATGAGCATGTATTCTTCACAGATTACAATCCTTATGACTGCTCATCTACGAAAGAAGCGTTTCTGGACAGCAAGCCAAGCCAACTTCTATTCTTCACTGCTTTATGATAAGGACAAAGTCTTTGACCATGAGCATATTCCTCATGTGGATATGGAATCGCTACCTTGCTTCGCCCTAGTCCTCAGTGTTCTACATGATGCTGGGCTGCTAAACTTCTGCACCGATATCGTTGACTGGAATGAAGAACTAATTCTTCAGTTCTTCGCAATGCTGCACATCACTGGCAATGCTACAGATGTAAATTCTTGGGTGTTGGACTGGATGACCGAAAACACTCACTTCAAAGCACCGGCCTCTGAATTGCTTCATGCCCTGCCTGTCAGTCCTCCCCTTGAAGGTGCGCAGCTCATCTACCATGAACCTGAGCTATCTGACCATTACATGCAAGTATTGATGAAACCTCTGAAGCCTGGTCAAGCTCCAAGGACCAAATTCCTCGTGAAGGAATTGTTGTATGTTCCATGGACTGTCTGTCGCATTCTGACCAAGACACCGAGTCCAATCAAAGGCCACGACTCGAATGAAGAAGAGGTCGTTGGCATCATGAAGAATCTGCTTTTCAACATCATGCATGGAGTTCCTGTCAACTACCATGATTTCTTCATGAGGACTCTGGCCAATGTTGCATTGTCACCTTTTGAATTGAAGCCTTACGCTCCCTGGATTATGAGATTCCTCAGATCAAGGGCTTCAATCAATTACAAGGCTGACACACTCAACCATGGCAGCTACTTGCCCCCCATTGAAGTCCTCAAGCGGACGTTTTCCTCAGCTGATGAAAAGGGCAAGGCTACTGCTGTTATTGATGAAGGCATTCCTCCATTGGATGGTCAGTTCCGTAAAGTTGCATCCTACTCCACCAATGATGACTCTGCCACTCATGACACTGCGGCCAATGCCACAAAACAAAGTCCTCAAGGCACAATTCCAAGGGTGATGACTGATCGTGAGCTTCTCCTCAGTCTTCACCAGAAGGTCGATCGCAACCACTAATGGGTCAAGCGTCAATTTGGTTCAATTCTTCACAACATGACTGCTACACACAATTCAGTGAAGAAGAACCACTACTACCTCCATGAAGTTTTCAATCGCCCCTGGGTTGTTCTGTCTCAGCTTTATGGTGAAGAAGATCTCAAGCAGATGGGTTTCAAGCAGGACTTTGACTGGTCTCAGCCACCGTCGAAGAAATTCAAGAAAGTCAAAGTTCCTTCCTTGGTGGCCAGCTCATATTCTTCATCACGCAAGACTGATGAGCATGAAGATTTGGACGACACCGCGGCAGGCCCTACTTCAACAACCGACCCCAACAACGCTGGCGCTCCTCCATCGAATTCGTGATATTCTTCAGGGGCGTTAGTCCTCACTTTTCGTCCCTTTTCGTCATTTGATGATAAAGGGGAGAAATTTGAGTTAGTCTTCAAGCGGGTCTCTTTATATGGGCATTTTTTTGCTAAGTTATAACTCTCGTTCTTCTGAAGACTTTGTTGGATCGAGTTGTAAACTTAAACCCGATGGTGGTCTGATACTTTCTCTATGTTCTTCTGCATGCTATTTCCTCATATATGTTAATGCACGCATGCTGAATTACATCAGTCACCATATTTCATCATGCATTTCAAATTCTTCATATCATATGTTAAAATGCGTGTATGAATTACAAGATATAGGGGGAGATCTCCATGATTCTACTCTTCAAATGTGCATTGCTTCAAAAGCAAATTCCTCATTGTGCACATCTTCAGGGGGAGTTCTTCTATATCTTGCAATAAAATTCCTCAATATCAGTATTTACACTTCATATGTTTATCCCCATTGAAAACTTAACCTATATTGTCATCAATCACCAAAAAAGGGGAGATTGTAAGTGCATCTAATGCCCCTTAGTGATTTTGGTGTATTGAAGACTTATAGGTTAAGGGACTGATGCGTTTGTGAGTGTATACAGGTCTATAAGTCTATGAGGAGTTTGATATTTACAGAGAAAGTCGACCCCTAAAAATGAATGTCTTCAACTGAAGACGTTGGATTTCTGAAAACTTTCTGAAGACTTTGAAAGTGAAGAAATTGGTGTGACCATGAAGACTTGGTATTCATGCGAGGAACATGAAGCGTGAAGACTTTTGTTTTTGTAGTTTCATTTTCTCTTTCTTGAGTCATAGGAAACACCGTACTGTTAAAGGGGGTCGAGGAAAAACTAAGGAAAAGTTTCCAAGTGATGCTCATCTCAAAATCCTACACCTACCAATCCTTTCGAATGATGCCATTGGAAATCTCATGCAGTTCAGTCAAATTTCTTCAGTGACAGAGATGAAGATCTTCTGGTCTATGAGGAATTTGTTCTGACTGAGGAGTTAGGAATTCGCCAGTGCGGATTGCCTACAAGTGAGGAACATGATAGCCCTGAGGAATTTGATAGTCAAATTTGCGACCGTTGTTGTGCTATGCGCCAGCTGTCCCAAAATATCTATCCACCTAACGGTCATATCATTGAAGGGCATTTATGTCTTATCATGTCGGGCTGCTCCCTAGGCTATAAATAGCCACCCCCTACAACCACTAGCTGGTTGGCTGCTCCGAGAAAAACTGACACTTCTCATTGAGATCATCCCATCCTCCGAGGACTTTGAGCGAAAATCATCAAGTGAGGAAAACCCAAACTCAAACACCTACAAACCCAAAGTGATTGAGCATCACTGAAGAGATTGATCCTGTGTGTATCCGACGCTTGTTACCTTTGAAGACTGTGCATCTTCCAGGCGGTTAGGCGTCATGGTCTAGAGCATCCAAGAGGAAATTGTGGATCACCGAGTGACCGATTTTGTGAAGGTTTGGAAGTCACCTGAAGACTTACCACGAGTGTTTGGGTGAGGTCTGTGTGATCTTAGCTCAAGGAGAATATGGTGAGGACTGTGTGTCCTCAGGTTTAAATATCTAGCCGCTCCAACCAGACGTACAACTGTCACAGCAGTTGGAACTGGTTTACCAAATCACTGTCTTCACCAAGCCTACTGGTTCTATTTCCTGAACCCTTCCATTTCCTCATTACTGTGTTGTGTACTTGATCGTTACTGTTTGAAGACTTTTACTGAAGACTTTCTCAATTTCCTCAGTTCAATTTCTTCAGTCTATTTGTCTTCATCCTAGTTATCTTGTGCTTACGCTTCCTGTACTCTGTGTTTGTTTTTCATTTCATCATGATGACTATGCTTATGTTATGTTATGTCTGCATCTGAGTACTTATTCCGCTGCAAGTAGTTCTTCGCTTAGGAATTTCCTCACCCTGAAATTCCTCAGTGAAGAATTCATAAAAATCGCCTATTCACCCCCCCTCTAGTCGACTTAACGCACTTTCAAAGGCTATGAGTCATGAGGCATGTTTCGTTTATCTATCCTTATCAGATGTTTGCAATAAAGTTGTCAATCATGTTTGCAATAATAGTGAATCAAATGTGTGGCATTCACGTCTTTATCATGTTAACTTTGGTTGCATTTCGCGATTAGCAAAGTTGAACTTAATCCCTAGTTTCACCACTGTCAAGGGATCTAAGTGTCAAGTGTGTGTGCAAGCTAAGCAACCTTGTAAGTCTCATACGACTGAGGAAACAAGAGATCTTGCACCACTAGAGCTCATACATTCTGATCTTTGTGAAATGAATGGTGTGTTGACAAAAGGTAGAAAGAAGTATTTTATGACGTTAATTGATGACTCAACTAGATACTGCCATGTGTATCTTCTGAAATCTAAGGATGAAGCTTTGAACTATTTCAAGATCTATAAAGCTGAAGCAGAAAACCAACTTGATCAAAAGATTAAGAGGCTTAGGTCCGATCGTGGTGGAGAGTATTTCTCAAATGAATTTGATTCCTTTTGTGCGGAACATGGTATAATCCATGAGAGGACGCCTCCCTACTCACCTCAGTCAAAATGGGGTAGCCAAAAGAAAGAACCGTACTCTAACTGATTTGGTTAACGCCATGTTAGACACATCGGGTCTCTCCAAGGCATGGTGGGGGGAGGCAATATTGACGGCATGTCATGTCCTAAACCGAGTTCCCACAAAGAACAAAGAGATAACTCCATTCGAGGAATGGGAGAAGAAAAGGTTAAAACTCTCTTACCTACGAATTTGGGGTTGTTTGCCGAAAGTGAATGTGCCAATTCCAAAGAAGCGTAAACTTGGACCAAAAACTATGGATTGTGTTTTCCTGGGATATGCTTTTCATAGCATTGGCTATAGATTCTTGGTTGTAAAATCTGAGGTATTTGACATGCATATCGGTACAATCATGGAGTCAAATGATGCGACTTTCTTTGAAGATATCTTTCCCATGAAGGATATGGCAAGCTCATCAAATCAGGAGATGCCTAGTTCCTCGAATCAGGAATTAGTTACAATTACTGAACCTACCATTTTGATGGAACACTTTAAAAATCTTGTGAAGGAGAACAATGAAGTTCCTACTAGGAGCAAGAGACAGAGGACTACAAAGTCGTTTGGTGATGATTTTATTGTGTATCTCATAGATGACACTCCCAGTACTATTTCAGAGGCCTATGCATCTAAGGATGCTGACTACTGGAAGGAAGCAGTCCGTAGTGAAATGGATTCCAGCTTGGCAAATGAAACTTGGGAGATAACTGATCATCCTTATGGGTGCAAACCTATAGGGTGCAAATGGGTATTCAAGAAGAAGCTTAGGCCTGATGGTACTATTGAGAAGTACAAGGCTCGGCTCGTGGCTAAGGGTTATACACAAAAGGAAGGTGAAGACTTCTTTGATACTTACTCACCTGTGGCTCGGCTGACCACTATTCGAGTACTACTTTCACTAGCTGCCTCACATGGTCTTCTCATTCATCAAATGGATGTTAAGACTGCTTTCCTAAATGGAGAGTTGGACGGGGAAATCTATATGGAACAACCAGATGGGTTTGTAGTAGATGGTCAGGAAGGAAAAGTGTGCAAGTGGCCGAAGTCTTTGTATGGACTCAAGCAAGCACCCAAAAAGTGGCATGAGAAGTTTGAAAGAACTTTAACAGCTGCAGGCTTTGTTGTAAACGAAGCTGATAAATGTGTGTACTATTACCATGGTGGGGGCGAGGGAGTTATCCTTTGCTTGTATGTAGATGACATATTGATTTTCGGAACAAATCTGAATGTCATTAAGGAGGTCAAGGATTTCCTATCTCGTTGTTTTGAGATGAAGGATTTAGGAGTGGCTGATGTCATTCTAAACATCAAGTTGTTGAGAGACGATGATGGTGGGATTACATTGCTTCAATCTCACTATGTGGAAAAGATCTTGAGTCTCTTTGGTTACAACGACCGCAAGCCCTCTCCAACACCATATGATGCTAGCGTGCTGCTTCGAAAGAATCGAAGAATTGCTAGAGATCAATTGAAGTATTCTCATATTATTGGCTCACTTATGTATTTAGCGAGTGGTACAAGACCTGACATCTCTTTTGCTGTTAGCAAACTGAGCTGGTTTGTCTCAAAACCTGGAGATGTGCATAGGAAAGCTCTAGAGAGAGTTATGCGTTACTTGAAAGGTACTGCGAGTTATGGAATTCACTACACTGGGTACCCAAAGGTACTGGAAGGGTATAGTGACTCAAACTGGATCTCAGATGCTGATGAGATAAAGGCCACGAGCGGATATGTATTCACTCATGGAGGTGGCGCTGTTTCTTGGAAGTCTTGCAAGCATACCATCTTAACGAGGTCAACAATGGAAGCAGAACTCACAACACTAGATACAGCTACGGTCGAAGCAAATTGGCTTCGTCGGCTCTTGAATGACTTGCCAGTTGTTGAGAAACCTGTACCGGGTATCCTTATGAACTGCGACAATCAAACTGTGATCATGAAAGTGGGCAGCTCAAAGGATAACATGAAGTCATCAAGACACGTTCAGAGAAGGTTAAAGTCTGTCAAAAAAATGAAAAACTCCAGAGTTATTGCATTGGATTATATCCAAACGTCTAAAAATCTGGCAGATCCTTTTACTAAGGGTCTGTCACATAATGTGATAGATAATGCATCGAAGGAGATGGGTATGAGACCCACAATGTGAGTTGTTCACAGTGGTAACCTAGTCTATGTGATCGGAGATCCCGTGAATTAGATGTGGAAGACAAGCTATTGGTCAACTGAGAGGAGAGTATCCTTACTATTAACAATACCACTCCATGAAGATGCAATACTCTCCTAATCTGCATGGCAGGATGATGTATATCTTAATGTGTTCTAAGTGGCTCATTGAAGCAGAGATGTTGTCCTGCAGAACATCTTTTAAAGAACACACCTATATGAGTCTGATTGTTAAACGTCGCAATCTATGAGAGTAGGGTGCTCTCTAGTAAACTCATGAAAGGTCTCGGAGTATCACGCATAAGCTCCACCCGCGGGGAATACCCACGGCAGCCAAGTATCGGTCAAGGCTTTGTGTGAAGCTAGATTCGCAGAAAAATTGCAGTTCAAGGCCCAGTCCACTGTTCAAGTTGCTTACTAGTGTAGCATAGAGTTCTAGGTGGAAGTTCAACTTAACAGTCTCCACCGTAGTACCGGTATATAAAATAGTGTTTTGGAACCAAAGACAAATTTTGTGTGCCTCTGGGATTTGGTGAGGGATTGCTAGAATTTTGTCTATTTTGGGCCAAGCCCAATAGCAGTTTCAGAAATTCCTAATAAACCCTAGAGGCCCACGCAACCCATTTGTGCAAGGCAAGAGGTGGAACTAAAGTTTAGTCACACATTGCTAGTTTAGTGGGAGTTGGACCTTCTTATAAGGGAGGATGTTTCCCCACATGTATGAGCATGAGAACAAGAGGGACATTCACGCGCGCTCCTCCTCCGCTGCCCGCCTCGTCACGACGCGCCACGGGTTGCGGGAATGAGCCGAGCCAATGTCTAATGTTTTTGTTGTAGTGGATACTGAATACGAACTCTGCACCCTTTGGCTACTGCATGTTTGTTTCGTCTCCCTCGTTCCCTTCAGCTCCCGGCGCAGCCTCTCGCCGCCTTCTCTTGTGCCTATAAAAGGGAGGTCGCTCCTCTCCAGAGAGACACACCAGAAGACTCTCTTCCTCTCGCCACTGACTTCCTGAGCACTGAGCTACTGCCACAATCTTCCCCATCCCAGCTTGAGGCGTGCACCGCAGGTCGGGACAGTAGGCCTCCGAAACCGCACCTCTTTGAGTCATGTACGGGAGAAGGGTGATAAGGTTTTTGGGGAGCGCCCCGTGCGACTACTGACTTCTTCGTCACGGATGCCCCGGAGTCCGACGACTACTTCCCTAACGTCGACAACCTCTTCGGCGACATGGCTGGCGAGGATGTCAACCCCAAGTCCAGTGCTTCTGCTGCCCCGTAAGTGTTCTTGCTCTTTTTGTTAGAGATCCTGTCACAGTTCCTTGTTCTAGTGTCTGCCCTACATATGATAGGTTCTACTTCATATATCCAAGTTGCTCTACTGTCTGCTCTAGATATGCTTGGTTACAGTTCATATTTGCAGATGCTATTTACCTTCTCACTGTCAGATTGCATGACTTGTTTCTCTACTATAATAGTCATGTTTTATCTAGTATTTCTGTTAGTAAAATCATATGGTAAATTGCTCATATTTCCAACAAATTGCATGAGAAAATTTAAGGAGAAAATTAATTGGCTGCTCTTAAGGACCACAAGGAAAAGATATCATCAGTTTGAAGCGCGTTAAGGCTTTCCATTAGCTAATTGGAATTCCTAAACCTTCTCATTTTAGATTCATTTGTACATAAAAAACAAAAAATTACAAATATAAACAGTACTCCCTCCGATCCAAAATAAGTGTCGCAGTTTTGAACAATCTCCTACTATTATCGGTAAAAAAAGTTTAGTACTATTACGTATGGCACAACATGAAGGAAACAACACCATAGCACTTACTCCTGTTGGACCAAATTTGGGTGACCCAAATTTAGATATTCGTGCTAGTTAATTAGTACAAGTATTTTGGCCTACGGCATGAAGGCCTCAACCATAAACTCCCCCTGTAACATTTTAGAATCGTGCCATGCACACGACAGGAATTGCATGGTTGACAGACAATGATGAAATCCAGCAGGCATGCATATATTATTGAGATGGGCACCGGCCGCTTGATTTACCTATCGTGCAAAGATCAGGCATATGTATCATCCGTGGAGCAGTTTCGAACATTTTATAAGATGTTTTTGGAGTCCAAGGCAGTGTCAAAAAACGTCTTATCATATGTTATGGTGGGAGTGCCAAATTTGGGCGTCATGTATTGACGTAAGTTACCAGGACAAGTCATTGTCTAGCGAAGCAGAGTGTGCGCTGTATTGATTAAATAAACCCAAATGTCCAGGTGATCACTACAAGTAGCTAGATGGGGGAGATGAAGATGAATATCATCATAAGAAAAAAAGAAGATGAACATCGATGAATCAAACAATGCATTTGCACGGATCCTTATAATTTACATCATGGTAGTACAAATCAAATCATCCCGCAGCTTGCAAGTGCAAGCATAGTGGGTGCCTTACTTGCCAGGCACGAAGTTAGTAGCGAATGCCCATGTGTTGTTGTTGACTGGATCGGCGATATGGTCAGCAAGATTCTCGAGTGGGCCCTTGCCGGTGACAATGGCTTGAACAAAGAAGCTGAACATGGAGAACATGGCAAGACGACCGTTCTTGATCTCCTTCACCTTGAGCTCAGAGAATGCCTCGGGGTCGTCGGCTAAGCAAAGTGGGTCAAAGCTGCCTCCAGGGTAAAGTGGGTCAACAATCTCACCAAGTGGGCCACCGGCAACGCAGTACCCCTCAACGGCACCCATGAGCACAACTTGGCAGGCCCAAATGGCTAGGATGCTTTGCGCATGGACGAGGCTGGGGTTGCCGAGATAGTCGAGGCCGCCCTCGCTGAAGATTTGGGAGCCGGCCTTGAACCAAACAGCCTCGCCAAACTTGACGCCATTGCGGGAGAGCAACTCAGGGAAGACACAACCGAGCGCGCCAAGCATAGCCCATCGGCAGTGGATCACTTCGAGCTCACGGTTCTTGGCGAAGGTCTCGGGGTCAGCTGAGAGCCCGGCGGTATCCCACCCATAGTCACCAGGGAACTCACTGGTCAAATAGCTCGGTGGCTCACCTGATAGCGGGCAGAGGTAGAGCACGCGGTCAGCCCCGTACCATGGGCTGCTAGAGGCAACTTGCTTTGCCTTTGCCACAGTCTTGCGCATGGTGGCACGTGCCTCACCGAAGAGAGCCGACAATGACACATTCTTCACTGCCTTGCCGGCAAAGGCTGAGGAGGAGAGGGACATGGTGGTGGCCGCCATTGCTCTGCTAAGACCGGAGTTGTCCCAGAGAGAGAGGGGATTGAGTGTGAGATGGCTTGAGAGAAGAGAACAGGAGGGGCCTATTTAAGGCAGCAGCGAGCAGAAGCCACGGGGGAGATTGCCTGGTGTAAGCTACTCCCTCTGTCCCATAATATAAGAACATTTCTCAAACTATATTAGCTCGAAAAACGTTCTTATATTATGGGACGGAGGTAGTAGCTGACAAGGAGATGGACAGAAAGAAATCGGTAGCAATGATGCCATTGGTGCAGCGAGGGGATCAGATGCACTTGTGGCTATGGATAACTTGCAATCTCCTTAGTGAGAGGTGATTGGGTTGTATTGATGTCAAGATTGATCTAGACATTTTCTGGGGTTGTGCAAAAAGAGTGGATCTGTGCTTTTTTGTGACTAAACTATGTTACCTGATCCAAAGTGCCTAATTCATGTTTTTCTTTGACTGGTTACCGAAGTGTATAATTGGAACATGTGGCTGGTATTATGTGCAAGGTCTAGGAATATACAATGGTGCAAAGTGCAACTGTGACACGAATTGCGGTAAAAATGCAGCTTATACTCCCCGCAAAAAAGTGCAGTTTATACTATAATCTAAGTAACGACCTTTATACTCCCCGCAAAAAAAGAGCTCCTTCTGACCCCCGCGTCGCCCTCCCGCTAGGGCGACTCGGGCGGAGCCCAGAACCCTACCCGCTGACGCCGCCGCGCGCTCCCTCCTCCTCTCCCTCCGCCGCCGCCGGGGCCGACGGTGGTGGTGGGGGATTTCCTCTCTCCCGCGTCTCCAGGGTGGTGCAGGGCCCCTAGGCGTGTGGTGGCGCGGCCGATCTGGGTTCTGCGGCGCGGCGGATGGCTGCGGTAGGTGGCGGGTGGCGATCTGGGTCCTCAGACGGCGGCGGCTAAGCGCGGCGGGCGGCCAAGTCATGGACGGCGACGTGGGCTGCGGGCGCAGCGGCCGGCCTTGTTCGGGTGGCGGCGGCTGTGGTCGGCGGCGGCGGCCAGCTAGGCTGCGGTGGCGCACAATCTGCCTTCAGATCGGCAGCGGCGGCGTGGAGGGCCTGGTGGTCTTGTCGTGGAACCTATGGTCAGATCTGTTCTGACCGGTGTAGCCGGCAGTGGTGGTCATATCTTCCATCAGAGGTGGTCGGCCTGAGGTTGGGTGTTCGGATATCCGGATCCGTCATCTAGTACTAGCTGCGAGTCGGGGAGACATAGTTGCCGGTGAAAACCGAGCCAATGCTGTGCGATGGCGGCGTTCTGCGTTGTTACCTTGATGAAGGCATCGTCGTGTGACTAATGTCAACCCACTCGTACTGCTCTAGGGGAAACCCTAGGATCTGGTCTTCCAGATCGGACGATGGCGGCACTGCGGTGTCGTTTCTCTCTTGGGAGTATCGTTTGTGGAGCAGTGTTGGAAGTTAGAGGCAGGAGGTGGAGCGGCTTCGTCTTGCACGGAGCTTCAGTGGAGATGTCAAGTCATGCCTGGCCGACAGGTGCTACGCTTTGGCATGCCTGGTCAGCAGGTGCTACGCACGACAGATGTTCCAGAGACTTCAAGTTGTGTCGGCTAGTGGTACTTGGCGGCATGGTGCTGAGGTGTACCGTCGGCGACCGCGACGTGCTCAGTAGTTCGCGCGCGGGGAGGTGGTGCCGTTGGGCGCCATGGTGGCGTTGACGGCGGCTAGAGCAGGCAAGGATGATGTGGCAGTACAGCTCGGAAGATGGAGTGGTAGCAGTTGGCGGCGGCGGCCTCTGAGAGCGCGCCGGACCAGTGTGTGCCTCATACCCAGCAAGTGGCTTGGGTGAAGCCTCATGTCTTAGATGTTAGGCTTGGCTGTGAGGTCTGTGGTATTAGGCCCGGACTATCATCATCCCTTCATCAACTGGATAGGAGTAGCGAAAGTTGTCGCCTAGATGGTGGCTTCAGACTTACTGTTGTATTTCTTTGTAAGGTCTTTTGTGAATAATTAATAAAATGGCTGCATGCACTGCTCAGATGCAGAGGACGGGGGTAATCCTCCTCTAAAAAAATACTATAATCGAAGTAGCGACCTCTTTTTTTGCAAATACGCAAAGATTGCGTATCTTTTCATTGATAGGCAGGAGAGGACAAACATAGAGAAGAGAGAAGAGGGAGGCACCACACTAAGTGTGGATAGGAGCAGAACAAGGGGTGCTCAGCCCTCCATCATGCAAAATAAAATTGATTGATTCTCGGTCGATTGCACAAATTTGTTCATAGAACCCGCAAAAATATCACCGTGCCATTTTTCTTTAAATTGCAGTGTTTGTTTATAGAGCTTAGAAAAATACAAAAACTCGCATGTCGTGATCGATGATACTCTAGTGATGACTGAAATTTAACTAAATCTCAGTCGATCGAGAATTAGCAAATCTGATAGAAGTAAAATATCATGTAATCTTGGTTGGATATCTCTATCATATTTTTATGTTTGCATTTCTTTTACGACTTTAACCTATTTTAAGCCAAATGGCTGAATATAATATTTCCATGGTTCACCCATTGTTGTGTGTTCAATGTAATATGCTTGTCAATGATTTGACCTCGTTGGAGCATAACTTTGTGCATCCACGGATGTAGAGGCTAGGAGGTATGATCTCGGTTAAAGAGGCAAAAATATGCCAATAAGGTTAGTCCTTCATCCACATTTGAAGGTTTTGCAGAGCCGCCTTATGGATCAAGGTACACTTGAATCATAAATGGAATATCGCATGCATGTTTGTTAAACCATTTGGTATGGCAAACGTTATATGCTCAAGGAATTTTTGCTTACAATGTAATTTTCTTTGAAATACACCAAAATAGAAATAATGCAATTATCACAGTTCTGGGGATAATTAATTCTATAGGCTAACATGATGGAGAGATCAGATGGAATGGTCCACCATTGACTATGGACTCCCTCTCTTCCTAGCTCACCATGGACCCATGGACCAAAGATTAGCTCCACCACATTTCCCACCTACTATCTCAAGGGTAAAATCCATCATTTGCCAAGGACCCCTAACCCATATAGCCCTCCCCCATGGGCATGTACTCCATCCACTCTCAGTTGGATAAACTGAGGGGGGAGGGGTCATTTAGATCGAGGAGGCCTAGGGTCGAGTCAAAGGAGTTGCGTTTGACTCGGACACATCAGAAGAGTCTCACCAATGTATAGCACAATTTTTAAGGTACATATATTCAAAATTACGGCAATAATATCTATTGTAATATCTATTACAATTCTCAACTCATTGTTAATCAATTATAACTATAAACAAGTGCATTTAACCTCTTGGCGATTGTACTCTTGATTTTGCTGATGAGATTAACAGAAGCGTTTATTATCGCAAAGTTAGTATTACATGCAACAAAATGAAAGGAAACAACACCGTAGCACATACTCTTCACTACAAAAAAATACACTTCTGTGATGATACGTGTTTGTCACAATAGGTCACGTTTTCTGTCATGCATGTACATCCATGACGATTTTATGACAGAATCAAGATAGTCATACCTGTGCTGTCGTAGAAGTGTTCCATGACATTACCAAAATTATCATCACAGAAGTGTCCACTTCCATGACGATAAATCGCGCGTCACAGAAGTGCTTTCGTCAAGGGTGACCGACACGTGGCATCCACCGTAACGGAACACCGTTAAGCTATCGGGTCGGGTTTTGGATCCGATAACCCGTTAACAGCCACGACCAATGGGGATTTTCCACGTGTAAAATCATCATTGGCTAGAGGAAACACATGTCGGCTCATCGCTGGGACAGATGTCATCCACTCATTGGACAGAAGGCGCCTATGATACGTCAACACGTGGCACGGCCCGTTTGTGGTCCGTTAATACGTTGGGCCGTTTTCATAGCGTCATCAAATACGGCCTATTAACGATGGCCCGTTATGGTTGGCCCATGAACGGACAATTCCAACTCTAGCCCGTTTACGGCCAGAATGCGGTCTGTTTGGCCCATGTTTGGCCAATCGATCATACGGCCCGTATAAGGCCCATTGATGATACGGCCTGTAGAAGGCCCATTGTTTCTACGGCCCGTAGAAGGCCCATTGTTTCTACGGCCCGTAGAAGGCCCACTGTTTCTACGGCCTATAGAAGGCCCACTATTTATACGGCCCATAGAAGGCCCACTGTTTCTACGGCCCGTAGGAGGCCCAGTGTCACTACAGTAAATATTAGCCCATGGTTATTGTGGCCTAGTTTTAAAAAAATAGGTTATTGCAGCCACTAGCAAACCGCAGAAAAAGAACTGCACTGACTACAAGCAAACAAATAAACAAGACAACAAGGAAATAAATAAGCAAGCAACTTACACTAGGCTATCACTGCTATTACACATATTACATCCACTGGGCATCAAAGTTCGCCACCAGTGCAAATATAGGGAATACAGCAGCATATAAACGCCGCAGCAAAACAAGTCCAGAACTGAAACCACTTCAGAAGAGCTCAATAAACAATATCCTGGGTACCCATCATGCTGGCAAGATGCTTAGCAAGCTTATTAACTTTCTCTTGTTTGGCGCTTAAGTCCTCCAGCGCTTGCTGTTGCACCAGAAAGTATGCATCTGAATTCTGCAGGGACTTCCTCAGTCCTTCGGCTTCTTGTCGCATAACATCTGATCGATGTCTTTCAACTTGAAGTTGAGACTCAAGAAGCCGAACTGATTCAGGCAACGAGTTCGAAGAGCTGGTGCCAGCAGTGGTAGCCAGTAACTCGAACACTACATCAAGACAGGACTTTGGGGTTGTCTCGGTGTCTTCAATATAGTTTTTATCAGCTTTCTTGGAGACCAACTGGGATGTCTCTGTCAGGACCCCGATTCCAAGTCACACCGGTCTAGCCTGTAACACCTCATATAACATTGCGGCCTCACGCACGGTACTCCCACGGTGTCGCCTTACCATGGCCCGGGACCGTTTGCGCCTTTTGGCTCACGTATATGATAATGTCGCTAGCATCCATATGACAGAGAACCCGGGCCGACATGGCTAGTCGTGAACCCAAAGCGGCACTAACGTATGGGGACAGGCATACATGAATCAACATCGAACGTGTCGGTCAGCAGCGTGTGAATCCGGGCTGTAGCACTGGGCTAACAGGACTCCGGGAACCCGGGCTGTAGCAGGCTAGGCAGGACTCCGGATGTCACCGCGTGACATTTCCCCGAAGGGACAGACACAGGAACGATATGACTCACATGCCGGCCAGTCAAGTGTCCAGAGCAGTAGTGCTGGGCTAGCAGGACTCCGGTGAACCGGGCTGTAGCGGACTACTATGGCTCAAGGAGGCACTAGACTACATTTCCCCATAAGAGAGGCTGCTAAAGATAAACAACTAGATTGTCGGATCCCACACATACCAAGCATTTCAAACATACACACAATATGCTCGATATGTGCAAATACAACATGGCATCACAACAAAACTCTACAACTCAAGTACTTTATTTAAAGGGCTCCGGAGAGCCTTACATAACTTGTTCATACAGATAGGGGTCACATGACCCGACACTCAAGTCATACAATCATACAAGCACATGCGGAAGCAAACTGTCTGGGTACAGACTCTAGAAAGAAAGAAGGCTTGACGAAGCCTGTCTATCTATATAGGCCCTTCACAAGCCTAGATCACCACCTGGGTGGCGCGTCACTCGTCGTCGTCGAGTTCTACGTAGAACCCGTCAGAAGGGGCGGTGTTGTCGTCTGAAAACAGTAATTAAAGCAACATGAGTACAAAGGTACTCAGCAAGTCTTACAACAGATCCTATTATACATGCTCATTCTCAAGAAGGTAGTGGGGTTATTGCAGCAAGCCAGCTTTGACTCTTGGCTAAGCTATCCTACGATACACCACTTGTGAAATAGTTTTCGCACACGAGTCCACTAATCACCATCTCAATACTCCACCGTGGATCCTCCCTCGTCATCCAACGAGAGGGCCATCCGCGGTACTCACACTTATCTTGAGGCTTTTAGTAGTATCCATTTACTTGTCTATGAACTGCATAAGCGACCAAGTAGTCCTTTACCGCGGACGCGGCTATTCGAATAGTTTCATACCCTGCAGGGGTGTACTTCGTCACACACCCTCTCACCACTTATCGTCGCTACACGACGTGTACTCGGCAACCTTCAAGCGGAAGCCCAACGTGGGTGTCGGCCACAGCCTACCTAAACACTCGAGTCTCTAGTCCAGGTTTATCGCCTATTCAGGTTCCATCCGCAGGGAGTCCGGCCGGGGTTTCCACTTACGGCCCCGAACAATGTGTGCAGGGTTCCCGGTCACCAAACGGGCGACTCGGTACACCGGGCCACGAGCCTACCGCATCACAGCCCACCCCTTGGTCAGCGCTGTCCACGGCCTCCAGCTTACTACAAACACCAGAAACTACGTGCAACTCCTGGACAGAGGACAAGGGTGAATAAGAAGCCGAGGGGGTCCATTGGTTTCGAGCCCAATGTGTGGTAGTAGCTGAATCTTAAATCACGCATACAGATCTCAGTTCTTAGGGACGGTCTCAATGAAACAACCCACCATGTACTCCTACATGGCCTCCCATCGATACCTTTACCAAATCGTATTCAACACTTTACTCTCCTTACCGACACACACACTTTCACTCCAGTTCATCACCCTGATGAGCCAGACCTGACACAACTCTAAGCATAGCAAGCATAGCATTGTAGGAACACAACATGGCTCAATCAACTCCTACACATGCTAGTGGGTTTCATCTAGTTACTGTGGCAATGACAGGTCATGCAAAGGAAAGTGGGTTCAACTACCGCAACACACAGCAGTTTGAATCGCGTTGTCTTAATGCAGTAAACGAGAGCAGAAGCGAGAAGATGGGTTTGTATCGAAATGATCAATGGGTTGCTTGCCTGACGGAGTGGTGGTGGGATACTGCCCTTCAGTTGGATACTCGTGAATATCCTCGGAGGCAGGACCTACCACGATGAGCATACCGAAGCACAATCAACACCAAGCAAGTGCAACAATATGATGCATGCATGAGACATGGCAAGATGGATGTGTTGGACTAATGCAACTAAGACCAGATGGGTTTGGACTAATTTGAATCAAAGATTCAAATTCCAAGTTCATAAATGGCCCATATTAATGCTTTATCTTGTTCTGTATAAAACAGTAGGTTAACTTGCTTAATCATGCATGAAACCAGTACAGATGGATAGAATGGATTTTTCTGATCATTTTTCATATATAAATCTTTTCATTCTGAGCTATAGATTATTTTCTATGATTTTTTGAAGTTTGTGATAATTTCTGGAATTTCCAATATAAGAATAATTCCAGTAAAAGCTTTACTGCGTCAGCCTGACGTCAGTGTGACGTCAGCAGGTCAACGGGGTCGTCCAGGTCAAACCTGACGTGTGGGTCCCTGTGTCAGTGACACTGTTAGGTAACTAGTTAATTAGGATTAGTTTTAACTCTAACTCAGATTAGTTAGCAGGCGGGCCCCACTCGTCAGTGACCCTGGGGGGGTTAAACCGTGGTCAAACCACGTTGACTCGCCGGCGTTTAGCTGCCGGCGACGTCCAGACGCGGCGGTGGAGTGCGGGATCCCCCTCCGGCGACCAAAAGGACGGCGGAGAGTACCTACGTGTAGCTGGGGGCGAGCCGCGTCGACTGGTGGTGGTAGTGGAGCTCGGGGTCGCCGGAATCGACGTCGGCGACGAGCCCTGCGGCTGCCGGGGTACGGGCATAGTCGAAACCTTAGCTAGAGAGCACGGCGAGGGGCAAGCGATGGCGCTACGGGTTCCTGGCGTTGCGGTGAAGCTAATGGCTACGGTGGTGCGGCCGTTAGATGGCCGGAGCCTCGTCGGCGACGAGCTCGTGCGGCGGCGCGTTCGGGTGAGCTTCGTGCGGTGGCTACAGCGCTCGAGAGAGAGAGAGAGGAGAGGATGGGAAGGTGGCCATGCTCACGGCGGTTGCGACGGAGCAGACGGCGAGGTCGGAGACGAGCTGTAGCAGTGGCGACGGCGGAGGGGATCTCCGACGGTGAGCGGCGAAGGCGAGGTCGGCCATGGTGGGGAGAAGGCGAGGGAGAGGCGATGGGGGAGAATGGCAATGTCCAGGGGCTCGGGGCGCGTCGAGAGAGGTCGGCCAGCTCATCCGCGGCGGGGGCGGCAAGCTGCTGGCGCCGTGGCGAGCTCACGCTCGCCGGCGTCAGCTCTCTGCCTGCTCTGGCGAGAGCAGGCAGCTGACTAGCGCGGGCCAGCACAGTGCTGGGCCGCCAGGTGGGCTGCCAGGTAAGTTTTCTGCCTTCTGTTCTTTTCTCTTTTTTATTTATTTCTGTACTGTGTTTTGAAATAGTAAAAATACTATTTCATTTGGAAAAATCCTGGAAATATTCTGAGGCACCTTTGAGATTATTCCCAACAGCCTAAAAATACCTTCAAGATTATTTGGGCATTTGAAAATATTTATAGCAGTTAAAATGCCCAAATGCAAATACTTATGGCTTGTGCAAAAATCCAAGATGGCCTCCAAAAATATGAAACCATTTTTGGCAGAGGTTTTAACCAAGACCGAAGGTGGTGAACATTTATGGAGGGCATTTCAGGTTCATTGGAAAATTTTTAGTAAACCCTAGTTGTTCCAGTGGGGGTGCTGGGGGTTTCTGGCATCCCCATTTCAGGTTTCTGTGAAATGTAGACATGATGCAACACTCTAATGCATGAACTAACTAGGATGTGACAGTCTCACTATCTTGAACCTTATCTGCATTACTTCCTTTACCATTGCATAACAGGGTACTCTTCTCCAATATTTTATCCGCGTTCTAAAAGAGAAACAAACAAACACATCTCAGGTTTACAATGTAGTATATGAAACTCATTTTGGTAAACCAGTTCAGTAGTAAGGTGGACAGGATAACAGCATGAAACAAACATATATCTATGTAGTATGGTCACTGTATGGTCTATATCATTCTAGTTTATGTTGCCAAATCAAGATAGATACAGTTCGAATCATATCTATTTAAGACAAAGAAGCATAGACAGAATATAAGTGTGGGAAACTACACAGCAATAACAACACTTGTAATGTGCATGGCATGAGAACATAACTATTTATTCAATTGAAACTGAAATCAACATAGAGCAAGTTACAACAGCAAACACGTTAAAGAAACAGGTTTAAAACATACCTGTTGCGCCATTGGAGTTTCAATTGCATCCTTCAAATTTGAAATTAGTTGGTATGAGTAAATACAGTGATGCAAGAGCAAAGTAGTATGAACCATAGCTACAGAACCTGACCTGAGAACAATTCTTCTTCTGCTTTAAGCGTTGACTTGGGGTTCGAAGTGGTGGTCCTCGTGCTTTGGGCACTGCAGTTGCCTTACTAACTGCTCGTGTTTGGGTGCTCTGTGGTGGAGACGGTGTTGTGTCAACGGGAACTGGGTTACTATCTGCTGGGGTTGGGGTTAGAAGGGGTGTAGCTGGTTCTCTGTCCAACTGGGTAGGGGTACAATCTGTGTGAGTCTAGGTTATGTGTGGTGGGGCTGGTTCTTGGGCAAGTACAACCATGGTTCTATCTCCGTCGACAGGTAGCACGATCTTTTCTGAAGACCGTGTTTTTACTCCCACAGATACTGCCATCACCCCCTCCAATTGAAATGGCTGATAAACAAGAAAAGTAATTGAATGTACAGACATTGTAAGATAGACAAGTGCAATGGATAGTAGGGAAGAAAACAGGGCATGAAATAATTCACATTTATGTTGTCTAACCAAACAGAATAGCAGGACATAATTTCAAATATATGATGGCTAATTAAACAGGATAGCATGACACAATTTCACATGTATGATGGCTAACTAAACAGGATAGAATGACATACTTCAAAATATGATGACTATGTAAATAGGATGACATCATATAACTATACGATGTGTCTATTAAAGTGGTTGGCATGCCATAAATCACAAACATGTCGTCGATGGAAACATGATGGCATGATATAATTCACGAATAGGATGACATAATTCAAAATATGATGACTATGTGAACAGGATGAGATGATATAACTATATTATGTCTTTAGAAAATGGGTTGGCATGCCATAATTCAGATACATGCTGTCTATGTAAACATCATGGCATGATATAATTCAAATATATGATTTATATACTAAGGAAGTGAGCAGAGGGCAATCGCATATATGATGTGTCAACTAAGGAGATGGCATTCAATATCGTGTATATGATGTAAAAACTAAGCATTGCAATACGACATATGCATGATATGAGTAATATAACCCTGCCAAGTTTGAGCATACACCTCATGGGGATAATAGGACTGGTCATCTGCCTCTGAATCCTCCTCTGAAGAGCTATCTGTAACCAGCAACATATCTGCTTCACCAGGTAGCATTGTCTGCTCTGAAGACCTTGTTTTCACTCCAGATTTCTCCATCACCAATTCAAATGGCTGATGCACAGGAAGAGCAGTTGAATATACATTGTCGACAAAAGCAATGAGAAATACAAAAAAGGACGGCATGATATAATTCACATATATGACGCTTGGCTAAACAGCATGGCACTGCATAATTCACATATATAATGCCTTGCAACAAGATAGCATTGCATAATTCACATATATAATGTCTTGCAAAAAGATGGCATTGCATAATTCACATATATGGTAATTAGACACTAAACAGGTGGCATTCACACAAATCATGTCTAAACTAAGCAAATGACATAGCAATGCAAGATACCATACGCACGATATGAGCAACATAACCCTGCCAAGTTAGAGCATGCACCTCGGGGGGGGGGGGATAGGACTGGTCATCTGTCTCTGAATCCTCCTCTGAGGAGCTATTCGTAACCAGCGAGATATGCACTTCGTCAGATAGCATAGTCTGCTCTGAAGACCTTGTTTTCACTCCAGAATTTTCCATCACCGTGTCAAATGGCTGATGCACACGAAGAGTAGTTGAATGTACTAACATTGTTGACAAATGTAATACGTAACGAAAAAAAGGATGGCCTGATATAATTCACATATAAGATGACTGGCTAAGCAGGGTGGCATTGCAAAATTCACATATATGATGCCTGGCTAAACAAGATGGCATTGCATCATTCACATAAATGATGAATAAGCTAAACAGATGGCATTCACACAAAGCATGTCTAAACTAAGCAGTTGACATATTTGATGTATAAAGTAAGCAATGCAAGGCACCATATGCATGATATAACAAACATCAGCATGCCAAGTTAGAGCGAAGACCTCATGGGGTAAATAGGAGTGGTCTTCTGCTTCTGAATCCCCCTCAGAACAGTTATCTTCCTCTTGATTACGATCCGAAATGGGTGGAGGGGGGCTGCCTTTGCGCCCACCATGGAGCGACGTCTGCATGAAATTTTATTGCCACGCAAGGCTCGTCTCTTTTGCTCTACATGTTCAGTTCCATTGTGTACAATAACTGACATGCATAGGAATAAAACATAGTGAGATTATGTAAGGAGTGCATGCACAAATCCAGAGTGATGGTAGCAAACTGTGGATAGACCCAAAACCAATGATAGCAGTCAGAAAATAGCTTTAGTTAAAAAATACATATAATGGCTCCTTTAATGTTTGTTTGCACCCAACATGAAACTCATAGTAGACACCGGAGATTAACCAGATAGTAGACAGATAGTACTGATTGCTACCCCAATATGTACCCCACAACCATTTAAAAACTCAAGTTTCAGCATTAGTTTGGACCTGACTCGGAGTCTAATAGGTGAACACGACGATAATGTAACATGTCATCATATTAAGCGACACATAACGTAAGCAGACACGGAAGAGTGCGACCTCTCTTGCGGACCCGTGTAGTCCTCAAGGTCATCTGCTCAGTTGATGATGGTAATGCAGTTGCCGTGGCTGCCAGCGGCGGGGAAGAAGATCTGAGGCGGCGAAAGATAGTCTGGAGAGCGGATCCCTGCTGTGGTGAACCCTTCCGTCGTTGGAGCAGCTGAGCTGGGGTGGAACACAGCGCCGCAGGAGCAGGACAAACCACACAAGGTTTTCTTTGACACATATCTGTAACAGAAGTAATTGAGTAAGGGCTTGTTTGAATTTGAGGATTCTAACAATGCAGGGATAGGAAATAGACAGGAATAGGATAGGAATGCATGTGCAAAACAGAGAATTTAAAAACACAGGATTTCTGCCAATCTGGGTGTTTGATTCACAACAATTGGAAGATCACAAGATGCAAAAAAGCATGGTGAGATTAAGTTAAACCACAAGAAAATGTACGGTTATAATGCTATTATGCTACTATCTCTTAGTCTTGTGCTTGATGAATAGGAATATGAAAAGGAGGAGAAGTAGAAACTAGAATTCCTACGGTTTTTCTTTCAAGGAGACACTAAAGGAACAAATCCTACAGTTTCCCTTTGCTCCATTCCTTTGCACCAAATTCATGAAAAGTAGTACCATAGGAAACTTTCCAATTCCGATGTTTTTCATTCACTTTTCCTTTCAAGCACTGGCGATTCTAGTAGGCAGGCTTGAGCAAGGAAAATCCTACACACACAAAATGTTTTTGTGCTACTTCTATTACTTTGGACCCAGGCCACTGCCATACTAGCTCAACTCCCAGGCCCATCGACAAATGCACAGCTCAAACGCGCAGAGATAAATAATGATGGCGTTCAAGAGAGTCCATCACGGATAGCTAAGTTGCCTGGTACCTCACTGCTTGTCATATAGTAGGATAAAATAATCGTATTTCCCGTTACTACGAGTGCTCAGTGGACAATATATATAACATGTAGAGTAAAAAAGAGATGCAACAAGTGTACAACCTCTTTGGCGAAGCCATGTCGATCT
The DNA here is from genome assembly GCF_002575655.3 of Aegilops tauschii subsp. strangulata. Lineage (NCBI taxonomy): Eukaryota > Viridiplantae > Streptophyta > Magnoliopsida > Poales > Poaceae > Aegilops > Aegilops tauschii. The sequence continues at coordinate 164,073,535 of NC_053041.3, read as the reverse complement.
CAGCGTGATTGGGTTGGCCGGTGAGGATGCTCCGGCTAACTTGGCTGTCGGAGGAGGGGAAGAAGATCTTAGGCGTCTGGAGATGGAGCCCGAGGTACAGCTCCGCTGTGATGGAGGGTTTCGTCGTTGGAGCAGCTCCGGTGAGTTGTACGACGCCGAGGCTGAAGCAGGACAAGAGAGACAACGAACAACGTTAACCTGAGTGGAATTCTAATAGCATCTCCAATACATGACGTAAAATACATAACCACAAAGTGCTAGATGTAAAATACATCAGCCGCTCATCTCTGAACTTAACTGTCGAAACTGAATTTAACTGTCGAAACTGAATTTAACTGTCGAAACTGAACTTAACTGTCGAAACTGAACTTAACTGTCGAAACTGAATTTTGCTATCGAAACTGAACGCACTAGCAAGGTGAGGCTACACGTCGGTCGACTAACTTTTTCATCTCTGGTCAGTCGATTTTGCAGCCGTTGGATACAAAATCAAGGGCCTCCGGTTCATCTTCAACCTCCACCCCCCTGAGCCGCCAGCCACCACCGGCCAAACAGCAGCCCCCCGCCGCCCGCGGCCGGCGGTGCGCCGCCCCGCCCGCCCCGAAAACACTCCCCACCGCCGGTCCGCCGCCGCCCCGGCCATCCCTCTAGCCCCCCCCCCCCCCGTGCCGAGCTTTTTCTCCGGTGATCCCCACGCCACCGCCCCACCAACGCCCTGCCACCGCTGGCGACCACCGCCCGCATCCTGAACCCTAAGATAGATAGTGGGGTACCTCTCCGGCGAGCCCCCCTCCCCGCTGCGGCTGGTTCTTCCTTCACCCCGGCGAGCCCCCCCTGAAAATCGACTGACCCAAAAGTCGTTTCAGTCGACTGAAGTGTAGCTAAATTGGAGCAGCATCGCAAGCAAGAGCAAGAGCGAGAGCAGCAGCGCGATCAAGAGCAATAGCAAGAGCAGACCAGGCAGGGGACCGAGAGCAAGAGCAGAGCAGCAGCGCGAGCGAGAGCTAAAGCAGCAGCAGCTCCTACTGATGTGGACGTCGCCGCCGAGGGAGCGACGCCGTGGAGGAAGTGGCCGGCGACGCCACCGTGGATGGAGCCGCGCCGTGTCGGCTCGGGACCGAGCGCCGGCAGCACCGTGAGATCGAATCAAGAAGAAAATGCGGCGATTAGTGTACAACCTCTTTAGTGGCGCCGATTAGGCCGCAGCTTCATCCGAGGAAACGGTGATGATGATGCTCTTTCGGTGGTTGAGGTGAAGACGGCGGTGTGGGAATGGAGGTGGCGCGAAAGACGAGGGGAACATCGGGGCAGCTCCCTGGAGGTGGAGGATGGGGTGGCTGAACCGACGGGACGATGAGATCGACGACGGATCCTCATCCGGTACGGTGGATGAGGGACGTCGAGGTGTTGCTGTGGACGACGTAGTCGGGGAAGAGGCTCCGGCTGGGTGGCGGACGGAGCAGGGTGTGGGGTTTCGTCGCGGGTTTTCGCGGCCTCGGTGTACGAATGGGTGGGCGGATGGGATGGCAGTGGGGAACCATGGCTTAGAGACGCGCTTGTACGAAATGTGGGGTAAGTTACGAAAGTACCCCCACCGATTTGAGGCGGTTCTTTCGGTTCAGTGGTACCACGGGCATTTCGCGTGTCGGGATTTCACAGGAGGTGGGAGTTTTCGCGCGCGTTGTAATTTCGAAATAGCAAGGCGCGGGTTGAGATGGAGGGAGTTGTCGGAGCACAATGAGACAAAGATATATCTTAAATATTTCGGGCTAACAAGGCGCGGGTTGAAGAGGCGGGAGTTTCGCAGCACAATAGACAGAGACGCTAGCTTGAATTTTTGGCATAACAAGGCGCGGCTTGAAATTTCGGAAGAACAAGCTTAACGTGTACCCAAAAAAAAGACAATTTGCACCTCAACACGCACAACACACATAAACACCATTTAGACTAGAGTAAGGTACACGTGCATTGCACGCATGAGATTTGGCAACCAAATTATGAATAAATACCACATTATAGCATGCAAGCTTTGAGTCATATATGCATGATGTAGATGTTCGTTTAATTCTTATAGTTCATTTCATTCAAAATCATCTAGTTTTTATAAGAAAGCTAATCTATTTTAAGATTCATGGAATTGTGCGTCGTAAGACATAAAGTAAAAAACAAATAATGGCAAATCATGTAGAAAAACATTTGGGCAATTCTGATACGGAAGATTCTATAACAAATAAGAAGTGCTTGTGTTTTGATGTTTCACTACAAAAAAAACACCTCCGTGATGATACGTGTTTGTCACAGTAGGTCGCGTTTTTTGTCATGCATGTACATCCATGACAAATTTATGACAGAATCAAGATAGTCATACCTGTGCTGTCGTAGAAGTGTTCCATGACATTACCAAAATTATCATCACGGAAGTGTCCACTTCCATGACGATAAATCGCGCGTCACAGAAGTGCTTTCGTCAAGGGTGACCGACACGTGGCATCCACCGTAACGGAACGCCGTTAAGCTATCGGTTCGGATTTTGGATCCGATAACCCGTTAACAGCCCTGACCAATGGGAAATTTCCACGTGTAAAATTCTGATTGGCCAAAGGGAACACCTGTCAGCTCGTCAGTGGGCCAGATGTCGCCCGTCCATTGGAGGAGACATGCCTATGATACGTCGACACGTGGCTGGGCCCAACAGAGGCCCATATAGGTTAAAAAGGCCGGCCCATTCAAAGGCCCGTAGAACTTAATCAAGTACTAGTGGGCCAGCCCAATAACGGCCTGCTTAATAAAGGCCCATTTATGGCCCGAAGCCAGATCTGGCCTGTTAATTGTTCGCCCAATATTTGGGCCCATTTACAGCCCGAAGCCAGATCTGGCCCATTAATTGTTCACCCAATATTTGGGCCCATTTGCGGCCCGAAGCCAGATCTGGCCCGTTAATTGTTCGCCAAATATTTGGGCCCAACTACAGCCCAGTGACTTTCGGCCTGTTAGAGGCCTGATGTAGACATGGGCCCATTTCAGCCCGGTGTGACTCTCGGCCTGGGAATGGCCCGTGCTGCCCATGGGCCATATATGGTCCGACGGGACATCGGGCCCACTAACGGCCCATGCTAAAGGTGGCAACAGTTAAGCCCAACATGACTTTGGGCCTGTTAAAGGCCTATCGCGTAATTCGGCCCGTTGATGCCTGTGCTAAGCTTTCGGCCTCTTAAAGGCCCATGATATCAGTGGGCCAACTAAGGCCCGAGATATGTTTCGGCCCGGTAACGGCCCGTGAGCTAACCTCATCGCTAAACAGCTACACCCGGTCTACATTTCGGCCTGCTGAAGGCCCGTCGATGACTAGTGAAAATTGAGGCCCAACATGCATTTTGGCCTGCTAAAGGCCCGTGGTTTCATCTCGGTCGTAACAGGCCAGTACAATATTCAGCCTGTTAATGGCCCAACGCAACCTGGGCCAAACTAAGCGTTGGGTCAACAAAAGGCCCAACTAAAATATAGGCCGGTGTAAGTTTGGGCCTGGCGCGATGTGTGAAGGCCCCAATCATTCGGGCCCAAGAAAGACGCAGGCCGGCCCAATTGCAGCCCGCTAAAAACCTGGCCCGTTAGAGTCGAATGTTTCGGTCCGGTCGATTACATCTGATTTTTTTCAGATAGCGAATGATGGCAGTAACTAGTAGGAATTAAGAACAAACCTACTCTATACAATAAAGAAATTACGGCATAGTAACTAAGAATAAACCTACACTATACAATAAAGGATTTAAGGTATATTACATCCACTGGGCATCGAAGTTCGCCACCAGTGATCATAAAGCGCAACGAAGAAGCAGATTACAAAAACTAGGCACCTTGCAGCGTAACAAAATAATACTGAACCGAGACCACTTCCAAGACAGTTCAAGAAAGCTTAGCCTTGCGGGGGAACTGCTGCGCAAGCTGCTGAGCAAGGCTGTGAGACAGGCCTAGCATGTCGGTCATAGCTTCCCGGTGTAGCTGTTTAGCGATGAGGTTCTCATTGGTGTTCTCCGCAATCTTTCTTAGAGATAGGACTTCAAGTCGAAGTTGAGTTGCAGAATGCCTTTCTGCTATAACTTGGGACTGAAGAAGTCGAACTGATTCAGACAACGAATTCTGTGAGCTTGTCTAACTGTTAGTCTCAAGTAACTTGAACACTGCATCAAGACAAGACTTTGGGGTTGTCTCGCTATCTTCAAGATGTTTTGCTTTCTTTGCTGCAATATATGTTGGGTTTGTCTCATAGCGTTCAGCAGACTTGTGCATGCCATCAGGCATATCACCCTGAAACAAAGCAGAGAGATGACAGGTTTTGCACGTGTATAAACAAAGATGATAAATGTTCTGTCAATTCTATCCAATTTCAAATTAGAAAATAAAGAGTAAGTTCAAAATATCAATAGCATAATTTGGCATTGTTCATAATGCGGGGAGCTTCACCACACTACTGGATTACCATGTCAACATAACAAGCATAGATGAAGGGCAAAGAAAATCATTGTATCTATTTTGGATAATGTGCATGGCATGTTGTTCATATCATCAGCCACATCAGTAAGATAAAACAGGAGATGACAAGGTGCAAACGTGGGCTGCTTCACCACACACTGGATTATAGATCCACAAAAACAAGCATACATATAGGGAGTATTAAGTAATGTGCATGGTATGAATAAGGAATTTGGTTTTACAAGTAAAACTTAGAACTTACGGTTCTTACGAACATGCATTTTGGTAGAAACAGCAAACTAAACAGCAGTAAACGATAGGGAGTATGAGCAAATTAAACAGAAGTTGAGGATAAAGGCTTTAGAAGGACTGACTTACATTAACAGTTAACACCGGCTTTATAATGCCCTTCTCCATGTCAAGGGGAGGATAACTCAAGAATTTCAGCACAGAATCTTCTTTATAAGCATTGCCTGTACTCTACATTTTGTAGAGAGTAATTTTAGATATGATAATACTGGAAGGGATAGAGGATAATGAAGATAAGATGCAGATTGATGCTACATAATCAACTACCAATCCTTGGAAGTACAAGCGTTACAGGACAAAATGTACTGACAAGAGCAATGGGCTATACTTCTGCACTGGCATTGTCTGTGTATTCTACTTGTTGGCAAGATTAAATATAGATCTGATCTTTTTTAGTAAATGGTGGGCGAGGGAGATAAGATGCAGAATGCTACAAAATGAACCAATCCCTCTTCCCATAATATGAGAGTGTTTTGATACCACGTTCAGTCCTTACAAGAGGACTGCAGAGCTAAACCTCTTCAAAAGCATTGGGTTGATTCTAAATTTATGTAAGAGTCCATACGGATCTTATAATGTCCACCAAATGGACGATTACGAGGCTAACATGTGCAGTGATGCTACATAATCAAACAGCTATGAAAGTAAGTATGGTCATACACGGCAAGAGGTACTCACAAGAGCAATGCAGTGTGCAGTATAGTTGCGAGATTCTGTGGTCCCTTGAGAACGAATGTTCTTCTGCTAACAGTTTTCGTACAAGTGAGACATTAAGGCAAATGCAGAAATGTAGTTCAAATTGTGATGTGATATCATAGACAGTACCTTACGCTGCAGCCGAGACCAATGTGTAACAAGATTATTCCAGTCACCGTCGGATAAATGTAGCACCGGAGACTTTACAGAAATTTCGTTCAGAGGCTTGCCATCGAAGTGCGCTTGCCTCAGGTAGGAACGATACTTCATCAACGAGTGCTTGGAAAGCGCAACCAACCCTTGCTCGTCATCACAATCCAGTTTGCTCCTCGCCTATTTAAAAGAATGAAATCTTGTGTCTTCTGTCAGCAGAAACATATGCAGTAATGACCATGAATAACATTAGTACATTACTTACGCGTAAGTTGCGGAGGAAGACTGGAAATTGTTTTGTGTCTGCGGTATAATCTTTCCATGAAGGAAAGATGCGCACAAAGTTCCTGACAACAACATAAGCTTCGTCTTCTAAACTGGGAAGAAATGGAACAGGGGTCCTATTTGCTGCAATTGGGGCTCTCTCTTGTTCGAAAAGGGATTTGGCAACTGGATTTGGTGTACTCTTTGCTGGAATGGGGGTTTTGCGTCATATAGCTGGTGATATGTCAACTGGCATAATCATACTGTTTGCTGCAGTTGGGGTCTGCTGAGTTGGGGCATCAGAAATGACCAATGTAGTAGGGCTAGAGTCTGCTAGAGTTGGGGTATTTTGTGGGTCAGGTGATATTGCAACTACACCTAATGGGCTATTTGATTTATCAGGTGCCACTACCTTTTCCAAATACTTTGCTTGTGCTCCTCCATGATCAGCAATCGCCCTCTTCCTTTTGAACGTCTGATACACAAGAACGGCATTTGAATGGATAAATATGGTATGATGACAGATGGAATATGTACTGAAAATGGATAGGCAGGGCGTATTCACATACACGATGTGTAAACTAAGCTAATGGAAGTTCAACAAAGTAGAAGCAATGCAAAGCATCAGTTGCAAGATATGTGCGAGCAATGTAACCTTGGAAAGTTAGAGCAAGTACCTTGATGGGTGAATAAGATAGGGCATCTTCCTCTGACTCCTCCACTACGGAGCTACATTGACTTAGGTCTCCCTCTAGCTCAGAATCACTGTTAGGATCATATTCTGAGCATGAATCTGTAGGTGGAGAGCGTTTGCATTGCATTGCATCCAGACTTGATTTCAGTCCCTTAATGCCAAGTTTGACAGCCATGGCATTGTTCTGCTTTATTCTTTTCATGCGCGCAAGCTCATAATCATTATGATGCTGTTCAGAATTTGAGATTCATGAAAACATAAAAAGTAGTCAGATTATCTATGGAATGCATTGCGGATTCAACTCGGAGAGTGTCTCCCTATAAACCCCTGCATATGCAAAGTTCACCTCCCCAACCGTGCTGACCAGACCACACACAGAAATACAAACCCCTTATGTCTCTATAACAGGCAGGCACACATTTCAAAACTGAAGTAGGAACATTAGAATCATATGAAATTCGTATTTGAACAAATAAACTAAGCAATTATGAGTGGCGTAATGTTTAGCTTCAAGGTGGAGTGTTGGTAGTGCGACACAAAGCAAGTAGGCAGATTGTATTCCATGTAAAAGATCGAAACCTATGTAAAAGCTGGAAATGACACTTTCTTTCTATACAATGCAGTGTTCGTTACCCACACATGATGGAAGAGATCACATAGAGAAATACTATTCACTCATGTCTACGGTTCCAGTATTTAGAAACAGGGTGGTCCACCCTAAAAGAATATTGACAACAAATATGACAAGGCAAGCATAGATGTAGTGAATCAATCATTTACTTGTGAGCTTACTAGGACAAGTATGCAGAATTGTAACTGCAGTAAGAGACCGTCCAAAATCTGAATGAAGAAGTTTGTCTAGCACTTATTGTTTGCAACTAATCGACGTGAATAATTGGATATTATATCGAATGAGTAAGAAAGACGAGTAAAATTGTCAACAAACCTGGCTTGCAGTAGTAATTTGGGTCAATGTCACTACGACCAACAATCCAAAATGACTAGTTTCTGTTCCGAGGGCCGGAATTTTGAAAACCCTGTGAACTTTAGAGGTACTAAAGATTACCGAAATACATCTGAACCATTAAGTGTTGGTAGCACTGAGCACACAACAAACCCTAATGACAGTCCTGCCTAATGAGTAATGAATCAATTAGAAAATGGGTGATGAGGAGTGGCTGCTGAGTGTTGAGGACTGGGTTGACTTGGTGGGTGCTGCACGCCTGAGCCCTGAACGGACTGGGAAGGTAGGCAGGGCGGTGCGCCCGGGCAGCGGTGACGCTGTTGGGCGAGTGGCTCCTGGCCTCCTGTTAGTCCGGCGTCTCCTCCTAGAGTCATGCCGTCTGGGGATGGCAAGTCGCCGGCGAGGCAGGCGGCTGGGGGCGAGTAGAGATCGGAAGCGCGCAGCAGAACAGAGGGGAATCGGGGCCTGGGACGACCCAAAATCCCAGGGTGGGTCGGCCCACCGTGGGCACCCTGTAGAGATACACACCCGAGCGGCGAACATGCATTTTCGAAACTAATTTAGGAACATTTAGCTGACCAATTAAACAACTCTATTTTAATAATATCATATTCGTATTTGAACAACTAAGCTTGTTTAGCTTGATGGGTGGAGAAGTGTTATTATGACACGAAGCACGTATTCTGATCGTATAGTGATCATAAAAGGGGGAAACTCTAAGCATATTTTTTTAGCAAAAGAGGGTTTCCCCTCCGATTTCTATTAAAGAAACCACCACGGAACCAACATGATCAATTAAACCCTAAGCATGATCAATTAAACCGTATTATGGCTGTGCCATGGCAGATTTGAAGCTGCAAACCGGAGAAATGATATTTAGCATCCATTGTTTGCTTCGAACTAAGAACTAAATTCTAAGAGCTGAAAAGAAAGTACAGTAACCAAGTTAAGATCTATTTTCTGGTTGAGATCAAAAAGTTGAGGAGATATGAAGTACCACCTCTCTTGCGGCGCCGTGTAGGCATCGGGGGTGCGATGGCTGTCGGTGGCGTTGAAGCAGATCTGCGATGGTAGACGGGTGCATCGGGGGATAAGTCCCGTTGCGGTGGAAGAGAAGGTCGTGTGAGCGGCCCCGGCAAAGAGGACGACGGCGCCGATGAAGCGAGAGGACGCGATGCAAGGCTATTGGTCTGTCGTCGTGGATGAGAAACGTCCATCTCTAGCAGTGGACGACGCGGTCTTGGTAGGCGCTCCGGCATGGTGGAGGACGGTGGCGATGGATGTGTTGGAGGACGGTGGCGATGGATGGGTGGCGGAAGGAGGCTGGTGTGGGGATGGGGTGTTCTAGCGCGGACGGTGTATGAATGGGAAAATGGAGGGAGAGGTACGGGGAACCATGTTTTTGGGACGCGCCTGTCTGAGATATGGGAAAGTTACGAACTTAGCCCCCGTTTAAAATTTGGACGTCTCGTCGGTTGGGGATAGGACGGTAATCTCGCATCTCGCCAATATTTGCCCAGAGTGATTTCGGGCGAGGAGAGGGTGGTTGGCGCCCATGGTTGGCGCCCACGGTGTATGAACGGGGCTGACAGGTAGGAAGGTTGTGTCACGTCTGAGTGAAGTTACAAACCTTCCCCTATTGAAAATATTTTCCTACATCAATTTCGGCCGAGTCGAGTTTGTTTTGCCGCCCACCGTGTATGAATGGGGAATGGAGGGAGAAACAGAGGTCTTTCGGACGAGCTTGAATCAAATGAGTTTTGCCGCCCATGTTTGACGCCCACCGTGTCGGAATGGGCTCAGAGGCGGTCGTGTCACGTCTAATTGAAGTTACTAACCTACCACTATTTAGAGCAGTGGAAATCGGGCCGATGGATTGTCCGTGTAATGGGTAGATAGTAATTTCCATCTCCCAAACACTTGGCTTCGGGCAGCCGACGTGGGAGTGGACATTTTGCTGCTTCTTTCGAATTTTGGGACAATAAGCATCCACGTTTACCCTGGCAACTAAATTCGAATCCATTTTGTATTCCTATATGAATCTTTATAAATCATTCTATGTGTTTTTATATATCTTCAAAAGGACGACAAAGATGTATTCCATTTTCATATATGAATATGGTTTACAAATGCCGATACTCAAATTCAGAAACTAGAATCCAGTTTAAGGTGAATTCAAATATTTGGAACACTTCATGTCCAACTCAAATGTCACACGCAACATAATGTGTACTCCCATTTAGATATGTACACAAGTGATGTATCAAGATTCAAATACCGAGTCAATCAACCAAGAATGTACAGAACTAACAGACATATAAACACTTATAGAGTATATGGATCAATAATATCAACTAACATACATAAGCCAGGCCGCTGTACTTTTTTGGCTACAACAGCATCCTTTTTTTAGCCAGCATCTTGGCCCTTTCTGATGCGTGCCACTTATGGTCCATCTATACTACTACTATTGCTGAATGCACATTCATCCCGATTGGCATATTTGTAGGTCTGGCACAGCAATCCAAATGAAATGTCTCCGAGTCTTATCAATTAATACAGACTTGTGCTCAAATAAAATTACAAACCAAAACAAAAAAACAATTATTACATGATCTCTAAAACAAATGGTTTGATTGATTACATGAACAGACAACACAAAGGTTATTCAACTATGGAAAGAACATTTCACCTATGATTTACCAAGTAGGAATTTAATTTCCTTTTTTCCTTCAGGACCTTAACAATCTGGTCAGTCTTAGCTTGCTTCGTTTTGAAATCCACCAAATATTTAAGGTTATCTTGAGTACTGCTTGTGATTGTGTTGTTTGCTTCCTCAACATGTCAACTTCATCTCTAAGTGCAGAAGCAGAATCTCTTTCTACCACTAGTTTAGCCTCTAGAGCATTAGCAGTTGGCAATTTTCATAATGCACGATTGGGCCGGTGCCATTGCTGTGGGAGGATGCAACGTCCATGGGGACCTCGCTCTTTGATCTTGGGCTAACCTGTTTTGCCATTAAAGTTCCGATTGGATTCAGAAAAGTTGAAGTTAGCAAAACATCTCAACTGGGAGTTATAACAGCAAACCAGTTAAACAAACAAGGAATTAAAGAGTTTCAATTGGATGCTGAAAAGTAGTTATTAACATCATTGTAACCCGCTGTTGCAGCAGCAAAGCAGTTAAACAAACAAGTAGATATTTAAGTTAAGGCAAACAGGTAATTCTTAACAGTAAGTATCAAACACATAGATAGGCGCAGTCTACAATATGATTAACAGGCTGTGCCATTATGTAATCAGTAGCAAACTAAATTAAGCCAAGCAACGTAATTGAACAATTTTGCAATAAGTGGCTAACTAAAATTCCGAGAAGCAGGTAACTGAACTTACGCTAGTTCTTTGTACAGGCACACTGCAACTTCTTTTTCGCTTATAAGGTTGTACGAAGGAGTCCATGGCATCAATTGCTTGGATACGCAGTCCCAATACTTCTTTCTTCCCACACTGCATGGGTAAGTCGAATGGTTAATCTGGTAAGATGGTGCGTCCTTGATATGTTATATGAGGACGTGTAGTCAGGCTAGTTGTAGCCAAACACATCACACTGGCTTTTACTGTATATTTCATGCGATTACTTTTGGCATATCGAGATCTAAGCAATCTACAATAGGATGAAAAGACTGGCATCCTTCACATTATTGGCGAACTCAGTTCATAGAAACAAGCAATTCAACCATTCTGTGGGTAAATCAAAAGTGCCAATGGAATATTTTTCACTATCCAATCATACACGCAAAAAGGGGCGACGCCACCATAGGGGCTGGTATGGGTGGCCGCCTCAGGTGGCTGGAAAGTGTGCACCTAGTTTGAGTCGTCCAGGTTGGCCCATGCTAGTTTTGTTCGTCCCAACGCACGAGCAGGCAATGTAAAAAACGAAGAAAAATGTTCCAATTTGGATGGGCCAATAACATAAGTGCAAGGCAGGCCCTATAGCAGGCTCGCGGACCAAATGAGCGCCTCCCATATCGATCGACAGCAGGAAAAATCCCAATTCATTCGCTCCAGTCTCCAGTCTGGTTCGCTCCTAACCTAGCCGCCGCTGGACAGACCGACACTGCACTTCCTCGTGCCCTCGTTGGAGGGCGGTCGCCGCGCTTCAAGCGAACGGAAGGACAAGAAGATGAAGATCCAACCCTGGGTGTAGCCTGCGTGGGAGGCAGCGGCGGTAGCATGGGCATGGCATCGAGCTTGCGCAAATGGACAGTCGCAGCTTGCAAGAGTAGCATGCGCAATGAGCAGGTACATCACATCCCTGATTATATCTAATTCAACTCTTCAATTTCTGGCCAATAGTTAAACCTGACAGTGTTGTAAAACTGCTTGTATGTAGGGAATCTATGAGAAAATGAAACCAATTTCTACTTATTTTATAACTCCCCCAATCAATACTGAACTGACTGAATCTGGTGTATCTAATCAAGTTTCCGATGCAAACATACAAGCTCATGTTGTTCTTGAGCCTGAAGTGTCTAATGAACAGACTGCTAATGAAGGATTTGATGCAAACATTTTACATGCTCCTGGTGATGAACATATAGTGTCTAATGAGGGATCTAATGCAAGCATTTTGTAAGCTCATTGAAGGATTTAGTGTCTAATGATGATCTACTATGTTGAGAGAGACAGATATTTGCAGGCATTGATGACAAGCAAATTATAGTGCATTTTCATAGCTTGAGGAAACGTCGAGGCCATCTACCAGAAAGTCCCCGTATAATGACAACATAGCATAAATGCTTTTCTAATCTGTTGTTTGAAACTATTGGCATACTTGTGCAGGATACATATATTGATATGCAGTTTGCGCACTGGTTATACGTGCAATTACACTTCGATATTTTCAGCCAGAGAACGAATAATTCAAGCAGGTACAGACCATGTTTGTAGCCCTTGTACACCATGTTGCATTTTGTGTTTTTTGGTGCTTGCATCATTTAGTGTTTATAATCTGAACTACTTTGTATCATTAGCTGGTTTTCAAAGTGCATGTAGCTTCACATTTCTCAAGTTATGTTGATTTCCGGAGTGCAAGTGCCTTCGTATTTTTTAAGTTAAATGTTCACCCCTGGTAACTTGAATTCGTGGATCAGCCGCTGCACACAAATCATACACGAATGCCAGTACGAATTAAATGAAATGCAGGGACTTACGCTAGCTCGTTGTACAGGCTCACTGCAGCTCTGCTTGCGCTTGGGATGTTCCATGTACAAGTCCATGTTACCACTTGCTTGGATGTGCAGGCCTTGTGCTCCTTGCATCCCCCTCTGCATTTTTGACACGGCGAATGGTTGATCAAATAAGAGGAATCGACCTTGATGTTGTACCGGAGGACAGATACTTACAAGGTTATACGGGTGTGCAGGATGTGTACCAGATCCCATAGTGCCGTCATGCTTCGCTAAAAAATGGATTTGCTTGTTTCAGATGATAGCTCCAGAAGAAATAAGAGTTAAAGTCAGAGTTGCATAGGCGTGTAAGCTAAGAGAGCAGTGAAAGGATATCCAAACATCATCGGAACAGTGCACAAGGGAGTGATGTGTGGATACCTAGTTCGGGCCGGCGTTTGGGCATGCTCGCCTAGCTAGAGTGCGGGTCACTTCAGAGCCGTTGAGGGTGATGCGCTGGCGTTGGCTGGCCGCGCACGGATGCAGATCTTGAGTGGCAGCGGAGCGCTACGATGCGGTGGACGAGACCGTTGGTGAAGCCCCAACGGCCTCGAGGGGCGGAGGTGCGACGATGTGCTCGGTGAAGTAGCCCCGGTGAGCTAGGAGACGGCGTCGGTGAAGCGCACCTGATGCGGTGGAACTCGGTGTCCGTGAGGCACGTCGGTTGCGGCGGCCGACGTTGTCGGTGGACCACCCGGTGCGGTGGACGAGGGCGTAGATGAGGTAGCTCTGGTGCGGTGGTGAAGTGCGACCGTCGTCTTCGTCGTCGTCGTCCGGCACAGAGGTGGGGAACGGTGGGGAAAGAGACGAGATGAGGGGTGATTCGAGGGTTGGCGGCGAATTAGGGATTTGAGCAATCTAGGCGCGGAAGGGGACGGTGGAGAAGAGAGATTTTGCAGGGCTGGAATTGGGGCCGCCAGATATTTCAATCCGAAACGTGGAAGCGCGAACTTATACTGTCGTCGTCCTTTTTTTTGGGGGGGAGGGGGTGGGTGGCTGGGTGCTACGCGTCCGTCCGACACACGCGACCACCCCGACAGGACTATGCTTTGGTGCCTTAAGGCACCTGCCTTTGTGTCCATGACATGTGGGCCCAACAGGTGGCTGGCCCACATGTCAGTGACCCAAAGGCAGTTGCCTTTAAGGCACCGAAGCAGCGTCCACCCCGACACGACCCTAGTATGCCTGGTGCGCCTACATTTGAGCATGCAAACGAATCTTCTTGCATTTGCAAACGAATCTGTATGTATTACCATTCCCGTGTTTTCCTTGCAATAATTAGTCATTCGAAACGAGATACTCCATCCATTCACTTTTGTAAGTCGTTTCAGACAACTTAAAATGAACTATTTTGCACATTGTCTGAAATGTCTTCAAGGTCTTATAAAAGTGAACAGAGGGAGTACTATAAATTAATTAATGAGGAGTTATTTGAAAAAAATATCGAAACGGTACCCATGCTAACGTGGATTAGAGTGTGTGTCACATAATTAGTTATTTGAATTAGAGTGTGTGTCACGTAGTTAGTTATTTGAATTAGAGTGTGTGTCACGTAGCGATCTCCAATTCTAACGTGGATTTCGCATTTCACTATATCCACGCTACTTTTTTAATACAAATTCATATGTATATGATGAACACCATGGTAGTGAGAAAACTTTTGGATGGATTCAAACATATGACCAACAAAATAGCACAACAAACTAAGTCAATTTCAACTTTTCGAAACTTAGTATGGCACGAATTCGAAATAATTACCCGTATGCCTGGTCCTTTGTTCAAATCTTACAATGTACACCGAATTGAAACATCGATATTAAGTCTCGTACTATGTACATTCAAATGTTGTTTTTAGCCCCCCCCCCCCCCCCCGCACAAACGCTACATACTTCCTGTATCGGTCAATCTTCCTCTCCTAACCACCTTAGGAAGCTATCGGTTTCCAACACACGTTTATTCTTTCTCTCCATGTTTCGATCTCTAAGTCTCTCAACTACACAACCCCTTTTTCCACTCTGTTACCAAATGTATTTACTTCACACACCCGCCATTGCACCCCATGCCGAGCTCTCTCTCTCCCCCCTCTCCCTCTCACCCTCTCGCGCTAAATACATGCATTGCCTATCTAGCCCCCCAACATCTCGTGCGCACGCACGCACGTTGTATATCTAGGTCACTCCCTCGAGACTGTCTCAGTCTTTCTTCCGCACGGCGGGCCACACTCGCTCAATCTCGCTCTCTTTATCTGAGTCTCGTTTAACCTCATTTTCTTTCACACACAAATGATATATCTCCCTGTTCGGGCCTCGATCGACACACTCTATACTCTCTCACGCAGATTGTCTATCTAGGTCAGTCCATCCAAGCCGCCGCCACTCTTTCGACCTCATGGTGGGCCACGCTCACTCAATCTCTCTCTCTCTCTCCGTATGTCTCGATTGACCTCGCTCTTTCTCGGACAAAAACGATATATCACCATGTTTGAGCCCAATTCGACCTATTCACATTGTATACTCTCTCACACACATCGTCTATCTAGGTCACTCTCTCCAACCCGTCTCACTCTTTCGATCGCACGGCGACCCTATGTGATCGGTTGACCTTGCTTCCTCCCACGCACAAAATATATCTACACGTCTGTGACTGGATCATATCTCAAGCTCTATCTTACAGCCCTCACCCTTGCCAAAAAGCTCAATCGGACAATATCTCTCCAGAGCATATATATTTGTTCAATGAATGTCGGACCACACTCACTTTGTCTCTCTATCTATATGTCTCTCGATTGACCTCGCTTTCTCACACCGTATCTTCCACGCGTTGAAGCTACTACCTCTCCATGGTCCTCAGTTCAATATTTAAAATGAACATGAAACTGAAACATGAATATTAAGTCTAGTACTACAGTACATGCAAATGTTGTGTTTAGGTGGAGCTATGATTGTCGGGGGTCAACCCCTCGACCTTAGATAAAATTGTGGAGCTCTGTTTAGGGTTGTTTAGATTATATTTGTCCCCACCCTCCCAACCACCGATTGGTTGTGCACCCCCCACCCCTCCTCCCCGGGAGAATATCATGTGCCCCCATACCTTAGATGCTATATGCCGATACGAGTTGCTTGGAGCTTGTAGATCTGAGATATAGCAGCTCACATGATGTGTCTTAATATTTTTGCAGGAAACCTTGATGAGTTTGAGAATTGCACACAATTTGTACAAAAACTACTTAGATGCCCTTTGATCCCATATCCAACGAACTCGAAGCTCGTATCATCGTAGCATCTAAGATGAAGGAGGACATCATATTCTCCTGTATGTAAGAATATCATGTGCTATGACACCTTAGATGTTTTGGTGATACAAGCTCTTCGGAGGCGTTGGATTTGTGACCCAACACCTCCTCGGTGGTTCGAATGGTTTTTTGCAGAAAAGCCCCAAAAGAGTTCGGCCACTGCTTACAAGCACAAAGACTGCTCAGATGCCATTGGATCCCAGATCAAACGACCTCCAAGCTCGTATCACCGTAGCATCCAAGCTGCGATAGCACCTTATGTTTTCTCGCACGGGAGAGTATGAGGTGCTCCCGCACCGTAGATTCTATGGTGATACGAGTTCACTGAGATCTAACGGCCCACGGTAGGAGGTTTGAATGTTTTTGCAATATACGGCTGATAGAGTTTGGGAAATGCGCAGAAAGTACAAGTACTACGCATGTGCCATCTGATCACTGATCATACGACCTAGATGCTCATATCACCGTAGCGGGTAATTAAGCTACGGGGAGCACCTAATATGAGCATCGGGGAGCCGTTAGATCGAAGATGCAGCGGCACACACAAGGCCTGAATGTTTTATTTGCAAAAAAACCTTTGGAGAGTTTGGAAATTGCGCATAATTACAAAGACTACTCCCAAGCCATTGGATCTCACTTCCAACGGTGTAAAAACTCGTATCACCATAGCATCTAAGCTGCGGGGTGGATGTGATATTCTATGCCGCTGTCATTTTTGTTCGTAAACTTGCAAAATACGTGTAACTCGTGCCATTACTTGTCTAACCGCGCAAAGTGTTTGTTCAAAAAAACCATCCTACACTGAAATATCGGAACAACACACGGGGGTCCCACTTGTCATTAATCAAATTTGGACCTAAAACTAACAAATCTGAAAGACGAGATTCGAACTGGCAACCTGGACTACAAAGCGTAAGTCGATAGCCTGAAAAAACGAATGGTTGTTGGCTTTGTCCCATAACTTGATTTTATACAGTACTTGCATTGAGTAGAGTAGAGGGAGTGCCTCGTCAACACGTGCATGACCGTTGTCTCACTTACTGGTGGGTCCCAGGTCTGCGATCTCAATCTCTCTTCTCTCCATCGTCTAACCTATGCACGGGCACACACAAAGAGCGGCGCTAGCTTGCCGTGGTGTTATTACAACTAAAAAAAGCTTGGAAAATAGAAGAATCGCCTAGAACAAGAGACGTTGTGGCTAGTCGAGACGGAGCTAACCACATCTATCCTCCGTGCCACGTTTGCATGATGAAGCTGTGTGGCTAGTGGGGTGTTTTCGACCGACTGGCTGGGTCCCGAGGTCAAACCATAGGTACTACGTCTGATACAGTATATTTTTACACGCCCATTTTCCCTCCGTGCCGAGACGTGGCACACACTACCGCGCGGTTTCGGGGTCCTCCCGGGTGGTGCACGCATATATTCTTCCTGACGTGGGACGCCCTACCGCGCGTTATCTGGGTCCTCCTCGGTCGTAGCGCCGAAGCAAGTAAATGAGTCGTCAGATCATGAAAGACCACCTTTCTCGCCGAGTACATCAGTGAAGCACGGTGGCTAGCTAGTTGGGCTAGTTCGACCGATTAGCTAGGCCGCCGCCACATTTGTTTTTTTCACCCCTTTTTTTATCTACTTGCCGGCAGGTAAATTTAAATATCCACCGCAGCGTTGCTCTGGTGTTTGGGCGTGGTGGGATTTTTAATTTTTTGATTGACGGGAGCAGGCGCGGCAGCAATTAGTCACGATGACTCCACCTATAAAAACCCACTGCTCCCTGATGTGAGAAGTCGTCGACTGGTGTTTTACCGTGGTGAAAACCAAAAGATTCCCCGCTCCCTCCGCCTTCCCGTAGATTGCATTGCCTTTCAGCCGGTTCGCCCCCTTTGCTTCCTCTCCCCATTGCTTCTACCTGGTGCCATGGCGGCGCAGCAGATCACGGAGTCTGAGGTGAGGCGCCTGACAGAGGAGCTCCATGCCAAGGATGCGGAGCTCAGGGCCAAGGACGTGGAGCTCCGTGAGCTCAAGGAGGAGAGGAGTGCCATGCTCCTCCGTTATGTGCGGTAGTTCACGGAGCTTCAAAAGCGGCAGGCGTCCACCACAAAGATGCTCGAGGCGTCGGCGGCGTTGCTGCAGAAAGCGGGAGATACGATAGGCCGTCAGGGGAGCCGGCTGGAGCGCGAGCGGGCCGATCTTGACGAGGTACAGGATCGCCTCAGCCACTTGGTGAACCAAGTTGCCACGCACGTGTTGCGGCTGCGCGATGCCTACCGTCGTGCCAGCGCGACGATGCCGGCCGTCGGGCTAAACCCGTTCGACCACCCGGTCGACTTCAACGAGCTGTGGCTTCCTGACCTGGTCTCCTTCTTCACCTATATCTCCGAGGAGCTGAGCCGTCTCCGCGCGATGGTGGGGACTGAGCTGGACAAGGAGGGGTTGCGGGCTACCGTCGCCGTTGCCGGGCGAATCCTTTCAGGGCTCCGTCACCGGAATCCATTCGTGCCATTGGATGCCGTCTTTGACGAGCTGGCTCCCGTCGACCGGGAGCGGGCTCTGCGGGCGGTTGCACCCTGCATCACCAATGCCGTGCGCCTCGAGAAGCAGAGGGACTTCGGTGGTGTTTAGGCGCCCTCTGCATGGGCATGTCCATGTCTCGGCGCAACATGACCGTTGGATCAAACTCAGACGGTGTAGATTAGTCACTGTAGCACAAAGCGTGTGGGTGTGTTTGGTTGCATTCTCATCTCAATATAGTTGTTTCCTCTTCGTGTATTTTTGTCAACCTACTAGCGTGGACTCATGCACCCTTCATGCACTCTGCCAAACACCCAAAAGTGGGTCGAGAAGGGAACTTTTGCTCCCATCCCATGCACCCTTCATACACCCCGCCTAACACTATTCGTGCTTCATATGGTTCATGTTTCGTGGAGTACTGTAGCACCGTACTCTCCGTGCGCTGTGGACCTAGTTCTGTTAACATTGATCTCACCGTTCATTCTCGACCGAACAGTCGAAAAAGTGGTACTATGTTACATATAGGAGTAGTTGACATGCGCACAACATCATTTGTTATCGTCATATCTTACTACACTAGCAACAAGATTGTGTAGTACTGACGTATGAACCACTGCACATGCCTAGTAGTAGGAGCACTGTGTATGTTCAAGTGGCTGTCGTGTTTCGCACTCCTCCGTCGTAAGAGTGGAAACGCTTGCTGTAATCATTTTTTTCTTCAGAAAAACAGTGGACACGCTCTACCGTGCGGATCCTCCTCCAGCCATGCACTAAATTACTCACTTTCGCCGACGTGTGGGACAGCCAGCACCTGGGTCCACCAGCCATGCACTAAATTACTCCATAGTAGAGTGACGGTAGACTACCCCGATCGAACCGCCGCAGTAATGCCCAATGAGCCGTCAAATCACAAAACCCCCTCCTTTCCAGCAATAAGTTGGACGGACGAAGCAACCATCATTTCACTCTTCTCTCTCAGCTTCCTCTCTTGAAGAAAACCCCCACTCGCTTCGCTTCTCCCTCATCTCGTTCCTCCTTTCACTCTTCTCTCTCAGCTTCCTCTCTTGGATGGACGCCGGAGCACCGGCCGACGTGATGTCTATGGCTCTGGCCAAAACCGTCGAGGCTCATGGTACGAAGAAGCGCAAGCACCCCGCCGAGACTACCGCAGACAAGCTCAAAGCCATCGCCCTGTCCAAGCCCCCCTCTCCGGGATCCCTCATTAAGCAAGTCCAAGTAATGTCTCTTGCTGACGATCTTTTTCTCGATCTTGATCGTGTTTTTTCATCTAACACGCAGTACTAGTACTGGTAGTACAACTTTCTGGGTGATCTTGCATGTGATTTTAGTGTGCCAAATGACGGTTCTAAATTCCTCTTTTGACCAAAACATGCGAGAGGTTGACACTAATTTCTTATAGATTACTTTCAACTACTCCCAGATACGGATGTATCTAATACTAAAATGTGACTTGATACATCCGTATCTAGACAAATCTAAGACAAGAATTTTGGGACGGGGGGAGTACTTTATGAACATCAATGCTACCTTTTAAGAGGGTATATTTGCCTCAGTAACTTGTGTTATGGATATTGCATGTAATCCCTCTGCTCTCATGCCTTTGAAGACATGTTCTAGTGTCTTTGTTCACTCACTTTTGTGCGTATATGTAGTCATATATGGAGTATAATATCGAAAATCATCTTATATTTCTGAACGGAGGTAGTAATAAAATATGGTTTCTATTTGAATTAGAACCAGGTCCGCGGTGGAGATGAAGTTCTCAAAGTCATGCCGTGTGAACTGGAAGACCTGATGATGAGTTCTACTGCTGAACTATCCAGCTGCTGTGTCCTTGTCGCCACATGTCCTGAACTAGTGTTTTCCTGTAGCATTGTTGTCATGCGTGTTCTTGAGGCTGTACTTGACCACAACAATTTCCTGGCTGTGCCTTCGATTACGAAGGGTGTGGTTCTTGTAAAGCTTCCCAACAAATCTGATGCGGCCTGTCTTCATCATCATGTTTATGAGTGGAAAGACCACTCTATTAGGTTCTCCAAGGTTGACAAGATGGTGATGGTGCATGTAGACATCTCACACGAAGTCCATGGCCTAGTCAGTTATGCGGGGTTCATCCCGTAGGTCGGTGGCAAGAAATAGTCTGCAGAGTTTAGTTAGTGCAACTTTGCTTGTCTGTAGTAAGTACTATTGTTCAGTACTTGATTTGTGTTAGTGAACCCTGTATTGTTTATTAGTACTGCCGCTTTTGGTGTGTGAACGGTCTATGTTAATGTCTATGTTAATGTCTGTCCACTCAATTCAGTCTATATATTTTGAAGTATCCAGATCATATTTTTTGTGAGGACGGTTTATCAATTATGGTTACACTCCAATATCTGTATGCATTGCAGGGTTTATCACACCCACCAGGATTTCCAGTCCCATGGATGTTCGGTCCATACGATTTTTCACGACCTTTGGACTGTCCTGCTTGTGGGAGTAGGCGGGGCCCCTGCATGCCACGCGTAGTTGGACGATCAATCTTCTGTTTAGTACTTCAACATAGTGATTTCCTGGTAAGGATTCACACGTGTCACATCAAGTAAATCTTATTGATTTACTGTCTAAATCTTATTGATTTAATGTCATGTTTTCTTTCTTTTCCTGCAATTTTACGATGCAGGTTTTTCCATGTGACATTCATCACAGAATAAACCGTTTGGTTTGCTCTACGATGGCTATTTTTGTAGGTTTCACTTCTTATGTCGTGTCAGTAACGAAGGCACTGTCCATCACTTATATTACTGGAAAAAATTGGATCAGTCTGTTGTCTGAGTACAAGTTGGATCCCTATGATGAACTGCAGTTTGGTTTAACAAAAATGCCACAATTAGTCCTTCTCGCGTTTAAAAGAAATGAAGAAAAAAAACTGGATCACGGTCACGGATCCTAGTCAAGTTAGAAAGCTGATCATAGCAGACCAGACATGATCGCCGCTGTCTCGCACAGATCGAGCACCGGCAGTTGCTCTAGAACTGACAGCAGCAGCAGCTCAGTCTGATCCAGCTGAGGATTGGGCACCGACCGCGTCAGCGGATCAGTCTGATCTACCGGAGGATTGGGCATCGACACCGGCACCTGCTCCGACACCGGCACCAGCTCTACAAGGAGCACCATCTCCGGCAGCAGTAGCGGCTTCGGCACCTGCACCAACACTTGCACTTGCATCTGCTCCGGCCCATGCAGTTGCAACGGCAACAGACTGGGCTGCAGTTCGCACTTCATATACCAAAGTCCTTACAAAAACCGACATGTCCACCTTCTTGGTAAGCATTGGCCGCCCAAGTGCTTCGTTCTTTTTTCTTTCCATGTTGTTTCACATGATTCACTGTGTTGATCTAACTGTTTGGGTATGTCTTCTTGTTTGCAAATAGAGAATTCCTAGAGCAACGAGGGAGTCGTTCAACAATCCGGGCGACCGCGGCCAAGTTTCTCTTACCATGCGCAGCCTTGGTGTGAATGAAGCTGCTCAATATACCGTAAGTACAAAGGATGGTCGCATGATGATTGATGCTAAAGGATGGTCAAGGTTCAAATCTAAATCATATCTTGCGGTAGGGGATGATGTCAAAATCGAACTTTCTCGGCAAGGAGAGCTGGTCCAAATCAACTTTGAAATTCTTCAGTAGCAGCACGCAACTGCCGAACTGGTCTATCCTCCGAGAGATTTTGATGTAATAATCTGGCATGGTGAAACAAGTGTCCTGTGTGTATAAGTAGTACGACAGTATTATTTATCACATGGTATATCATTGATAGAATTGCAACTCTGATTGCTGGTTAGGAACTGTCGTTCGATTTCATTCCAACAGCTGTCGTGCTTTATTCAATTTTGTGTATTCGCCTTGCGACAGCATCTAAAACCAGCGCCGTACCGATCGCTTGCAATATGAAAAGCGCTGAGGTAGAACACATGGGCCCCCAAACATGCAGGGTCGGCATGCGGCCCAAAGTCCAGAACCGTGAGCCTATCTGAGTATTATATTCTCAGCTGAACCCCCATAAAAAAAGCTGAACCCCCATAATGCCCGTGCGTTGCAGAGGGAGTATATTACTCGGCAAGGTGAGCCTGTGATATAAAAGATTTGTATATTTCTTAACAGAGGGAGTATCTCTCTGTCAAAAAATATATTTATGTGTAACTAGTTACTCTTGTCTTTCTACTTCCTTTCGCTGATATGTGGGGCAACCGGCAATGGGGTCCACGTGCCATATGCACAAATTAGAGTGCACAACTTCACGGTAGACACACCCCGGTCGTAGCACCACAGTAATGCCCAATGAGCCATCAAATCACAACCCCCCTTTCCAGCTTTAGCAGTAAGCTGGACGGACGAAGCGGCAATATTTCACTGGGCCTGAATCCCCTTCTCCCTCGTCTGCTTGTTCAGAGAAAACCCCCTCTCGGCGATTGCATAGGGTTTTCTCATGGAGAATCAGGTACGAATTCTTCATCCATCCCCGATAAATCCAAGTCCCTTGGTCGCAGGTAAGCCTAGGATGGCAGCCGCGGCCGTTGATGCATTTTTCTTCCTACTGAATCTAGTGTGTTTCATTTGCAGTGCCCAAAGTGCGAGTACCCTACAGGTTTCTGCGCCCTCGGCGAGACGCCACACTTGTTCCTTCTCATCCTAACACAGCATTTTGAAACGCGCACAGTATGTTCCTAGAATCCTCTTTTCTATCCGGGAGGGTGGGGTTTTTTTGAACATGCTGTGTTCTCATATTATTTTTCCTGCAGTGTATTATTTGCTCTGCCAGAACACATGTACTCAAGATGCTCGGCCTTGCCATAACTGAATACACTAGTTTAATGGTCACAGTGAAGATAAGCCATGGATATAAGTTCCGAGTTGGGTTCATGAACCAACAAGATCGCTGCTTTTTTTATGGCCGAACTTGGATAAACTTTCTCAAGTGTTACGGACTGAAAGTTGGCACACGAATGTTGATGGAAATAGCAGAACCTGGTCTCATCTTCACTGCGATCTTCCACCCCGACGTCGTTCCAATTGTTCATCCATGTTAGTTTTGTATCTGGTTCTTGCTTGTTGCCTCGATTACTTCTTAATCCACCTATTCTGTCTAACTAATCACAATTTAACTTTAGAAGTAGCAACGAATCTCTCACGAAGATGCTACTTCTAACTAATATTTTCTTATAATTGGTGGCACGTGTAGGTTTTTTCAGAGTTAAGCAGTCTGCTCGTTTGTTACTCTGTAATAACTCGGTTGTTACTAATGGCACTGAAGTTGACTGGATCGACATCCACAAGTTCCTACACTTTATTGATCGTCTTGAGGTCCTTGTGGGGTGTTTCAATGGTGGAAGGCCACGTGGGATATGTGTGCCACTGTTGCACTCGTTGAACGGGCCCAACTGTGTCGAGAAACTTATGGTACGAGCTGTTTTCTGTTATATATGTTGTTCATAAACTATTGCTTATACACAGTTTTACAGCTGTGATCTTCTTGAAACAGGAACTGCCAAGTTCTATTGTTCCTATACAGATGCCTGACCATGGTCGGGTCAGACTTGCGCTTGGTCACAACATGATGTTTATGTCAACCTACTCAATTCCCCTTGGAGGTGAAAAGATACTTATTCATGGGTGGTCTCAAATAATGAAGGCCCGTCCATCTTGGAGAATAGGACAGAAGATTATGTTCATGCTTTTCCATGGCTCTAAAGCGAATATCCTGTTTATTGACCACGTTGAGAGATGAAGCCGCTTTCAGAAGGTTGTGGATGCGCGGGGTGGCGCCTGGGCCTTGTCCTGGGGCTTGGCGGCCTCACCCTTGGTTAACTGTAGGTAAAGTAGCACTGTTCGAGGCGTGCTTTGTACGGTTGAACCTATATAAGTACTCATACTACTTTCAGCTTTGGTTGTTAAGTGCCCCTGCTGGTTTCAGTTAAGGTTGTTAAGTACTCCTGCTGCTTTTACAGTCTGTCGTGTTTCTTCAGTCCTGTCTTCCTCCAGCCACCAAAACCAAACCAGCGCCGGCGGGGCCGCCTACTTCCGCCTCCCACGGCTGGCTGCGCCTCAGCGCACGCATCGCCGCCCCACCGTCTCCTAAATCGTTAACGCCGACGTCCTCTGCGTGCTTTGGTGCGCTCGCCGCGGCGCCGCCCTCTCGCGTTGTCAACATGGTCAACAAACAACAGGAATCGGCAGAAGTATGTGGAGAGGATGACAGTAGGGGCCCACCACGTCAGCGTATGGAAAAATAAAATGCTTCCTCCTAGTGTTTTCCTGACATCTGGGACCCACGACATTGTGAGCGTATATAGTCAATAGACAAGAGAACAGCACAAGATCGGCTGACACCTGGGACGTAGCTACTCGAGCAGTATTTTTTTGTTTGGTATTGTTGAGACGGAGCAGGGTTTGAACTGGGCTGTGGCCCGTCTAGCCCAGGCTTATATTTTATGTTCACCATGTGACCAGCCCATCTATTTTTTTCTTTGAGAAAATGAGCCTAGTTTATTTTTTCTGAAGAATACCCAATCCAGGCCTACTTATTTTTCTACGCCCTGATGGGCTACAACTCTTTCAAGACGCCTGCAAATCTTGAAATTAATATGAAATGGGTTGTAAATATAAAAACAGATGACAAATTGGCAATTACTTTATAATTTCTGAATTTTTTCACATTTTCATATTCCTATTTCACTAGGCATTAACCTATTTTAAATATGTCTTCAAAGTACTTTAAATCTAGCTCGACATTTCGGTATTAAAAATGGTTTGGAACCCACAGAAATATGCGAAATTGGCCCTGGCCAACCAAAAAAACGACTGCAATAAATTGCATAAGAAGTTGCCATGAGCTATATATAAATTATTAAAAAAAGGGAGTGGTCTGACTTGTGGGCCTGTTTAGTTGACGCGTATGCAAGATTTTTTTAGTTATTATATATGTCAACAAACGATTCTAGCAGACGTAACCGTTGGATGTCAATCCAACGGCCGTCGTGTTTCTTCAATCTCTGATCTTCTTGCTCCAGCCGCCAAAGCAGCGCCGGCGGGACCGCCTACTCCCGCCTCCCGTGGCCGGCTGTGCTACCGCGCAGGCCTCAGCGCCCCCTACTACTCCCACCGCTGGCCAGGGCATCCCTCTACTCACCCACACCCCCCGTTATTCTGCGGCGACGGCAGCCTCACACCGCAGCCGAACCGGTGAACCCTCGTACTCCTCTCCGCGTGGGCTTCCACTGCCGCGTCTTCCCCGGCTCCGCGTCGTCCCCTTCCTAGGCCTCGCCGTCGTCCACCGCCGTGGTGCTCTCGGCGCGGCTTGGTCAATGTGGTCAACGACCGACTTCCATCGGAAGAGTACTGTACGTGGAGAGGCTGACAGCTGGGTCCACGGCAGCCGCAAGGAAGTGCCTCCTTATTAAGCGGAAAATAATTATTCCTCCACCTGACAGCAGGGACCCACCGTACGAGCCACCAGTATTTCGCGAAAAAAAACATTTCCCCCTGACTGCTGGGACCCACAGGACGGGCCACCGTATTTCGCAAAAAAAACGTTCCCCCGCTGTCAGCTCGGACCCACCGAAAGTGCCTCCTTATTACGCACAAAAAAATGAATACCCCCTGCTAGCTGGGACCCACCTTCGTGGGAGGCTGACTTGGGGGCCTACTAAGTTGACTGGGACGGAGGCCTTTGTCAACTTTAGTCAATATATGAACGATTCTAGCTCCAGTGACCGTACGATGTCCATCCAACGGCCGTAGTGCTTCTTCAACCTCTGGTCTTCTTGCTCCAGCCGCCCAAAGCAGCGCCGGTCGTGCCGCCTGCTCCTGCCGCCCGTGGCCAGCTGTGATGCCGCGGAGGCCTCACCGCCCCTACTACTCCCACCGCTGGCCAGGCCATCCCTCTACGCACCCACACCCCCTGTTATTCTGCGGCGACGGCAGCCTCACACCGCAGCCGAACGAGTGAACCCTCATACTCCTCTACGCAAGGGCATCCACTGTCGCGTCTTCCCCGGCTCCGCGTCGTCCCCTTCCTAGGCCTCGCCGTCGTCCACCGCCCTGGTGCTCTCGGCGCCGCGTGGTCAACGTGGTCAAGGAATGGCTTCCATCGGACGTGGACTGTACGTGGAGAGGCTGACAGCTGGGTCCACGGCCGCAGCAAGGAAGTGCCTCCTTATTACGCGCAAAATAATTATTCCTCCACCTGACAGCGGGGACCCACCGGACGGGCCACCGTATTTCGCGAAAAAAATGTTTCCCCCTGACTGCTGGGACCCACCAGCTACATCTTCGCACGTAAGGAAGTGCGGCCGAAAAAAAACGATTCGCCCCCCTCACTGCTGGGACCCACCAGCTACATCTTTGCACGCAAGGAAGTGCGTCCGAAAAAAAACGATTCGCCCCCCTGACTGCTGGGACCCACCAGCTACATCTTCGCACGCAAGGAAGTGTGTCCGGGCAAAAAAACAAAACGATTCCCCCTGACTGTTGGGACCCAGCAGCTACACCTTCGCACGCAAGGAAGTGCGTCCGGGCAAAAAAAACAAAACGATTCGCCCCCTGACTGTTGGGACCCACCAGCTACATCTTCGCAGGCAAGGAAGTGCCTGACAGTCGGGACCCACCTGGTCGAAGCGTACGTAGCATTGTCATTCTGGTCGCGAACGTGTACATACATATATACTGGTCGATGTAGAGGCGCGCACGTGTCGTAGTAGAGGCGCATACGTGTCGCAGTAGAGGCGCGCACGTAGCATGTACACGTACGTACAGCGGCCAGGGTGCAAGAAAGAAAATACGGCCACGTACGTACATACGGGCAGGGTCTCGAACGCCTACTCGCGCATACGTACGGCCAGTGCTCGTGTACATGGCTGGGTCGGAACGGAGAAACAACGTCGTCGTCGTGTTCATGGGGAGGCAACGAAATGCGTCGTGTTCATGGGGAGGCAACGGAATGCGTCGTGTTCATCGAGAGGCAACGGAACGCGTGGGAGCCAACCGGCTGGGTCGGAACGGAATGCGTGGTTGTGTTCATCGGGAGGGCTTGGACGGAACAGGCGATGGAAACGAGGCCTGGCGTACCGCAAAACAGAGGAAACGGCCTTGTGTTCGACCGGCCAGGTTCGAAATGGGATCCTGTTCATCGGGAGGGGTCTGGCGTACCGCAAAACGGAGGAAACGGACCTCCTACGGTCAAAACGGGGATCCTGTTGATCAGGAGGGGTGTGGCGTACCGCAAAATGGAGGAAACGGACTTGTGTTGGAGCGCTACGGTCGAAACGGGGGTCCTGTTGATCGGGCGGGGTGTGGCGTACCGCAAAACGGGACTCCACGGGATACTGTTCATCTCCACCGTCGACCTCCTCCAGCCTCCACGGGCTACCGTCGACCTCCTCCAGCCTCCACGGGCTCCTGTTCATCCAGCCTCCACCGCGCGCTACTCCACCGGCTACTGTTCAACCACCCCTCCACGGGCACCCCTCCACCGTCTACTGTTCATCCAGCCCTCCACACCACGGGGTCCTGTTCAACCACCCCTCCACGGGCACCCCTCCACCGTCTACTGTTCATCCAGCCCTCCACACCACGGGGTCCTGTTCATCCAGAGGCAACGCCACCGCTCACTGTTCATCCAACCCCCCCCCCCCCCCCCGCAACGCTCACTGTTCATCCAATCGATCGGCTTCAGTTAGCAGCAGTAGCGAAGGAATCGCTCGATCGGGTTCAGTTAACAGCCATCGATCGATCGCTCGGGTTCAGTAACGCGTAGCCTGCAGTGCAATCGCTCGGGTTCAGTTAGAGCCCAACGCCTCGCTCGGGTTCAGTTAGAGCCAACGCCTCGCACACACGCGCGTACGTGTACGAGAGAAACGCGCGTCGCTCGGCCCCCGACCTCCCACCGTAACCGGGAACTCGCCGAAATTATCCTCGCCCTCGCTTCTACCATGGTTTTTTCCGTCATGGACGGCCCAAAGAATGTCATGCAGCTACGTCTCCGGCCCGCCCAGGACGAAAAGCCCATTTTTTGTCATGATTTTTTGTCATAGAAGTAGGAGCCCACCACATCTATGATGATACCGGGTTTTGTCACAATTATCGTCATAGAAGTGTCATATGTATGACAGAAAAAAAAATTCGTTCGGCCCAAAATGTCACAGATGTGTCTTTTTTTGTAGTGTTTGTGCATTATGCTTAAGTTCAACCATGGAGTCTTCTAGATTATATATGTGGCGAAATCTGGTGGAATCTAGATGATATCCAACGGCCAGTAGTGCTCAAATTTGCCATCTTTGGACCATCGGATTCGCCTCATCCAACGACCATCTTTCAAAGTTAAAGTTACCCGCACACAATATAAAAAAATATAAAATATAATATATATAGGGGTATAGATATAGATATGTGATGCGAAAGCCGCCCATCATCTCCAATTAGAATAGTGTGTCCATGCACGGATGCGACGTGGCCAAATGATGTCTGCCATCGGTATCTCAAATTCAAATCAGTCTGACCTTGTTCAATGTGTATACATTACAACATGCTCGTTTCCAAACCACACCGCGCAGATCTCCGTTATATTCATGCATGCATGGGTTTCAAACATCAGGATCTCTTATTCAAATATTTGAATTCAACTTTACATTGATTATGACCTCACCTATTCTTTTACACCCACACAGTAGTCTTCTCTTTATAATTGTACCACTAACTTTCTCGTGCATGCATGCACACACACTACCAGTCGGCATTATCCATCGCACGCATGCAATCTTTTTCTTCAGGCCGGTCTCCCATGAAGGCACACACCCACACACATCCCCCTCTCCATCATATCGGGCATTCTTTATCTCTCACGCGTGCATGCGCAACGATCGATGTTCCTCTATGTATGTGTGTATATAGCTAGGTCTTTTATAGTTTTCCACACAAACCAATCAATCGATATATCCAGTGAGGTCTCACCCTCTTTCCCACGTCCACATCGATCAATCTATACCTCTCTATATAGGATTAACATATATATAGCTAATACACCCACATTAATTATATATCCAACGTCCCCCTCTCATCATCCATGCCTTCTGCTTCATCTCTCAGACGCGTGCACAATGGCGAAGACAGGGGCAGTAAGGGCCCTGCCCCCTCCCCCCTAACATCACTATATATAGAGGCTAATATGAATGTGATCATTAGACAATTGCTGCTAAAAATGGTTTAAGTTCATGAATTGACCCTCCTCGTAAAGGATTAGCAATGCTTGGCCCCCTAGCTCATTTATTTTTCATGGCTCCGCCACTGCGCGCAACAACGCACGTGTTCGCCCCCTCTCTCTAAATATCGATCTCGCACTTGTGCATTCCTTCATAGTCTCCCTCCACTCGGCCCCTCGCACCATCTTCTAGCCCCCCACCGGATTTTGCCACATGTACAATCTAGCAGACTCCATGGTTGAACTTAAGCATAATGCACAAACCTCAAAACAACAGTGGTTCTCTTTTGTTCTAGAATCTTCCGTATAATAACTGCCCAAACTTTTTTTCTAGTTGAATTGCCATTATTTGTTTTTACTTTATGCTTTACAACGCACAATTCCATGAATCATAAAATAGATTAAGGGCTTCTTTGATTCAAAGGATTCTCAAAGGAATTTTGGAGGATTCTAATCATTAGGAATTTTTCCTATCTTGGTTGTTTGATTCATAGGATTGTAAACCATAGGAATTTTTCCATATGATTCATTTGCACTAGATTTCATAGGAAACATCCCATCCACTCAAACCTCTTTGAAAGAATTCTGCGTTTTTTCTATGCACAATCAAACACTCGTACAATCCTGTAGGATTCAAGACGACATTCCACTATAATCCCATGTTTTTCCTATTACCGCGTTCTTAGCTTTTTTATAAAAACTAATTGATTTTGAATGAGATGAACTATAAGAATTAAACGAAGGGCTACATCAGGCATATATGACTCAGAGCTTACATGCTATAGTGTGGTATTTATTCATAATTTGGTTGCAAAATCTAATGCGTGCAATGCGCGTGTACCTTACTAGTACTTCGAGTATGTGCAAAACACGTAAATTAGAATACCAATGGCACGCTACACAGTGTCTCTCTTACAGTTCATGAAGCCACGTGGCACATGTGGAGGCGTTGTCGCGACCTCCTTGCGTGGATTGATCACAGTGACGTGCTGCTAGTTCCAGAAGAATGTACTCGTCCTCCCTGAGCCATACTGGCGGTACATGCACGAAGCGAAGATGTGCACGCACGCCACGCATGCACTCATTCCCTCGCACGCACACGCGGGTACACGGGCGGACGCAATTTTGTACCAAGATCCACCCCATGTGATAATTTGACGCATGTAAAGTCATTCACTTCATTGATGGTCAATTAATACAGCGCATGCAAATTGAGTGGATGTGAGGGCGGAAGAAAGACATTATTACTCCACTGCGCGCATGCGAGTAGTTAAATCGTGGGTTGCTATTAGTATTTCCATTGGTCTCCTTCGTATTTTGTGCCAATTTTTGACAGTAACATAATATTTACGCATTTGAGCAGTGTAGTACTTGAAATTTATGTTCCGCTAAACTCATCGGGAGCCGTTTCGGGCCTCGAAACCAAAACCATCAATTAGTCTTTACCTTGTTCCCATCACATTCGAAAGCCTGCTCACACCTACTAGTACGTACCAAACCTGAACGTGTTCCCACTATGCAGGTATTAGTACTAGTGCTAGTATTTAGGTTATAAAAAGGGGAACTACCTAACCGAAAATTACTCTACCTTTCCTCCTCATAAGTGCTTCTTCTTCGTCCGTCGTTGCCATGGCCGGTGAGCAGAGCTCTAGGTCGAGAACTACTCGTAACAAGGGAGCGGCAACCAAGGCTGCAGAAAAAAAAAAGAGGGCTCGCCGCCACGCAGAGACCTCGAAAGATCTCTCACGGGCAGGCGATGGCTCCCAGGAGCGCCCTAGCCGCGGAGGCGAACATGCCGAGCCGGCGGAGCTGGAGTCGTTATCCCTCGACGGCATGCCCGATCAGCTCAATAAGCAAAAGGAGTTCATCCAAGGCTTGATGGAGTTGCTGAAGGAGAGCCTCGACGACATGCCCGCGAGCTCAATCAGCAGGGGGAGTTGACCGCCGGCTTGGTGATGCTGCTGAAGAAGAGCATTGCCTCGGAGAAGAAGGCGACCGGTGAAATCCTGCGACTTCAGGAGGACAAGGCGAAGCTCTGCCACGAGATCGACCTGTTGAAGGAGAAGAACACTGGCTGGAAGAAGCTGCATGAGAATAGTAGTTCCTCGATGAAGATGCTGCAGGCCCTCATCATGGAACAGAAGGAGGAGTTGGCGAAGCTCCGCATCGAGCACCCGGCTGCTGTCAAGGTACGTAATGCGGCCGTGGAACAGATGATGAAGGCTCGCGTCGAGAAATCCCGCGTCATGGACATAATGAAGAAGATGGCGGAGGAGACGCGCAAGGAGATGGAGGTCGTGGAGGCGATGAAGAAGCAGTTACGACTCCGCGGCGAATTAGATCATTTGGGGTGATAATCTTCCTTCTTCTTTTGCTCCTGTGTTTCATCTTTTGCTTCGGGTGTTTCGCCACACGTGTCACGTTCTCTGCGAGGCATGAATAGAACAATGGTTTTTTTAGGGAATGAATAGAACAATGCTAACAATGAGATGACTAGCAAATTAGACCATTTTTTATCGCCATATGGCACTGGGCTGCCGTGTTTCGTGCTCCCCCGTCGCAGTACTACTCTAGTGGAAAACTTGAGTATGCCGCACGGTTCTTTGCACCTCCTCGATCAGGTCGTCGGCGCATTTATACGAGCAGTCAAATCACAAGGCCCCGCCTTCCAGCAGTAATGAGCCGTCAAATCACAAAGGCCCTCGCCTCTCGTGAAACCGACCAAGCTAGACTGCCCCGCCCTCTAGCCTTTTAAAAATGTATACTTTTGTACAGCAGTAGTATCGATGGATTGCGCCATGGAGCAAAACTTGAAATTAAAAAAAAGGTGGTACATATAGAGAGCGCTCGTCGCCAAATTATGCATATAGTACTATTAAAAAGGCTAGTCACAATAATGGTGTCCAGCACAACCCACCCCTCAAATAAAACTAAGAGGGTGCTTGGATACGTTTTAGTCCCATGACTAAAAGTAGTGGGACTAACACATGCTAGCCTCACCCATGCTTGGATCCAAATACTAAAAAGGCTAAAATCAAGTTAATGAGCATTTATTATCCTCCAAACCCTCCAATCCAGAACTCGCCTGTGTTAAAGGAGAGGAGTTAAATGAGTAGAGAGAGGACTAATCCACATTTTAGTAGGGGTACCCCTGACTAAAAAAAATTAGTCTCAAGACTAGTTTTAGCCCCTCTTTAGTCAGGGGTGCTTGGAACTTTAGCCTCTTAAAGAGACTATTTTTAGTCAGACTAAAATAAGTCCCTTGGATCCAAGCACCCTCTAAGCATCCTGGAATTCTTTGACAAAACTAAGCACCCTGAAATTCTTTGACAACTAAACTGCTGGCTATATGATGTTGGCCATATATATTGTACGTATATAATGTGAAGAAACGAGTGGTAGTACTATACCAACTAAAAGATGAAATGTAAGAAATACTAGTATGTACGTACTGAAGAGTTAAAGTAACGAGAAGAAACATAACATAGTTCTGCTGGGGGCTCAGCACAACACACCCCTCAAATTAAATTAAGCACACCTGAAATTAAACTTTGCAACTATTCCGGTAGACACTGCATTAGAACCACCATGAGCAACGACACTGCCACCTTACTCGGAGTCCTCGTCCATGTCCTCGACTTCGTCCTTGTCCCTCTTCCTCTTGGCCGATACTTCTTTGCTTGAACCGCACACTTGGCTGTTGCTCTTCATCCAACCCTTGTAGATATTGAAGCAAAGGTAGCCATCCATTGCAGCGTAGTGGATGTGGTCTATCTAGTACATTCCGCTGCCATGCATGACGATGAAACGTGTATGGAGGTTTCTCCAGTTTACCGTACGAAGGATGAACCATGGCTCCTGCCAGGGTCAGCATTGAAGGCTGACGAGAGGACACCAGCCGATTCTTCTGGAGGTCGAAGGTGTTGCCTACAACGAGGCCTATCTGACGCAGGACTTCTTTGTCGTTACCAAAGTCTACAGTAACGAATTTGAATAGGTTGCTCTCGAGGAAGTCCTTAAAATCCTGGCACTCAACGTCGGCATGGCATATGTGGTAGACCAAGCATAAGTCATGCACGCAAACCTGGATCACGGCAGGCTTCTTCCTCTCTTCGTCCTTTAGATCCTTCTCTCGTCCCAGGACTGTGGTGTACTCAACATCTAGCCCAACGACCCACTCATCATCTGAGTCTTTGAACATGCGTCTGAAGCGAGAAAGGCATCCTTTCACCGTCGCGGAAGAACGGGTGTAGATGACGTCGAACTCATCGCTGGTGATGGTTCTAACCTTGTACTCACCGCCGATCGTGGAGATTTGGGACGCCATGGATTTGGGAGGAGGGTTAGGATTAGTGGAACTGCCGTAATGTGAATGGATGGGACAACTAGGAGCGAACCACCGTAGTATTGAAGGACGTGCGGGGACGAGTAGGAGCGAACTGCGAGCGTGCAAACGGCAGGGTAGTGGCTTTCCATTCTCCCATGATACGGGCTTCCGAGGGCCCTTGGATCTGAGATCGAACGGTTGCATGGCGTGATTCTAGACCTATGGGTGAATATCCTATCCTGGAGGGTTATTCTGCAAATTTTCAGCAACTTAGCATGCGACCGTTTCATCTCAGATCTAAGGGCTACCAGCAGCCCGTATCATGGTCGCGCCTACCACGACCGTCGCGTCGCTCGCGCCCTTGGAGATTTAACACGGTGCGTTAGGCTATCTGATGTTGGCATGTCATACATAGTCATCACTTAGTCACTCATACTACAACAAGGTTGGCTATAAGTGTATTTTGTTTACTCCTCTCTATCTTTTTCTTCGTACTCCCTCCGTCCCATAATATAAGAATGTTTTTGACACTAGTGTAGTGTCAAAAACGTTCTTATATTATGGGACACAGGGAGTACTAGTATTTATTGCATTTGCCAAGGAGTGACCTCTTCCAATGAAATGGTGTTGCTAAGTTTGCTTCATTTAATTAGCTATAGACTCAAAATTGTCTTTTCACCTAGGTACAAGCGCTTAGCACCATTTCTTCCTTGGGTCACCAAACTAGTCTCTCTCTTCTTGATTAACTTGCCACATCAGACTTTATGCCTATGTGGCAAGCTTAAGCACCTGTAGGAGCAAGTAAAAGTAAGTACAATAGTGCGCTTTACATGGCATTTTTGCATATGTGGAGGAAAGAGAGGCAAGGAAAAAGTGGAGAAGTGGGCTCTCATGCAAGAGCCAGCCTCTACTACATGGTGGAGCATTGGGAGAGGCGCCTGTATGGAGGTGGTCAGGAATCGGGAGACTCACGCCGGTCGTAGCGCCGCAGTTAAAATGATAATGGCAAGTCAAATCACGGGGCCCCACATGTCCAGCAGTAACTCGCTGTCAAATCACACAGCCCTACGTTTGCAACAGCCTACTCCCTCGTCTTCTCGCGTCTCTGTCGAACCGACTAGGCGGAACTGCCCCGCCGCCTACCGCGCAGGAAAAGCCCCGCCCTCGACTTTTAAATAGTATACAGTATACTAATTTTGTATCCATGGATTGCGCCCGCGCCATGGAGCAAAGCGTCTAGAAAATGGCGGTACACATGTACGGAGTATACAGCACGCCCGTCGCGTTCGCGTCGCACCCCAGACGGTCGGTCGGTCTGGCACGCTGCTCTCCGAATGGAACGCGCGTCATATTGTGTTTGCACACACATGTGGGACGGCAATTGAGAACTGACCATAGGCACACTCCCCGGCCCCGCAAGTCGGGTGACTTAATAGAAGAGGGAGACGAGCGATAGTACTAGAGAAGTGTTGTACTACGTTGGTGCCTGGACGATCCCTGCAAGACACGGAAGATCAGTTCGTCCATGCATGTGACCAGACTCCAGCAGACACGCCTGGATTGGCTATCGTCTACATATCGTGCAGGCTGTGTTGTACATGGCTGTAGTTGTGGTGAGAAATCTAAAAAAAGGTTTCTTGTCATCTCGCAAAATTAGGTGTCATGTGCTTCGGATCACTGCGAGGGTTAAACAGTGACAACTGAGTTGGGCTAGTCATTGGGGGCACATGCACGAACAGTAACTACTCGGCTGCCATCTAGGTCAAGGCGGCTATGTTAATTAGGACATCTATCGACGGACCCCTTTTCTACGAGTTTGTCTTTAATTTGAGCTTTGTTCCTCGTCTAGTTTGTCTGTCGGGATTCATGTTGTCTCCTTTGGGCAGTGAGGTTATGATTTCTTGTCATGTGGCATTTTTTCGTGTTATATGTTATAATCTGGCGCTTCAGATCAAAATGACGACAACTGCGCCTCCGGGCCACGTGCATGAAGACTTCTCGACAGTCATTGACGAGGTCAAGCCGGCTCCGGTAGACAAAAGAAAACTAGTACTACTCCACTATATAGGCAGGAGTCTCCGCGCTTGCTTGCTAGTGTTGCTCTCTTCACACTGTCTCGGCCTCTCCAGATCTAAACACGACAGCGGTGGCCACACTCTCTCTCTCTGCTCACCGCTGGTCACAGATCCAGCCGGATCCTCTCCGCTGGGGAAGGTGAGAAGGTGCAATGTTCACGCGGTCGTCCTCGGCGACGGCTCTTACCCACTGTTGGGCGCGTCCCGATCAGCCTGCCTTGTCGTTCTCTCCCAAGCACCGCTGTTGAGGGAGGGCCTCCGACCCCTTCTTCCTCGCTGTCGTAGTGTGGGCAGATCCGGCCTCCCGCCGCCCACCTAGCGACATCCCGGCGACCATCAGGTATAACTTCCTTCGAAACCGGCCTTGCTCTACTTCCCAAGCTCCTGACGTCGCTGCATTTGTATCTTTTACTATTTCTCAGGCCCCCTCGTAGATAGGATCGATCGGCTGTTCGAAAACCACCTAATTTTTTTACGTTTAAGAGGTAAAACTAGTTCATGCACTCGAATCTAGTACTACTTGGTTCAAACAAGGAAGAAAGGGGGTGGGGGTGGGGGAGGATTTGTTACCTGAATCTAGGACTTGGTCGAAAGAGGAAATAATGGGGGCGAAAAGTAGCAGAGACTGGCTATCCAACTGGTCTCTAGGTCTAATAGGGAAATAAAGGGAAACACAGTACAAACTCAATATAAACCCGATCTATTGGTTGAAAAGGGAAAGAAACTGGGGACTGGGGGACAAGTCAACAGAGTAAGTCCAGCACTAGATTTGCTAGCCTCACACAGTATAAGGTGGCTATACCGAACAAAAATGGGACCAACCCAGATATCCTGTTCTGATGTTTGTTGCCCCGAGCCACTCATATGTAATGCCACTGGTAAAATGTAGCAGTCGCACTGTTAAAAGTAAGGACACGTTAAACCAATGTTGTTTTCAATGTAATGCCTCCAGTAATATGAATCAATGGCACTTCTTTACATGTCCTGCTAAAATTTCCCATTAAGATAAGTTGGTTCTTTTCGTTAGAAATGCAACTGTCCTGGTCCGCCTACTCTCCCGTGCCCAAAGTAATGTCGTATTTAACAGTTGTCATAGTTAATCCTAATGCCCACACTAATATCTAGCAATGCCAGTGCTTTAGAAATTGCTACTGTCCTTGTAGGATTTCCATTCAGATAAGGAACATGCTTCTTTTCATTTGATGCATGTTTCATCACTTGTTAGTCACCCTCCTTTCCACCTTTTTTGTGCAAACAGAGATATACATTTCACGCTCGATCTTAGTTGAACTGCACAAATGATATCCAAATTATAGTTGAGCATTCCAAGAGCTTCACAACCAACCTTGATGTTGCTCAATTGTATTGCAACTAATGAAGAAGAAGCTCTGCGGGTTTCGTTTTCTGATGGAAATGGAACAGGGGCTGGAGCCCTTTTCTTAAAAAAAATTGAAGAAGAAGCTGCTAGCTCACGGGACATTGCTTCATTTTAGGTGAACTGCACCAAAAGGTCCCATGAATTGAATCATCCATGTTGGTGACTGAAAGAGCCAGCTTCAGCATCCCAGTCTAAGCACCCCCGGCCTCCAGCCTTGCGACGCATGGTACACCTCGTTTGCCACCTGCTCGACCCTAGTGTCACTGATAAAATGAAGTAATAATACAGTTAACATAGAGCGAGTGTCATCTCTATCATTTCATTTCCAATGTAGATAAAGAAAGTGCTTCTCTTTGTTAATGTATGTTTCATCAACTAGTCCAATTGTTAATGTTTAAGCGTTTCTGCAAACTGGGGTGCTTAATTTTAGTTGATATGTACAAAAATAGAGATTTGAATGTCTCAAGGCGCCTCCTTGTACTACCGCTGTACACTGATGTTCATCACTGGCAGAAGGTGTATCTGGGAGACTTGGGACGATGTCCAATATGAGGCGTACCGTATGAGGCGTCGCAGGGCCCATCTCGCCCTCGCAGCATGGCATACTATGATACTATCGCAATATTTTCTTCTATTTATTTTGTGTGTTTGATCAACTAGTGCCACTATAATGTAATCACGCTTTTTCATTATATGTGCAAACAGGGTTATTCAGCTGCATTTTGGTGGAACTGCACAAATGTACGTATGGAACCGGCATATATGCAGAGTGCGAGGTGTGCCAAGTAAAAATTACCGACACCAACCATGCTGCATGCACGCATTGGCATCCACCACCACCAGTGGGATGTGTGGCGCTCTCTGTGGACGGATCTTTGTCGGCAGCAAATCATCTAACCAAATACTAGTAGCTTATATTGGCAGTTTTCTAGGGAGTACTCTTTTCTGAAAGAAGCACCAATCTATTTTTCTTTATTTGTACACTGTGTCACAACTTTGACCCAAAGGTCCAGAGCTATTTTAGGGTGATTGGCGTAGTACTCGGAGACTGATTGTAAGCATGATTTTCATTAGTTGTCACACTGATTGTAAGCATGAGCAGGTGGAAGATTAGGTTAGTGCGAAGCTTACCTTAAACCCTACCGCCGCCGTTGAAACGAGGCGAGCATCGAGGGAACCGTGGAGAACGGCGGGGAAGCGACGTCGCGCCATCCGGCCTCCTCTTGCGGTGGGAGAACGAATACTCCTGTGGCTCCGGCTGGCTCTGCACCCTCACGAACGGCACACCATACTCGATCGATTCGTTATCCTCTGGGTGCTCGACCTTCGACCTGTACGCCCACCACCTCCGCCTGACTGTCGCCTCGGGCGAATATGTCTGCTCCATCGCCCAGAGGAGATACTCAATGAACTCGGAGGACTGCGGCGTGACTGCCGCCGAGGAGTACATGTACATCGCCGCCCTCATTGCCGCCGTCTCGCTCTTTCGCATACATTGCCACATGGCCCGCACCATCCTCGAAATCTCCCACTCATTGTCAAACCAACTAAGGATCTCCTTCAACCTGGCTAACTTTGCCTGGTCGCCGCCGGCGATCTGCCTGATTCGCTGTTGCATTCTCTCCATAGATGTCCTTCTGAGTGGTTCGGTGCTAGCTTTGAAAGATGGGAGGAGAGACGGTGGTCTTGCAATAGAGAAGAGGGAGAGGCGAGACGGTGGTTTTGGAATGGAGATGATGGAGAGGAGGTGGTTTTGCAATGGAGAAGATCAGAAGAGGGAGAGGCGAGACGGTGTTTTGGAATGGAGATGATGGAGAGGAGAGGAGGTGGTTTTGCAATGGAGAAGATCAGAAGAGGGAGAGGCGAGACGGTGGTTTTGGAATGGAGATGATGGAGAGGAGAGGAGGTGGTTTTGCAATGGAGAAGAGGGAGAGGAGCGTGTGGCAGCGATTTAGGATTGGACGAGAGGGCCGGCGCGCTGTGACTGGATCAAAATCAAAATCAATTTACCCTTCAATTAAGAAAGCGACCCCACATTAACTAGTCTCCCTTTTATTCTCGGTCATAATTGACCATGATTTCGCACATAAAATATATGTTATACGTTGCAAAAATAATATAATTTGAAAGTACATTCAGATACGAACCAAACGATACAATTTTTGGTGACATGCATTCACATTTTGCTTGTCAAATACAGTACGTGGTCAAACTTTGACCCAAAATACGCAAAACAACAAAAAAATACTTCCAAGACCAGCGCCGCTCTTCCGCTCTTCTCCTCTTAAACCATCGCCGCTCCTCTCCTGTTCCAATCTAAATGCAGCGCCGCTCCTCTCCTCTTCCATTTCAAAACCACCGCCCCTCCTCTCCAGTTCTAGTCCAAAACAAGCGTCGCTCCTCTCCTGTTCTAATCCAAAACCAGCGCTGCTCCTCTCCTCTTCCATTCAAAAACCACCGATGGCGAGTGAAGGTGCTGTGGAGAAGTAGATCAATGGAGGAGTACAACCGATACGTGAGGATCGCAGACGGCGACCCTGTGAAGCTAGCTAGGATGTTGGAGATACAGTCTTGGTTTGACAACAAGGACCAACTAGCGGCGACGGCGACATCCATGGCCAAATATCTGTAACAGAGCGAAAAGGCGGCGATACTCCCGGAGGGAGTCGCGCCGGAGTACATAGAGCTGCTCCTCTGGGCCATGGAGCAAACAGATTCACCGAATCCGATCATGAGGGAGCGGTGGTGGGAGTATCGATCCCAGATGGAGCATCCACCAGAGATTGAAGGATCGAGCATCTACAGGGTGCCGTTTGTGA
Source organism: Aegilops tauschii subsp. strangulata (assembly GCF_002575655.3). Classification (NCBI taxonomy): domain Eukaryota; kingdom Viridiplantae; phylum Streptophyta; class Magnoliopsida; order Poales; family Poaceae; genus Aegilops; species Aegilops tauschii. The sequence continues at coordinate 164,033,106 of NC_053041.3, read as the reverse complement.
GGGTGTCCTGCCAGAGCGAGTCGGTGGAGTCTTCGTCGACCGAACCCAACTGCAAGAGGAGAAAAGCAGTTGGCCCGACGACGCTTCCCCGCCATCGTCTCCCTCACTGTTCACATCGTCTCACGGGGCGGCTGTCTGCCGCCGAGGAATAGGAGGGGGCTGCCCCCCCAGCCCAATAGTCGGGCAGGTTGTGAATTGTCAGGAGGAGCTTAGGGTTGTCAGTATTTGCAGGTTGTGAATTGTGTTTTGTGTTGTGTATTTTGAGAGTACTTTCAGATATGAATGTCTTTTGAATTTCAGATTTGCAGTATTGAGCATATGAAGTAGTTTATGAATTCTAGAGATCTATTTTTAGCACTTAGAAAAATGAAATGTAGTTTCATAGGAGTATAAAAGTGCAGACAATGTGATTCTCAGAGAAAAAACTGCAAGTTTCAGTTTCAGATAAGAAACTGCAAGTTCAGTTTCAGATAAGAAACTGCAACTTTCAGAGGCAGAGCATTTATATTAACACGGCCTTTTCAAACAGGGTTAACATCATGTTGGAAGTTTTATTCATGGTCGAAAATGGAACTACCAGCCAGTTAACATCATGCTGATCAACATTCATGCATAGCACATCTTCATATGATGCACAGTCAAAATGCCCACACAATGTCGAGTGTGCGAAACACAGAGAAAATGAGGGACGAAGTTTTGGCAAGTGTTGGACGTGGTTTTGGGTTGCCCCGTCTAGGCTTTCATTTTTAACATGCGCAGCCCACGACCTCGGATGGGAGGTCCATAGGCCTGTTTGTATTTTCTTAGGGCCGTCATGTATCGACCGGCCTATGGACCTCCCATCCGAGGTTTTATTTTTGGCAGCCAATTTATGTATTTTTTTATAGAAAACGCAGAGGTCCGTTCTATTTTTCTATATAAGAATAGGAACGCCAGGTCCAACTTATGTTTCCCTTCTAACTATATTATATATATTTAAATTATTTTATATGTTATTATATATTATTTTTATTGTCATCATATATTTAGCAGATACTTACATATGTAAGAAAACAATATCCCACATCTTATTAACTTATAAAAATAATTTCTTAACAAATAAAATCCTGGATTGTTTTGGCACGAAAATCCTAGTGATTGTGTACAAAAGCTTGGTAAGATTTAAGGCCGAGTGTAATAATATCATTTATTATTTAAATATATTTATAATAAAATGCTCAGCCCTTTTTTATTTTTTGATAACATTGCTGGCCCAACCCAACATTATAATTAGAATCAGCCCAGCAAAATCGTGTATTTCGAGAAAGTGCAAATGGCCTGTAATTTTTTAGGAAATAAAATAAACGGGCCACATGGACGCTACATTATTTGTTCACCCAGCCCAGCTAATGGCTGTAATTTAAAAAAAGATCAAATTGACTGTAAATTCTACCGCGCAAAAAAAAGACTGTAAATTCTAAAAAAATGGGTTGAATACGTGCCACATTTTTGGAGGCTGAAATGTGGGCTAATAGGTCGAAGCCAACGCAAGTCATTGTCAATTAAGTCAACAAATGATTCTGACATGTTAGCCGTTGGATTTACATCCAACGACCGGCATCCATCTTCAATCTCTCGTCTTCTTCCTCCAGCGCCGCCGGGACCACCTCCCGCCTCCTGCTGCTAGCAGCTCTGCTTAGCACGCTTTGCTATGAAGCGCTACTCCACCGTTGGCCAGGCCATCCCTCCACCCCTCCACACCTCCTGTTCTTCTCCACCGACTGCCGAACCACACCGCACTAGAACCAGTTAACCCTCGTACACCTCTCCGTCTGCGACTCTACTCCCACGTCTTCCCATCTCCGGCTCGTTGCTGTCCGGGGCCTCGCCGTCGTCCACCACCTTGGATGCGCTCGGCGCGGCGTGGTCAACGTGGTCAACGAACGACACCATCGGAAGTAGACTGTGCGTGGAGAGGCTGACAGCTGGGTCCATGGCCGCACACAAGGAAATGCCTCCTTATTACGCGCAAAATAATGATTCCTCCACCTGACATCTGGGACCCACCGGAAGGGCCTCTGTATTTCGCGAAATAACGTGCCCCCCGCTGACATGTCGGACCCACCAGCTATCTTCGCACGCAAGGAAGTGCCTCCTTATTACGCACAAAAAAATGAATACTCCCCCTGCCAGCTGGAACCCAGCATAGTGGGAGGCTGACTTGTGGGCCTACCAAGTTGACGGGGATGGAGGGCTTTGTCAACTTAGTCAATATGAACAATTCTAGCTCCTGTTACCGTACGATGTTCATCCAACGGCCATAGTGCTTCTTCAACCTCTGGTCTTCTTGCTCCAGCTGCCCAAACCAGCGCCGGTCGTGCCGCGTGCTCCTGCCTCCCGTGGCCGGCTGTGATGCCGCGGAGGCCTCACCGCCCCCTACTACTCCCACCGCTGGCCAGGCCATCCCTCTACTCACCCACACCCCCTGTTATTCTGCGGCGACAGCGGCCTCACACCGCAGCCGAACCAGTGAACCCTCGTACTCCTCTTCGCGTGGGCATCCACTGCTGCGTCTTCCCCGACTCCGAGTCGTCCCCTTCCTAGTCCTCGCCGTCGTCCACCGCCGTGGTGCTCTCGGCGTGGCGTGGTCAACGTGGTCAAGGAACGACTTCCATCGGACGTGGACTGTACGTGGAGAGGCTGACAGCTGGGTCCACGGCCGCAGCAAGGAAGTGCCTCCTTATTACGCGCAAAATAATGATTCCTCCACCTGACAGCGGGGACCCACCGGGCGGGCCACCGTATTTCGCGAAAAAAACTTTTCCCCCTGACTGCTGGGACCCACCAGCTACATCTTCGCACGCAAGGAAGTGCGTCCGGGCAAAAAAAAACGATTCGCCCCCCTGACTGCTGGGACCCACCAGCTACATCTTCGCACGCAAGGAAGTGCGTCCGGGCAAAAAAAAACGATTCGCCCCCTGACTGCTGGGACCCACCAGCTACATCTTCGCACGCAAGGAAGTGTCTGACAGTCGGGACCCACCTGGTCGAAGCGTACGTAGCGTTGTCATTCTGGTCGCGAACGTGTACGTACATATATACTGGTGGATGTAGAGGCGCGCACGTGTCGTAGTAGAGGCGCGTACGTGTCGTAGTAGAGGCGCGCACGTAGCATGTACACGTACGTACAGCGGCCAGGGTGCAAGAAAGAAAATACGGCCACGTATGTGTACATACGGGCGGGGTCTCGAACGCCTACTCACGCATACGTACGGCCAGGGCTCGTGTACATGGCTGGGTCGGAACGGAGAAACAGCGTCGTCGTCGTGTTCATGGGGAGGCAACGGAATGCGTCGTGTTCATGGGGAGGCAACGGAATGCGTCGTGTTCATCGGGAGGCAACGGAACGCGTGGGAGCCAACCGGCTGGGTCGGAACGGAATGCGTGGTCGTGTTCATCGGGAGGGCTTGGACGGAACAGGCGATGGAAACGAGGCCTGACGTACCGCAAAACGGAGGAAACGGACCTCCTAAGTTCGGAACGGGGTCCTGTTGATCGGGAGGGGTGTGGCGTACCGCAAAACGGAGGAAACGGACCTCCTACGGTCGAAACGGGGGTCCTGTTGATCGGGAAGGATGTGGCGTACCGCAAAACAGAGGAAACGGACCTCCTACGGTCGAAACGGGGGTCCTGTTGATCGGGAGGGGTGTGGCGTACCGCAAAACGGACGAAACGGACCTCCTACGGTCGAAACAAGGGTCCTGTTGATCGGGAGGGGTGTGGCGTACCGCAAAACGGACGAAACGGACCTCCTACGGTCGAAACGGGGGTCCTGTTCATAGGGAGGGGTGTGGCGTAACGCAAAACGGGACTCCACGAGATACTGTTCATCTCCACCGTCGACCTCCTCCAGCCTCCACGGGCTACCGTCGACCTCCTCCAGCCTCCACGGGCTCCTGTTCATCCAGCCTCCACCGCGCGCTACTCCACCGGCTACTGTTCAACCACCCCTCCACGGGCACCCCTCCACCGTCTACTGTTCATCCAGCCCTCCACACCACGGGGTCCTGTTCAACCACCCCTCCACGGGCACCCCTCCACCGTCTACTGTTCATCCAGCCCTCCACACCACGGGGTCTTGTTCATCCAGAGGCAACGGCACCGCTCCCCCCCCCCCCGCGCGCGCAACGCTCACTGTTCATCCAATCGATCGGCTTCAGTTAGCAGCAGTAGCGAAGAAATCGCTCGATCGGGTTCAGTTAGCAGCCATCGATCGATCGCTCGGGTTCAGTAACGCGTAGCCTGCAGTGCAATCGCTCGGGTTCAGTTAGAGCCCAACGCCTCGCTCGGGTTCAGTTAGAGCCAACGCCTCGCACACACGCGCGTACGTGTACGAGAGAAACCCGCATCGCTCGGCCCCCGACCTCCCACCGTAACCGGGAACTCCCTGAAATTTTCCTCCCCCTCGCTTCTACCACGGTTTTTTCCGTCATGGACGGCCCAAAGAATGTCATGCAGCTGCGTCTCCGGCCCGCCCAGGACGAAAAGCCTATTTTCTGTCATGATTTTTACCACATCTATGATGATATCGGGTTTTGTCACAATTATCGTCATAGAAGTGTCATATGTATGACAGAAAAAAAATTCGTTCGGCCCAAAATGTTACGGATGTGTCTTCTTTTTTAGTGCTTGTTGGATCAAATTTCAGCGCCCCACGTTGAGGTTATTCCTATTGGTTGTCACTTGGCAAGTATTTTGACCGTACCTAAATAAGCTCCCAACCATATACCAAATTTGAGCACCACATATTTACTGATGGCCGACATTACCAGTGCACAAGTCGTTGTCTAGTGAAGTAGAGTGCAACCACAACAAGTAGCTAAATACAGGACATGAGAATGAATGTTGACAAATCAAACAATGCTTTTGCACGGATTCTTGTAATTTACATGATGGTAGTACATATCAGACCACCCCGCCAGCTCTCAACTCAGCCCTAGTAGGTGTCTTACTTGCCGGGCACGAAGTTGGTGGCAAATGCCCATGCATTGTTGTTGACGGGATCAGTGATATGGTCAGCAAGGTTCTCTAGTGGGCCTTTGCCGGTGACGATGGCCTGCACAAAGAAGCCAAACATGGAGAACATGGCAAGGCGGCCGTTCTTGATCTCCTTCACCTTGAGCTCCGCGAACGCCTCAGGGTCGTCGGCTAGGCCGAGCGGGTCAAAGCTGCCTCCAGGGTAAAGTGGGTCAACGATCTCGCCAAGTGGGCCACCGGCAATGCGAAACCCCTCAACGGCACCCATGAGCACAACTTGGCAAGCCCAAATGGCCAGGATGCTTTGCGCGTGGACGAGGCTGGGGTTGCCGAGATAGTCGAGGCCACCCTCGCTGAAGATTTGGGAGCCAGCCTTGAACCAAACAGCCTCGCCAAACTTAACACCATTGCGGGCGAGCAACTCAGGGAAGACACAGCCAAGGGCACCAAGCATGGCCCATCGGCAATGGATCACCTCCAGCTCACGGTTCTTTGCGAAGGTCTCGGGGTCAGCCGATAGTCCAGCGGTGTCCCACCCGTAGTCACCGGGGAACTCACCGGTCAAATAGCTCGGCGGCTCACCTGATAGTGGGCCAAGGTAGAGCACGCGTTCGGCACCATACCACGGGCTGCTCGAAGCAACTTGCTTTGCCTTTGCCGCAGTCTTGCGCATGGTGACGCGTGCCTCACCGAAGAGGGCCGACAACGACACATTCTTCACCGCCTTGCCGGCGAAGGCCGGGGAGGAGAGGGACATGGTGGCCGCTGCCATTGGGCTGCTAAGACGGGAGCTGTCCCTTAGGTTCTCCGATGGACTGAGGGAGAGGCTTAGTGTGAGATGGCTTGAGAGCAGAGAATAGAATGAAGGGGCTATTTAACGCAGTGTAGCGAGCAGAGGCCACCGTGGGATCGCCTAGAAAGAGATCTGTAGCTGTGATGCCATTGGTGCAGCGGGAGTCTCAATAGGATCAGATACACTTGTGGCTATGGATAGCTGGCAATCTCCCTAGAGAGAGGTGATTGGGTTGTGTTGATGTAGTTAAGATCGGTCTACAAATTTGTGCAAAAAGAGTGCATCTGTGCTTTGTGACTAAAACTATGTTAACCTGATCCGAAGTGCATAATTAATTATTTCCATGGGTAAGAAAAGGGTGTCATGGCAAAATAAGTGTATAATTCAAACGTGTGATAGATGTTATGTGCATGGTCTGGACATACAAAGGAAAGGCATGCATTGAAAAAGTGGGGGTTGACCTTGAACATTTGTGTTCATGCTCATGAAAACAATGTAAATCTTTGACATGGAAACTTCTCATGAAAATAGTTATATCTTTGTATAAACCACTGTGCCATAAAAACAAAGTGCCAAGAATTAGTGCAATGTGAAAACGTGACACAATAGTGTTCAAAAGTGCAATTTGTTCTGTAATCTGACTAACTTACTAATACACCAAAAGAGAAATACTACTACCACGCACTCTTTGGATATCCCTATCATTTTTCTATGTTTGAAAAAAAATACGATATTAAGTTTTTTACCTGATAAACAAGTAGCCAAATGGAAAAATACAAGATAATGATCAATTAACAAGGACTGTTCTTTTAGGCAGACACAACCCTTATTACAGAGGAAAAAGAAACAGGGATCTAGCACCATAGCTTTGTCCCTTTCGTTCGTTAGCTAAAGATGGCAAATCAAATCCCCCCAAATTCATGTATTTTAGTTGCGAAGCTTCCAAACAGCCTACGGCAACAACAAACATGAGATGTTTATCTCATGGTTTCTGTATTCCTGCATTTCCCAATTTGTTTGTTGCAAACTGGACCCAAACCTATGTACTCCAGCATATATGTGCAAGTGCAACTGTTGTCCCACCAGCTACAAAATGATTAAAATGAACCTTCACTTGCCACGGTGCGTATACCACTTGGAAGAAGTAAAGGAAAGATCCAAAAAAAATGTCTGCTTGCACTCTTGGTGGCCAGAAGGAACGATTTACATAAACCCAGAAAGGGGCAACAATTTACATATGTTTGTGAATATATGCTCTATTTCCTATGTGTGTAAATGGCTCTATCGAAGATCAGCTGGCTTTTGAAGATAGCGCTGCAACAATTTCAGCTCTAGCCTTCTCTAGGGCATCCGGCAAGTTCTCTGGCTTCCGACCACCAGCCTGCGCAAAGTTCGGTTTGCCGCCACCACCTCCGCCGCAAAGTTTCGCTATCCCACCCACAAACTTGCCTGCTTGCACTCCCAATTTCACGACTCCAGGACTGAAGGCAGCGACCAGGCTCACCTTACCGTCTCCTGGACTTGAACCTAAAATCACCGCGGCTGGGTCTTGGAGGGTTCCCACGAGATGCTCGGCTGCGCTTTTCAGCCCATCAGCATCCACATCCCCCATGTTCTCAACTAGGATCCTACACAACACAGATTTTTAGAAGAGGTTGCAAATGTGAAGTGATGGTTTAATAATAAATAGCACAAAAATACTGTATATTTGTGAACGCCAGATAGACAGTACAGTAAGTAGGGTGCATACAGGTGGCAACAGTTGCAGCAATTACCTGACATTATGAGGTTCAACGAGTACAGCTTTACTTGCCAGGGATGCTGCTTTAAGCACTGCGATTTTGCTGCGTAGAGATGATGCTTCATTTCTCGCTGTTCTTAGTTCTTCAACAATTGTTTCTACTCTGCTGTTGACATCTTCTGCTTTGACCTGAAAAAAAAAAAGTTAATAGTTAAAATATCATGCTCCATGAGAAATAATTGAAATGTCTATGGCAGACGCAAGGAAGTTTTGAATGGCACGGTCAACAGACCTCTCTCTTGCACTCTCTAATCACACTACCCACATGGGACAAGGTATTGCTTGTAACAAGCATGAAGTGTTTAGTCAAGTGATTTCTAAATAACTGTTTCTGTTTGGCACAAACGTGCGTACAATTAAGTAGGCTTGTGCCTGCCTATTTTACATTTAAGTTTCGTCAAATCTGCACATGTAACGAATGTAGTATGTGCATCTGTAACAGATCAACTAGTACCTGATGTAGGTGGGTTTCAATGCACTTCAAAAGGGAAATGCCAAATTCATTTGAACAAGAGATGAAGATCTCAGATGCACAGATTTCAGCTACTCAAGTCATCGAGAAAAATATGACATGTCAGGGGAAAAGAGCAAATTCGCTACGATGAGTAGGACCATACCTTAAGTGAAGAGCATAAGTGTCGCATGTAGTTGTCCCGTGAACAAACATACTCAACAAATGCATCACCTGCAACTGCCTCAATCCTTCTGACTCCAGAAGCTATTCCCTGTTCTGAGATTATCTTGAATCCACGGATCTCCGCAGTATTACTGACATGAGTTCCACCACACAGTTCCATCGACACCCCAGGGACCTCGACAACTCTAACCTAGCAGAATTCACAAAAATTTAAACATCGCCTGCTGTCATATGACTTTGCAGAAATATTGCTGTAATATCTTAATTTCCAGTGTCATTTGTTTTGATTTATAAATACCAACCTGTTCACCGTATTTTTCTCCAAACATTGCAGTGGCACCAGCATTTTTCGCATCTTGCAATGCCATCACATTTGTCTCGAGATGTGTTGCGTCGCTAATCCATTGGTTCACCAATGATTCAATTTCCAGTAATTCTTTTTCTGTAAGGGGCCGATGGAAACTGAAGTCAAATCGAAGACGGTCAAAAGCCACAAGGGATCCGGCCTGTGATGTCTCTGAACCAATGACACTTTTAAGAGCGGACTGTAGTAGATGTGTAGCAGTATGATGAGCCTAGACAGGGAAACAGAAAGAAGTTAAAGAAGAAATGGAAATAGATAGGTGCTGTAGCAAAAGGTGCAATCGGTAACTTCCTGAATGAGCATTTGTTAGAGGCAAACATTTTGTTTCAAGGCAACAGTAATATCATCATGTTCCAGCATATGCTGAGAAGACACTAGATAATTGAGGTCACAAAGAGCTCATTTCCTTTCACTGATATTCATGCCAGTTACGAGTAACATCTTTGCAGACAGTCAGACATTTTATGTTAATGTATGCTAAGCTATCAGAGGACACCAGCATAACGAAATAACTATCTTGAGCAATATTTGTATCTTGTTTAAAGCCAGTAAAGGTGCATAAATGATATTTGTTGAAAGCTCACAAAATTATTACAAATGTCTAAAATGCCGGCCAGCAAAAGCACACAGATGGCCGAACAATTAATTATTCATAAAATGCATGAAAACAGAAGCAAAATATAATTATTTATAAAATGCATGAAGACAGAAGAAAGAAAAAAGATTCATAGTTTTCATACCTTGGCTCCCTGCCTCAGTTTTCCATCAACTGCAGCGTCGATTTTCTTTCCAACCTCGACTGACCCCTGTTTAATTGTGCCTTTGTGAACAAAGATGTTCCCCAGGGATTTTTGGACATCTTTGATTTCTATGACTGCATTTTGTTTTCCACCTTCCTCTCCATACACATATAGGAAACCATTATCTCCAACTTGACCACCCGATTCAGCATAGAACGGTGTTCGGTCTAATAGTATTTCCACATCAGTACCTTCTGAAACATTTTCTACTGGGTTTCCATTGATTAAAATACCTTTAACAACAGCTGTTGCGAAAAGGGACTCATACCCCAAAAATTCAGTATCAGGGATACTTTTGATAATCTCGGTCTCATTTCCTACAGAAAGTTTGATAACATTGTGAGCAGCCTGAGATTGTTTTCTTTGGTTTTCCATTTCAATATCAAATCCCTTCATATCAATAGTAACACCCCGTTCGCTAGCTATTTCAGCTGTAATCTCTATGGGGAAACCATATGTATCATATAAAAGAAATACATCTTTTCCAGATAGGCAAGGCTTGTCTCCAATATCACCAGCACTACCTAATGCCTCATCCAGAAGTTCATCTAATAACTTTTCACCTCTTCCCAGAGTCTGTACAAATCGCAGCTCTTCCCTTTGAAGTTCTCCAAGAATCGATTTCCGCCTTGATTCAACATCTGGATCTATCTCACTGCTAAGGCTGATTACTGTCTCAGCTAGAGAAGGTAAAAATGCACCTTCAGAGTTCTCATGCCCATCACCTCTCATACCTATCAATCTACCAGTCCGGACTACCCTTCTTATAAGCCTTCGAACAACATATCCTCTCCCAATATTCGAGGGGATGACCCCATCTGATATGAGATAAACAACTGCCCTCATGTGATCACCAATTACCTAGCAAGATAGAAAATGCCAAAGGTTATGTCCATACAACTAATTTATCATGAAACAAGTAATAGATCCAGATTGATTTACTTTAAGATTTGTCCTCATAGCATTATCAGCTTTACTGTAGGAAACTAGAGCCATGCTTGCTGCCTTTTCCATTATTGGGAAAATCAAGTCTGTCTCGTAATTGTTTGGAACCTATATAATAGACAACTGTGCAAAGTTAGATTATAGCTCAAAAAAATGTTATGGACCATTTGAAGGATTGACGAGCATTACATTTTGAAGAATGCGCGCCATACGCTCAAGCCCCATTCCTGTATCAATGTTCTTTTGTTTCAATGGTTCTAGAGATCCATCATCATTTTTGTTGTATTGCATGAAGACAAGATTATAGAATTCGATAAATCGGCTATCATCATTCAAATCCTGCACACAACTATATGAACATCACTAATTTCAGTTACTGGAGAACTCCATACAGAATAGAAAATACTGAACATTTTACCATCGATGCCATAGAATCTTCACATACCGCATTCAAGGATCCTCTCTCAGGATGGAAATCATAATACATTTCAGAACATGGTCCGCAAGGTCCAGTTGCACCACTAGTCCAAAAATTATCATCCTCGCCCATCCTCTTTATCCGTTCCTTTGGTACACCAACCTGGATAGAATAAGAAAGAAGAAATTCGTTGCTATAAGCTTACCAAAATACCAAATGAAGAACATTATATCTTTCAGGTGTCATGTACCATGATACCAAACACGATCCCTAGACCTCTCAAAAGAAACGTGCAAGTTTGACATTTCAAATAACTAGTGAAGAATCACAAATTCATTACACAGAATCTCTACTCTCTTTTTACTAAAACTGAGTTGTTATGGAAAACTTGCATATTTTTCTGGGGATTTTAAAGGTTTTTTGTCTATAGATATATCTCGTGAATTCTTAACCATGCACAGGGTTAAATTAATATGAGAATTAGCAGTGATATGTGGTTAAATGTACTATATATCTATCACTGCAGTAACAAACAAACAAACAAACAAACAGAGAAGGTATGCAAAATTGCAGAAATATGCAGTTTTACATAACTGACCTCATTGAGCCAAATAGAGAATGCCTCGTCGTCATCTTCAAATACACTAATCCACAATCTTTCTGGGGGTAATCCATACCTAAACAAATTTCACAAACAAAATGAATGCTAGCACTAGCAGAACATGAAAAGGAATTGCAGGAATGCTGTTGCGCGGCACCTCATAGCATGTTCTAAAGATTCCACAGAATCAAGGAAAAAGTCCACTTTCCTCCTCAAGTAACACAAATCCCCCCCCCCCCCCCCCCGGTCTTAAACTATTGTAATTCTAATACCAGATCATTTCACACACCCTCCCCCCAGGCTGGTTTTGGAATGATTTTTCCAACACATGCATGCTGACATCATTTTCTACAACATGGTGGGCCTGGCCGACTACTCAACAGATATTGAGCGTGAAGCAGGTAGAAGATGGCATTAGCATCCACATGTGATGTCAGTGAGTGAACAGTGAAGTGACCCATTATTATAAGTTCCAGGAGTTAAGTAGACCAAAAAGAAGTTCAGGAGGTTAAGTGGACCCAAAAAGTTCAGGGGACTATAATTACCCATAAAAACCCAGTGGAGTAAAGTGGATTCCTTTGCCTTGTCTGATAGTTAAAATGGAAGTAACATCATTGAGGTAATATAAGAGCAGTTTAAGAACAGCTGAAGCTTGACATAACAATGTATATGCATAGCACAAAGTGACAAAGATCACATCCGGCATAATAATGGATTTGAAATGTGTGAACAACATCTCTATGATAACAAGCAGAGACATGGCAATATTTTCCAGATAAACCGCTTAAAGTTTACCATCATGGATATCATGATGCATGCGGAATAAAGGAATTGTTCATACTCCTTGGTTGTCAGCTCCCATGCCCATTTGATTGCATCCTTCTTGAAGTAATCGCCAAAGCTGAAGTTCCCAAGCATCTCAAAGAAGGTTTGATGTCGGGATGTGCGTCCCACATTCTCAATGTCATTTGTCCGTATACATTTCTGGGAGGTGGTGGCACATGGTACACGCCTAGGTTCCTAAAGTAACAATACACGGACTTCATCATGTGGTAAAATCAAACAGGCAGAGAATGCAATATAGTGTGTGTATCTAGGAGCAACAATGAAGTTCCTTCCCTGCTACTAAAAGTGCAACGACTCAGAAATTGAATTGAACTGCAGACATCACTATTGTTATGGACAACAAATAACGATAAGAATTGTGCTAATGGACTGAAACATAAGGGCGTCTTTGATTAGTACTCCCTCCTTCCATCTATATAGGGCCTAATGTGTTTTTTAAGACCACCTTTGACTATTGACAAGATTAATAGTACATGACATGCACAATGTGAAAATTATATCATTGAAAGCTCCTTTCACACACGAATTTAACGGTGTGCTTTGTGTAAGTTGCATGTCATATATTATTGCTCTAATATTTGGTCAAAGTTAGCCTCGAAAAACGCATTAGGCCCTATATAGATGGAAAGAGGGAGTAGGAATTTTGGAGAATTCTATTCTCCTTAGGAATTTTTCATGTAAAGCTTGTTTGATTTGAGGGACTGGAAACCACAAGAAATTTTCCTACCCGCTAGTTTGGAGGCAAGTACAAAGCATAAATTTCCACTGAAATTTTGCTTTGTGTCTATGACAACTAGTCACACACCCAATACTCCAAGGAAATTCCTACATTTCTCATGTGGTGCAACCAAACAACTTCTATTACATATTCTTGTGATTTTAGTTCATGTAGCGTTCAATATGCCATGACATGAAATTGGTTAAGTGTTTTCTATTCCTGTGTTTCTGGAGTACTATAAACGAAAAATGAAAACTATCCTTGTTCGCCACATTCCCCAATTTCTCAGAAACCACTAAAACTTCAGGAATCGATGTTCTAATAATGCGGACGCACCTTGCCAAGAAATATAGGCTTGAACTGAAGCATCCCAGCTATGGTGAGGAACACGGTGGGGTCATCGGGCACGAGAGACGAGCTCGGAAGAATCTTGTGGCCACGGGCGGCGTAGAAATCGAGGAAACGCCGGCGTATCGCGTCCCCGCTCCACTCCGACGATCTCTCTGTGCCCGCCACCGTCACCGGATTCGCTCCGGTCATTGTGGATTGGCTCGACTGACTGGCTACGGGCAGGGAACCCGAGCAGCATACCACAGGCGTCGCTGACGTCCTCCTTGCCGGCGCCCCTCGACCATGTTGTCGCCGGAGTCCAAGGGAGCGCCGCGCGGGGGAGATGTGTGGGTAGACGGCTGGGAGGGAAGGAGAAGAAGCGAGGCGGCGCATTGGGAGGAGCATGAGGACGGCGGGGTGGGAGGAGCAGGCGAGGTGGGGCGAGGTGAGACGGAGGGGAGGCGAGCTGAGCTCGGGAGCGAGGGAGAGAGGCTGTGGCTGGGCTGGCCCAAACCTTATCTCTCCTTCGGTTTTCTGTCTCACCCAGCAGATTAATGGCTACCCCTCAAAAAAAAAAAGCAGATTAATGGCTACCCTAAAAAAAAAAGCAGATTAATGGCTATTCTCAAAAAATAAAAAAGATCAGGACTCTTTTTTAAGAAAAGATGGCGTTTCATTCATCAAGAATTGTCATTACCATATGATTTTCTTTTTGAGAAAAGTCATTACAATCTGATGATCTGCACAGCCGATCAATCTCATCCGGGCCATGCCTCAGCAAAACGGCCGTGCCAAACGATGTCTTTCCCATTTGGACAAGTGTATGAACTACAGAAATTTTGATTTCTACATACATGCAAAAGTATATGTTCTCAGCTTGAACATAACAGTTTTTCTATTCCTCTCATCCGGGCCGTTCCTCAGCTAGATGGTCGTGCGAGACGTTGTCTTTCTCATTTGGGCAAGTGCATGAACTACAAAATTTTGATTTATACATACGTGCAAAAGTAGGTGTTCTCAACTTGAACGCAACAGTTTTTCCGATTCCTTGACAAATACGGCCACCGGGGATCGGTTCAAGTCACGATGGCGTAACATATCAATAATGACACTGCAGTCCGAGTCAAAGATAAAAGGCCATGTACTCCACTCTAGTGCAACGGCAACGCCCTCTGCACATGTCGTCGTTTCAGCTTCTAGGGCACTTGAACAAATATGAAGGAATCGGCAAGATGGAAGATGGTGCTACCTCATTATTCCTCAAAATCATGCCCGCTCCTTTCGTTCCATCCTTCTCACAAAATGCTCCGTCAATGTTTAGTTTGTTCCATCCCGACAGAGGCCGGCTCCAGTGAGTAGGGGAAGTAGCTGGGCGATCATGTCGTTCCCGGGGCACACGACATCGAGGATCTTGTTTGTATTGCACCACCATCTTGTCCTTCTTCAAGTTAGTTTCAGGGTGTTGCTTGATATATAACAGTGAGTTGATGTAGCTGTTAAGAAACCTTCTAGAAGCAACGACGGGAGGGTCTGGTTTGTTGTGAGTAACTTCATTACGCAATTCCAGGCAGAAACGGAGCGACGAGTTTGATCCAGTAGTTCGCATGTTGTTTTCTCAGAGAAATGTGGACCACTCTAGCGATTTTTTCAAAACCTTGGACCACTCTAGCGATGGCATTTTTGGGGTTTTATCATTTATGCCATCGGTTGTGTCCCACTACTCAGTTTTGCGACTAGGAATTTTAACCGCTCAAAAATGCTATCGGTCCGTTAGACACATGCTCAAAAATGCCACTAGACACCATTATTGTGATCTCAAATCTCTTTTTGTCAGGACCCCGATCCTAAGTCACACCAATCTAGCATGTAACACATCATATCACTTTGCGGCCTCACGCACGGTATTCCCACGGGTGCCACCTTACCTGGCCCGGGACCGTTTGCGCCTTTTGGCTCACGTATATGATAGTGTCGCTAGCATCCATATGACAAAGAACCCGGGCCGACATGACTAGTCGTGAATCCAAAGTGGCACTAACTTACAGGGACATGCATACATGACCCATCAACGAACGTGTCGGTCATCAACGTATGAACCCAAGTCGTAGCAAGCTACAAGGACTTAAAGGAACAGCGCGTGACATTTCCCCGAAGGGACAGACACAGGAACGAAGGACACATGCCGGCCAGCCTAAGTGTTCCGGAGCAGTAGCAAGCTACCATGGCTCAGTGGAAGCACTAGGAGACATTTCCCGGTAAGAGAGGCTACCAAGAATAAACAACTAGGTTGTCGGATCCCACACATATCAAGCATTTCAATAATATACACACAATATGCCCGATGTGTGCAAATACAACATGACATCACAACAAGACTCTACGACTCAAAGTATTTATTCATTAGGCTCCGAGGAGCCAGATATTACAAACATGGGTCTGATGACCCAGCATTCAAGTCATACAAGCAATAAGCACATGTGGAAGCTTAACTTGTCTAAGTACAGACAACTACAAATGAAAAAAGGCTGAGAAGCCTAACTATCTACAAGACCCTGCCGAGGGCACAAGATCGTAGTTGAGGTAACAAGCTAAACGTCGAAGTCCACGCGGAACTAATAGTGGGACTGAATTCTCTCTGCAAAAACATAAATTAAGCAAACGTGAGTACAAATGTACCCAGCAAGACTTACATCAAAACTATCTACATATGCATCAGTATCAACAAAGGGGTGGTGGAGTTTAACTGCAGCAAGCCAGCTTTGACTCAGTGGCTATCCTGAACTACGTCGCAAGTAACTCTTTTGAGGTGGCGCACACGAGTCCACATATTCACCAATCAATACACCACTATGGATCCGCTCCCGTCTCCCTACGAGAACGCCATCCATAGCACTCACGCTTATCTTGCGCATTTTAGAGTATCCACTTTCACTTGTCTGTGAACTGTATAGCAACCCAGAGGTCCTTTACCGCAGACGCGACTATCCGAATAGTTCATTTATAACCCTGCAGGGGTGTACTTCTTCACACACGCTCTCGTCACTTACCGCCATGTACACGTCATGTATCTCGGCAACCTTCAAGCGGAAACCTAGCGAGGGTGTCGGCCACGACCTGACTAACCACACAAGTCCCTAATCCAGGTTTATCGCCTATTCAGGTTCCATCCGCAGGGAGTCCGGCCGAGGTTTCCACTACGGCCCCGAACGATGTGTGCAGGGTTCCCGAGACACCAAACGGGCGTCCCGGTACACCGTGCCACGTGCCTACCGCATCACAGCCCACCCCCTCGGGTCAGCGCTGCGCACGGCCTCCAGCATACTACAAACACCAGAAACTACTTGCAACTCCTGGACAGAGGACAGGGGCGGTTAATAAGTCGAGAGAGTCAATTAAGGATCCCAATGTGTAGTAGTAGTTGTTCATGGATCACAAACACAGAACTCAGTTCCTGAGGACGGCTTCAATGAGACAACCCACCATGTACTCCTACATGGCCTCTCACCGCTACCTTTACCAAATCATGTTCACACACTTAGCTCTCAATAGTAAGACATGTTCACCACATTCCAATTCATCCCCGATGAATCAGACCTGACTCAACTCTAAGCAGTAGCAGGCATGACAACAAGCATGAATGAGTAGGCACATCAGGGCTCAAACAACTCCTACTCGTGCTAGTGGGTTTCATCTATTTACTGTGGCAATGATAGGTCATGCAGAGGAAAGGGGTTCAACTACCGCAGCAGGTAACAGTTGAAGCGTTGTTGTCCTAATGCAGTAAAAGAGAGCAGAAGCGAGAGAGTGGGATTGTATCGGAATGAACAAGGGGGTTTTGCTTGCCTGGAACTTCTGAAGATAGTATAGTTCTTCATCGGTGTCATCGATCTCATCGTCGGAACCACGTCTACTGAGAGGGGACAAATACCGGCAACAGAGAAGGAACACAATCAATGCAATGCAACAATATGATGCATGATCATGACATGGCAATATGCTGTGATTTGATCTAATGCAACTAGCAACAATTTAAGTGAAGTTGGTTTGAATCCAAGATTCAGATTCAAAACTCCATATGTGGATATGCAAATGTCATTTATTTGATTTGTCCTAAACAGAAGCCATAAGTTGTTCTAACATGCATGAAAATGGTACAAATGGATAGATTGGATTTTTCTAATAATTTTTCATATATAAATTATTTCATTTGGAGCTACGTTGATTTTATATGATTTTTAGAAGTTTTGGCTATTTTCTAAAATAAATAAATCATTTATGATTTATTTAAAATCCTAGAAAATCTTTACTGCGTCAGGATGACGTCGGTGTGACGTCGGCTAGTCAACAGGCGCGATCCAGATCAAACCTGACTAGTGGGACCCACTAGTCAGTGACCCAGTGCTGCCTAGGGTCACAGACAGGTGGGGTTGGGTCAACGGACACGTCAGCATAGTCAAAGCTGACACGTGGGCCCACTGCAATTAGATTAACCTTAATCTATTTTAGTTAGCCGGTTAGTTAGGCGGTGGGGCCCGGCTGTCAGCATCTAAGCTTGGGCTAAACACGGTAATTAGACTAGTCTAATCCGACCACGTCACCGGATTAACTCCGGCGATAACCAGAGCGCGGCGGCGATGCCCGTCCGGCCAACTCTAGCATCGGCTGGACGCGCGGCTGGGCGCGTTCGAAAGCCTGTGATGCGCCGCATCTAATGGTGGCCGCGGTGTGTGCTGGGACGGCGTGCAACGGCGGCGGCGACGAGCTGGGCGGCAACCGGAGCTCGGGCGTCGGTGGTTTTGCTGCTGCAGTGGGCGAACGGATGCACTAACGAGGCGGTACGAGGTGCGGTGAGTGCGTTAGGCACCAGCGTGTGACCAAATGGTCACCGGATGACGCCGGCGTCGAGCTCGTGCGACGGTGAGTTTTGGCCTTGGCGGAACGGTGTCTAGAGGACGGGAAAGACGCGGGAAAGAGAGGGGAAATGCGGCGGAGCTCACCCGGAGGTCGTGGAGTAGCTCAGCGTGCTTGGGGACGGCTCGGAGGCGACGAAACCACGACGGCGATCTCGGGTGCCCGAGGAGGAAGACGAGGGTGAAGGCGGCTCCACAGGGCGTCCGGGCTCGTGCAACTCGGTGGAGAGGAAGAAGACGTCGACGCGGACCTCGCGGACGGGTCGAGGGAGCACGGCAACGGCGGTGAGCGCGCGGACGGCGAGCGGCGGCTGCGGCTGCGCTCGGGTGGGTGCACGCGAGAGGGACAAGGGAGGGGATGAGCACGGGGGTAGGAGTGAGAGGGCCGGGGGGTGCGTGGCATCTCCAGCCAGCTCCAGGCGGTCGGCGGCAAGCAGTGTTGGAAATATGCCCTAGAGGCAATAATAAAATGGTTATTATTGTATTTCCTTGTTCATGATAATTGTCTATTGTTCATGCTATAATTGTATTAACTGGAAACCATAATACATGTGTGAATACATAGACCACAACATGTCCCTAGTAAGCCTCTAGTTGACTAGCTCGTTGATCAATAGATGGTTATGGTTTCCTGACCATGGACATTGGATGTCACTGATAACGAGATCACATCATTAGGAGAATATGTGATGGACAAGACCCAATCCTAAGCATAGCACAAGATCGTATAGTTCGTTTGCTAAGAGCTTTTCTAATGTCAAGTATCGTTTCCTTAGACCATGAGATTGTGCAACTCCCGGATACCGTAGGAATGCTTTGGGTGTACCAAACGTCACAACGTAACTGGGTGGCTATAAAGGTGCATTACAGGTATCTCCGAAAGTGTGTGTTGGGTTGGCACGAATCGAGACTGGGATTTGTCACTCCGTATGACGGAGAGGTATCTCTGGGCCCACTCGGTAATGCATCATCATAATGAACTCAATGTGACTAATGAGTTAGCCACAGGATCATGCGTTACGGAACGAGTAAAGAGACTTGCCGGTAACGAGATTGAATGAGGTATTGGGATACTGACGATCGAATCTCGGGCAAGTAACATACCGATAGACAAAGGGAATTGTATACGGGATTGATTGAATCCCCGACATCGTGGTTCATCCGATGAGATCATCGTGGAACATGTGGGAGCCAATATGGGTATCCAGATCCCGCTATTGGTTATTGGTCGGAGAGGTGTCTCGGTCATGTCTGCATGGTTCCCGAACCCGTAGGGTCTACACACTTAAGGTTCGGTGACGCTAGAGTTGTTATGGGAAATAGTATGTGGTTACCGAAGGTTGTTCGGAGTCCCGGATGAGATCCCGGACATGACGAGGAGCTCCAGAATGGTCCAGAGGTGAAGATCGGTATATTGGACGAAGGGTATTGGAGTCCGGAATTGTTCCGGCGGTACCAGGCTATGGCCAGCATGTCCGAAAGGGGTTTCGGAGGCCCCGGCAAGCGTTGGGGGCCTTATGGGCCAAGGGGAAGGGGCAAACCAGCCCACTAAGGGGCTGTGCGCCCCTCCCAACCCCTCTCACTTAACCAGGAGAGGTGGGGGCGCCACCCCTAGGGCAGCCGCCCCTCCCGGCTTGGGGGGCAAGTTTCCTAGGGGGTGGGGGCGCCCAAACCCATCTAGGGTTTCCCCTGGCCGCCGCCTCCTCCTCTAGATCCATCTAGAGGGGCCGGCCCCCTCTCCCCTTCCCCCTATATATAGTGAGGGGGTGGGAGGGCAGCCGCACCCCTTGCCTGGCGCAGCCCTCTCCTCCTCCTGCTCCTCCGTAGTGCTTAGCGAAGCTCTGCCGGAGAACCACGAGCTCTATTGCCACCACGCCGTCGTGCTGCTGGAGTTCTCCCTCAACTTCTCCTCTCCCCTTGTTGGATCAAGAAGGAGGAGACGTCCCCGGGCTGTACGTGTGTTGAACGCGGAGGCGCCATCCGTTCGGCGCTAGAACGGATCTTCTGCGATTTGAATCGCCGCGAGTACGACTCCATCAACCGCGTTCTTGTAACGCTTCCGCTTAGCGATCTTCAAGGGTATGAAGATGCACTCCCTCTCTCTTGTTGCTAGCATCTCCTAGATTGATCTTGGTGACACGTAGGAAAATTTTGAATTATTGCTACGTTCCCCAACAAGCAGGAGGAGGCGTGGTGCCTCGCATGCGCTGTCCCGCCTCTGCCTACTGGCAGAGGTTAGGGATGACTGGCACCAGGCCAGGTGGGCTGGGCCAGCACAGGTGAGGCCCAGGTGGGTTTCTCTCTCTCTCCTTTATTTTGTTTCAGTTTTCTATTTTATTCCTTTGTTTTGAATTAGTAAAAATACTAATTCATTTCCAAAATTCCTGAAATAACTTGTGGGCACATTTTGAATTATTTCCAACAGCCCTCAAATCATTTCAGAATAATTTGAGCATCAAAAATATTTATAGAATTTAAATGCCCCAATTCAAATACAATATGGATTAATTCAAAAATCCAAAATGTCCTAGGAATATGTGCACCATTTTTGGCAGAGGTTTTTAGCCAATTCAAAAATGATGAACTTTTCCAAATGCATCGTGGGTTAATTGAAAATGTTTTTATTTGAACCTATTTGAATTCATTTGGTGCTAGGGTTTGAACATCCCCAATTCAAATTCTTTTGAATTTAAACATGATGCATGGATGCTCAGAGATGCAACTAACTACAAGCAAATCTAGGGCTGTGACAACTCACCCCCACTAAACAAGAATCTCGTTCCGAGATTCAAGACGTGAGGTAAGAAGGCAGAGGGGCCACTAAATCTCACAAACCTCATGATCCAAGTTGCACCTCATAAGAATGTTTATTCGATCATCATCTTTGTCTCGGTGTCTTGCTCTGAGAACTCCATCCAACATGACAACAAGAGGAAAGGGAAAACTCTTGAGAAATCGATCTTCGCAAGGATCGAGCAACTCAAGATCAACTCATGGAGTGAGGCGTTGAAACATCCCTTGAGTTGAGCCACAAAACACACATCAGTTGAAATGGGAAGAGGTAGATGACAAGGGTTCAATTGGGTAGGCAAAATTTCCACGCTGAAGAAGATGGTGCATGGTTTCAAGACAACGATGAAATAATTGGCATGATTTCATAACGGGGCACCTTAGAGGAGGTGACTCATAGTATTATTTACTTAAGTGGCAAAAAGAATTACTTTTGATACAGAGATCATTGAAACTCTCTACACCAGCCTAAGGAAATTCACAAACGATTGTTTGAATGAGTTCGAAGAAATGGCATACTCGGATCAGAAAGGAAACTATGGTTATAGAACAACTCAGCAAGCGGGAGGCACATCCCAATTGATACCGAGGATATAACCTAGTGACTGAGTGTGCTCTCAACAACTTGAGCATTTCCATACTCATCAAGGTCTTACCAACATCTGTGCCGAGGATCCTGGCAACACATCTTACTACCATGATGAATAGTAATGGACAATGCAGATGCAATGGAAGACAACACTTTCTCAGATTTCACCTTAGCGAGGCCAAGGGAACAAAATCTGGATGATCAACCGAGAGACATTTAGCACTTCACTTCTAATGTTCTCCTTGATGTACCAGCTTAACTCAATACCATTCGGTATCTGGAACATCAAATAAAGGTCTGACTTCGGGAGCATAAACATCCATAAGGATCAAATTTTAGTATAGATCATACGAAATCCTCATGGAGAAGATGGTCAAATTTCTCAATCAAGATACTACAATAGTAGATCTTCCAACTAGCTGTGTCGGCCAGAACATCAACCTTGTCGGGACCTACATCATAGATCCTGGAAAAGTTCCAACCATCATATCTGCCTGAGATTCAGATCTGGTTGGTAACAGGATATTTCAGACAGCATGTCTGGAAAAGAAAATTTGCAACACAACCCGATGAGATGGTGTTGCGAGATTCTCGAGAAATGAACTACGGTAGTAAGTGCTACCTCTTGAGCACTGCGTTGGTTTTCCCTTGAAGAGGAAAGGGTGATGCAGTAAAGCAGCATAAGTATTTCCCTCAGTTTTTGAGAACCAAGGTATCAATCCAGTAGGAGGCCACGCACGAGTCCCTCGCACCTACACAAACAAATAAAATCCTCGCAACCAACGCAATAAAGGGGTTGTCAATCCCTTCACGGTCACTTACGAAAGTGAGATCTGATAGATATGATAAGATAATATTTTTGGTATTTGTATGATAAAGATGCAAAGTAAAATAAAAGGCAATAAAAATAGCTAAGTGTTGGAAGATTAATATGATGGAAAATAGACCCGGGGGCCATAGGTTTGACTAGTGGCTTCTCTCGAGAGCATAAGTATTACGGTGGGTACACAAATTACTGTTGAGCAATTGACAGAATTGAGCATAGTTATGAGAATATCTAGGTATGATCATGTATATAGGCATCACGTCCGCGACAAGTAGACCGACTCCTGCCTGCATCTACTACTATTACTCCACACATCGACCGCTATCCAGCATGCATCTAGAGTATTAAGTTCAAAAGAACAGAGTAACGCTTTAAGTAAGATGACATGATGTAGAGGGATAAACTCATGTAATATGATATAAACCCCATCTTGTTATCCTCGATGGCAACAATACAATACGTGCCTTGCTGCCCCTACTGTCACTGGAAAAGGACACCGCAAGATTGAACCCAAAGCTAAGCACTTCTCCCATTGCAAGAAAGATCAATCTAGTAGGCCAAACCAAACCGATAATTCGAAGAGACTTGCAAAGATAACCAATCATACATAAAAGAATTCAGAGAAGATTCAAATATTGTTCATAGATAAACTTCATCATAAACCCACAATTCATCGGTCTCAACAAACACACCGCAAAAGAAGATTACATCGAATAGATCTCCACAAGAGAGGGGGAAAACATTGTATTGACATCCAAAGAGAGAGAAGAAGCCATCTAGCTAATAACTATGGACCCGAAGGTCTGAGGTAAACTACTCACGCATCATCGGAGAGGCTATGGTGTTGATGTAGAAGCCCTCCGTGATTGATGCCCCCTCCGGCGGAGCTCCGGAAAAGGCCCCAAGATGGGATCTCACGGGTACAGAAGGTTGCAGTGGTGGCATTAGGTTTTTGGCTCCGTATCTGGTAGTTTGGGGGTACGTAGGTATATATAGGAGGAAGAAGTACGTCGGTGGAGCAACATGGGCCCCATGAGGGTGGAGGGCGTGCCCAGGGGGTAGGCGCGCCCCCTACCTCGTGCCTTCCTGGTTGATGTCTTGACGTAGGGTCCAAGTCCTCTGGATCACGTTCGTTCCGAAAATCACATTCCCGAAGGTTTCATTCTGTTTGGACTCCGTTTGATATTCTTTTTCTGCGCAACTCTGAAATAGGCAAAAAAAAGCAATTCTGGGCTGGGCCTCCGGTTAATAGGTTAGTCCCAAAAATAATATAAAAGTGTATAATAAAGCCCAATAATGTCCAAAACGGAATATAATATAGCATGGAACAATCGAAAATTATATATACGTTGGAGACGTATCAAGCATCCCCGAGCTTAATTCCTGCTCGTCCTCGAGTAGGTAAATGATAAAAACAGAATTTTTGATGTGGAATGCTACTTAGCATAATTTCAATGTAATTCTTCTTATTGTGGCACGAATGTCCAGATTTAATATGATTCAAGATAAAAGTTTAATGTTGACATAAAAACAATAATACTTCAAGCATGCTAACGAAGCAATTATGTCTTATCAAAATAACATAGCCAAAGCAAGTTATCCCTACAAAATCATATAGTCTGGCTATGCTCCATCTTCCCCACACAAAATATTCATACCATGTACAACCCCGGTTTTAGCCAAGCAATTGGTTCATACTTTTTAACGCGCTTCAGCCTTTTCAACTCTTACGCAATACATGAGCGCAAGCCATGGATATAGCACTATGGTGGAATAAGGTATAATGGTAGGGGTTATGTGGGAAGACAAAAAAGGAGAAAGTCTCACATCAACGAGGCTAATCAACGGGCTATGGAGATGCCCATCAATTGATGTCAATGCAAGGAGTAGGGATTGCCATGCAACGGATGCACTTAGAGCTATAAGTGTATGAAAGCTCAAACAAAAGAAACTAAGTGGGTGTGCATCCAACTTGCTTGCTCACGAAGACCTCGGGCATTTTGAGCAAGCCCATCATTGGAATATACAAGCCAAGTTCTATAATGAAATTTCCCACTAGTATATGAAAGCGACAAAATGAGAGACTCTCTATCATGAAGATCACGGTGCTACTTTGAAGCACAAGTGTGGTAAAAGGATAGTAACATTGTCCCTTCTCTCTTTTTCTCTCATCATTTTTTTTATTTGGGCCTTTTCTCTTTTTTTTTCATGGCCTCTTTTTTTTAGTCCGAAGTCTCATCCCGACTTGTGGGGGAATCATAGTCTCCATCATCCTTTCCTCACTTGGGACAATGCTCTAATAATGATGATATCACACTTTTATTTACTTACAACTCATGAATTACAACTCAATACTTAGAACAAAATATGACTCTATGTGAATGCCTCCGGCGGTGTGCCGGGATATGCAATGAATCAAGAACGACATGTATGAAATAATTATGAATGGTGGCTTTGCCACAAATACAATGTCAACTACATGATCATGCAAGGCAATATGACAATGATAGAGCGTGTCATGATAAACGAAACGATGGAAAGTTGCATGGCAATATATCTCGGAATGGCTATGGAAATACCATAATAGGTAGGTATGGTGGCTGTTTTGAGGAAGATATAAGGAGGTTTATGTGTGATAGAGCGTATCATATCACGAGGTTTGGATGCACCGGCGAAGTTTGCACCAACTCTCAAGGTGAGAAAGGGCAATGCACGGTACCGAAGAGGCTAGAAAATTGCGGAAAGGTAAGTGTGCGTATAATCCATGGACTCACATTAGTCATAAAGAACTCATATACTTATTGCAAAAATTTATCAGCCCTCGAAGCAAAGTACTACTACGCATGCTCCTAGGGGAAGGGTTGGTAGGAGTTAACCATCGCGCGATCCCGACCGCCAGACAAAGGATGACAATCAATAAATACCTCATGCTCTAACTTCGTTACATAACGGTTCAACATACGTGCATGCTACGGGAATCACAAACTCCAACACAAGTATTTTTCAATTCCACAATTACTCAACTAGCACAACTATGATATTACCACCTTTATATCTCAAAACAATTATCAAGCATCAAATTTCTCATGATATTATAATTAAAGCAAATTGCCATGCTATTTTAAGAATCTAAAAATAATATAAGTGAAGCATGAGAGATCAATAGTTTCTATAAAACAAATCCACCGTCATGCTCTAAAAGATATAAGTGAAGCACTAGAGCAAAACTATATAGCTCAAACTATATAAGTGAAGCACATAGAGTATTCTAACAATTTCCGAATCATGTGTATCTCTCTCAAAAGGTGTGTACAGCAAGGATGATTGTGGTAGACTGAAAAAACAAAGACTCAAATAATACAAGACACTCCAAGCAAAACACATATCATGTGGTGAATAAATATATAGCTCCAAGTAAAGTTACCGATGGAAGTAGACGAAAGAGGGGATGCCTTCCGGGGCATCCCCAAGCTTTGGCTTTTATGTGTCCTTAGATTATCTTGGGGTGCCATGGGCATCCCCAAGCTTAGGCTCTTGCCACTCCTTGTTCCATAATCCATCAAATCTTTCACCCAAAACTTGAAAACTTCACAACACAAAACTTAACAGAAAATCTCGTGAGCTCCTAGCGAAAGAAAACAAAACACCACTTCAAGGTACTGTAATGAACTCATTATTTATTTATATTGGTGTTAAACCTACTGTATTCCAACTTCTCTATGGTTTATAAACTATTTTATTAGCCATAGAGTCATCAAAATAAGCAAACAACACACGAAAAACAGAATCTGTCAAAAACAGAACAGTCTGTAGTAATCTGTAACTAACGCAAACTTCTGGAACTCCAAAAATTCAGCCAAAATAGGAAGATCTAGACAATTTGTTTATTGATCAGCAGCAATTGGAATCAATATTTTATCACGTTCTGGTGATTTTTAACAATTATTTTCGTGAACAGAAAGTTTCTGGAATTTTCAGCAAGATCAAATAACTATCATCCAAGAAAATCCTATAGGTTAAACTTGGCACAAACACTAATTAAAACATAAAAACAAATCTAACCAGAGGCTAGATCAAATATTTATTCCTAAACAGAAGCAAAAAGCAAAAACTAAAAAATAAAATTGGGTTGCCTCCCAACAAGCGCTATCGTTTAACGCCCCTAGCTAGGCATAATAGCAAGGATAGATCTAGGTATTGCCATAATAATAGGATAGATCATTAAAACTCATTTAATATTCTCTACGTTCAGCAGAAAGTTTTCTTTGAGGCAAGAAAAAGTAATAAAAAGGGCTAAATTTAATGGGACAAAAGTCCCCAAGATCAACTTTATGAGGTATTGTTGGGGAACGTAGTAATTTCAAAAAAATTCCTATGCACACACATGATCATGGTGATGCATAGCAACGAGAGGGGAGAGTGTTGTCCACGTACCCTCGTAGACCGAAAGCGGAAGCATTAGCACAACGCGGTTGATGTAGTCGTACGTCTTCACGATCCGACCGATCAAGTACCGAACGCACGACACCTCCGAGTTCAGCACACGTTCAACTCGATGACGTCCCTCGAACTCCGATCCAACCGAGTGTTGAGGGAGAGTTTCGTCAGCACGACGGCGTGGTGACGATGATGATGTTCTACCAACGCAGGGCTTCGCCTAAGCACTGCTACGATATTATCGAGGTGGACTATGGTGGAGGGGGGCACCGCACACGGCTAAAAGATCAATGATCAATTGTTGTGTCTATGGGGTGCCCCCTGCCCCCGTATATAAAGGAGCAAGGGGGGAGAGGCGGCCGGCCAGGAGGAGGCGCGCCAGGAGGAGTCCTACTCCCACCAGGAGTAGGACTCCCTCCCTTCCTTGTTGGATTAGGAGAAGGGGGAAGGAGGAGGGAGAGAGGAAGGAAAGGGGGGCGCCGCCCCCCCTCCTTGTCCAATTCGGACTAGAGGGGGAGGGGTGGCGCGGCCTGCCCTGGCCGCCCCTCCTCTTCTCCACTAAGGCCCATGTAGGCCCATTAAACCCCCGGGGGGGGGGGGGGTTCCGGTAACCCCCGGTACTCCGGTATATATCCGATAACCTCCGGAACCATTCCGGTGTCCGAATATAGTCGTCCAATATATCAATCTTCATGTCTCGACCATTTCGAGACTCCTCGTCATGTCCGTGATCACATCCGGGACTCTGAACTACCTTAGGTACATCAAAACATATAAACTCTTAATATAACTGTCATCGAAACTTTAAGCGTGCGGACCCTACGGGTTCGAGAACTATGTAGACATGACCGAGACACGTCTCCGGCCAATAACCAATAGCGGAACCTGGATGCTCATATTGGCTCCCACATATTCTACGAAGATCTTTATCGGTCAAACCGCATAACAACATACGTTGTTCCCTTTGTCATCGGTATGTTACTTGCCCGAGATTCGATCGTCGGTATCTCAATACCTAGTTTAATCTCGTTACCAGCAAGTCTCTTTACTCGTTCTATAATACATCATCCCGCAATTAACTCATTAGTTGAAAAGCTTTCAAGGCTTATAGTGATGTGCATTACCGAGTGGGCCCAGAGATACCTCTCCGACAATCGGAGTGACAAATCCTAATCTCGAAATACGCCAACCCAACAAGTACCTTTGGAGACACCTGTAGAGCACCTTTATAATCACCCAGTTACGTTGTGACATTTGGTAGCACACAAAGTGTTCCTCCGGTAAACGGGAGTTGCATAATCTCATAGTCATAGGAACATGTATAAGTCATGAAGAAAGCAATAGCAGAATACTAAACGATCGTGTGCTAAGCTAACGGAATGGGTCAAGTCAATCACATCATTCTCCTAATGATGTGATCCCGTTAATCAAATGACAACTCATGTCAATGGCTAGGAAACATAACCATCTTTGATCAACGAGCTAGTAAAGTAGAGGCATACTAGTGACACTCTGTTTGTCTATGTATTCACACAAGTATTATGTTTCCGGCTAATACAATTCTAGCATGAATAATAAACATTTATCATGATATAAGGAAATAAATAATAACTTTATTATTGCCTCTAGGGCATATTTCCTTCAGTCTCCCACTTGCACTAGAGTCAATAATCTAGATTACACAGTAATGATTCTAACACCCATGGAGCCTTGGTGCTGATCATGTTTTGCTCGTGGAAGAGGCTTAGTCAACGGGTCTGCAACATTCAGATCCGTATGTATCTTGCAAATTTCTATGTCTCCCACCTGGACTAGATCCCAGATGGAATTGAAGCGTCTCTTGATGTGCTTGGTTCTCTTGTGAAATCTGGATTCCTTTGCCAAGGCAATTGCACCAGTATTGTCACAAAAGATTTTCATTGGACCCGATGCACTAGGTATGACACCTAGATCAGATATGAACTCCTTCATCCAGACTCCTTCATTTGCTGCTTCCGAAGCAGCTATGTACTCCGCTTCACACGTAGATCCCGCCACAACGCTTTGTTTAGAACTGCACCAACTGACAGCTCCACCGTTCAATGTAAACACGTATCCGGTTTGCGATTTAGAATCGTCCGGATCAGTGTCAAAGCTTGCATCGACGTAACCATTTACGACTAGCTCTTTGTCACCTCCATAAACGAGAAACATATCCTTAGTCCTTTTCAGGTATTTCAGGATGTTCTTGACCGCTGTCCAGTGATCCACTCCTGGAATACTTTGGTACCTCCCTGCTAAACTTATAGCAAGGCACACATCAGGTCTGGTACACAGCATTGCATACATGATAGAGCCTATGGCTGAAGCATAGGGAACATCTTTCATCTTCTCTCTATCTTCTGCAGTGGTCGGGCATTGAGTCTTACTCAACTTCACACCTTGTAACACAGGCAAGAACCTTTCTTTGCTTGATCCATTTTGAACTTCTTCAAAACTTTGTCAAGGTATGTGCTTTGTGAAAGTCCAATTAAGCGTCTTGATCTATCTCTATAGATCTTGATGCCCAATATATAAGCAGCTTCACCGAGGTCCTTCATTGAAAAACTCTTATTCAAGTATCCCTTTATGCTATCCAGAAATTCTATACATTTTCAATCAGTAATATGTCATCCACATATAATGTCATAAATGCTACAGAGCTCCCACTCACTTTCTTGTAAATACAGGCTTCTCCAAAAGTCTGTATAAAACCAAATGCTTTGATCACACTATCAAAGCGTTTATTCCAACTCCGAGAGGCTTGCACCAGTACATAAATGGATCGCTGGAGCTTGCACACTTTGTTAGCTCCTTTTGGATCGACAAAACCTTCCGGTTGCATCATATACAACTCTTCTTCCAGAAATCCATTCAGGAATGCAGTTTTGACATCCATTTGCCAAATTTCATAATCATAAAATGCGGCAATTGCTAACATGATTCGGACAGACTTAAGCATCGCTACGGGTGAGAAAGTCTCATCGTAGTCAATCCCTTGAACTTGTCGAAAACCTTTCGCAACAAGTCGAGCTTTATAGACAGTAAAATTACCGTCAACGTCAGTCTTCTTCTTGAAGATCCATTTATTCTCAATGGCTTGCCGATCATCGGGCAAGTCAACAAAAGTCCACACTTTGTTCTCATACATGGATCCCATCTCAGATTTCATGGCCTCAAGCCATTTTGCGGAATCTGGGCTCACCATCGCTTCTTCATAGTTCGTAGATTCGTCATGGTCTAGTAACATAACCTCCAGAACAGGATTACCGTACCACTCTGGTGCGGATCTTACTCTGGTTGATCTACGAGGTTCGGTAGTAACTTGATCCGAAGTTTCATGATCATCATCATTAGCTTCCTCACTAATTGGTGTAGGTGACAGAGAAACCGGTTTATGTGATGAACTACTTTCCAATAAGGGAGCAGGTACAGTTACCTCATCAAGTTCTACTTTCCTCCCACTCACTTCTTTCAAGAGAAACTCCTTCTCTAGAAAGATTCCAAATTTAGCAACAAAAGTCTTGCCTTCGGATCTGTGATAGAAGGTGTACCCAACAGTCTCTTTTGGGTATCCTATGAAGACACATTTTTTCGATTTGGGTTCGAGCTTATCAGGTTGAAGCTTTTTCACATAAGCATCGCAGCCCTAGACTTTAAGAAATGACAACTTTGGTTTCTTGCCAAACCACAGTTCATAAGGCGTCATCTCAACGGATTTCAATGGTGCCCTATTTAACGTGAATCCAGCCGTCCCTAAAGCATAACCCCAAAACGATAGCGGTAAATCAGTAAGAGACATCATAGATCACACCATATCTAGTAAAGTACGATTACGATGTTTGGACACACCATTACGCTGTGGTGTTCCGGGTGGCGTGAGTTGCGAAACTATTCCGCATTGTTTCAAACAAAGACCAAACTCGTAACTCAAATATTCTGCTCCACGATCAGATCGTAGAAACTTTATTTTCTTGTTACGATGATTTTCAGCTTCACTTTGAAATTCTTTGAACTTTTCAAATGTTTCAGACTTATGTTTCATTAAGTAGATATACCCATATCTGCTTAAATCATCTGTGAAGGTGAGAAAATAACGATACCCGCCGCGAGCCTCAATATTCCTGTATGTATGATTTCCAACAAATCTGTTGCTCGCTCCATAGTTCCGGAGAACGGCGTTTTAGTCATCTTGCCCATGAGGCACGGTTCGCAAGTACCAAGTGATTCATAATCAAGTGGTTCCAAAAGTCCACCAGTATGGAGTTTCTTCATGCGCTTTACACCGATATGACCTAAATGGCTGTGCCACAAATAAGTTGAACTATCATTATCAACTCTGCATCTTTTGGCTTCAATATTATGAATATGTGTATCACTACTATCGAGATTCAACAAAAATAGATCACTCTTCAAGGGTGCATGACCATAAAAGATATTACTCATATAAATAGAACAGCCATTATTCTTTGATTTAAATGAATAACCGTCTCGCTTTAAACAAGATCCAGATATAATGTTCATGCTCAACGCTGGCACCAAATAACAATTATTCCGGTCTAAAACTAATCTCGAAGGTAGATGTAGAGGTAGCGTGCCGACCGCGATCACATCGACTTTGGAACCATTTCCCACGCGCATCGTCACCTCGTCCTTAGCCAATCTTCGCTTAATCCGTAGTCCCTGTTTCGAGTTGCAAATATTAGCAACAGAACCAGTATCAAATACCCAGGTGCTACTGCGAGCATTAGTAAGGTACACGTCAATAACATGTATATCACATATACCTTTGTTCACCTTGCCACCCTTCTTATCCGCCAAATACTTGGGGCAGTTCCGCTTCCAGTGACCAGTCTGTTTGCAGTAGAAGCACTCAGTCTCAGGCTTAGGTCCAGACTTGGGTTTCTTCTCCTGAGCAGCAACTTGTTTGCTGTTCTTCTTGAAGTTCCCCTTCTTCTTCCCTTTGCCCTTTTTCTTGAAACTGGTGGTCTTGTTGACCATCAACACTTGATGCTCCTTCTTGATTTCTACCTCCGCAGCCTTTAGCATTGCGAAGAGCTCGGGAATTGTCTTATCCATCCCTTGCATGTTATAGTTCATCACGAAGCTTTTGTAGCTTGGTGGCAGTGATTGAAGAATTCTATCAATGACGCTATCATCCAGAAGATTAACTCCCAGTTGAATCAAGTGATTGTTATACCCAGACATTTTGAGTATATGCTCACTAACAGAACTATTCTCCTCCATCTTACAGCTGTAGAACTTATTGGAGACTTCATATCTCCCAATCCGGGCATTTTCTTGAAATATTAACTTCAATTCCTGGAACATCTCATATGCTCCATGACGTTCAAAACGTCGTTGAAGTCCCGGTTCTAAGCCGTAAAGCATGGCACACTGAACTATCGAGTAGTCATCAGCTTTGCTCTGCCAGACGTTCATAACATCTGGTGTTGCTCCTGCAGCAGGTCTGGCACCTAGCGGTGCTTCCAGGATGTAATTCTTTTGTGCAGCAATGAGGATAATCCTCAAGTTACGGACCCAGTCCGTGTAATTGCTACCATCATCTTTCAACTTTGCTTTCTCAAGGAACGCATTAAAATTCAACGGAATAACAACACGGGCCATCTATCTACAATCAACATAGACAAGCAAAATACTATCAGGTACTAAGTTCATGATAAATTTAAGTTCAATGAATCATATTACTTAAGAACTCCCACTTAGATAGACATCCCTCTAATCCTCTAAGTGATCACGTGATCCAAATCAACTAAACCATGTCCGATCATCAAGTGAGATGGAGTAGTTTCAATGGTGAACATCACTATGTTGATCATATCTACTATATGATTCACGCTCGACCTTTCGGTCTCAGTGTTCCGAGGCCATATCTGTTATATGCTAGGCTCGTCAAGTTTAACCTGAGTATTCCGCGTGTGCAACTGTTTTGCACCCGTTGTATTTGAACGTAGAGCCTATCACACCCGATCATCACGTGGTGTCTCAGCACGAAGAACTTTCGCAACGGTGCATACTCAGGGAGAACACTTATACCTTGATAATTTAGTGAGAGATCATCTTATAATGCTACCGTCAATCAAAGCAAGATAAGATGCATAAAAGATAAACAGCACATGCAATCAATATAAGTGATATGATATGGCCATCATCTTCTTGTGCTTGTGATCTCCATCTCCGAAGCACCGTCATGATCACCATCGTCACCGGCGCGAAACCTTGATCTCCATCGTAGCATCGTTGTCGTCTCGCCAACTTATGCTTCTATGACTATCGCTACCGCTTAGTGATAAAGTAAAGCATTACAAGGCGTTTGCATTGCATACAATAAAGCGACAACCATATGGCTCCTGCCAGTTGCCGATAACTCGGTTACAAAACAAGATCATCTCATACAATAAAATTTAGCATCATGCCTTGACCATATCACATCACAACATGCCCTACAAAAACAAGTTAGACGTCCTCTACTTTGTTGTTGCAAGTTTTACGTGGCTGCTACGGGCTGAGCAAGAACCGTTCTTACCTATGCATCAAAACCACAATGATAGTTTGTCAAGTTGGTGCTGTTTTAACCTTCTCAAGGACCGGGCGTAGCCACAATCGGTTCAACTAAAGTTGGAGAAACTGACACCCGCCAGCCACCTGTGTGCAAAGCACGTCGGTAGAACCAGTCTCGCGTAAGCGTACGCGTAATGTCGGTCTGGGCCGCTTCATCCAACAATACCGCCGAACCAAAGTATGACATGCTGGTAAGCAGTATGACTTGTATCGCCCACAACTCACTTGTGTTCTACTCGTGCATATAACATCTACGCATAAAACCTGGCTCGGATGCCACTATTGGGGAACATAGTAATTTCAAAAAAATTCATACGCACACACAGGATCATGGTGATGCATAGGAACGAGAGGGGAGAGTGTTGTCCACGTACCCTCGTAGACCGAAAGTGGAAGCGTTAGCACAATGCGGTTGATGTAGTCATACATCTTCACGATCCGACCGATCAAGTACTGAATGCACGACACCTCCGAGTTCAGCACACGTTCAGCTTGATGACTGATGACCCACAAGTATAGGCGATCTATCGTAGTCCTTTCGATAAGTAAGAGTGTCGAACCCAACGAGGAGCAGAAGGAAATGATAAGCGGTTTTCAGCAAGGTATTCTCTGCAACACTACAAAAAAATACACTTCCGTGATGATACGTGTTTGTCGCAGTAGGTCGCGTTCTTTGTCATGCATGTACATCCATGACGATTTTATGACAAAATCAAGATAGTCATACCTGTGCTGTCGTAGAACTGTTCCATGACATTACCAAAATTATCATCACGGAAGTGTCCACTTCTATGATGATAAATCGCGCGTCACAGAAGTGCTTTCGTCAAGGGTGACCGACACGTGGCATCCACCGTAACGGAACGCCGTTAAGCTATCGGGTCGGATTTTGGATCCGATAACCCATTAACAGCCCTGACCAATGGGAAATTTCCACGTGTAAAATTCTGATTGGCCGAAGGGAACACCTGTTAGCTCGTCAGTGGGCCAGATGTCGCCCGTCCATTGGAGGAGACACGCCTATGATACGTCGACACGTGGCTGGGCCCAACAGAGGCCCATATAGGTTAAAAAGGCCGGCCCAGTCAAAGGCCCGTAGAACTTAATCAGGTACCAGTGGGCCAGCCCAATAACGACCTGCTTAATAAAGGCCCATTTACGGCCCGAAGCCAGATCTGGCCCGTTAATTGTCCGCCCAATATTTGGGCCCATTTACGGCCCGAAGCCAGATCTGGCCCGTTAATTGTTTGCCCAATATTTGGGCCCATTTGCGGCCCGAAGCCAGATCTGGCCCGTTAATTGTTTGCCGAATATTTGGGCCCAACTACAGCCCAGTGACTTTCGCCCTGTTAGAGGCCTGATGTAGACATGGGCCCATTTCAGCCCGGTGTGACTTTCGGCCTGGGAATGGCCCGTGCTGCCCATGGGCCATATATGGTCCGACGGGACATCGGGCCCACTAACGGCCCGTGCTAAAGGTGGCAACAGTTAAGCCCAACGTGACTTTGGGCCTGTTAAAGGCCTGTCGCGTAATTCGGCCCGTTGATGCCTGTGCTAAGCTTTCGGTCTCTTAAAGGCCCGGCCTGGTAATGACCCGTGAGCTAACTGGGCCCAAAACGGCCCGGTCTACATTTCGGCCTGCTGAAGGCCCGTCGACGATTAGTGAAAATTGAGGCCCAACATGCATTTTGGCCTGCTAAAGGCCCGTGGTTTCATCTCGGCCGTAACAGGCCAGTACAATATTCAGCCTGTTAATGGCCCAATGCTACCTGGGCCAAACTAGGCGCTGGGTCGACAAAAGGCCCAACTAAAATATAGGCCGGTGTAAGTTTGGGCCTGGCGCAATGTGTGAAGGCCCCAATCATTCGGGCCCAAGAAAGACGCAGGCCGGCCCAATTGTGGCCCGCTAAAAACCTGGCCCGTTAGAGTCGAATGTTTCGGTCCGGTCGACTACATCTGATTTTTTTCTGATAGCGAATGATGGCACTAACTAGTAGGAATTAAGAACAAACCTACTCTATACAATAAAGAAATTACGGCATAGTAACTAAGAATAAACCTACACTATACAATAAAGGATTTAAGGTATATTACATCCACTAGGCATCAAAGTTCGCCACTAGTGATCATAAAGCGCAACGAAGAAGCAGATTACAAAAACTGGGCACCATTGCAGCGTAACAAAATAATACTGAACCGAGACCACTTCCAAGACAGTTCAAGAAAGGTTAGCCTTGCGGGGGAACTGCTGCGCAAGCTGCTGAGCAAGGCTGTGAGACCGGCCTAGCATGTCGGTCATAGCTTCCAGGTGTAGCTGTTTAGCGATGAGGTTCTCATTGGTGTTCTCCGCAATCTTTCTTAGAGATAGGACTTCAAGTCGAAGTTGAGTTGCAGAATGCCTTTCTGCTAGAACTTGGGACTGAAGAAGTCGAACTGATTCAGACAACGAATTCTGTGAGCTTGTCTAACTGTTAGTCTCAAGTAACTTGAACATTGCATCAAGACAAGACTTTGGGGTTGTCTCGCTATCTTCAAGATGTTTTGCCTTCTTTGCTGCAATATATGTTGGGTTTGTCTCACAGCCTTCAGCAGACTTGTGCATGCCATCAGGCATATCACCCTGAAACAAAGCAGAGAGATGACAGGTTTTGCACGTGTATAAACAAAGATGATAACTGTTCTGTCAATTCTATGCAATTTCAAATTAGAAAATAAAGAGTAAGTTCAAAATATCAATAGAATAATTTGGCATTGTTCATAATGCGGGGAGCTTCACCACACTACTGGATTACCATGTCAACATAACAAGCATAGATGAAGGGCAAAGAAAATCATTGTATCTATTTTGGATAATGTGCATGGCATGTTGTTCATATCATCAACCACATCAGTAAGATAAAACAGGAGATGACAAGGTGCAAACGTGGGCTGCGTCACCACACACTAGATTATAGATCCACAAAAACAAGCATACATATAGGGAGTATTAAGTAATGTGCATGGTATGAATAAGGAATTTGGTTTTACAAGTAAAACTTAGAACTTACGGTTCTTACGAACATGCATTTTGGTAGAACAGCAAACTAAACAGCAGTAAACGATAGGGAGTATGAGCAAATTAAACAGCAGTTGAGGATAAAGGCTTTAGAAGGACTGACTTACATTAACAGTTAACACCGGCTTTATAATGCCCTTCTCCATGTCAAGGGAAGGATAACTCAAGAATTTCAGCACAGAATCTTCTTCATAAGCATTGCCTGTACTCTACATTTTGTAGAGAGTGATTATAGATATGATAATACTGGAAGGGATAGAGGATAATGAAGATAAGATGCCGATTGATGCTACATAATCAACTACCAATCCCTGGAAGTACAAGCGTTACAGGACAAAATGTACTGACAAGAGCAATGGGCTACACTTCTGCACTGGCATTGTCTGTGTATTCTACTTGTTGGTAAGATTAAATATAGATCTAATCTTTTTTAGTAAATGGTGGGCGAGGGGATAAGATGCAGAATGCTACAAAATGAACCAATCCCTCTTCCCATAATACAAGAGTGTTTTGAACACTGGTGTACTGTACAAAATGTTCTTATATTATGGGACGAGGGGAATAGCTGTTAATGTAAGTACAGTGATAGACCATGTTCAGTCCTTACAAGAGGACTGCA
The DNA here is from genome assembly GCF_002575655.3 of Aegilops tauschii subsp. strangulata. Classification (NCBI taxonomy): domain Eukaryota; kingdom Viridiplantae; phylum Streptophyta; class Magnoliopsida; order Poales; family Poaceae; genus Aegilops; species Aegilops tauschii. Next base: position 163,996,011 of record NC_053041.3, on the reverse strand, counting down.
GAGCTAAACCTCTTCAAAAGCATTGGGTTGATTCTAAATTTATGTAAGAGTCCATACGGATCTTATAATGTCCACCAAATGGACGATTACGAGGCTAACATGTGCAGTGATGGTACATAATCAAACAGCTATGAAAGTAAGTATGGTCATACAGGGCAAGAGGTACTCACAAGAGCAATGCAGTGTGGAGTATAGTTGCGAGATTCTGTAGTCCCTTGAGAATGAATGTTCTTCTGCTAACAGTTTTCGTACAAGTGAGACATTAAGGCAAATGCACAAATGTAGTTCAAATTGTGATGTGATATCATAGACAGTACCTTACGCTGCAGCCGAGACCAATGTGTAACAAGATTATTCCAGTCACCGTCGGATAAATGTAGCACCGGAGACTTTACAGAAATTTCGTCCAGAGGCTTGCCATCGAAGTGCGCTTGCCTCAGGTAGGAACGATACTTCATCAACGAGTGCTTGAAAAGCGCAACCAACCCTTGCTCGTCATCACAATCCAGTTTGCTCCTCGCCTATTTAAAAGAATGAAATATTGTGTCTTCTGTCAGCAGAAACATATGCAGTAATGACCATGAATAACATTAGTACATTACTTACGCGTAAGTTGTGGAGGAAGACTGGAAATTGTTCTGTGTCTGCGGTATAATCTTTCCATGAAGGAAAGATGCGCACAAAGTTCCTGACAACAACATAAGCTTCGTCTTCTAAACTGGGAAGAAATGGAACATGTGTCCTATTTGCTGCAATTGGGGCTCTCTCTGGTTCGAAAAGGGATTTGGCAACTGGATTTGGTGTACTCTTTGCTGGAATGGGGGGTTTTGCGTCGTACAGCTGGTGCTATGTCAACTGGCATAATCATACTGTTTACTGCAGTTGGGGTCTGCTGAGTTGGGGCATTAGAAATGACCAGTGTAGTAGGGCTAGAGTATGCTAGAGTTGGGGTATTTTGTGGGTCAGGTGATATTGCAACTACACCTAATGGGCTATTTGATTTATCAGGTGCCACTACCTTTTCCAAATACTTTGCTTGTGCTCCTCCACGATCAGCAATCGCCCTCTTCCTTTTGAACGTCTGATACACAAGAACAACATTTGAATGGATAAATATGGTATGATGACAGATGGAATATGTACTGAAAATGGATAGGCAGGGCGTATTCACATACACGATGTGTAAACTAAGCTAATGGCAGTTCAACAAAGTAGAAGCAATGCAAAGCATCAGTTGCAAGATATGTGCGAGCAATGTAACCTTGGAAAGTTAGAGCAAGTACCTTGATGGGTGAATAAGATAGGGCAGCTTCCTCTGACTCCCCCACTAGGGAGCTACATTGACTTAGGTCTCCCTCTAGCTCAGAATCACTGTTAGGATCATATTCTGAGCATGAATCTGTAGGTGGAGAGCGTTTGCATTGCATTGCATCCAGACTTGATTTCAGTCCCTTAATGCCAAGTTTGACAGCCATGGCATTGTTCTGCTTTATTCTTTTCATGCGCGCAAGCTCATAATCATTATGATGCTGTTCAGAATCTGAGATTCATGAAAACATAAAAAGTAGTCAGATTATCTATGGAATGCATTGCGGATTCAACTCGGAGAGTGTCTCCCTATAAACCCCTGCATATGCAAAGTTCACCTCCCCAACCGTGCTGACCAGACCACACACAGAAATACAAACCCCTTATGTCTCTATAACAGGCAGGCACACATTTCAAAACTGAAGTAGGAACATTAGAATCATATGAAATTCGTATTTGAACAAATAAACTAAGCAATTATGAGTGGCGTAATGTTTAGCTTCAAGGGTGGAGTGTTGGTAGTGCGACACAAAGCAAGTAGGCAGATTGTATTCCATGTAAAAGATCGAAACCTATGAAAAAGCTGGAAATGACACTTTCTTTCTATACAATGCAGTGTTCGTTACCCACACATGATGGAAGAGATCACATAGAGAAATACTATTCACTCATGTCTACGGTTCCAGTATTTAGAAAAAGGGTGGTCCACCCTAAAAGAATATTGACAACAAATATGACAAGGCAAGCGTAGATGTAGTGAATCAATCATTTACTTGTGAGCTTACTAGGACAAGTATGCATAATTGTAACTGCAGTAAGAGACCGTTCAAAATCTGAATGAAGAAGTTTGTCTAGCACTTATTGTTTGCAACTATTCGACGTGAATAATTGGATATTATATCGAATGAGTAAGAAAGACAAGTAAAATTGTCAACAAACCTGGCTTGCAGTAGTAATCTGGGTCAATGTCACTACGACCAACAATCCAAAATGACTAGTTTCTGTTCCGAGGGCCGGAATTTTGAAAACCCTGTGAACTTTAGAGGTACTAAAGATTACCAAAATACATCTGAACCATTAAGTGTAGGTAGCACTGTGCACACAACAAACCCTAATGACAGTCCTGCCTAATGAGTAATGAATCAATTAGAAAATGGGTGATGAGGAGTGGCTGCTGAGTGTTGAGGACGTATCTCAGGATAAATCGGGTTGGCTTGGTGGGTGCTGCACGCCTGAGCCCTGAACGGACTGGGAAGGTAGGCACGGCGGCGCGCCCGGGCAGCGGTGACGCTGTTGGGCGAGCGGCTCCTGGCCTCCTGTTAGTCCGGCGTCTCCTCCACCAGATGTTATGAACGTCTGGCAGAGCAAAGCTGATGACTACTTGATAGTTCAGTGTGCCATGCTTTACGGCTTAGAACCGGGACTTCAACGACGTTTTGAACGTCATGGAGCATATGAGATGTTCCAGGAGTTGAAGTTAATATTTCAAGCAAATGCCCGGATTGAGAGATATGAAGTCTCCAATAAGTTCTACAGCTGTAAGATGGAGGAGAATAGTTCTGTTAGTGAGCATATACTCAAAATGTCTGGGTATAACAATCACTTGATTCAACTGGGAGTTAATCTTCTGGATGATAGCGTCATTGACATAATTCTTCAATCACTGCCACCAAGCTACAAAAGCTTCGTGATGAACTATAACATGCAAGGGATGGATAAGACAATTCCCGAGCTCTTCGGAATGCTAAAGGCTGCGGAGGTAGAAATCAAGAAGGAGCATCAATTGTTGATGGTCAACAAGACCACCAGTTTCAAGAAAAAGGGCAAAGGGAAGAAGAAGGGGAACTTCAAGAAGAACAGCAAACAAGTTGCTGCTCAGGAGAGAAACCCAAGTCTGGACCTAAGCCTGAGACTGAGTGCTTCTACTGCAAACAGACTGGTCACTGGAAGCGGAACTGCCCCAAGTATTTGGCGGATAAGAAGGGTGGCAAGGTGAACAAAGGTATATGTGATATACATGTTATTGACGTGTACCTTACTAATGCTCGCAGTAGCACCTGGGTATTTGATACTGGTTCTGTTACTAATATTTGCAACTCGAAACAGGGACTATGGATTAAGCGAAGATTGGCTAAGGACGAGGTGACGATGCGCGTGGGAAATGGTTCCAAAGTCGATGTGATCGCGGTCGGCACGCTACCTCTACATCTACCTTCGAGATTAGTTTTAGACCTGAATAACAGGAGGGCTTAGCAAGAACCGTTCTTACGTACGCATCAAAACCACAACGATAGTTTGTCAAGTTGGTGCTGTTTTAACCTTCGCAAGGACCGGGCGTAGCCACACTCGGTTCAACTAAAGTGAGAGAGACAGACACCCGCCAGTCACCTTTAAGCAACGAGTGCTCGTAACGGTGAAACCAGTCTCGCGTAAGCGTACGCGTAATGTCGGTCCGGGCCGCTTCATCTCACAATACCGCTGAACCAAAGTATGACATGCTGGTAAGCAGTATGACTTATATCGCCCACAACTCACTTGTGTTCTACTCGTGCATAGCATCAACGCATAAAACCAGGCTCGGATGCCACTGTTGGGAAACGTAGTAATTTCAAAAAAATTCCTACGCACACGCAAGATCATGGTGATGCATAGCAACGAGAGGGGAGAGTGTTGTCCACGTACCCTCATAGACCGAAAGCGGAAGCGTTATCACAACGCGGTTGATGTAGTCATACGTCTTCACGATCCGACCGATCAAGTACCGAACGCACGGCACCTCCGAGTTCAGCACACGTTCAGCTCGATGACGTCCCTCGAACTCCGATCCAGCCGAGTGTTGAGGGAGAGTTTCGTCAGCACGACGGTGTGGTGACGATGATGATGTTCTACCGACGCAGGGCTTCGCCTAAGCTCCGCAACGATATTATCGAGGTGTAATATGGTGGAGGGGGGCACCGCACACGGCTAAAATATCGTATATCAATTGTGTGTTTATGGGGTGCCCCCCTGCCCCCGTATATAAAGGAGCAAGGGGGAGGTGGCCGGCCAAGGGGAGAGGCGCGCCAAGGGGGGAGTCCTACTCCCACCGGGAGTAGGACTCCTCCTTTCCTTGTTGGAATAGGAGAAGGGAAGGGAGAAGGAGAAAGAAGGAAGGGGGCGCCCCCCCTCCCTAGTCCAATTCGGACTAGTCCATGGGGAGGGGTGCGGCCTCCCTTTGGGGCCTTTCTCTCCTTTCCCGTATGGCCCATTAAGGCCCATACGAATTCCCGTAATTCTCTAGTACTCCGAAAAATACCCGAATCACTCGGAACCTTTCCGAAGTTCGAATATAGTCGTCCAATATATCGATCTTTACGTCTCGGCCATTTCGAGACTCCTCGTCATGTCCCCGATCTCATCCGGGACTCCGAACTCCTTCGGTACATCAAAATACATAAACTCATAATATAACCGTCATCGTAACGTTAAGCGTGCGGACCCTACGGGTTCGAGAACTATGTAGACATGACCGAGACACCTCTCCGGTCAATAACCAATAGCGGAACCTGGATGCTCATATTGGTTCCCACATATTCTACGAAGATCTTTATCGGTCAGACCGCATAACAACATATGTTGTTCCCTTTGTCATCGGTATGTTACTTGCCCGAGATTCGATCGTCGGTATCTCGATACCTAGTTCAATCTCGTTACCGGCAAGTCTCTTTACTCGTTCCGTAATACATCATCCCGCAACTAACTCATTAGTCACAATGCTTGCAAGGCTTATAGTGATGTGTATTACTGAGTGGGCCCAGAGATACCTCTCCGACACTCGGAGTGACAAATCCTAATCTCGAAATACGCCAACCCAACAAGTATCTTTGGAGACTCCTGTAGAGCACCTTTATAATCACCCAGTTACGTTGTGATGTTTGGTAGCACACAAAGTGTTCCTCCGGTAAACGGGAGTTGCATAATCTCATAGTCATAGGAACATGTATAAGTCATGAAGAAAGCAATAGCAACATACTAAACGATCGAGTGCTAAGCTAACGGAATGGGTCAAGTCAATCACGTCATTCTCCTAATGAGGTGATCCCGTTAATCAAATGACAACTCATGTCTATGGCTAGGAAACATAACCATCTTTGATTAACGAGCTAGTCAAGTAAAGGCATACTACTGACACTCTGTTTGTCTATGTATTCACACATGTATTATGTTTCCTGTTAATACAATTCTAGCATGAATAATAAACATTTATCATGATATAAGGAAATAAATAATACTTTATTATTGCCTCTAGGGCATATTTCCTTCAGTTATAACAGCAAACCAGTTAAACAAACAAGGAATTAAAGAGTTTCAATTGGATGCTAAAAAGTAGTTATTAACATCATTGTAACCCGCTGTTGCAGCAGCAAATCAGTTAAACAAACAAGTAGATATTTAAGTTAAGGCAAATAGGTAATTCTTAACAGTAAGTATCAAACACATAGATAGGCGCAGTCTACAATATAATTAACAGGTTGTGCCATTATGTAATCAGTAGCAAACTAAATTAAGCCAAGCAACGTAATTGAACAATTTTGCAATAAGTGGCTAACTAAAATTCCGAGAAGCAGGTAACTGAACTTACGCTAGTTCTTTGTACAGGCACACACCAACTTCATTTTCGCTTACAAGGTTGTACGAAGGAGTCCATGGCATCAATTGCTTGGATACGCAGTCCCAATACTTCTTTCTTCCCACACTGCATGGCTAAGTCGAATGGTTAATCTGGTAAGATGGTGCGTCCTTGATATGTTATATGAGGACGTGTAGTCAGACTAGTTGTAGCCAAACACATCACACTGGCTTTTACTGTATATTTCATGCGATTACTTTTGGCATATCGAGATCTAAGCAATCTACAATAGGATGAAAAGACTGGCATCCTTCACATTATTGGCGAACTCAGTTCATAGAAACAAGCAATTCAACCATTCTGTGGGTAAATCAAAAGCGCCACTGGAATATTTTTCACTATCCAATCATACACGCAAAAAGGGGCGACACCACCATAGGGGCTGGTATGGGCGGCCGCCTCAGGTGGCTGGAAAGTGTGCACCTAGTTTGAGTCGTCCAGGTTGGCCCATGCTAGTTTTGTTTGTCCCAACGCACGAGCAGGCAATGTAAAAAATGAAGAAAAATGTTTCAATTTGGATGGGCCAATAACATAAGTGCAAGGCAGGCCCTATAGCAGGCTCGCGGCCCAAACGAGCGCCTCCCATATCGATCGACAGCAGGAAAAATCCCAATTCATTTGCTCCAGCCTCCAGTCTGGTTCGCTCCTAACCTAGCCGCCGCTGGACAGACCAACACAGCACTTCCTCGCGCCCTCGTTGGAGGGCGGTCGCTAGGCTTCAAGTGAACGGAAGGACAAGAAGATGAATATCCAACCCTGGGTGTAGCCTGCGTGGGAGGCAGCGGCGTCAGCACGGCATGGCATCGAGCTTGCGCAAACGGACAGTCGCAGCTTGCAAGAGTAGCATGCGCAACGAGCAGGTACATCACATCCCTGATTATATCTAATTCAACTCTTCAATTTCTGGCCAATAGTTAAACCTGACGGTGTTGTAAAACTGCTTGTATGTAGGGAATCAATGAGAAAATGAAACCAATTTCTACTTATTTTATAACTCCCCCAATCAATACTGAATCGACTGAATCTGATGTATCTAACCAAGTTTTCGGTGCAAACATACAAGCTCATGTTGTTCTTGAGCCTGAAGTGTCTAATGAACAGACTGCTAATGAAGGATTTGATGCAAACATTTTACATGCTCCCGGTGATGAACATATAGTGTCTAATGAGGGATCTAATGCAAGCATTTTGCAAGCTCATTGAAGGATTTAGTGTCTAATGATGATCTACTATGTTGAGAGAGACAGAGATTTGTAGGCATTGATGACAAGAAAATTATAGTGCATTTTCATAGCTTGAGGAAACGTCGAGGCCATCTACCAGAAAGTCCCCGTATCATGACAACATAGCATAAATACTTTTCTAATCTGTTGTTTGAAACTATTGGCATACTTGTTCAGGATAGATATATTGATATGCAGTTTGCGCACTGGGTTATACGTGCAATTACACTTCGATATTTTCAGCCAGAGAACGAATAATTCAAGCAGGTACAGACCATGTTTGTAGTCCTTGTACACCATGTTGCATTTTGTGTTTTTTGGTGCTTGCATCATGTAGTGTTTATAATCTGAACTACTTTGGATCATTAGCTGGTTTTCAAAGTGCATGTAGCTTCACATTTCTCAAGTTATGTTGATTTCCGGAGTGCAAGTGCCTTCGTATTTTTTAAGTTAAATGTTCGCCCCTGGTAACTTGAATTAGTGGATCAGCCACTGAACACAAATCATACACGAATGCCAGTACGAATTAAATGAAATGCAGGGACTTACGCTAGCTCATTGTACAGGCTCACTGCAGCTCTGCTTGTGCTTGGGATGTTCCATGTACAAGTCCATGTTACCACTTGCTTGGATGTGCAGGCCTTGTGCTCCTTGCATCCCCCTCTGTATTTTTGACACGGCGAATGGTTGATCAAATAAGATGAATCGACCTTGATGTTGTACCGGAGGACAGATACTTACAAGGTTATACGGGTGTGCAGGATGTGTACCAGATCCCGTAGCGCCGTCATGCTTCGCTAAAAAATGGATTTGCTTGTTTAAGATGATATCTCCAGAAGAAATAAGAGTTAAAGTCAGAGTTGCATAGGCGTGTAAGCTAAGAGAGCAGTGAAAGGATATCCAAACATCGTCGGAACAGTGCACAAGGGAGTGATGTGTGGATACCTAGTTCGGGCCGGCGTTTGGGCATGCTCGCCTAGCTAGAGTGCGGGTCACTTCAGAGCCGTTGAGGGTGATGCGCTGGCGTTGGCTGGCCGCGCACGGATGCAGATCTTGAGTGGCAGTGGAGCGCTACGATGCGGTGGACGAGACCGTTGGTGAAGCCCCAACGGCCTCGGGGGGCGGAGGTGCGACGATGTGCTCGGTGAAGTAGCCCCGGTGAGCTGGGAGACGGCGTCGGTGAAGCGCACCTGATGCGGTGGAACTCGGTGTCTGTGAGGCACGTCGGTTGCGGCGGCCGACGTTGTCGGTGGACCACCCGGTGCGGTGGACGAGGGCGTAGACGAGGTAGCTCCGGTGCGATGGTGAAGCGCGACCGTCGTCTTCGTCGTCGTCGTCCGACACAGAGGTGGGGAACGGTGGGGAAAGAGACGAGACGAGGGGCGATTCGAGGGTTGGCGGCGAATTAGGGATTTGAGCAATCTGGGCACGGAAGGGGACGGTGGAGAAGAGAGATTTTGCAGGGCTGGAATTGGGGCCGCCAGATATTTCAATCCGAAACGTGGAAGCGCGAACTTATATTGTAGTCGTCCTTTTTTTGGGGGGGGGAGGGGGGTGGGTGGCTGGGTGCTACGCGTCCGTCCGACACACGCGACCACCCCGACAGGACTATGCTTCGGTGCCTTAAGGCACCTGCCTTTGTGTCCATGACATGTGGGCCCAACAGGTGGCTGGCCCGCATGTTAGTGACCCAAAGGCAGTTGCCTTTAAGGCACCGAAGCAGCGTCCACCCCGACACGACCCTGGTCTGCCTGGTGCGCCTACATTTGAGAATGCAAATGAATCTTCTTTCATTTGCAAACGAATCTGTATGTATTACCATGCCCGTGTTTTCCTTGCAATAATTAGTCATTCGAAACGAGATACTCCATCCGTTCACTTTTGTAAGTCGTTTCAGACAACTTAAAATGAACTGTTTTGCACATTGTCTGAAATGTCTTCAAGGTCTTATAAAAGTGAACAGAGGGAGTACTATAAATTAATTAATGAGGAGTTATTTGAAAAAAAATATCGAAACGGTACCCACGCTAACGTGGATTAGAGTGTGTGTCACATAATTAGTTATTTGAATTAGAGTGTGTCACGTAGTTAGTTATTTGAATTAGAGTGTGTGTCACGTAGCGATCTCCAATTCTAACGTGGATTTCGCATTTCACTGTATCCACGCTACTTTTTTAATACAAATTCATATGTATATGATGAACACCATGGTAGTGAGAAAACTTTTGGATGGATTCAAACATATGACCTACAAAATAGCACAACAAACTGAGTCAATGTAAACTTTTCGAAACTTAGTATGGCACGAATTCGAAATAATTACCCGTATGCCTGGTCCTCGGTTCAAATCTTACAATGTACACCGAATTGAAACATCGATATTAAGTCTCGTACTATGTACATTCAAACGTTGTTTTTAGCCCCCCCCCCCCCCGCACAAACGCTACATACTTCCTGTATCGGTCAATCTTCCTCCCCTAACCACCTTAGGAAGCTATCGGTTTCCAACACACGTTCATTCTTTCTCTCCATGTTTCGGTCTCTAAGTCTCTCAACTACACAACATTTTTTTCCACTCTATTACCAAATGTATTTACCTCACACACCCGCCATTGCACCCCATGCCGAGCTCTCTCTCTCTCCCCCCTCTCCCTCTCACCCTCTCGCGCTAAATACATGCATTTCCTATCTAGCCCCCAACCTCTCGTGCGCACGCACGCACGTTGTATATCTAGGTCACTCCCTCGAGACTGTCTCACTCTTTCTTCCGCACGGCGGGCCACACTCGCTCAATCTCGCTCTCTTTATCTGAGTCTCGTTTAACCTCATTTTCTTTCACACACAAATGATATATCTCCCTGTTCGGGCCTCGATCGACACACTCTATACTCTCTCACGCAGATTGTCTATCTAGGTCAGTCCATCCAAGCCGCCGCCACTCTTTCGACCTCATGGTGGGCCACCTCACTCAATCTCTCTCTCTCTCTCTCCGTATGTCTCGATTGACCTCGCTCTTTCTCGGACAAAAACGATATATCACCATGTTTGAGCCCAATTCGACCTATTCACATTGTATACTCTCTCACGCACATCATCTATCTAGGTCACTCTCTCCAACCCGTCTCACTCTTTAGATCGCACGGCGACCCTATGTGATCGGTTGACCTTGCTTCCTCCCACGCACAAAATATATCTACACGTCTGTGACTGGATCATCTCTCAAGCTCTATCTTACAGCCCTCACCCTTGCCAAAAAGCTCAATCGGACAATATCTCTCCAGAGCATATATATTTGTTCAATGAATGTCGGACCACACTCACTTTGTCTCTCTATCTATATGTCTCTCGATTGACCTCGCTTTCTCACACCGTATCTTCCACGCGTTGAAGCTACTACCTCTCCATCCCTCGCAAAGCCGGAGCTATTTACATTGCGAGGGGCACTCCAACCTTGGATTAATTTGTGTAGGCATTTATTCCGGTCGGTTTAGATTATATTTTCGTAGCATTCGGCCCACAACTACTCCAAACACCGTTGCAACCCACGCAACTCCCCTAGTTGATTTCCCTCTGGCTCGGTCATCGCTCTCTCGCACGTTCTTTCTCGCCTTCAACGTCGCACCATGGTATTATTGAAAAAACTATGTTGTTCTCTTTAATTATTATAAATAAGCTACAAAACTACACACCGATAGTCCACTTGGAATGGAACAAATTTCGACCCACAAATTAAAGTGCTACAAACTACACACCGAGGGGCCCACATGTCATGAAACAAATTTGGACCCATATACAAATTAAAAAATAAAGGACGAGGATCGAACATGCGACCGGCTTCAAGCCGCACGTCAATAGGCAACATACGTAGAATAGCAATGTTTGTTGTACCCCCTTTGTTCACATAATGTTTTTATATTACCATAGCCTAATTAATGGATAACATGTAATATTATTTTTAGTACTATTCGCCTTCACTTACTGGTGGGTTCCATGTGTGCTCTCTGTCTCTCCTCCCCTTCTGTGTTCAGACGCATGGGCAAACAGGAAGAACTCGCGGGCGATGTTGCCGTTGACCATATCTGGACGCGTTCACAAGTCACGGCACCAGTTTCACGTACTAGCAGCACTAGTCAGTGTGTACGTGCAATGCACATTAATTTGGAAGTATATTAAGTGCATGCGGATATGAACTACTAGGATATTATTTGCGTGTTGTCATGTGATTAGCACTATTTTTGGCATGAAATTAACTGCACGTAAACGTGTTGAGCGCTCGACATTGAAGCAGTCTAGGTCGTTGGATGACAAGGAATACATGTGGCTTGATGACGTTTTATATTTAATTTGATACGGCTCTAGCAGAACATTCAATCGATCAAACCATACATTTCGTTCAGTCTGACTCCGACTTTAAATTATACGACGATCGATATAAAATGAACGGAAATGATAAACGTTCGGATTTTAAGCATGGCAATCCGAACGTTTTTCATGGCAAATTTAGATTAAGCGGCGGCGGCGGGGGAGTCTCGCGGTGGGAAGCGGCTCCTCTGCCGTGCTCTGTGTGTCATCGGGCCACTGACCGACGGCGGCGGCGGCGTCTTGCGCCGTTGTTGGCGTACTCCTGGACGTTGGCCTAGCTTCAAGGAAGGCCAAAATGTTCTGGACTTCGGAGCGAGTCAACTGGCGGGAGGAGGCGACTGGCGTTGGTGCAAGGAAGCGGTCGACGGCGGCCATCCATGCCGCTGAGGGGGGCACTGGCACCCGCGCGGGGACAGGCGCTGTCAACGGCGCGGCGGAGACATTCGTGTGCACGGGCACCAGCACAGGCGCGCACGTCAGTGCACGCGCAGGCGCATGCGCTGGCAGGTGCACGGGCACCGGCACAGGCGTGCGCGTCAGTGCACGCGCAGGCGCATGCGCTGGCAGGTGCACGGGCGCGTGAAAGTCGGCGGGGACCTCGTGGAACCCCGTGGGATCAAGCTCGGCGACAATGTGTGGCTCCCAGCCCATCAATGCCACGGGGATGGGCGCTAGCGCAGTCGGGGCGACGGGAGCCGGAACGGGAGCGGGGACAGACGCGGTGTCTTCCCGCAAGGCCAGTTCAAGCTCGTCCCAAAGCGCCTTATGTTCTTGAGACTCCGGCTGGGTGTCTTCCTCAGGAAACTGGAACACTAAGGGCAGACCATCGTGATGCGGCATGGCGTACGTTTAGGTCAGGCTAGTTGGAGGTAGACGACAGGAGAATCAGAGAGGAAGAGAGAGGATTGTAGCGATACCGGGTAGTGCGGGGTTGATTTTAAACTGCGGCGCCGGCGACATTAAAAGTTGGAGCAGTTGGGACGACGGTGGGCGGCGGAGCCTGGTCAAAGGGCTCGCCTCCCGGTGAGCCTGCACAGCGGTCTGCTCGCACGCCTCCCTGACAGCCGGCGCAGCGGTCTGCTCGCACGCCTCCCGTCGACTCACACGCTTGCTCGGACGGCACCTGCCGATGAGAAGCGGGGACTCGTGGCGGCACGTAAACGCCCACGGTTTCAATAGTGAAAGCGTTCGCCTTAACGTGACAGGTCTTTGTTCCAAAATACCTTGGCTCTTCATTTGTGCAACTTGTCATAAGCAGCTTGTCTCAAATTGAAGAAAAAACTTACGAAGTAATATTTGTGCCATATCACGTGACCATGCTTAGTTTCAAGAATTTATGCTCACTTTTGGATTTTCTGAAATTTAAGATCCAGGATTCGAAATAATATCATAACCTGCATCATGCAATAAATTTTCAAGCCGTACATCTGTCCTGTTGTATTTCTTAAGAAAGGATTTGGTCAAACATTTTGCTTAGTTAGACTTCAGACAAGTTATATATGCAGAGTAAAAGGATAATCCCTCCGTACCAATGCATTGCCTGATATATTAACTCAAGTACTAGGCACGAACAAACGGGCTCAATTCTGTGCTCATCCTGGTGTAGTAGTAGTAGTACTAGGCAATGCAGTTGACGGGTGACCTTGATGAGCGGCGACCGAGGGAATTGAACCGTGCTCGGCACGGTAGGTAACGTTGTCTAGTTACTAAAGCATCCCTCCATTGTTCATCGGTAGTCATTATGGACCGGGGACATGAGGGGAATTTCCTAGGGCTGGAATTCTGGCCGCCAGATATTTCGACTTGAAACGCTGAGGCTCGACTGGTTGGGGTTGCCTAATGTGCGTACCACGCACGCCACCGAAGGACACGAGCCCGGTTTTTTTAGGATCAACACGAGCCAAGGTCTGGCTGGTACGCCGTTGGGTCCTACCATTCGAGAATACGAAAGGAACCTTTTAAATTGCCGAACGAATCTATGTGTATTACAATACCCGTATTTTCCTTGCAAATACTAATCTCAACGTGGTAATTGATTTATGACGAGTTGTTGAATTAGAGTGAGTTTGTGATATAGTGATCTCAACGTGGATTTCACATTTCATGGTATCCCTAGTAAGTTTTCCAATGCAAATTCAAATTTAAAAGATGAACAATATGGAGGTGAGAAAACTTTGTATGTATCAAGCATATGACCACACACACACACACACACAGACACACACGCACGAACACAACAACAATCCAATAAGTATAGTGCATCTATTTTTCCAAACCATGCATGTATAGACTCGAATTCAAAAATACTCCTTCTATTCCTAAATATTAGTCTTTTAGAGAGTTCAACAAGTGACTACATACGGAGCAAAATGAGTGAATCTAGACTCTAAAATATGTCTATATACATCCGTATGTGCCAGTCCATTTGAAGCCTCTAAAAAGACTAATATTTAGGAACAAAGGGAGTAAAATGTAAGACATCCATGGTCCTCAGTTCAATATTTAAAATGAACATGAAACAGAAACATGAATATTAAGTCTAGTACTACAGTACATGCAAATGTTGTGTTTAGGTGGAGCTATGATTGTCGGGGGTCAACCCCTCGACCTTAGATAAAATTGTGGAGCTCTGTTTAGGGTTGTTTAGATTATATTTGTCCCCACCCTTCCAACCACCAATTGGTTGTGCACCCCCACCCCTCCTCCCCGGGAGAATATCATGTGCCCCCATACCTTAGATGCTATATGCTGATACGAGTTGCTTGGAGCTTGTAGATCTGAGATATAGCAGCTCACATGATGTGTCTTAATATTTTTGCAGGAAACCTTGATGAGTTTGAGAATTGCACACAATTTGTACAAAAACTACTTAGATGCCCTTTGATCCCATATCCAACGACCTCGAAGCTCGTATCACCGTAGCATCTAAGATGAAGGAGGACATCATATTCTCCAGTATGTAAGAATATCATGTGCTACCACACCTTAGATGCTTTGGTGATACAAGCTCTTCGGAGGCGTTGGATTTGTGACCCAACACCTCCTCGGTGGTTTGAAAGTTTTTTGCAGAAAAGCCCCAAAAGAGTTCGGCCACTGCTTACAAGCACAAAGACTGCTCAGATGCCATTGGATCTCAGATCAAATGACCTCCAAGCTCATATCACCGTAGCATCCAAGCTGTGATAGCACCTTATGTTTTCTCGCACGGGAGAGTATGAGGTGCTCCCGCACCGTAGATTCTATGGTGATACGAGTTCACTGAGATCTAACGGCCCACAGTAGGAGGTTTGAATGTTTTTGCAATATACGGCTGACAGAGTTTGGGAAATGCGCAGAAAGTACAAGTACTATGCATGTGCCATCTGATCACTGATCATACGACCTAGATGCTCATATCACCTTAGCGGGTAATTAAGCTACGGGGAGCACCTAATATGAGCACCGAGGAGCCGTTGGATCGAAGATGCAGCGGCACACACGAGGCCTGAATGTTTTATTTGCAAAAAAAACCTTTGGAGAGTTTGGAAATTGCACATAATTACAAAGACTACTCCCAAGCCATTGGATCTCACTTCCAACGGTGTAAAAACTCGTATCACCATAGTATCTAAGCTGCGGGGTGGATGTGATATTCTATGCCGCTGTCATTTTTGTTCGTAAACTTGCAAAATACGTGTAACTCATGCCGTTACTTGTCTAACCGTGCAAAGTGTTTGTTCAGAAAAACCATCCTACACTGAAATATCGGAACAACACACGGGGGTCCCACTTGTCATTAATCAAATTTGGACCTAAAACTAACAAATCTGAAAGACGAGATTCGAACTGGCAACCTGGACTACAAAGCGGAAGTCAATAGCCTGAAAAAACGAATGGTTGTTGGCTTTGTCCCATAACTTGATTTTATACAGTACTTGCGTTGAGTAGAGTAGAGGGAGTGCCTCGTCAACACGTGCATGACCGTTGTCTCACTTACTGGTGGGTCCCAGGTCTACGATCTCAATCCCTCTTCTCTCCATCGTCTAACCTTTGCACGGGCACACACGAAGAGCGGCGCTAGCTTGCCGTGGTGTTATTACAACTAAAAAAAAGCTTGGAAAATAGAAGAATCGCCTAGAACAAGAGACGTTGTGGCTGGTCGAGACGGAGCTAACCACATCTATCCTCCGTGCCACGTTTGCATGATGAAGCTGTGTGGCTAGTGGGGTGTTTTCGACCGACTGGCTGGGTCCCGAGGTCGAACCACAGGTACTACGTCTGATATAGTATATTTTTACACGCACATTTCCTCCGTGCAGAGACGTGGCACACCCTACCGCGCGGTTTCGGGGTCCTCCCAGGTGGTGCACGCATATATTCTTCCTGACGTGGGACGCCCTACCGCGCGTTTTCTGGGTCCTCCTCGGTCGTAGCGCCAAAGCAAGTAAATGAGTCATCAAATCACGAAAGTCCACCTTTCCCGCCGAGTACATCAGTGAAGCACGGTGGCTAGCTAGTTGGGCTAGTTCGACCGATTAGCTAGGCCGCTGCCACATTTGTTTTTTCACCCCTTTTTTATCTACTTGCCGGCAGGTAAATTTAAATATCCACCGCGGCGTTGCTCTGGTGTTTGGGTGCGGTAGGATTTTTAATTTTTTGATTGACGGGAGCAGGCGCAGCAGGATTTTTAATTTTTTGATTGACGGGAGCAGGCGCGGCAGCAATTAGTCACGATGACTCCGCCTGTAAAAACCCACTGCTCCCTGATGTGAGAAGTCGTCGACTGGTGTTTTACCGTGGTGAAAACCAAAAGATTCCCCGCTCCCTTCGCCTTCCCGTAGATTGCATTGCCTTTCAGCCGTTTCGCCCCCTTTGCTTCCTCTCCCCATTGCTTCTACCTGGTGCCATGGCGGCGCAGCAGATCACGGAGTCCGAGGTGAGGCGCCTAACACAGGAGCTCCATGCCAAGGATGTGGAGCTCAGGGCCAAGGACGTGGAGCTCGGTGAGCTCAAGGAGGAGAGGAGTGCCAATGTCCTCCGTTATGTGCGGGAGTTCACGGAGCTTCAAAAGTGGCAGGCGTCCACCAAAAAGATGCTCAAGGCGTCGGCGGCGTTGCCGCAGAAAGCGGGAGATACGATAGGCCGTCAGGGGAGCCGGCTGGAGCGCGAGCGGGCTGATCGTGACGAGGTCCAGGATCGCCTCAGCCACTTGGTGAACCAAGTTGCCACGCACGTGTTGCGGCTGCGCGATGCCTACCGTCGTGCCAGCGCAACGATGCCGACCGTCGGGCTAAACCCGTTCGACCACCCGGTCGACTTCAACGAGCTGCGGCTTCCTGACCTGGTCTCCTTCTTCACCTATATCTCCGAGGAGCTTAGCTGTCTCCGTGCGATGGTGGGGGCTGAGCTGGACAAGGAGGGGTTGTGGGCTGCCGTCGCCGTTGCCGGGCGAATCCTTTCAGGGCTCCGTCACCGGAATCCATTCGTGCCATTGGACGCCGTCTTTGACGAGCTGGCTCCCGTCGATCGGGAGCGGGCTCTGCGGGCGGTTGCACCCTGCATCACCAACGTTGTGCGCCTCGAGAAGCAGAGGGACTTCGGTGGTGTTTAGGCGCCCTCTGCATGGGCATGTCCATGTCTCGGCGCAACATGACCGTTGGATCAAACTCAGACGGTGCAGATCAGTCACTGTAGCACAAAGCGTGTGGGTGTGTTTGGTTGCATTCTCATCTCAATATAGTTGTTTCCTCTTCGTGTATTTTTGTCAACCTACTAGTGTGGACTCATGCACCCTTCATGCACTCTGCCAAACACCCAAAAGTGGGTCGAGAAGGGAACATCTGCTCCCATCCCGTGTACCCTTCATACACCCTGCCTAACACTATTCGTGCTTCATATGGTTCATGTTTTGTGGAGTACTGTAGCACCGTACTCTCCGTGCGCCGTGGACCTGGTTCTGTTAACATTGATCTCACCGTTCATTCTCGACCGGACAGTCGAAAAAGCGGTACTATGTTACATATAGGAGTAGTTGACATGCACACAACATCATTTGTTATCGTCATATCTTACTACACTAGCAACAAGATTGTGTAGTACTGACGTATGAACCACTGCACATGCCTAGTAGTAGGAGCACTGTGTATGTTCAAGTGGCTGCCGTGTTTCGCACTCCTCCATCGTAAGAGTGGAAATGCTTGCTGTAATCATTTTTTTCTTCAGAAAAACAGTGGACACGCTCTACCGTGCGGATCCTCCTCCAGCCATGCACTAAATTACTTACTTTCGCCGACGTGTGGGACAGCCAGCACCTGGGTCCACCAACCATGCACTAAATTACTCCGTAGTAGAGTGACGGTAGACTACCCCGATCGAACTGCCGCAGTAATGCCCAGTGAGCCGTCAAATCACAAAACCCCCTCCTTTCCAGCAGTAAGTTGGACGGACGAAGCAACCATCATTTCACTCTTCTCTCTCAGCTTCCTCTCTTGAAGAAAACCCCCACTCGCTTCGCTTCTCCCTCATCTCGTTCCTCCTTTCACTCTTCTCTCTCAGCTTCCTCTCTTGGATGGACGCTGGAGCACCGGCCGATGTGATGTCTATGGCTCTGGCCAAAACCGTCGAGGCTCGTGGTACGAAGAAGCGCAAGCACCCCGCCGAGACTACCGCAGACAAGCTCAAAGCCATCGCCCTGTCCAAGCCCCCCTCTCCGGGATCCCTCATTAAGCAAGTCCAGGTAATGTCTCTTGTTGACGATCTTTTTCTCGATCTTGATCGTGTTTTTTCATCTAACACGCAGTACTAGTACTGGTAGTACAACTTTCTGGGTGATCTAGCATGTGATTTTAGTGTGCCAAATGACGGTTCTAAATTCCTCTTTTGACCAAAACATGCGAGAGGTTGACACTGATTTCTTATAGATTACTTTCAACTACTCCCTCTGTCCCAAATTTCTTGTCTTAGATTTGTCTAGATATGGATGTATCTAATACTAAAATGTGACTTGATACATCCGTATCTAGACAAATCTAAGACAAGAATTTTGGGACGGAGGGAGTACTTTATGAACATCAATGCTACCTTTTAAGAGGGTATATTTGCCTCAGTAACTTGTGTTATGGATATTGCATGTAATCCCTCTGCTCTCATGCCTTTGAAGACATGTTCTAGTGTCTTCGTTCACTCATTTCTGTGCGTATATGTAGTCATATATGGAGTATAATATCGAAAATCATCTTATATTTCTGAACGGAGGTAGTAATAAAATATGGTTTCTGTTTGAATTAGAGCCAGGTCCGCGGTGGAGATGAAGTTCTCAAAGTCATGCCGTGTGAACTGGAAGACCTGATGATGAGTTCTACTGCTGAACTATCTAGCTGCTGTGTCCTTGTCGCCACGTGTCCTGAACTAGTGTTTTCCTGTAGCATTGTTGTCAGGCGTGTTCTCGAGGCTGTACTTGACCACAACAATTTCCTGGCTGTGCCTTCGATTACGAAGGGTGTGGTTCTTGTAAAGCTTCCCAACAAATCTGATGCGGCCTGTCTTCATCATCATGTTTATGAGTGGAAAGACCACTGTGTTTGGTTCTCCAAGGTTGACAAGATGGTGATGGTGCATGTAAACATCTCACACGAAGTCCATGGCCTAGTCAGTTATGCGGGGTTCATCCCGTAGGTCGGTGGCAAGAAATAGTCTGCAGAGTTTATTAGTGCAACTTTGCTTGTCTGTAGTAAGTACTATTGTTCAGTACTTGATTTGTGTTTGTGAAACCTGTATTGTTTATTAGTACTACCGCTTTTGGTGTGTGAATGGTCTATGTTAATGTCTATGTTAATGTCCGTCCACTCAATTCAGTCTGTATATTTTGAAGTATCCAGATCATATTTTTTGTGAGGACGGTTTATCTTTTATGGTTACACTCCAATATCTGTTGTAGCGACCAGACCTCAAACAGTCTGTGCTGCTGTGCACCAGTGTCATCCCTGGATCAGTAATGCTGACACGCACAGTACAAATGGAGGATTTATAACAGAGTAGCAATCACACACTTATTACAACGAGTATCTCAAAAGAGAATAAGTATGATAAATATGGCTTAAGGCCATCTAAATACGATAACAGCGGAAGACTTGGAAGATAGGTGAGTCCATCAACTCCAACGGCATCACTGAGTATAAGACCACGACCTAAGGCACCTTACTCGTTGTCTGAAAAGTCTGCAACATGAAACTTTGCAGCCTGAAACGGGTCAGCACATGGAATATGCTGGCAATGTAACACATAGAGAGTAATGAACATAATAATGCTATACTACATGCATATATGGCTGGTAGAAAGCTCTATGGTTACAGTTTTGCGAAAAGCCAATTTTTCCCTAAGGCAAAGGAATAAGTTTTATTTAACTATCATGGTGGTTGTTAAACATTGAGAATGGTTGATAGCATTCTCAATCCCAATTAAGTATCATCATTAACCCAACAAAATTAATTAAAATAACATGGTGATGAGATTCACATGATAGTCCAAGTACTAGATACTCAAGATGTCCATAACCGGGGACACGGCTAACCATGATTAGTTTATACACTCTGCAGAGGTTTGTGCACTTTTCCCCACAAGAATCGATCGCCTCCGCTTGATTCTCGCACTACATGATGTTTGAGAAACGGATGACCGAGACACAGTCTTTCAGAAGCGTTAACTCTCTACTCCGGTAGACAGTACCACCTACATCCCCTACATCCACTAGTCTACCTCTTCAAGAGCTCACACAACTTAATCAACTATGCTAGAGCCCATAATAGCTTGTGGCTGCACACGGAAGTTTCTAGCATGAATAATCTCATGATCCCTTTGAGCCTGGGTGGCGGTCCTTAGAAAAACAGGCAATCCTGGAATACCCAGGTACCTCAATCCACCCAGATGTGAGTTTTAGTTGCCACCTTAAGTTTAACCATATATTAACAATCTCACATCTGTCATGGATACACTCAAACCCAATCCACGTCTACTAGCATAGCATAGCAATATAAGCAAACGTAGAAGTAACTCCCAAGGGTTTGGTAATAAAACAGGTAATAGGTACTACCTCAACTACTTCCCAATTCCCACAATTTAATTAGATCCTAACCATGCAATGTTTGAGGATTTGTCTAATGCAATAAAACTGGGTAGTAAAATAGGTATGATCAAAGTGTTACTTGCCTTGCTGATGATCCGTGAAACTTAGGGATTCGAAGTAGCAAGCGGCGCACTCCGGGTACTCTATCGCAAACAAACAAGCATACAATAAGCACTCATCAAATGCACAGGTAAAACTCAAATAAAAGATCTAACCAGAAAATTCAACTTAAGAACCCCGGTTTGCAAAAAGAAAAAAATCGAACAAAGCAACGAAAGTCAAACGGCGAAAGAAACAAGCTTCGTTTACTAATCTGGATCTAGGTCAAATTTTACAGTAGCAAAAACTTGTTTGAGTAGGTTAAACGGAAAGAGAATTTCGAGACGAAACTCTAGGTGCTTGAATCGCCTGATTCCGATAAACGAGCGAAAAGATAAACCAGAACGAAAATCTGATCAGAGATCGCGATCTGGAATAATCGTGGAAAAACCGACGAAAAAGAAAACTGACGAACAGTTAAACGAACGGACGTTCGTTAGCTGCGACAAACCGACGAACACGTTCGTTAAAACGAATGGATCGGTGAACGTTCACTAATTAACTAAACCGAAAAAAAGAAACCGATCTATTTAAAAAAACGAGGGTTTCGAAAAAACTAAACCGAACGTTTTTTTAAAAAAACCGGCTCGGCGGCGGCGGCTCGGCTACCTCGTCAGGGCAACTTCGGCGGGGCTCGGGACGGGCTCCGGCGGGGTCGGACGGGGGCGGCGAGGCTCGGGGCGACGAGACGGGGCGTCGGCGGCGGCGTACGGGCTCCGGGGCAACGGCGTCTTCGGCGGCGGCGTCGGGCGATCCTGGCGGCGGGGAGGGGTGCGGGTCGGGGCGGCGGGGTGAGGAGAGAGGGCGACGGGGCCGGGGTATATAAGGAGGGGGGCTGCCTTGGGAAGGGGGCGACGGCGGCGGCGTCGTGGCCGTGCGGGACACGGGCGGCGGCTCCGTCTCCAGGTGGGAGACGACAGCGGCTGGGCTGGGCCGCGCGGGGGAGCTGGGCTGTCGGCTGGGCTTCGGCCTAGTCGGCGCGCTCGGGATTTTTTTTTAAAATAATATTCCGCTGAACTAAAAAAATTCGTAGAAAAATAAATAAAAATCCAAAAATGCCAAAACAAATTTTCACCGTCTAATTAAAATAATTAGAACGACGCGAACATTTTCTTGGCCCTAAAAATGCAGTTTTTAAAACATGCAATTTTTCTAATGCAATTAAAATTGCAAAAAAAATCCGAATAAAATCAAATATTTGATTTTAATATTTTTCCTCCAATATTTCAATTATTTTGGAGAAGTCATAGTTTCTCCTCTCATTTATTTTAATATGAAATATTTTTCGGAGGGAAAAATTATTAAAACCAAAAATCCTCGTTTTATTATTTGATAAAAATCAAATATGAAAACCGGGAAAAATCCCCAACTCTCTCCGAGGTTCCTTGAGTTGCTTTGGATTTTTTTCGAGGATTTGCCGAAATGCAATAAAATATGCTATGCAATGATGATCTAATGTATAACTTTCCAAATTGAAAACTTGGGATGTTACAAACCTACCCCCTTAAGATGAATCTCGCCCTCGAGATTCGGTTTGGCTAGAAAATAGGTGAGAGTGGTTCTTCCGTAGATCTTCCTCTCGCTCCCATGTGGCTTCATCTTCAGTGTGGTGACTCCACTGAACTTTGCAGAACTTGATAACCTTGCTGCGGGTGACTCGGCTGGCATACTCAAGAATCTTAACTGGTTTCTCCTCACAGGTCAAATCACTTTCCAACTGAATCGCTTCCAGTGGCACTGTATCTCTCAGTGGGATCTCAGCCATCTCTGCGTGGCACCTCTTCAACTGGGAAACGTGAAATACATCATGGACTCCTGACAATCCTTCAGGCAATTCCAGCTTGTAAGCAACTTCTCCCATACGCCCCAAAACTCTGTATGGTCCGACAAAACGTGGCGCTAACTTTCCTTTAACTCCAAAGTGCTTCACTCCTCGAAGTGGTGATACTCGTAGGTAAACTCTCTCTCCAACTTCGTGAGCTGTCTCCTTACGTTTAGAATCCGCATAACTCTTCTGCCTGGACTGGGCTACCTTGAGCCTATCGCGAATCAACTTCACTTTCTGTTCTGATTCCTTAATAAAGTCTGGTCCAAACAACTGGCGGTCTCCAACTTCGTCCTATAACAATGGTGTTCTACACCTCCTTCCATATAAAGCTTCGAAAGGGGCCATCTTCAAACTGGTTTGATAACTGTTGTTGTAAGAAAACTTTGCATATGGCAAATTGTCGTCCCAACTAGATCCATAATCTAGCGCACAAGCTCTCAGCATATCCTCCAAAATCTGATTGACTCTCTCGATCTGTCCATCTGTCTGTGGGTGAAAAGCTGTACTGAATTCTAGCCTGGTTCCCAAAGTTTCATGTAACTGATTCCAAAACTTCGAGGTAAACTGGGTTCCTCTATCTGATACAATGGTCCTCGGAACTCCATGCAAACATACGATTCTGGTCATGTATATCTTTGCCAACTTAGCACTGGTGTAAGTGGTCTTCACTGGGATGAAATGAGCTACTTTCGTCAAACGATCGACTACAACCCATATTGAGTCATAGCCTGAACGAGTCCTGGGCAATCCCGTGATAAAATCCATGCCTAGTTTATCCCACTTCCATTCGGGTATCGGCAATGGCTGTAGCAATCCTGCTGGCTTCTGATGCTCTGCCTTCACTCTCTGACATACATCACAAACTGCTACATACTCCGCAATATCCTTCTTCATTCCGGTCCACCAGAAAGTATCCTTCAAACCCAAATACATCTTGGTATTTCCTGGGTGAATCGAATACGGTGAATCATGGGCCTCTTGCAAGATCAACTTCCTGATCTCCGGATCATTAGGCACATAAACGCGGTCCTCAAACCATAAGGTATCGTGCTCATCCTCACGAAATCCCTTGGCTTTTCCTTTACTCATTCTTTCCTTTATCTCTGCAATCTCCTTGTCTGTCTTTTGAGCTTCCCTGATCCTTTCCATCAAGGTAGACTGAATCTCCAACGTTGCTACGTAACCTCTCGGTACTATCTCCAAACATAGCTCGCGAAGATCCTCGGCTAATACTTTCGGTAACTCTCCGGTCATGAGTGTGTTGACATGACTCTTGCGGCTCAACGCGTCTGCTACTACGTTAGCCTTTCTGGGGTGATAATGCAATCTCATATCATAATCCTTTATGAGTTCCAACCATCTCCTTTGCCTGAGATTCAACTCCTTTTGCGTGAAAATGTACTTCAAACTCTTGTGATCCGTGTACACCTCACAGTGATTTCCGATGAGAAAATGTCTCCATGTCTTCAACGCATGCACTACGGCTGCTAACTCCAGATCATGCGTGGCATAATTCTTCTCATGGGGTTTAAGTTGCCGTGAAGCATATGAAACAACTCTTCCTTCCTGCATAAGCACTGCTCCAAGTCCTCGACGAGAAGCGTCGCAATAAACTTCATAATCCTCGCGTTGGTCTGGCAGAATCAACACTGGTGATGTAACCAAACGTTTCTTCAACTCCTGAAAACTAGCTTCACAATACTCAGTCCAATTGAACTTGGTGTCCTTCTTTAACAGCTCTGTCATGGGTTTAGCAATCTTCGAGAAATTCTCAATGAACCTCCGGTAGTATCCTGCAAGTCCAAGAAAACTCCGAATCTCTCCAACTGACGTGGGTGCTTCCCAGCTTGTTACTGTGTCAACTTTGGCGGGGTCTACTGCTATTCCTTCTCCGGATATAACATGTCCGAGGAATCCAACTTCCTTCAGCCAAAACTCACATTTGCTGAACTTGGCGTATAACTGTTGTTCCCTGAGCTTCTCAAGTACCAAACGCAAATGCTCCTTATGCTCCTCTTCATTCTTTGAGTAGACCAAAATATCATCAATGAACACCACGACGAACTTATCCAAAAACTCCATAAACACTTTGTTCATCAGGTTCATGAAATAGGCAGGTGCGTTAGTCAGACCAAATGACATAACGGTATACTCATACAGCCCATACCTGGTGGTAAAAGCCGTCTTAGGTATATCCTGCTCTCGAATCTTTAACTGATGGTATCCTGATCGTAGATCGATCTTGGAAAATACCTTAGCTCCTTGTAAGCGGTCAAACAAATCATTGATCATCGGCAGTGGGTACTTATTTTTGATGGTCACTTCATTCAATCCACGATCATCAACAACCATCCTCAACGATCCATCTTTCTTCTCCACTAGAAGTACGAGTGATCCCCAAGGTGACGAACTTGGGCGAATATAGCCTTTATCCAGTAACTCCTTAATCTGCTTCTTAATTTCCTCCAAATCTTTTGCGGGCATCCTGTACGGTCTCTTAGATATTGGCCCTGTGCCTGGCAAAAGTTCAATCAGAAACTCAATGTCTCTATCCGGTGGCATGCCTGGCAACTCTTCTGGAAATACGTCAGGGAAATCCTTCACCACTGGTACTTCCTCCTGTACAACTCCTGATAAGGAATTCACCTGAGTCCTCTTCGGCATATGCCGGGATACATACTTAATCCTTCTTCCTTCTGGGGTGGTAAGCAAAATCGTCTTACTGGCGCACTCAATGTTCCCTCCATACTTTGATAACAAATCCATGCCTAATATCACATCCAATCCTTGCGATTCCAGTACTATTAGGTCCGAGGGAAACACGTAGTTACCAATCCTTAATGGTAACCGATCACACCATAAACTAGCCATATACTCTGCTCCTGGCGAGGTTACTAACATGGGTGACCTAAGGGCTTGGGTTGGCAGTTTATACTTATCCACAAATCCCCTTGATATGTATGAATGTGATGCACCAGTATAAAAAAGAACGAGTGCAGTAAATGACTTAACCAAAAACTTACCTATTACTGCATCTGGCTGAGCTGCTACCTCCTCCACGCTAACGTGGTTCACATGTCCTTTGTTGAAAGGGTTCGGCTTCTTCCCAGAGCTTCCATTGCCATTTCCATTCTAGGCTTCAGGGCATTCAGTTGCATAATGTCCAGTCTTCTGGCACTTGAAACAAGTAACGTGACTTAGATCCCTCTTGGCTGGGGTAGATGGGTTATTACGGTTCTGCCCGTTGCTTCCTCCATTCCCATTACCATTCTTGGGGCCATTATGGTTGTGCGAACTACCTCCTCCATGGGTATGCTGAAACTGTCCTCCCAATTTCGGGGCAAAACGTGGCTTCTGCTGAGCTCCAGAATTGTACTTCCCTTGTCCATACTTCCTCTTACGGTTTTCAATCTGCTGCTGCTTCCCTTCAATCATGAGTGCTCTATCTACCAACTCCTAGTAGTTGTTGGAGGTTGCTACCATCAGCTGCATGCTCAGCTCATCATTCAGTCCTTCCAGAAACTTCTCCTGCTTGGCTGCATCTGTAGCAACGTCATCTGGAGCATAACGTGCTAACCTACTAAATTCCTCCACATACTGGCCTACGGTGCGTCCTCCTTGGCATAGGTTGCGAAACTCATGCTTCTTCATAGCCATAGCTCCTGCTGAAACATGGGCAGTACGGAAAGCTTGCTGAAATTGGTCCCATGTGACAGTGTCAATAGGGTGTGTGGCTGTGTAATTCTCCCACCATGATGCTGCGGGTCCATCAAGCTGATGTGCCGCAAAACACACTCTCTCCGCATCTATGCATCCTGCAGTGGTCAACTCCCTTCCAACTTTGCGGAGCCAATCATCCGCAACAATTGGTTCGGTGCTGCTGGAAAACACCGGCGGATTTAGCCTCAAGAAACGGGCTAAGTGATCAACAGGTGGTGGTGGTGGGTTGTGTTGTTGCCTTGGTTCTGTACTAACACTTGCATCAGGGCATTCTGCTGCTGAATCAACTGAGTGATCTCCGGTGGGAAAACAAATCCGGTGTCGCATCTCGGAGGCATCTGATAGGTTTAGAAAAGATGAGAATTTAGAATAGAATGAGGTCTAGAGAGAAAACACTTCCATATGCTCATGAGACAAACACAATCAACATCACTCAATCAATTCAAACAAGGCATACAATCGATCTAACTATCGTTACAAAAGTGCTCAGACTATACTATTTACATGGGGGAATACTACTACTGATATGGTGGTGTACTAGAAATTTTGATCGGTCGAAGACTCCATGATATCTGCTCCAGCTTCATCAACAAAGTCATCTTCACTGGGGTCTGAGTCGGTGTCGTCGATGATGATGTGGTTATCCGGGCAAGTAGAATCGTCGTCTTGTCCTCCAGGTGCTGGGTCTCCCATGAATACTCCGATCTTCTGTATCAGGTCGCCGTTCTTCCTCACTAGTGCGACGATTTCCTCCATATAATCCTCGCGTGTAGCCTTGAGTTCTTCCTCCAACTCCGTGATCTTGGTCAATGCCTTCTTCAGTTCTATCATGTCTGCACACATTTGGTTCTCCTGGCGACGAATGTGTTGGTTTTGCTCCTGGATGAAAGCTGCAATTGATCCATCCTTCTTGGTGCTGATCATCTCCCATTGCTCATCTCGGCTTCCACAAATCTGATAGATAGTATCCTTAAGCTCCTTGCGGTAGACTTCTCCAATGCGTCCCATAGAGATGTGGGCTGCCATGCTCTTCCCTAAACTCCAGGTTGGTGCATCAAAGGAAAACTCTATAGGTTCAGTGACTGGCATGAACGTCCTTCCTGGAACTTGAACTTGAATCTTCCAGCGCTCCTCTTATGGTAGTGTGGCGTTGTAGGTTCCAGTGAAGCTGGGTATTCTGATGTTCAGGTACTTAGTGACTTCCTTCAAGTGTCGTCCAAAAGGTGTCCCTTCATCCGGTTGCATGAACTTGTTCCTTGCATCCGCCATTCCTAAAAGAGTAGAAAGTGGAGAGGAGTCAGAAATGAGAAGAGAGTAGTGTTCTAGGGTTTAAGCTTAGTGGTCGTGTCCTACAGTCAGCGTGTGCTCTGATACCACCTTTGTAGCGACCAGACCTCAAACAGTCTGTGCTGCTGTGCACCAGTGTCATCCCTGGATCAGTAATGCTGACACGCACAGTACAAATGGAGGATTTATAACAGAGTAGCAATCACACACTTATTACAACGAGTATCTCAAAAGAGAATAAGTATGATAAATATGGCTTAAGGCCATCTAAATACGATAACAGCGGAAGACTTGGAAGATAAGTGAGTCCATCAACTCCAACGGCATCACTGAGTATAAGACCACGACCTAAGGCACCTTACTCGTTGTCTGAAAAGTCTGCAACATGAAACGTTGCAGCCTGAAACGGGTCAGCACATGGAATATGCTGGCAATGTAACACATAGAGAGTAATGAACATAATAATGCTATACTACATGCATATATGGCTGGTAGAAAGCTCTATGGTTGCAGTTTTGCGAAAAGCCAATTTTTCCCTAAGGCAAAGGAATAAATTTTATTTAACTATCATGGTGGTTGTTAAACATTGAGAATGGTTGATAGCATTCTCAATCCCAATTAAGTATCATCATTAACCCAACAAAATTAATTAAAATAACATGGTGATGAGATTCACATGATAGTCCAAGTACTAGATACTCAAGATGTCCATAACCGGGGACACGGCTAACCATGATTAGTTTATACACTCTGCAGAGGTTTGTGCACTTTT
Organism: Aegilops tauschii subsp. strangulata; assembly: GCF_002575655.3. NCBI lineage: Eukaryota > Viridiplantae > Streptophyta > Magnoliopsida > Poales > Poaceae > Aegilops > Aegilops tauschii. The sequence continues at coordinate 163,967,643 of NC_053041.3, read as the reverse complement.
CCCCACAAGAATCGATCGCCTCCGCTTGATTCTCGCACTACATGATGTTTGAGAAACGGATGATCGAGACACAGTCTTTCAGAAGCGTTAACTCTCTACTCCGGTAGACAGTACCACCTACATCCCCTACATCTGCTAGTCTACCTCTTCAAGAGCTCACACAACTTAATCAACTATGCTAGAGCCCATAATAGCTTGTGGCTGCACACGGAAGTTTCTAGCATGAATAATCTCATGATCCCTTTGAGCCTGGGTGGCGGTCCTTAGAAAAACAGGCAATCCTGGAATACCCAGGTACCTCAATCCACCCAGATGTGAGTTTTAGTTGCCACCTTAAGTTTAACCATATATTAACAATCTCACATCTGTCATGGATACACTCAAACCCAATCCACGTCTACTAGCATAGCATAGCAATATAAGCAAACGTAGAAGTAACTCCCAAGGGTTTGGTAATAAAACAGGTAATAGGTACTACCTCAACTACTTCCCAATTCCCACAATTTAATTAGATCCTAACCATGCAATGTTTGAGGATTTGTCTAATGCAATAAAACTGGGTAGTAAAAGAGGTATGATCAAAGTGTTACTTGCCTTGCTGATGATCCGTGAAACTTAGGGATTTGAAGTAGCAAGCGGCGCACTCCGGGTACTCTATCGCAAGCAAACAAGCATACAATAAGCACTCATCAAATGCACAGGTAAAACTCAAATAAAAGATCTAACCAGAAAATTCAACTTAAGAACCCCGGTTTGCAAAAAGAAACAAATCGAACAAAGCAACGAAAGTCAAACGGCGAAAGAAACAAGCTTCGTTTACTAATCTGGATCTAGGTCAAATTTTACAGTAGAAAAAACTTGTTTGAGTAGGTTAAACGGAAAGAGAATTTCGAGACGAAACTCTAGGCGCTTGAATCGCCTGATTCCGATAAACGAGCGAAAAGATAAACCAGAACGAAAATCTGATCAGAGATCGCGATATGGAATAATCGCGGAAAAACCGACGAAAAAGAAAACTGACGAACAGTTAAACGAACGGACGTTCGTTAGCTGCGACAAACCGACGAACACGTTCGTTAAAACGAACGGATCGGTGAACGTTCACTAATTAACTAAACCGAAAAAAATAAACCGATCTATTTAAAAAACGAGGGTTTCGAAAAAACTAAACCGAACGTTTTTTTTTTGAAAAAAACCGGCTCGGCGGCGGCGGCTTGGCTACCTCGTCAGGGCAACTCCGGTGGGGCTCGGGACGGGCTCCGGCGGGGTCGGACGGGGGCGGCGAGGCTCGGGGCGACGTCGGGGCGGCAAGACGGGGCGTCGGCGGCGGCGTACGGGCTCCGGGGCGGCGGCGTCTTCGGCGGCGGCGTCGGGCGCTCCTGGCGGCGGGGACGGGTGCGGGTCGGGGCGGCGGGGTGAGGAGAGAGGGCGGCGGGGCCGGGGTATATAAGGAGGGGGCTGCCTTGGGGAAGGGGGCGACGGCGGCGGCGTCGTGGCCGTGCGGGACACGGGCGGCGGCTCCGTCTTCAGGTGGGAGACGACAGCGGCTGGGCTGGGCCGTGCGGGGGAACTGGGCCGTCGGCCGGGCTTCGGCCCAGTCGGCGCGCTCGGGATTTTTTTTTAAATAATATTCCGCCGAACTAAAAAAAATTCGTAGAAAAATAAATAAAAATCCAAAAATGCCAAAACAAATTTTCACCGTCTAATTAAAATAATTAGAACGACGTGAACATTTTCTTGGCCCTAAAAATGCAGTTTTTAAAACGTGCAATTTTCTAATGCAATTAAAATTGCAAATAAAATCCGAATAAAGTCAAATATTTGATTTTAATATTTTTGCTCCAATATTTCAATTATTTTTGAGAAGTCATATTTTATCCTCTCATTTATTTTAATATGAAATATTTTTCGGAGGGAAAAATTATTAAAACAAAAAATCCTCATTTTATTAATTGATAAAAATAAAATATGAAAACCGGGAAAAATCCCCAACTCTCTCTCCGAGGGTCCTTGAGTTGCTTAGGATTTTTTTTGAGGATTTGCCGAAATGCAATAAAATATGCTATGCAATGATGATCTAATGTATAACATTCCAAATTGAAAATTTGGGATGTTACATCTGTATGCATTGCAGGGTTTATCGCACCCACTAGGATTTCCAGTCCCATGGATGTTCGGTCCATACGATTTGTCACGACCTTTGGACTGTCCTGCTTGTGGGAGTAGGCGGGGCCCCTGCATGCCACGCGTAGTTGGACGATCAATCGTCTGTTTAGTACTTCAACATACTGATTTCCTGGTAAGGATTCTCTCGTGTCACATCAAGTAAATCTTATTGATTTACTGTCTAAATCTTATTGATTTAATGTCATGTTTTCTTTCTTTTCCTGCAATTTTACGATGCAGGTTTTGCCATGTGACATTCATCACAGAATAAACCGTTTGGTTTGCTCTACGATGGCTATTTTTGCAGGTTTCACTTCTTATGTCGTGTCAGTAACGAAGGCACTGTCCATCACTTATATTACTGGAAAAAATTGGATCAGTCTGTTGTCTGAGTACAAGCTGAATCCCTATGATGAACTGCAGTTTGGTTTAACAAAAATGCCACAATTAGTCCTTCTCGCATTTAAAAGAAATGAAGAAAAAAACTGGATCACGGTCACGGATCCTAGTCAAGTTAGAAAGCTGATCATAGAAGACCAAACACGATCGCCGCTGTCTCGCACAGATCGAGCACCGGCAGTTGCTCTAGCACTGACAGCGGCAGCAGCTCAGTCTGATCCAGCTATGGATTGGGCACCGACCGCGTCAGCGGATCAGTCTGATCTACCGGAGGATCGGGCATCGACACCGGCACCTGCTCCGACACCGGCACCAGCTCTACAAGGAGCACCATCTCCGGCAGCAGTAGCGGCTTCGGAACCTGCACCAACACTTGCACTTGCATCTGCTCCGGCTCGTGCAGTTGCAACGGCAACAGACTGGGCTGCAGTTCGCACTTCAAATACCAAAGTCCTTACAAAAACCGACATGTCCACCTTCTTGGTAAGCATTGGCCGCCCAAGTGCTTCGTTCTTTTTTCTTTCCATGTTGTTTCACATGATTCACTGTGTTGATCTAACTGTTTGGGTATGTCTTCTTGTTTGCAAACAGAGAATTCCTAGCAACGAGGGAGTCGTTCAACAATCCGGGCGACCGCGGCCAAGTTTCTCTTACCATGCGCAGCCTTGGTGTGAATGAACCTGCTCAATATACCGTAAGTACAAAGGATGGTCGCATGATGATTGATGCTAAAGGATGGTCAATGTTCAAATCTAAATCATATCTTGCGGTAGGGATGATGTCAAAATCAAACTTTCTCGGCAAGGAGAGCTGGTCCAAATCAACTTTGAAATTCTTCAGTAGCAACACGCAACTGCCGAACTGATCTATCCTCCGAGAGATTTTGATGTAATAATCTGGCATGGTGAAACAAGTGTCCTGTGTGTATAAGTAGTACGACAGTATTATTTATCACATGGTATATCGTTGATAGAATTGCAACTCTGATTGCTGGTTAGGAACCGTCGTTCGATTTCATTCCAACAGCTGCCGTGCTTTATTCAATTTTATGTATTCGCCTTGCGACAGCATCAAAAACCAGCGCCGTACCGATCGCTTGCAATATGAAAAGCGCTGAGGTAGAACACATGGGCCCCCAAACATGCAGGGTCGGCCTACGGCCCAAAGTCCAGAACCGTGAGCCTATCTGAGTATTATATTCTCAGCTGAACCCCCATAAAAAAGCTGAACCCCCATAATGCCTGTGCGTTGCAGAGGGAGTATATTTCTCGGCAAGGTGAGCCTGTGATATAAAAAATATGTATATTTCTTTACAGAGGGAGTATCTCTCTATCAAAAAATATATTTATGTGTAACTAGTTACTCCTGTCTTTCTACTTCCTTTCGCTGATATGTGGGGCAACCGGCAACGGGGTCCATGTGCCATATGCACAAATTAGAGTGCACAACTTCACGGTAGACACACCCCGGTCGTAGCGCCGTAGTAATGCCCAATGAGCCGTCAAATCACAACCCCCCTTTCCAGCTTTAGCATTAAGCTAGACGGACGAAGCGGCAATATTTCACTGGGCCTGAATCCCCTTCTCCCTCATCTGATTGTTTAGAGAAAACCCCCTCTCGGCGATTGCATAGGGTTTTCTCATGGAGAACCAGGTACGAATTCTTCATCCATCCCCGATAAATCCAAGTCCCTTGGTCGCAGGTAATCCTAGGATGGCAGCCGCCGCCGTTGATGCATTTTTCTTCCTACTGAATCTAGTGTGTTTCATTTGCAGTGCCCAAAGTGCGAGTACCCTACAGGTTTCTGCGCCCTCGATGAGACGCCACACTTGTTCCTTCTCATCCTAACACAACATTTTGAAACACGCACAGTATGTTCCTAGAATCCTCTTTTCTATCCGGGAGGGTGGGGTTTTTTTGAACATGCTGTGTTCTCATATTATTTTTCCTGCAGTGTATTATTTGCTCTGCCAGAACACATGTACTCAAGATGCTCGACCTTGCCATAACTGAATACACTAGTTTAATGGTCACAGTGAAGACAAGCCATGGATATAAGTTCCGAGTTGGGTTCATGAACCAAGAAGATCGCTGCTTTTTTTATGGCCGAACTTGGATAAACTTTCTCAAGTGTTACGGACTGAAAGTTGGCGCACGAATGTTGATGGAAATAGCAGAACCTGGTCTCATCTTCACTGCGATCTTCCACCCCGACGTCGTTCCAATTGTTCATCCATGTTAGTTTTGTATCTGGTTCTTGCTTGTTGCCTCGATTACTTCTTAATCCACCTATTCTGTCTAATTAATCACAATTTAACTTTAGAAGTAGCAACGAATCTCTCACAAAGATGCTACTTCTAACTAATATTTTCTTATAATTGGTGGCACGTGTAGGTTTTTTCAGAGTTAAGCAGTCTGCTCGTTTGTTACTCTGTAATAACTCGGCTGTTACTAATGGCACTGAAGTTGACTGGATCGACATCCACAAGTTCCTACACTTTATTGATCGTCTTGAGGTCCTTGTGGGGCGTTTCAATGGTGGAAGGCCACGTGGGATATGTGTGCCACTGCTGCACTCGTTGAACAGGTCCAACTGTGTCGAGAAACTTATGGTACAAGTTGTTTTCTGTTATATATATTGTTCATAAACTATTGCTTGTACACAGTTTTACAGCTGTGATCTTCTTGAAACAGGAACTACCGAGTTCTATTGTTCCTATACAGATGCCTGACCATGGTCGGGTCAGACTTGTGCTTGGTCACAACATGATGTTTATGTCGACCTACTCAATTCCCCTTGGAGGTGAAAAGATACTTATTCATGGGTGGTCTCAAATAATGAAGGCCCGTCCATCTTGGAGAATAGGACAGAAGATTATGTTCATGCTTTTCCATGGCTCTAAAGCGAATATCCTGTTTATTGACCACGTTGCGAGATGAAGCCGCTTTCAGAAGGTTGTGGATGCGCGGGGTGGCGCCTGGGCCTTGTCCTGGGGCTTGGCGGCCTCACCCTTGGTTAACTGTAGGCAAAGTAGCAATGTTCGAGGCGTGCTTTGTACGGTTGAACCTATATAAGTACTCATACTGCTTTCAGCTTTGGTTGTTAAGTGCCCCTGCTGGTTTCAGTTAAGGTTGTTAAGTACTCCTGCTGCTTTTACAGTCTGTCGTGTTTCTTCAGTCCTGTCTTCCTCCAGCCGCCAAAACCAAACCAGCGCCGGCGGGGCCGCCTGCTTCCGCCTCCCACAGCTGGCTGCGCCTCAGCGCACGCATCGCCGCCCCACCGTCTCCTAAATCGTTAACGCCGACGTCCTCCGCGCGCTTTGGTGCGCTCGCCGCGGCGCCGCCCTCTCGCGTTGTCAACATGCTCAACAAACAACAGGAATCGGCAGAAGTACGTGGAGAGGATGACAGTAGGGGCCCACCACGTCAGCGTATGGAAAAATAAAATGCTTCCTCCTAGTGTTTTCCTGACATCTGGGACCCACGACATTGTGAGCGTATATAGTCAATAGATAAGAGAACAACACAAGATCGGCTGACACCTGGGACGTAGCTACTCGAGCAGTATTTTTTTGTTTGGTATTGTTGAGACGGAGCAAGGTTTGAACGGGGCTGTGGCCCGTCTAGCCCAGGCTTATATTTTATGTTCACCATGTGACCAGCCCAGCTATTTTTTCTTTGTGAAAATGAGCCCAGTTTATTTTTTCTGAAGAATACCCAATCCAGGCCTACTTATTTTTCTACTCCCTGATGGGCTGCAACTCTTTCAAGACGCCTGCAAATCTTGAAAGTAATATGAAATGGGTTGTAAATATAAAAACAGATGACAAATTGGCAATTACTTTATAATTTCTGAATTTTTTCACATTTTCAGATTCCTATTTCACTGGGCATTAACCTAATTTAAATATATCTTCAAAGTAATTTAAATCTGGCTCGACATTTCAGTATTAAAAATAGTTTGGAACCCACAGAAAATGCGAAATTGGCCCTGGCCAACCAAAAAAAAACGATTGCAATAAATTACATAAGAAGTTGCCCTGAGCTATATAGAAATTATTAAAAAAAAGAGGGAGTGGTCTGACTTGTGGGCCTGTTTAGTTGACGCGTATGCAAGATTTTTTTAGTTATTATATACGTCAACAAACGATTCTAGCAGACGTAACCGTTGAATGTCAATCCAACGGCCGTCGTGTTTCTTCAATCTCTGATCTTCTTGCTCCAGCCGCCAAAGCAGCGCCGGCGGGACCGCCTACTCCCGCCTCCCGTGGCCGGCTGTGTTGCCGCGCAGGCCTCAGCGCCCCCTACTACTCCCACCGCTGGCTGGGGCATCCCTCTACTCACCACACCCCCTGTTATTCTGTGGCGACGGCAGCCTCACACCGCAGTCGAACCGGTGAACCCTCGTACTCCTCTCCACGCGGGCTTCCACTGCCGCGTCTTCCCCGGCTCCGCATCGTCCCCTTCCTAGGCCTCGCCATCGTCCACCGCCGTGGTGCTCTCAGCGCGGCGTGGTCAATGTGGTCAACGACCGACTTCCATCGGAAGAGTACTGTACGTGGAGAGGCTGATAGCTAGGTCCACGGCAGCCGCAAGGAAGTGCCTCCTTATTACGCGGAAAATAATTATTCCTCCACCTGACAGCAGGGACCCACCGGATGGGCCACCAGTATTTCGCGAAAAAATGTTTCCCCCTGACTGCTGGGACCCACAGGACGGGCCACCGTATTTCGCGAAAAAAACGTTCCCCCCGCTGTCAGCTCGGACCCACCGGAAGTGCCTCCTTATTACGCACAAAAAATGAATACCCCCTGCTAGTTGGGTCCCACCTTGGTGGGAGGCTGACTTGTGGGCCTACTAATTTGACTGGGACGGAGGCCTTTGTCAGCTTTAGTCAATATATGAACGATTCTAGCTCCAGTGATCATACGATGTCCATCCAACGGCCGTAGTGCTTCTTCAACCTCTGGTCTTCTTGCTCCAGCCGCCCAAAGCAGCGCCGGTCGTGCCGCCTGCTCCTGCCGCTCGTGGCCGGCTGTGATGCCGCGGAGGCCTCACCACCCCCTACTACTCCCACCGCTGGCCAGGCCATCCCTCTACGCACCCACACCCCCTGTTATTCTGCGGCGACGGCAGCCTCACACCGCAGCCGAACGAGTGAACCCTCATACTCCTCTACGCGTGGGCATCCACTGCCGCGTCTTCCCCGGCTCCACGTCGTCCCCTTCCTAGGCCTCGCGATCGTTCACCGCCCTGGTGCTCTCGGCGCGGCGTGGTCAACGTGGTCAAGGAATGGCTTCCATCGGGCGTGGAGTGTACGTGGAGAGGCTGACAGCTGGGTCCACGGCCGCAACAAGGAAGTGCCTCCTTATTACGCGCAAAATAATTATTCCTCCACCTGACAGCGGGGACCCACTGGACGGGCCACCGTATTTCGCGAAAAAACCGTTTCCCCCTAATTGCTGGGACCCACCAGCTACATCTTCACACGCAAGGAAGTGCATCCGAAAAAAAACGATTCGCCCCCTGACTGCTGGGACCCACCAGCTACATCTTCGCACGCAAGGAAGTGCGTCCGAAAAAAAAAACGATTCGCCCCCTAACTGCTGGGACCCACCAGCTACATCTTCGCACGCAAGGAAGTGCGTCCGGGCAAAAAAAACAAAACGATTCCCCCCATGATTGCTGGGACCCAGCAGCTACACCTTCGCACGCAAGGAAGTGCGTCCGGGCAAAAAAAATCGATTCGCCCCCTGACTGCTGGGACCCACCAGCTACATCTTCGCAGGCAAGGAAGTGCCTGACAGTCGGGACCCACCTGGTCGAAGCGTACGTAGCGTTGTCATTCTGGTCGCGAACGTGTACGTACATATATACTGGTCGATGTAGAGGCGCACACGTGTCGTAGTAGAGGCGCGTACGTGTCGTAGTAGAGGCGCGCACGTAGCATGTACATGTACGTATAGCGACCAGGGTGCAAGAACGAAAATACAGCCACGTACGTACATACGGGCAGGGTCCCGAACGCCTACTCGCGCATACGTACGGCCAGGGCTCGTGTACATGGCTGGGTCGGAACGGAGAAATAGCGTCGTCGTCGTGTTCATGGGGAGGCAACAGAATGCGTCGTGTTCATGGGGAGGCAACGGAATGCGTCGTGTTCATCGGGAGGCAACGGAACGCGTGGGAGCCAACCGGCTGGGTCGGAACGGAATGCGTGGTCGTGTTCATCGGGAGGGCTTGGACGGAATAGGCGATGGAAACGAGGCCTGGCGTACCGCAAAACGGAGGAAACGGCCTTGTGTTCGACCGGCCACGTTCGAAACGGGATCCCTGTTCATCGGGAGGGGTCTGGCATACCGCAAAACGGAGGAAACGGACCTCCTACGGTCGAAACGGGGGTCCTGTTGATCAGGAGGGGTGTGGCGTACCGCAAAACGGAGGAAACGGACTTGTGTTGGAGCGCTACGGTCGAAACGGGGGTCCTGTTCATCGGGAGGGGTGTGGCGTACCGCAAAACGGGACTCCATGGGATACTATTCATCTCCACCGTCGACCTCCTCCATCCTCCACGGGCTACCGTCGACCTCCTCCAGCCTCCACGTGCTCCTGTTCATCCAGCCTCCACCGCACGCTACTCCACCGGCTACTCTTCAACCACCCCTCCACCGTCTACTGTTCATCCAGCCCTCCACACCACAGGGTCCTGTTCAACCACCCCTCCACGGGCACCCCTCCACCATCTACTGTTCATCCAGCCCTCCACACCACAGGGTCCTGTTCATCCAGAGGCAACGGCATTGCTCACTGTTCATCTAACCCCCCGCAACGCTCACTGTTCATCCAATCGATCGGCTTCAGTTAGCAGCAGTAGTGAAGGAATCGCTCTATCGGGTTCAGTTAACAGCCATCGATCGATTGCTCGGGTTCAGTAACGCGTAGCCTGCAGTGCAATCGCTCGGGTTCAGTTAGAGCCCAACGCCTCGCTCGGGTTCAGTTAGAGCCAACGCCTCGCACACACGCGCGTACGTGTACGAGAGAAACGTGCATCGCTCGGCCCCGACCTCCCACCGTAACCGGGAACTCCCCGAAATTTTCCTCCCCCTCGCTTCTACCACGGTTTTTCCGTCATGGACAGCCCAAAGAATGTCATGCAGCTGCGTCTCCGGCCCACCCAGGACGAAATGCCCAATTTCTGTCATGATTTTTTGTCATAGAAGTAGGAGCCCACCACATCTATGATGATACCGGGTTTTGTCACAATTATCGTCATAGAAGTGTCATATGTATGACAAAAAACATTTTCGTTCGGCCCAAAATGTCACGGATGTGTCTTTTTTTTGTAGTGCAAGCACTGAAATTATAGGTAACAGATAGTTTTGTGATAGGATAATTTGTAACGAGCAACAAGTAACAAAAGTAAATAAAGTGCAGCAAGGTGGCCTTTTCCTTTTTGTAGCAAAGGACAAGCCTGGACAAACTCTTATATAGAGAAAAGCGCTCCCGAGGACACATGGGAATTATCGTCAAGCTAGTTTTCATCACGTTCATATGATTCGCGTTGTACTTTGATAATTTGATATGTGGGTGGACCGGTGCTTGGGTGCTGTCCTTACTTGAACAAGCATCCCACTTATGATTAACCCCTATTGCAAGCATCCGCAACTACAAAAGAAGTATTAAGGTAAACCTAACCATAGCATGAAACACGTGGATCCAAATCAGCCCCTTACGAAGCAACGCATAAACTAGGGTTTAAGCTTCTGTCACTCTAGCAACCCATCATCTACTTATTACTTCCCAATGCCTTCCTCTAGGCCCAAAGAATGGTGAAGTGTCATGTAGTCGACATTCACATAACACCACTAGAGGAGAGACAAAATACATATCATCAAAATATCGAATGAATACCAAATTCACATGACTACTAATAGCAAGACTTCTCCCATGTCCTCAGGAACAAACGTAACTACTCACAAAGAATATTCATGTTCATAATCAGAGGAGTATTAATATGCATAAAGGATCTGAACATATGATCTTCCACCAAATAAACCAACTAGCATCAACTACAAGGAGTAATCAACACTACTAGCAACCCACAGGTACCAATCCCAGACTTAGAGACAAGAATTGGATACAAGAGATGAACTAGGGTTTGAGAGGAGATGGTGCTGGTGAGGATGTTGATGGAGATTGCCCTCTCCCGATGAGAGGAGCGTTGGTGATGGCGATGGCGATGATTTCCCCCCCGGAGGGAAGTGTCCCCAGCAGAACAGCTCTGCGGGAGCCCTAGATTGGTTCCGCCAAGGTTCCGCCTCGTGGCGGCGGAGTCTCGTCCCGAAAGCTTGCTTATGATTTTTCTTCGGACAAAAGACTTCATATAGCAGAAGATGGGCACCGGAGGGCCAACAGGGGGCCCACGAGGAAGGGGTGCGTGCCCAGGGGGGTAGGGTGCGCCCCCACCCTCGTGGCCAGGGTGTGGGCCCCCTCAAGTATTTCTTCTGCTCAGTATTTTTTTATTTCCAAAAATAACTTTCGTGGAGTTTCAGGGCTTTTGGAGTTGCGCAGAATAGGTCTCTAATATTTGCTCCTTTTCCAGCCCAGAATTCCAGCTGCCGGCCTTCTCCCTCCTTATGTAAACCTTGTAAAATAAGAGAGAATAGACATAAGCATTGTGACATAATGTGTAATAACATCCCATAATGCAATAGATATTGATATAAAAGCATGATGCAAAATGGACGTATCAACTCCCCCAAGCTTAGACCTCGCTTGTCCTCAAGCGGAAGCCGATAACGATAAATATGTCCACATGTTTAGAGATAGAGGTGTCGATAAAATAAAATACGGACATGAGGGCATCATGATTATTCTCATCACAGCAACATATATGGATAATGTCATATGATTTCCTATGCTCAAGGAATAATCTATTCACAATGCAAAGTATGATTTAGAAACTTTATTGAGAACTAACAAACTATAATCTCAGTAATTGAAGCAATTGCAATTTATCATAACATCAGAAAGAGTCTATGTCAGAGCTTTTCATCAAGTCCACATACTCAACTATCATTTAGTCTTTCACAATTGCTAACACTCACGCAATACTTGTGGTTACGGAGTTTTAATCGGACACAGATAAAGATAGGGGCTTATAGTTTCGCCTCCCAACCTTTTACCTCAAGGGTAATGTCAACAATAATAACTCATGCTAACTTACATCCAATTAGATATATATATCAGGATCTTTCCAACATACTGTGCTTGCCAAAGGATAAAATGTAAAAAGGAAAGGTGAAGATCACCATGACTCTTGCATAAGGTAGACGATAAACATAAAAGATAGGCCCTTCGTAGAGGGAAGCAGAGGTTGCCATGCGCTTTCAGGGTTGGATGCACAAAATCTTAATGCGAAAGAACGTCACTTTATATTGCCACTTGTGATATGAACCTTTATTATGCAGTCCGTCGCTTTTATTTTGTCCACATCACAAGATCGTATAAAGCTTATTTCCTCCACACCAATCAATCATACATATTTAGAGAGCAATTTTTTATTTCTTGCACCGATGACAACTTACTTGAAGGATCTTACTCAATCCATAGGTAGATATGGTGGACTCTCATGGCAAAACTGGGTTTAGGGGTTTTTGGAAGCACAAGTAGTATCTCTACTTGGTGCAAAGAATTTGGCTAGCATGAGGGGGAAAGGCAAGCTCAACATGTTGGATGATCCATGGCAATATACTTTATCTCAGATATAAGAAAACATAACCCATTACGTTGTCTTCCTTGTCCAACATCAACTCTTTAGCATGTCATATTTTAATGAGTGCTCACAATCATAAAAAATGTCCAAGATAGTATATTTATATGTGAAACCTCTCTTCCTTTATTACTTCCTATTAATTGCAACGATGACCAAAGCTATGTCTGTCAACTCTCAACAACTTTTAATCATCATACTCTTTCTATGTGAAGTCATTACTCTCCATAAGATCAATATGATCTCTTTGTTACTTTTTATTCTTTTCTCTTTTCTTTTATTCACTCAAGATCATAGCAAAATAATCAAGCCCTTGACTCAACACTAATCTTTATTATATATAGCTCACGGACTCAATTACATAGGGGGATCATAAAGCAAAACTCAAAACTAGATCATACTAAAACTTTATTCTACTAGATCAAGATACTACTAAAAGGATCGAATTAAGAAAATCGGTAAAGATAGGAGATGTGGCGGTGATACGATACCGGGGCATCTCCCCCAAGCTTGGCAGTTCCCAAGGGGAGTGCCCATACCCATGTGATTATGTCTCCTTTTTCGGGGATGGTGTAATATTCTTGGCGATGATGCCCCTCAGGATACGATTCTCCTCCTCGAGCTTATTGACTTGCTGCTTGAGGTCCATTATTTCCGTACGAAGCTTTTCTGTAACGGCTAAAGCTCCTTGCACCCAAGGGTGTTGCATAACTGCGGGAGAACAAGTGACACTCTTCATATTTTCATAAGAAAGAAATCTAACATTGGAAGGGATAACCGAGTTTGGAATAGCTGAGCTCTGTAGTTCCCCCATCGTGAATCCAGCTCGGAAGCGAGAAGTGACTTCTTGATCCTCCTCCATGGCATCTATCCTCTTCAAATCAGCCTCCATCTCTTCCTCCGTTGCTGGCCCAAAGTGGTCAGCATCGCTGTTTGTCCTTGATCTCGATGCCGGATGAGACACCCGGCTCTCCCCGACTGACTCTTGAGAAGACATCTTGCTCTAGTTTGCAGCAGCAACAGCTCGAAACACAAACAGAGGATAATTGCGTGATACGGGAGTCAAAACCTTCAGGAGATTATATAATGAATTTTTGCCGACCAAAATACGTATCGTGCAAGAAAACGGAGTCCGGAGAGCACACGAGGTGCCCATGAGGTAGGGGGCGCGCCTAGTAGGGTAGGGCGCGCCCTCCACCCTCGTGGAGGCCTCGTGTCCTTCCCGGACTGCTTCTTATTTTTCTATTTTCCTAAATATTCCAAAACGGACAAAAATTGCCATTAGAACTGTTTTGGAGTCGGTTTACTTACCGTACCACATACCTATTCCTTTTCGGAGTCTGAAACATTCCGGAAAGTGTCCCTTATGTACTCCTCCGGGGTTACGGTTTCAATAACATTGGTTTCGACATTTATAGGATTACCTGAGATATAATGTTTAATTCTTTGACCATTCACCACCTTCGGATTTGTGCCTTCAAAGTTGTTGATTTTTATGGCACCGGAACGATAGACCTCCTTGATAACGTAAGGACCTTACCATTTAGAGATAAGTTTCCCTGCAAAAAATCTTAAACGGGAGTTGTATAATAATACATAATCACCTACATTAAACTCACGCTTTTGTATCCTTTTGTCATGCCATCTTTTAACCTTTTCTTTGAACAATTTGGCATTCTCATAGGCTTGGGTTCTCCATTCATCTAGTGAGCTAATGTCAAATAACCTCTTCTCACCGGCAAGTTTGAAATCATAGTTGAGCTCTTTAATAGCCCAATAAGCCTTATGTTCTAGTTCGAGAGGTAAGTGACATGCTTTTCCATAAACCATTTTATACGGAGACATACCCATAGGATTTTTATATGCAGTTCTATAAGCCCATAATGCATCATCCAGTTTCTTGGACCAATTCTTTCTAGATCTATTAACACTCTTTTGCAAAATTAATTTGAGCTCTCTATTGCTCAATTCTACTTGACCACTAGACTGTGGGTGATAAGGAGATGCAATTCTATGATTAACATCATATCTAGCAAGCATTTTTCGTAAAGCACCATGAATAAAATGTGAACCACCATCAGTCATTAAATATCTAGGGACTCCAAACCTTAGAAAAATAACTTCTTTAAGCATTTTAATAGAGGTGTTATGATCAGCACTACTAGTTGGAATAGCTCCTACCCACTTAGTAACGTAATCAACAGCAACTAAAATATGTGTATACCCGTTAGAGGCAGGAAAAGGTCCCATATAATCAAAGCCCCAAACATCAAATGGTTCAATAACAAGTGAATAATTCATAGGCATTTCTTGACGTCTACTAATATTACCAGTTCTTTGGCATTCATCACAAGATAAAACAAACTTACGGGCATCCTTGAAGAGAGTGGGCCAATAAAAACCGGATTGCAATACCTTATGTGCAGTTCTATCTCCAGCGTGGTGTCCTCCATAAGCCTCGGAGTGACACTTGCGTAGGATCTGTTCCTGTTCATGCTCAGGTACACAACGTCTAATAACACCATCTACTCCTTCTTTATAAAGATGTGGGTCATCCCAGAAGTAATGTCTTAAATCATAGAAACACTTTTTCTTTTGTTGGTATGTGAAACTAGGTGGTATAAATTTAGCAACGATGTAATTAGCATAATCAGCATACCAAGGAGTAGTACAAGAAGCATTTATGACATTTAATTGTTCATCAGGGAAGCTATCATCAATAGGTAGTGGGTCATCAAGAACATTTTCTAACCTAGACAAGTTGTCTGCAACGGGGTTCTCAGCTCCCTTTCTATCAATAATATGCAAATCAAATTCTTGTAACAAGAGAACCCATCTAATAAGTCTAGGTTTAGCATCTTTCTTTTCCATAAGATATTTAATAGCAGCATGATCAGTGTGAATAGTTACTTTAGAATCAACAATATAAGGCCTGAACTTATCACAAGCAAATACAACTGCTAAGAATTCTTTTTCAGTAGTAGCATAATTTCTCTGAGCATTGTCTAGAGTTTTACTAGCATATTGAATAACATTTAATTTCTTATCAACTCTTTGCCCTAGAACAGCACCTACAGCATAATCACTAGCATCACACATAATTTCAAAGGGTAAATTCCAATCAGGTGGCTGAACAATAGGTGCAGAAATCAATGCTTTCTTAAGTATTTCAAATGCTTCTACACAATCATCATCAAAGACAAATGGTATATCTTTTTGCAACAAATTAGTCAGAGGCTGAGAAATTTTTGAGAAGTCCTTAATGAACCTCCTATAAAAATCGGCATGACCAAGGAAACTTCTTATACCTTTGATGTCCTTGGGACATGGCATCTTTTCAATAGCATCAACCTTGGCTTTATCAACTTCAATACCTCTTTCAGAAACTTTATGCCCCAAGACAATACCTTCATTAACCATAAAGTGGCACTTCTCCCAATTCAAGACAAGGTTAGTTTCTTCACATCTCTGCAAAACTCGATCAAGGTTGCTCAAGCAATCATCAAAAGAGGATCCATAGACGGAGAAATCGCCCATGAAAACGTCACAAATCTTTTCACAAAAGTCAGAGAATATAGCCATCATGCATCTTTGAAAGGTAGCAGGTGCATTACATAAACCAAAAGGCATACGTCTATAAGCAAAAGTACCAAAAGGACAAGTGAAAGTGGTCTTTGATTGATCATCGACTGACATAGGTATTTGAGAGAAACCAGAATAACCATCTAGAAAGCAAAAATGTGTATGTTTGGATAATCTTTCTAGCATTTGATCAATAAAAGGTACGGGGTAATGATCCTTTTTAGTAGCCTTATTTAATTTGCGGAAATCAATTACCATCCTATAAGCTGTAATAATTCTTTGCGGGATCAATTCATCTTTATCATTAGGAACGACGGTAATACCTCCCTTCTTAGGAACACAATGGACATGACTTACCCACTGACTATCAGCAACGGGATAAATTATAACTGCCTCAAGGAGCTTTAGTATTTCCTTTCTTACCACTTCTTTCACCTTAGGATTCAGCCATCGTTGGTGATCATGAACTGGTTTGGCATCTTTCTCCAAATTTATGTTGTGTTGACATAGAGTGGGACTAATGCCCTTAAGATCATCAAGAGTATATCCAATAGCAGCACGGTGCTTCTTCAGAGTTTTCAATAATCTCCCTTCTTCATGCTCTGAAAGGTTAGCACTAATAATAACAGGATATATCTTTTTCTCATCAAGATAAGCATATTTAAGAGTATCAGGTAACGGTTTAAGCTCAAACACGGGATCACCCTTGGGTGGAGGAGGATCCCCTAGGATTTCAACAGGTAAATTGTGCTTCAGGATAGGTTCCTGTTTAAAGAATACTTCATCTATTTCCCTTCTTTCATTCATAAACATATCATTTTCATGCTCTAGCAAATATTGTTCCAAAGGATCACTAGGAGGTACGGCAATAGAAGGAAGACCAATAATTTCATCTTTACTAGGCAATTCCTCTTCACGGTGTTGTCTACGAAATTTAGAGAAATTAAACTCATGAGACATATCACCCAAACCAATAGTAACAACATTATTTTCGCAGTCTATCTTAGCATTAACAGTGTTCAAGAAGGGTCTACCAAATATAATGGGGCAGAAGCTATCTTGGGGGAACTGAGAACAAGAAAATCAACAGGATATTTAGTTTTCCCACACAAGACTTCAACATCTCTAACAATTCCCATGGGTGAAATAGTATCTCTATTGGCAATTTTAATTGTGACATCAATATCTTCTAACTCAGTAGGTGCAATATCATGCATAATTTCTTTGTATAAGTCAATAGGTATTGCACTAGCACTAGCACCCATGTCACATAAGCCATGATAACAATGATCTCCTATTTTAACAGAAATAACAGGCATGCCTACCACAGGTCTATGTTTATCTTTAGCACAAGGTTTGGCAATTCTAGCAGTTTCATCACGGAAATGAATAACATGCCCATCAATATTATCAGCCAAGAGATCTTTAACAATAGCAATATTAGGTTCAACTTTAACTTGCTCAGGAGGTGTATAGGTTCTAGTATTGCTTTTATGAACCACAGTTGAAGCTTTAGCATGATCCTTTATTCTAACAGGGAAAGGTGGTTTCTCAACATAAGTAGTAGGAACAATAGGATCATTATAAGTGATAGTCTTTTCTTCAACTTTAATAGGTGCAGCTACTTTTACTTCTATGGGAGGATGATATTTAAACCACTCCTCCTTAGGGAGATCAACATGAGTAG
The DNA here is from genome assembly GCF_002575655.3 of Aegilops tauschii subsp. strangulata. Lineage (NCBI taxonomy): Eukaryota > Viridiplantae > Streptophyta > Magnoliopsida > Poales > Poaceae > Aegilops > Aegilops tauschii. The sequence continues at coordinate 163,950,037 of NC_053041.3, read as the reverse complement.
CAAAAGATTCACAGAAAGAAGCTACTATCTCGGAATCAAGTCCATATTTAGTGCTAAATTTACGAAAAACATCGGTATCCATAAAAGATTTAACACAATCAAACTTAGGTGTCATACCTGACTCCTTACCTTCGTCGAGATCCCAATCCTCAGAGTTGCGTTTAATTCTTTCCAATAAATCCCATCTGAATTCAATAGTCTTCATCATATAAGAGCCAGCACAAGAAGTATCGAGCATGGTGCTATTGTTATCAGAAAGCCGAGCGTAAATTTTTTGAATAATCATTTCTCTTGGGAGCCCATGATTGGGGCATGAATATAACATTGATTTAAGCCTCTCCCAAGCTTGAGCGATGCTTTCTCCTTCGCGAGGACAAAAATTATATATATAATTGCGATCATGATGAACAAGATGCATAGGATAAAACTTCTGATGAAATTCCAATTTTAATCGTTTGTAGTTCCATGATCCCACATCATCACATAGCCTATACCATGTCAATGCATCTCCCTTCAAAGATAAAGGGAAGACCTTCTTCTTAATAACATCATCGGGTATACCTGCAAGCTTAAATAATCCACAAACTTCATCCACATATATTAGGTGCTCATCAGGATGCATTGCTCCGTCTCCTGCAAAAGGATTAGCCAGCAGTTTTTCTAACATACCCGAAGGAATTTAAAAGTAGAAATTTTCATTTTCAGTAGGTTCAGTAGGTTGAGGAGCAACTCTTTGCTCTACTCGTTGGGGTGAAGATACCCCGAACAAGCCCCTCAGAGGATTACTTTCCATAGTAACAAGTGACAGTAAATTTCAGCACACTATATAAATTTTTCCTTACCAGTTTCCACCTACCAAAGGCGCTTCACTCCCCGGCAACGACGCCAGAAAAGAGCCTTGATGACCCACAAGTATAGGGGATCTATCGTAGTCCTTTCGATAAGTAAGAGTGTCGAACCCAACGAGGAGCAGAAGGAAATGATAAGCGGTTTTCAGCAAGGTATTCTCTGCAAGCACTGAAATTATAGGTAACAGATAGTTTTGTGATAGGATAATTTGTAACGAGCAACAAGTAACAAAAGTAAATAAAGTGCAGCAAGGTGGCCCAATCCTTTTTGTAGCAAAGGACAAGCCTGGACAAACTCTTATATAGAGAAAAGCGCTCCCGAGGACACATGGGAATTATCGTCAAGCTAGTTTTTCATCACGTTCATATGATTCGCGTTCAGTACTTTGATAATTTGATATGTGGGTGGACCGGTGCTTGGGTGCTGTCCTTACTTGAACAAGCATCCCACTTATGATTAACCCCTATTGCAAGCATCCGCAACTACAAAAGAAGTATTAAGGTAAACCTAACCATAGCATGAAACATGTGGATCCAAATCAGCCCCTTACGAAGCAACGCATAAACTAGGGTTTAAGTTTCTGTCACTCTAGCAACCCATCATCTACTTATTACTTCCCAATGCCTTCCTCTAGGCCCAAATAATGGTGAAGTGTCATGTAGTCGACGTTCACATAACACCACTAGAGGAGAGACAACATACATCTCATCAAAATATCGAACGAATACCAAATTCACATGACTACTAATAGCAAGACTTCTCCCATGTCCTTAGGAACAAACGTAACTACTCACAAAGCATATTCATGTTCATAATCAGAGGAGTATTAATATGCATAAAGGATCTGAACATATGATCTTCCACCAAATAAACCAACTAGCATCAACTACAAGGAGTAATCAACACTACTAGCAACCCACATGTACCAATCCCAGACTTAGAGACAAGAATTGGATACAAGAGATGAACTAGGGTTTGAGAGGAGATGGTGCTGGTGAAGATGTTGATGGAGATTGCCCTCTCCCTATGAGAGGAGCGTTGGTGATGGCGATGGCGATGATTTCCCCCTCCCGGAGGGAAGTGTCCCCAGTAGAACAGCTCCGCCGGAGCCCTAGATTGGTTCCGCCAAGGTTCCGCCTCGTGGCGGCGGAGTATCGTCCCGAAAGCTTGCTTATGATTTTTCTTCGGACGAAAGACTTCATATAGCAGAAGATGGGCACCGGAGGGCCAATAGGGGGCCCACGAGGCAGGGGGCGCGCCCCCCACCCTCGTGGCCAGGGTGTGGGCCCCCTCAGGTATTTCTTCCGCTCAGTATTTTTTATTATTTCCAAAAATAACTTTCATGGAGTTTCAGGGCTTTTGGAGTTGTGCAGAATAGGTCTCTAATATTTGCTCCTTTTCCAGCCCAGAATTCCAGCTGTCGGCCTTCTCCCTCCTTATGTAAACCTTGTAAAATAAGAGAGAATAGGCATAAGTATTGTGACATAATGTGTAATAACAACCCATAATGCAATAAATATTGATATAAAAGTATGATGCAAAATGGACGTATCAATGACGTCCCTCGAACTCCGATCCAGCCAAGTGTTGAGGGAGAGTTTTGTCAGCATGACGGCGTGGTGACGATGACGATGTTCTACCGACGCAGGGCTTCGCCTAAGCACTGCTACGATATTATCGAGGTGGACTATGGTGGAGGGGGGCACCGCACACGGCTAAAAGATCAATGATCAATTGTTGTGTCTATGGGGTACCCCCTGCCCCCATATATAAAGGAGCAAGGGGGAGAGGCGGCCGGCCAGGAGGAGGCGCGCCAGGAGGAGTCCTACTCCCACCGGGAGTAGGACTCCCTCCCTTCCTTGTTGGATTAAGAGAAGGGGGGAAGGAGGAGGGAGAGAGGAAGGAATGGGGGGCGCCGCCCCCCTCCTTGTCCAATTCGGACTAGAGGGGGAGGGGGCGCGCGGCCTGCCCTGGCCGCCCCTCCTCTTCTCCACTAAGGCCCATGTAGGCCCATTAAACCCCCGGGGGGGTTCCGGTAACCCCCGGTACTCCGGTATATATCCAATAACCTTCGGAACCATTCTGGTGTCCGAATATAGTCGTCCAATATATCAATCTTCATGTCTCGACCATTTCGAGACTCCTCATCATGTCCGTGATCACATCCGGGACTCCGAACTACCTTCGGTACATCAAAACATATAAACTCATAATATAACTATCATCGAAACTTTAAGCGTGCGGAACCTACGGGTTCGAGAACTATGTAGACATGACCGAGACACGTCTCCGGCCAATAACCAATAGCGGAACCTGGATGCTCATATTGGCTCCCACATATTCTACGAAGATCTTTATCGGTCAAACCGCATAACAACATACGTTGTTCCCTTTGTCATCGGTATGTTACTTGCCCGAGATTCAATCGTCGATATCTCAATACCTAGTTCAATCTCGTTACCGGCAAGTCTCTTTACTCATTCTGTAATACATCATCCCGCAATTAACTCATTAGTTGCAATGCTTGCAAGGCTTATAGTGATGTGCATTACCGAGTGGGCCCAGAGATACCTCTCCGACAATCGGAGTGACAAATCCTAATCTCAAAATACGCCAACCCAACAAGTACCTTCAGAGACACCTGTAGAGCACCTTTATAATCACCCAGTTATGTTGTGACGTTTGGTAGCACACAAAGTGTTCCTCTGGTAAACGGGAGTTGCATAATCTCATAGTCATAGGAACATGTATAAGTCATGAAGAAAGCAATATCAGAATACTAAACGATCGTGTGCTAAGCTAACGGAATGGGTTAAGTCAATCACATCATTCTCCTAATGATGTGATCCCGTTAATCAAATGACAACTCATGTCAATGGCTAGGAAACATAACCATCTTTGATCAATGAGCTAGTCAAGTAGAGGCATACTAGTGACACTCTGTTTGTCTATGTATTCACACTAGTATTATGTTTCCGGTTAATACAATTCTAGCATGAATAATAAACATTTATCATGATATAAGGAAATAAATAATAACTTTATTATTGCCTCTAGGGCATATTTCCTTCAGGTATAGGTTCCTCCTTCGGCCCTTCGTATTACACAACCAATTCATCATTATAAGCATTCTTTTGACAGAACTTTGTGAGGCTATACTCGAGAGAATATCCTAGCTCATTATTTCGAATAGCAAAATCATTATTAAGTTCAGAAATTCCATAAACTAGAACATTGGTAGGAACCTTTTTTCTAAGGTTCTCATTAAAAGCAACATAGTCTAGATATTTAAAACGCATTATTTCCTCTTGATCAAATAGGATAGTTTCTATGGGAGGACGGCCAGCGTCCACCCTATAATGCGCAAAGATTTCTTTGGCCTCTTTTATTATAAATCTGAACTCATGAGCCAAAAAGATAGTAGCGGCACGCTTAACAGAAGAATGCTCAATATTAGAAAATTCTAGGAAAATCCTTTGTATGCAAGGGTGCATGTGCATAAATTGCCTTTCAAGTTCAACTATAATCATGGCAATAGCATCCGCAAGACTACTAGTTCTATGAAGAATAGAACTGCCCATAGAAGGCAAAGCACCGGCACAAGTAAAGAAATCTTGAATAACCCCTTTTCCAATAATATTACCACTACCAATTCGGAATTTTTTTGTATGCAAGATAGGGGGTTCTTTAGCGGGAGCAACAAAATTTTCCATATTATTACTATTGTCCATATCGACAATAGTTTCCCCAATTTCAGACATAACGACAGAAAGTGCGAGCAGCAAAAAGAAAGAGGGAGGCAAACAGAAAAGAGAGGGCGAATAAAACGGCAAGGGTGAAGTGGGGGAGAGGAAAACGAGAGGCAAATGGCAAATAATGTAATGCGGGAGATAATGGTTTGTGATGGGTACTTGGTATGTTGATTTTTGCGTAGACTCCCCAGCAACGGCGCCAGAAATCCTTCTTGCTACCTCTTGAGCACTACGTTGGTTTTCCCTTGAAGAGGAAAGGGTGATGCAGTAAAGCAGCGTAAGTATTTCCCTCAGTTTTTGAGAACCAAGGTATCAATCCAGTAGGAGGCCACGCACGAGTCCCTCGCACCTGCACAAACAAATAAAATCCTCGCAACCAACACAATAAAGGGGTTGTCAATCCCTTCACGGTCACTTACAAAAGTGAGATCTAATATATATGATAAGATAATATTTTTGGTATTTTTATGATAAAGATGCAAAGTAAAATAAAAGGCAATAAAAATAGCTAAGTGTTGGAAGATTAATATGATGGAAAATAGACCCGGGGGCGCATAGGTTTCACTAGTGGCTTCTCTCGAGAGAATAAGTATTACGGTGGGTAAAGAAATTACTGTTGAGCAATTGGCAGAATTGAGCATAGTTATGAGAATGTCTAGGTAGGATCATGTATATAGGCATCACGTTCGCGACAAGTAGACCGACTCTTGCCTGCATCTACTACTATTACTCCACACATCGACCGCTATCCAGCATGCATCTAGAGTATTAAGTTCAAAAGAATAGAGTAATGCTTTAAGTAAGATGACATGATGTAGAGGGATAAACTCATGCAATATGATATAAACCCCATCTTGTTATCCTCGATGACAACAATACAATACGTGCCTTGCTGCCCCTACTGTCACTGGGAAAGGACACCGCAAGATTGAACCCAAAGCTAAGCACTTCTCCCATTGCAAGAAAGATCAATCTAGTAGGCCAAACCAAACTGATAATTCGAAGAGACTTGCAAAGATAACCAATCATACATAAAAGAATTCAGAGAAGATTCAAATATTGTTCATAGATAAACTTGATCATAAACCCACAATTCATCGGTCTCAACAAACACACCGCAAAACAAGATTACATTGAATAGATCTCCACAAGAGAGGGGGAGAACATTGTATTGAGATCCAAAGAGAGAGAAGAAGCCATCTAGCTAATAACTATGGACCCGAAGGTCTGAGGTAAACTACTCACACATCATTGGAGAGGCTATGGTGTTGATGTAGAATCCCTCCGTGATCGATGCCCCCTCCGGCGGAGCTCCGGAAAAGGCCCCAAGATGGGATCTCATGGGTACAGAAGGTTGCGGCGGTGGAATTAGGTTTTTGGCTCCGTATCTGGTAGTTTGGGGGTACTTAGGTATATATAGGAGGAAGAAGTACGTCGGTGGAGCAACGTGGGCCCCACGAGGGTGGAGGGCGCGCCCAGGGGGTAGGCGCGCCCCCTACCTTGTGCCTTCCTGGTTGATGTCTTGACGTAGGATCCAAGTCCTGTGGATCACGTTCGTTTCGAAAATCACGTTCCCGAAGGTTTCATTCCGTTTGGACTCCGTTTTATATTCTTTTTCTGCGAAACTCTGAAATAGGCAAAAAACAGCAATTCTGGGCTGGGCCTCCGGTTAATAGGTTAGTCCCAAAAATAATATAAAAGTGTATAATAAAGCCCAATAATGTCCAAAACAGAATATAATACAGCATGGAACAATCAAAAATTATAGATACGTTGGAGACGTATCAGTAAGCTCCAAAGCATGAGCTGGTTCTGCTACACACATGTGAACACGCTGTCCAAGACAAGCATGACCATGTAGAAGTCTTACGATAAAACACTACCGGGTTCAGGTGGGGAACCAACATCGAGGATAACGATGTCCTAACATAAGTTATGATTCTTAAGAAGGGACTTCTTCTCCTTGAACAAGTCAATCAGTGGCTTGGTGTGCTAGGATACATATAGAATGAAGGTTGCAAGTCTCCAGACCAAAGAATACTTCGCACATATGCATGACTGACTTGGGATGATTCTAGAGGAAGCAAAAACAAACTTTCTCGAATTCACGGCGGCAACTTGCTTCAAATGCACATGAACTAGAGGAAGTCACTTCTTTCATCCAACATATTCTTCATGAACAGGCACGAAGATAATGCTTACAAAAGTTTCCAAAACTGGCTTAATGTTCAACACGAATCATGAAGAAGATAAAATGTTGCTGATGGGCTCAACAACAAATCATAAAGATTTCCATGAAGATGGAATTCCACAACTATGTGAACAAAGCAATAGCATTGATCAGAACAAAAGATATAATTGTGTATGCTCGAGGATCAACCATGAGTAAGACAACATTACAGACATCGTTGGTTCAGATTTGATTTGACGATAGCCCATACGCAAATCAAAGATTTGGTTAAGACAATAGGTCCAACAATTGATCACGAGGACCAATCAATGAAGATATCATCTTTCTTCAACACACATACACAAAAATATCCCTTCGGAACGAACTAAGTTAGGCAAAGCTTTTATCTTCCAACTCTCCAAGTTGTTGTTTGGCTCAACCAACTAGTCCAGGGTATCCGACACAGAATCTTGGAGAATGGGTGGCTTGATACGTCTCCGTCGTATCTACTTTTCCAAACACTTTTGCCCTTGTTTTGGACTCTAACTTGCATGATTTGAATGGAACTAACCCGGACTAACGATGTTTTCAACAGACTTTCCATGGTGTTATTTATGTGCAGAAACAAAAGTTCTCGAAATGACCTGAAACTCCACGGAACATCTATTTGGAAAATAAAAATACTGGAAGAAAAATCCACGTCAGGGAGCCCACACCCTGTCCACGAGGGTGGGGGGCGCGCCTGCCCCCCTGGGCGCGCCCCCTACCTCGTGGGCCCCCTGACGCTCCACCGACCTCAACTCCAACTCCATATATTCACTTTCGGGGAGAAAAAAAATCAAAGAGAAGGATTCATCGCGTTTCACGATATGGAGCCGCCGCCAAGCCCTAAAACCTCTCGGGAGGGCTGATCTGGAGTCTGTTCGGGGCTCCGGAGAGGGGAATCCATCGCCGTCGTCATCATCAACCATCCTCCATCACCAATTTCATGATGCTCACCGCCGTGCGTGAGTAATTCCATCGTAGGCTTGCTGGACGGTGATGGGTTGGATGAGATCTATCATGTAATCGAGTTAGTTTTGTTAGGGTTTGATCCCTAGTATCCACTATGTTCCGAGATTGATGTTGCTATGACTTTGCTATGCTTAATGCTTGTCACTAGGGCCCGAGTGCCATGATTTCAGATCTGAACCTATTATGTTTTCATGAATATATGTGAGTTCTTGATCCTATCTTGCAAGTCTATAGTCACCTGCTATGTGTTATGATCCGGCAACCGCGAAGTGACAATAATCGGGACCACTCCCGGTGATGACCATAGTTTGAGGAGTTCATGTACTCACTATGTGTTAATGCTTTGTTCCGGTACTCTATTAAAAGGAGGCCTTAATATCCCTTAGTTTCCATTAGGACCCCGCTGCCACGGGAGGGTAGGACAAAAGATGTCATGCAAGTTCTTTTCCATAAGCACGTATGACTATATTCGGAATACATGCCTACATTACATTGATGAATTGGAGCTAGTTCTGTGTCACCCTATGTTATGACTGTTACATGATGAACCGCATCCGGCATAATTCTCCATCACCGATCCAATGCCTACGAGCTTTTCACATATTGTTATTTGCTTATTTACTTTTCCGTTGCTACTGTTATAATCACTACAAAATACCAAAAATATTACTTTTGCTACCGTTACCGTTACTTCCATATTACTTTGCTACTAAATACTTTGCTGCAGATACTAAGTTATCCAGGTGTGGTTGAATTGACAACTCAACTGCTAATACTTGAGAATATTCTTTGGCTCCCCTTGTGTCGAATCAATAAATTTGGGTTGAATACTCTACCCTCGAAAACTATTGCGATCCCCTATACTTGTGGGTTATCATGGCTTACAAGAAACCAACTTGATCACGAGCTCAACATAACAGTCAGGGGACAACCTGATGATACTTCTGAGAAGATAATCGGAAAATCACGAACCATCGATACTTCTGAGAACAATCTTGCTCTTTAGGCAAGACGATATGATCAAAAGAGCAAGGAATTAACATAATCCAAACTCATTGTTCGAAGAGTGCACCAGGAAAATGGGCTAGGTAGCACAATCTATCTTAGAGTGATGATTCAATAACCAACATGCTAAGAATGAAATTATTGTCCTTTAACTACTAAGCAACACGGTTGCTAGTAGTATTGATTTCACACATCATAATTCACTTGTCGGTATTCCGGTTACAATAACACGGAGACCGAGGAATGAACGATGATGGCGAGAGGTATCACTGTATCAAGAGTTCATAGGAGGTGGTGCAATTCTCATGACATTTCTGGCATAAGGAGGCAACACTCCAAGGTAGAACAGAACAAAAGCTGGATTGACATTTTGATCTGCGGAATACAACTACTTTGACCCAATCCTGGATATGGATGAGGTACTGGAGTTTGTTTCTCCTAGTCATTCTGAATAGGATGGTTTGACGGACCATAAGAATAATAGGCATCGATGAACACGGATGCACAACTACTCCTGACTATCACTTGATAGACGAGGGTCAAAAAACAACTAAAGAGGGACAACTCAAAGGAACATACGATTTTCCGAGTTGTGGGTGCATAGATTAGCATGTCGAACGAGTTCAACATATTTCTTCCGGATAACCCATGCAGAAAGGTAGAACTGGCAGAGTCACAACATAGAATCAAGAACTTATCAAGAGCACTCTGGTTGTGATCTTTCGGTTCAACGAGGAACTTCTGCCATAAGTAGTTCATGGTATTAGGAAGAAAGAAATACCATGGACATCGAGGTCTATCGCATAGGTTACTAATATCCTAAAGGAACTAGCAAACACTATCAACGTGAAGTAAATAAAGCGAATCTTGGGTCAAGAACCCAGGAGTAGAATACCTACTACTACATGGCATCACAGGATGCTTTCGAGAATGACGGCCAAAATCATCACTTTGGGAACACTAATCATGGCTAGACTACTGGGTGGTTCTATAAGATACCCTAGTGTCATAATAATAGCTCCAACATATATGTCGAGGCAATGGAGTACCTCAGCACTCCGATTAGTGTGGTTAATCTGGCACAAAGGAACATCGGGAACGGAAAGAAGGGATTTGCAAATGCATCAGACTAGTTAGAAACATGGGATCACTCGGACAGCATAACAACTGTAAATGGTGGCATAACCACTTAGTATTACAATATCAAGGTTCTGAGGCCAGCTATGAACATATGGAAGTAGTAGAAACTGAACTGAGACTTGAATCCATCAATCTTATAAGTCTATGGATTAGTAACACGTCATCCTGATAGATAGATGAGAAGGCCTAGTTCTTAATCCCCGTAGAAAAGAAGAGGTTGACTCAGATCAGAAGGGCATAAGGTAAAGGAGTAAAAAGAGCCTTACGTTCCCTTCCACAATCAATTCCCCTATATAACTAAAGCATTTCTAGACTCGACTTCAACCAGTTTGGCTTGGTAATCCTACAGGCAGTCAGGCTCTGATACCAAAGCTGTCAGGACCCGATCCTAAGTCACACTAATCTAGCATGTAACACATCATATCACTTTGCGGCCTCACGCACGATATTCCCACGGGTGCCACCTTACCTGGCCCGGGATCGTTTGCGCATTTTGGCTTACATATATGATAGTGTCGCTAGCATCCATATGACAAAGAACCCGGGCCGACATGACTAGTCGTGAATCCAAAGTGGCACTAACTTATAGGGATAGGCATACATGACCCAGCAACGAACATGTCGGTCATCAACGTATGAACCCAAGTCGTAGCAAGCTACAAGGACTTAAAGGAACATCGCGTGACATTTCCCCGAAGGGACAGACACATGAATGAAGAATGACACATTCCAGCCATCCTAAGTGTTCCGGAGCAGTTGCAAGCTACCATGGCTCAGTGGAAGCACTAGGAGACATTTCCCGGTAAGAGAGGCTACCAAGAATAAACAACTAGGTTGTCGGATCCCACACATACCAAGCATTTCAATAACATACACACAATATGCCCGATATGTGAAAGTACAACATGGCATCATAACAAGACTCTACGACTCTAAGTATTAATTCATTAGGCTCCGAGGAGCCAGATATTACAAACATGGGTCTGATGACCCATCATTCAAGTCATACAAGCAACAAGCACATGCGGAAGCTTAACTTGTCTGAGTACAGACAACTACAAATGAAAAAAGGCTGAGAAGCCTGACTATATACAAGACCCTGCCAAGGGCACAAGATCGTAGCTGAGGTAACAAGCTAAACATCGAAGTCCACGCGGAACTAATAGTGAGACTGAAGTCTCTCTGCAAAAACATAAATTAAGCAAACGTGAGTACAAATGTACCCAGCAAGACTTACATTAGAACTATCTACATATGCATCAGTATCAACAAAGGGGGGTGGTGGAGTTTAACTGCAGCAAGCCAACTTTGACTCAGTGGCTATCCTGAACTACGTCTGCAAGTAACTCTTTTGAGGTGGCGCACATGAGTCCACATATTCACCAATCAATACACCACTATGGATCCGCTCCCTTCTCCCTACGAGAACGCCATCCATAGCACTCACGCTTATCTTGCGCATTTTAGAGTATCCACTTTCACTTGTCTATGAACTGTATAGGTAACCCAGAGGTCCATTACCGTGGACGCGGCTATTCAAATAGATCATTTATAACCCTGCAGGGGTGTACTTCTACACACACGCTCTCGCCACTTACCGCAATGTACACGTCATGTATCTCGGCAACCTTCAAGCGGAAGCCTTGCGAGGTTGTCGGCCACGACCTGACTAACCACAGAAGTCCCTAGTCCAGGTTTATCGCCTATTCAGGTTCCATCTGTAGGGAGTCCAGCCGAGGTTTCCACCACGGCCCCGAACGATGTGTGCAGGGTTCCCGAGACACCAAACGGGTGTCCCGGTACACCGTGCCACGTGCCTACCGCATCACAGCCCACCCCTCGGGTCAGCGTTGCGCACCGCCTCCAGCATACTACAAACATCAGAAACTACTTGCAACTCCTGGACAGAGGACATGGCGGTTATTAAGTCGAGAGAGTCAATTAAGGATCCCAATGTGTGGTAGTAGCTATTCATGGATCACAAACACAAAACTCAGTTCCTGAGGACGGCTTCAATGAGACAACCCACCATGTACTCCTACATGGCCTCTCACCGCTACCTCTACCAAATCATGTCCACACACTTAGCTCTCAACAGTAAGACATGTTCACCACATTCCAATTCATCCCTGATGAATCAGACCTGGCTCAACTCTAAGCAGTAGCAGGCATGACAACAAGCATGAATGAGTAGGCACATCAGGGCTCAAACAACTCCTACTCGTGCTAGTGGGTTTCATCTATTTACTGTGGCAATGACAAGTCATGCAGAGGAAAGGGGTTCAACAACCGCAACAGGTAACAGTTGAAGTGTTGTTGTCCTAATGCAGTAAAAGAGAGCAGAAGCGAGAGAGTGGGATTGTATCGGAATGAACAAGGGGGTTTTGCTTTCCTGGCACTTCTGAAGATAGTATAGTTCTTCATCGGTGTAATCGATCTCATCGTCGGAACCACGTGTACTGAGAGGGGACAAATACTGGCAACAGAGAAGGAACACAATCAATGCAATGCAACAATATGATGCATGATCATTACATGGCAATATGCTGTGGTTTGAGCTAATGCAACTAGCAACAATTTAAATGAAGTTGGTTTGAATCCAAGATTCAAATTCAAACTCCATATGTGGATATGCAAATGCCATTTATTTGATTTGTCCTAAACAGAAGCCATAAGTTGTTCTAACATGCATGGAAATAGTACAGATGGATAGATTGGATTTTTCTGATAATTTTTCATATATAAATTATATCATTTGGAGCTACGTTGATTTTATATGATTTTTAGAAGTTTTGGCTGAAATAAATAAATTATTTATGATTTATTTAAAATCCCAGAAAAGATTTACTACGTCAGGATGACGTCGGTGTGATCTCAGCTAGTCAACAGACGTGGTCCAGGTCAAACCTGACAAGTGGGACCCACTGGTCAGTGACCTAGTGCTGCCTATGGTCACAGACATGTGGGGTTGGGTCAACAGACACGTCAGCATAGTCAAAGGTGACACATGGGCCCACTACAATTAGATTAACCTTAATCTATTTTAATTAGCCGGTTAATTAGGCGGTGGGGCCCGGCTGTCAGCATCTAAGCTTGGGCTAAACACAGTAATTAGACTAGTCTAATCTGCCCACGTCACCGGATTAATTCCGACTATAACCGGAGCGCGGCGGCGATGCCCGTCCGGCCAACTACGGTGTCGGCTGGGCACGTTCGAAAGCGTGCGATGCGGCGCATCTAATGGTGGTCGCGGTGTATGCTGGGACGGCATGCAACAGCGGTGGCGACGAGCTGGGCGGCAACTGGAGCTTGGGCGTCGGTGGTTTTGCTGCTGTAGCGGGCGAACGGATCCACTAACGAGGCATTACGAGGTGCAGTGAGTGTGTTAGGCACTAGCGTGTGACCAAATGGTCACCGGAGTGACGCCGGCGTCGAGCTCGTGCGGCGGTGAGTTTCGGCCTTGGCGGAACGGTGGCTAGAGGACGAGAAAGACGCGGCAAAGAGAGGGGAAGTGCGGCGGAGCTCACTGGGAGGTCGTTGAGAAGCTCAGCGTGCTTGGGGATGGCTCGGAGGTGAAGAAACCACGACGGTGATCTCGGGTGCCAAACGAGCAAGACGAGGGCGAAGGCCGCACCACAGGGCGTCCGGGCTCGTGCAGCTTGGTGGAGAGGAAGAAGACGTCGACGCGAACCTCGCGGATGGGTCGAGGGAGCACGACAACGGCGGTGAGCGCGCGGACGGCGAGCGGCGGCTGCGCTCGGGTGGGTGCACGTGAGAGGGACACGGGAGGGGATGAGCACGGGGGGAGGAGTGAGAGGGCCCGGGGATGCGTGGCGTCTCCAGCCAGCTCCACGCGGTCGGCGGCAAGCAGGAGGAGGCGTGGCGCCTCGCGCGTGCGTGCGCTGTCCCGCCTCTGCCTACTCGCAGAGGTTAGGGAGGACTGGCACTAGGCCAGGTGGGTTGGGCCAGCACAGGTGAGGCCCAGGTGGGTTTCTCTCTCTCTCCTTTATTTTGTTTCGGTTTTCTATTTTATTCCTCTATTTTGAATTAGTAAAAAATACTAATTCATTTCCAAAATTCCTGAAATAACTTGTGGGCACATTTTGAATTATTTCCAACAGCCCTCAAATCATTTCAGAATAATTTGAGCATCTAAAATATTTATAGAATTTAAATGCCCCAATTCAAATACAATATGAATTAATTCAAAAATCCAGAATGTCCTAGGAATATGTGCACCATTTTTGGCAGAGGTTTTTAGCCAATTCAAAAATGATGAACTTTTCCAAAGGCATCTTGGGTTAATTGAAAATGTTTTTATTTGAACCTATCTGAATTCATTTGGTGCTAGGGTTTGAACATCCCCAATTCAAATTCTTTTGAATTTGAACATGATGCATGGATGCTCACAGATGCAACTAACTATAAGCAAATCTAGGGTTGTGACACTTTTGCCATGTTATAATGACATAAATACGTATGGACCAACATGTCAGCTCTCGCTCTATCTCACTGCAATAAAGTGTGGGGCCTACTTGATTCCAACAGTGTTCTTATTTTCAAGTAAAATTATTCGCTTTGGTTACTCCTGACAAGTGGGGCCACACTTATCATTGTGAGATAGAGAGAACCGACATGTGGGTCTAGGCTTATTTTTTTCACGTCAAACATCTAACGAAACGATGGCATTTTTTAGATATCTAATGGCATTTTTGAGCAAACATCTAACGAAACGATGGCATTTTTAGATATCTAATGGCATTTTTAGCAAGCATCTCATGGATCGATGGCATTTTTGAGTAGTTGTAATTTCTAATGGCAAAACTGAGTAGTGAGACACAACTAGTGGCATAAATGATAAAAACCCATTTTTTAAAACCTTTGTGATAGTCTAGGTTGTGCAAGTTTGGTTTACACGTTCATCGAAGTCTTGAAGGATTGTTGAGGTGCAAAAAGAAGAGCCAGAGTCAATGACTTAGAAGATCTTCAATGCAACATTTAATTCCAGTGGTCTTTGTTGTTCATGTGTGTTAGTTTATTAAATATAACATCATTTGATTAGTTAAATTTGATCAACTTCTCAAAATAGTATTCTGGAATTTCAGTACACGATAATTTCCTGTAGTGTATGAAAATACTTTGAATCCGGGCATGAGACAATTGTATTTCTGTAGATTGGTTTCCTACAACCTAATTTCTCAAAAACATGTAAAAATGGTTTATACATAGATTTTTATGGTGACCTTATTTTCATCTCATATGTTATCTTCCAACGGATAGTGAGATTGGTGGCCCTTGACGAAACAAAACCAACTTAGCTCAAATAAAACTAAATATGTTTGAAAATCGAGAAAAAATAGAAGGGGGGAGAGACATAGATAAGATAAACAATCAGTTGGAACACATTTTTCGAGGATCAAGTTGATAAGACAAATTTACATTCTAGGGCAATAAAAGAGATGCTCCTTGATCTAAAGACCAAAAGGTACATTGCCCCTAAACTTTTTACTCACTTGCTTTTGCCTGGATGGTTGTAAAATACACTAAACCTAATATATTCTTGCATCACATAATCACGACTCTTTTTTAAAAGAGTGGTAGAGTCTAGGTTTGGATGCATGGCGATAAAACTATCATGTCACTACGGGACATGCTCTCTCACACACAGCTTTGCCCACGGGAGACATGTGCAAGAAGCTAAGTCATAAAGAACTAAATGTATGCCTTTAGGCCGCCACAGAGGCAGAGGCGTGTTGCTCGGTATGGTCGTCTACCGAACATGGGTTAACCACTAACGCCGATGAACAGAAACTCAGGGTCGCCACCAGCAAGTAGGGCCGTACCTCAGAAATCCGGGCCCCGGTGCGAAATCACAATTTAGGCCCCATTTACAGGCCAAAAGAAAATAGTTATTACTCTAAAATATTAATCTATCGTGTACTCTTAGAATCGTGCCTATGTATAAAAGACATCTCAAAAAATTATAATGCCAGCCGGATGAATAAATTCATGAAAGAGCGGCAAATTAACTTAAGAACAGGGTGTACAAAACAAAAAGGGACAAATAACCTACGATTCTTGATTGTTGACGGATGCACACCATGAAGAAACGATGGCGCATAGGACTCTGATTGCTCTGCACCTCGACCAAGAGAAAGAAAAGAAAGTCTGGTTGCTCTGCTCTCGAGGGATTAAACTTTGAAAGAGAGAACGCAGAAGTAATACAAATCCACCCAATTCATAGCCATCAATGGCTCTGTTTCCAAAAAAATGTGAATCCACTGGAGAAGAATCAAGGGAGGAGCCAAGGAGATGAAGGATTTGCGTACGCAGACTGCTTCGAGTCCTGTGAAGGTGAGGCCGTGACATGACTGGGCTGTGGGCTCACGTCAGCAAGTTGGGCCATGACTTGCTTAGTCTCTTATTAATACCTGATTAGTAGCAATAACGTAGTACTACTTTAAAAAGTTGGCGCCCCAAGATTTTGGGGGGCCCTGTGCAGCTGCTCGTGTGGCACCTGCCCACAGACAGGCCCGCCAGCAAGGTCGTGGAGCGGCAGCACCAAAGCCCTCCAGAAAACCCTTCCACATGGGATTTTGAGGAGGAAATTGTTCTTGGCACCGATGAACCTGGATTGTAACCATCTCCAAACACCCCTATGAAGGGCAGAAGATGTCGAGAGGAACCTAAACCGCTGGCTCTCCACATGACGGGATTCCTCCAAATCCCAAAACTCTTGAAGGGGCCTCCGAGGTTGAGGAGGAGCTGGAGGGGATCCCGCCTCTCACATCATGAAAAGTTGTCCTCTTTCCGGTGTAGAGGAGATAAGAGGAAACCATCACCGGGCATAGATGAGGGGAACACCTAATATTAGGCAAGAACACACATGTCCTTCCCTAATCAACGTGCTTCAACTTCTAGACGACCTGAATTAAAACCATATCTGAAGCATACACCAAGAACCACCGGATTCTCAAGATGAGAGGAAACAACACTAGTTAAGAGGGAACCAACAAGAGGCTCAGGTGTTTTATTAGAACAACTATAACTACAAGAAAGAGGAAGAACAACCAACATAGGTTCCTTCTCCTCTTCTGGCGAAAAGCCACGGGGGAGAAAATTGAATCAGACCCAACACACATTAAGATGGAAGGTTATTGAAAGGGAGAGATGTAGACCTGGTCGGAAAAGACCTTTGTCAAGGATGGCTATATCTACCACTCCGAACCAGGAGATGCACGGGACACGCCAAATACTCCAACTGACGAGCTCCACCCCACACGCACATACATAATTCATTTTTTCTTCGTCTTGCACCACACCTTGCACGCGGCCTCCATGAAAAGGCTACCTCTTTGAAGAAGACTAAATATGAGATCCAAAGTGCATGCCCCAATTCCAAGCTTCCATCAGAGTTTGTAACACAAGCATAAACATCAATTAAATTAGAGGAGCTAGATGGAGGGGTTGCCAAAAGTTTTTTGTGAGTTGTTTGAAGCTTCCCATAAGACAAAGTGAGTTTATTACCCAAAATCGATGATGATTTTGATGACCTTGGACGCATTTTATAGGTACAAGAATCCTCCTGAGTTTCACGTGAACTACTTCAAGCTCGTCTCTTGAATCTTTTAAACACGGCTTGCATGTATTTTGTGTGACTTTTGCTTTTCACTGAGAAGATCACTTTCGATTGTCATTTTTATCTTTCCCTTGACGGATCTCATTGTTGAGATGCATCACATTTTCCTATTATTCTATTAGGTGGTCCTCTTGTTTTTACGCAATTCTTGAAGAGACACAAGTCCAGCTAGAAGACCTTGGAAGAGTCCAAGAGCAATCCCATTAAGAGATCTCATGAATTTTAAGGTTTCAAGATCATGTTCAAACATTTCATCACCATTATCTCCATTAATAGGTACTTTCACATGATATAGGAGATGGTGGGACAAAACAAGATAATGTACCTTCCTCTTTCTTCCCGTGAGGCAAATGGGGTTATTATCCCCATCCTTGTATTATACAAAATTGAATAAGGATGTCGACTTGGATGGTGTGCATACGTAGCCCGACAATTCCAACTTCTTCAAGGGAGTCAATGGTGTTGAAGTTGTACTCTTTCCCAACAAAAGCTTCATCTTACTTGTAATTGTAATGTTTGTTATCGCTTTATGGTGACTTCTTATTAATCCTCATCTCATCCTTCTATTGTTTCATGTCCTTCTTCTCTTTAGCACAATCCGTGATGAATCGACTGGATCACCAGAACTGTAGTAATTCCTCTTTTGCGGTTTCCTAATCCTATAAGAGTAGGTTCTACTCCTTGACTCTTCTTTTGTACATCATCTTGGCCATCACCTCAATTCCTCGTTGGAATATCTTGCCTTATCATTCTATTGACCATCTTCATCACTTTGACTCTAGGGCGTAAGGGTCAAGCAAGTTTATCCTGTTAAAAACAATGATCGTAAGGGTGCTAACTCAAACTCAATTTAAAATGATAAAGAGTCAGTCAAAGTATTAACACTGGCTACTAAAGGCAAAGAGATGAAGCAATTAATTGCTGAAAATCAAAGTGACAAACACAGGGAAAAAGAAGTAGAAAGTGCATAACCTCAAGGACAAATTATAATTGCTTAACCAAATCACAAGCGGGGCTCCCACTTGGCCTATCAAGCTGGCAAAAGAGAAGTTACAAAGGCTTAGTGCACAAGAACTCGGAAAGAAGAACATGACATAGACTCCCAAAGGAAGAAATTAAGGTAAAAAGGATATGCAAGCTTCTGTTGCAAAGAGTGCAACGAAAGTGAAGAAATAGAAGTGAAGGAAATATGCCCTAGAGGCAATAATAAAGTTGTTATTTTACATTTCCTTATTCACGATAAAGGTTTATTATTGATGCTAGAATTGTATTGATCGGAAAATAAATACATGTGTGAATACATAAACAAATATTGTGTCCCTATTGAGCCTCTACTGGAGTAGCTCGTTGATCAAAGATGGTTAAGGTTTCCTAACCATAGACATGAGTTGTCATTTGATAATGGGATCGCGTCATTAGGAGAATGATGTGATGGACAAGACCCATCTATTAGCTTAGCATATGATCGTTCAGTTTATTGCTACTGCTTTCTTAATGTCAAATACATGCTCCTTAGACTGTACCATGAGATCATGCAACTCCTGGATACCGGAGGAATACCTTGTGTTCTATCAAACGTCACAACATAACTGGGTGATCATAAAGATGCTCTACAGGTATCTCCGAAGGTGTCTGTTGAGTTGGCGTGAATCGAGATTGGGATTTGTCACTCCGTGTATCGGAGAGGTATCTCTGGGCCCTCTCGGTAATACACATCACAAGAAGCTTGCAAGCAAAGTGACTAAGGAGTTAGTTGCAAGATGTTGTATTACAGAACGAGTAAAGAGACTTGCCGGCAACGAGATTGAACTAGGCATAGAGATAAGGACGATCGAGTCTCGGGCAAGTAACATACCGATAGACAAAGGGAATTACGTACGTTGTCATAACGGTTCGACTGATAAAGATCTTCGTAGAATATGTAGGAGCCAATATGGACATCCAGGTTCTGCTATTGGTTATTGACCAGAGAGGTGTCTCGGTCATGTCTACATAGTTCTCGAACCCGTAGGGTCCGCACGCTTAACGTTCGTTGACGATATAGTGTTATATGAGTTATATGTTTTGGTGACTGAATGTTTTTCGAAGTCCCGGATGAGATCACGAACATGACGAAGAGTCTCTACATGGTTGGGAGGTAAAGATTGATATATAGGATGATGGTATTTGGACACCGGAAGTGTTTCGGGACGTCCTGGGAAGGAATCGGGTCACCAGAAGGGGTTTCGGGCATCCCCTGTAGCGACCAGACCTCAGACGGTCAAGTCTCTGTGCGTCAGTGTCATCCCTGGATCAGTAATGCTGACACACACAGTACTCGAAGGATTTATAACAGAGTAGCAATCACACACTTATTACATCGAATGTCTCCAAAAGAGAACTTATTACAATAAATATAGCTTAAGGCCATCTAATAACGATAACAGCGGAAGGCTTGGAAGATAAGTGAGTCCATCAACTCCAACGGCATCACTGAGTATAGAACCACGACTTAAGGCACCTTACTCGTCGTCTGAAAAGTCTGCAACATGAAACGTTGCAGCCCGAAAACGGGTCAGCACATGGAATATGCTGGCAATGTAACACATAGAGAGTAATGAACAGAATAGTGCTATACTACATGCATATATGGCTGGTAGAAGGCTCTATGGTTACAGTTTTGCGAAAAGCCAAATTTTGCCTACTACAAAGGAATAAATTTTATTTAACTATCATGGTGGTTGTTAAACATTGAGAATGGTTGACAGCATTCTCAATCCCAATTAAGTATCATCATCAAAACCCAACAAAATTAATTAAAGTAACATGATGAGATTCACATGAAAATCCAGATACTAGATACTCAAGTTGTCCATAATCGGGGACACGGCTAACCATGATTAGATTGTACACTCTGCAGAGGTTTGCGCACTTTTCCCCACAAGACTCGATCTCCTCCGTTGGGATTCTCGCACTTCATGGTGTTTGAGAAACGGATGACCGAGACACAGTCTTTCATAAGCGTTAACTCTCTACTCCGGGTAGACAGTACCACCTACATCCCCTACATCTGCTAGTCTACCTCATCAAGAGCTCACACAACCTACTCAACTATGCTAGAGCCCATAATAACTTGTGGCTGCACACGGAATTTTCTAGCATGAATAATCTCATGATCCCTTTGAGCCTGGGTGGCGGTCCAAAAGAAAAACAGGCAATCCTGGAATACCCAGGTACCTCAATCCACCCAGATGTGTGTTTTAGTTGCCACCTTAAGTTTAACCATTAATTAACAATCTCACATCTGTCATGGTAACACTCAAACCCAATCCACGTCTACTAGCATAGCATAACAATATAAGCAAACGTAGAAGTAACTCCCAAGGGTTTGATAATAAACAGGGTAATAGGTACTACCTCATCTACTTCCCAGAAGCCACAATTTAATTAGATCCTAATCATGCAATGTTTGAGGGTTGATCTAATGCAATAAAACTGGGTAGTCAAATAGGTATGATCAAAGTGTTACTTGCCTTGCTGATGATCCGGGAAACCTAGCGATTCGAAGTAGCAAGCGGCGCACTCTGGGTACTCTATCGCAAACAAACAAGCATACAATAAGTACTTATCTAATGCACAGGTAAAACTCAAATAAGAGATTTAACCAGAAAGTTCAACTTAAGAACTCCGGTTTGCAAAAAGAATCAAATCAAACGAAGCAACAAAAATCAAACGACGAAAGAAACAAGCTTCGTTTACTAATCTGGACCTAAGTCAAATTTTACCGAAGCAAAAACTTGTTTGAGTTGGTTAAACTGAAAGAGGGCTTCGAGACGAAACTCTAGGCGCTTGAATTGCCTGATTCCGATAAACGAGCGAAAAGAAAAACGAAAACGAAGAACAGATCGGAAATCGCGATCTGGAATAATCGCAGAAAATCCGAGAAAAAGAAAACTGACGACAAGTTTAACGAACGGACGTTCGTTAACTGTAACTAAACGAAGAACGCGTTCGTTAAAACGAACGAACGGGCGAACGCTCGCTAAATAAGAAAACCGAAACAAAACGAATCCGATAAAAAAAACCTAGGGTTTACAAAAAAACAAACCGGGTTTTTTTTAAAAAAACCGGACCGGGCGGCGGGCGGCGGTGTACCTCCGGCGAGGCGCTCCAGCGGGGCGGGGCGGCTCCGGCGGGGTGGCGAGGGGGTGGCGGGGCTCCGGCGGGGTGGCGAGGGGGCGGCGGGGCTGCGGGGCTCCGGCGGCGGCGGCTGGCGGCGCGAAGGCGGCGGCTGCTGCGGCGCGGGGCAGGGCGAGTCGAGGTGGCGGGGTGAGGGGGGCGGCGCTATTTAAGAGGGGGTGGCGGCTTGGAGGAGGGGGCAAGGCGGCGGGGAGGAGTCCCGGTCGGACTTGGCGTGCGGCGGCGGGGCGGCTGCGGTCTCCGCGCGGGAGCTGGGCCGGCTCGGCTGGGCTTCGGCCCAGTCGGGCGCGCGGGGTTTTTTTTTTAAAACAATTCCGCTGAAACTAAAAAAAATTCTAGAAAATAAAATAGAATTCTAGAAAATGCCAGAATAAATTTTCACCGTCTAAATAAAATATTTAGAACGAGATGAACATTTTCTTGGCCCTAAATGCAATTTTGAAAAACGTGCAATTTTTCTAAATTCAAATAAAATAGCCAAAAACACCAAATAAAATAAAATATGATTTTTTATTAAATCCTCAATATTTATTATTTTTGGGAAAGTCATTTTATTCCCTCTCTCTTATTTTTATAAATGAAATAATTGAAGATAAAATAAATAAAATCAAATGATCCTATTTTCAAAATTCGAGAAAACTCAAATATGAAAATAACGAAATCCCCAACTCTCTCCGTGGGTCCTTGAGTTGCGTAGAATTTCTAGGATCAACAAAAATGCAAATAAAATATGATATGCAATGATGCTCTAATGTATAACATTCCAAATTGAAAATTTGGGATGTTACACCCCCCACCCACAGCAAGTTATGGGCCTTATGGGCCAAAGGAGGGGACAGACCAACCCACAAGGGGGCTGGTACGCCCCTTCCCTTGTTTGGCCAGCCCTAGGGAAGGAAAAGGGGGAGGGCTAGCCCCTCCTACCTTTCCCTCTCATGGGAGAAAGGAAACGGGGGCGCCACCCTCCCCTGCCATTGCTCGCACTCCAAATAAGGAAAGGGAGGGGGCGCGGCTTGGGAGGGACCCCAAGTAGGATTCGTCCTACTTGGGGACCTCCTTTGGCTGCTCCTCCCTCCCTCCCACCTATATATATGTGGGTGGGGGCGCCTAGCACACAACAGACAATTGGCTAGCCGTGTGCGGCGCTCCCCTCCATCGTTTACACCCCCGGTTATATTTTCGTAGTGCTTAGGCGAAGCCCTGCGGAGATCAACCGTCACCACGCCGTCGTTCTGTCGGAACTCATCTACTACCTTGCCGTTGAAAGGATCGATAGAGTTGACTAGAGGGGGGCTGAATAGGCAACTAACAATTTTTAGCTTTTCTTTACCAAATTATACTTTGCATCAAAGTAGGTTGTCTAGATATGCAACTAGGTGAGCAACCTATATGATGCAACAACAACAAGCACACAAGTAAGCAAGGGATACAACACAATATAAGCTTGCACAAGTAAAGGTAAGAGATAACCAAAAGTGGAGCCGGTGGAGACGAGGATGTGTTTGTTGGGGAACGTAGTAATTTCAAAAAAAATCCTACGCACACGCAAGATCATGGTGATGCATAGCAAAGAGAGGGGAGAGTGTTTTCCACGTACCCTCATAGACCGTAAGCGGAAGCGTTATGACAACGCGGTCCATGTAGTCGTACGTCTTCATGATCGACCGATCCTAGTACCGAAAGTACGGCACCTCCGTGATCTGCACACGGTCGGCTCGGTGACGTCCCACGAACTCACGATCCAGCAGAGTGTCGAGGGAGAGCTTCATCAGCACGACAGCGTGATGACAGGGATGATGAAGCTACCGGCGCAGGGCTTCGCCTAAGCACTTCAACGATATGACCGAGGTGGATTATGGTGGAGGGGACACCGCACACGGCTAAGAGATCAATGATCAACTTGTGTATCTATGGGGTGCCCCCTAGCCACGTATATAAAGGATGGAGGGAGGAGGAGGCCGGCCCTCATAGGGCATGCCCAAAGTGTGGAGTCCTACTAGGACTCCCTAGTCCTAGTAGGATTCCACCTCCCACGTGGAATAGGAAAAAGAGAAGGGAGAAGGAGAAGGAAGGAAGGGGGCGCCCCTTTCTCTAGTCCAATTCAGACCAGTCCATGGGGAAGGGGCGCGGCCACCCTTGAGGCCTTTCTCTCCTTTCCCGTATGGCCCATTAAGGCCCAATACGAATTCCCGTAACTCTGCAGTACTCCAAAAAATACCAGAATCACTCGGAACCTTTCCGATGTCCGAATATAGCCTTCCAATATATCGATCTTTACATCTCGACCATTTAGAGACTCCTCGTCATGTCCACGATCTCATCCGGGACTCCAAACAAACTTCGGTCATTCCAATCACGTAACTCATAATACAGATCGTCACAGAACGTTAAGCGTGTGGACCCTACGGGTTCGAGAACTATGTAGACATGACCGAGACTCATCTCTGGTCAATAACCAATAGCGGAACCTGGATGCTCATATAGGTTTCTACATATTCTACGAAGATCTTTATCGGTCAAACCGCATAACAACATAAATTGTTCCCTTTGTCATCGGTATGTTACTTGCCCATGATTCGATCATCGGTATCTCAATACCTAGTTCAATCTCGTTACTGGCAAGTCTCTTTACTTGTTCCGTAATGCATCATCCCACAACTAACTCATTAGTCACATTTCATGCAAGGCTTATAGTGATGTGCATTACCGAGAGGGCCCAGAGATACCTCTTCGACAATCGGAGTGACAAATCCTAATCTCGATCTATGCCAACTCAACAAATACCATCGGAGACACATGTAGAGCACCTTTATAATCACCCAGTTACATTGTGATGTTTGGTAGCACACGAAGTGTTCCTCCGGTATCCAGGAGGTTCATAATCTCATAGTCATAGGAACATGTATAAGTCATGAAGAAAGTAATAGCAATATACTAAACGATCAAGTGCTATGCTAACGGAATGGGTCAAGTCAATCACATCATTCTCTAATGATGTGATCCCGTTAATCAAATGACAACTCATGTCTATGGCTAGGAAACTTAACCATCTTTGATTCAATGAGCTAGTCAAGTAGAGGCATACTAGTGACACTCTATTTGTCTATGTATCCACACATGTGCTAAGTTTCTGGTTAATACAATTCTAGCATGAATAATAAACATTTATCATGATATAAGGAAATATAAAGAACCACTTTATTATTGCCTCTAGGGCATATTTCCTTTAGTCTCCCACTTGCACTAGAGTCAATGATCTAGTTCACATCTCCATGTGATTTAACACCAATAGTTCACATCACCATGTGATTAACACCCATAGTTCACATCACCATGTGACCAACACTCAAAGGGTTTACTAGAGTCAGTAATCTAGTTCACATTGCCATGTGATTAACACTCAGAGAGTACTAAGGTGTGATCATGTTTTGCTTGTGAGAGAAGTTTAGTCAACGGGTCAGTCAAATTCAGATCCGTATGTATTTTGCAAATTTCTATGTCTACAATGCTCTGCACGGAGCTACTTTAGCTAATTGCTCCCACTTTCAATATGTATCCAGATTGAGACTTAGAGTCATCCGGATCAGTGTCAAAGCTTGCATCGACGTAAATCTTTACGATGAACTTTTTGTCACTTCCATAACCGAGAAACATGTCCTTATTCCACTAAGGATAATTTTGACCGTTGTCCAGTGATCCACTCCTGGATCACTATTGTACCCTCTTGCCAAACTCATGGTGAGGTTCACAATAGGTCTGGTACACAGCATGGCATACTTTATTTAACCTATGACTGAAGCATAGGGAATGACTTTTATTCTCTTTCTATTTTCTGCTGTGGTCAGGTTTTGAGTCTTACTCAACTTTACACCTTGCAACACAGGAAAGAAATCCTTCTTTGACTGTTCCATTTTGAACTATTTCAAAATCTTGTCAAGGTATGTACTTATTGAAAAAACTTATCAAGCATCTTTGATCTATCTTTGTAGATCTTAATGCTCAATATGTAAGCAGCTTCACCGAGGTCTTTCTTTGAAAAAATCCTTTCAAACGCTCCTTTATGCTTTGCAGAAAAATTCTACATTATTTCCGATCAACATTATGTCATTCACATATACTTATCAGAAATGTTGTAGTGCTCCCACTCACTTTCTTGTAAATACAGGCTTCATCGCAAGTCTGTATAAAACTATATGCTTTGATCAACTCATCAAAGCGTATATTCCAACTCTGAGATGCTTTGCACCAGTCCATGGATGGATCGCTGGAGCTTGCACATTTTGTTAGCACCTTTAGCATCGACAAAACCTTCTGGTTGCATCATATACAACTCTTCTTTAATAAATCCATTAAGGAATGTAGTTTTGACATCCATTTGCCAGATTTCATAAAATGTGGCAATTTGCTAACATGATTCGGACAGACTTAAGCATCGCTACGAGTGAGAAAATCTTATCGTAGTCAACACCTTGGACTTTGTGAAAAAAAACCTTTTTCGACAAGTCTAGCTTTGTAGATAGTAACACTACTATCAGCGTCCGTCTTCCTCTTGAAGATCCATTTATTTTCTATGGCTTGCCGATCATCGGGCAAGTCAACCAAAGTCCACACTTTGTTCTCATACATGGATCCCATCTCAGATTTCATGGCCTCAAGCCATTTCGCGGAATCTGGGCTCATCATCGCTTCCTCATAATTCATAGGTTTGTCATGGCCAAGTAACATGACCTCCTGCTACCTCATGAGCATGCATTGGTTTTCCCTTGAAGAGGAAAGGGTGATGCAGCAAAGTAGCGTAAGTATTTCCCTCAGTTTTTGAGAACCAAGGTATCAATCCAGTAGGAGACTACACGCAAGTCCCTCGTACCTGCGCAAACAATCAAGAACCTTGCAACCAACGCGATAAAGGGGTTGTCAATCCCTTCACGACCACTTGCAAAAGTGAGATCTGATAGAGATAATACATAAATATTTTTGGTACTTTTGTTGTATAGATTGAAAAGTAAAGATTGCAAAATAAACGACGACGTAAATAGCTAGTTTACGGGAGATTAATATAATGGAAGATAGACCCGGGGGCCATAGGTTTCACTAGTGGCTTCTCTCAAGATAGCATAATTTACGGTGGGTGAACAAATTACCGTCGAGCAATTGATAGAAAAGCGCATAGTTATGAGAATATCTAGGCATGATCATGTATATAGGCATCATGTCCGTGACAAGTAGACTGAAACGATTCTGCATCTACTACTATTACTCCACACATCGACCGCTATCCAGCATGCATCTAGAGTATTAAGTTCATAAGAACAGAGTAATGCATTAGGCAAGATGGCATGGTGTAGAGGGATAAACTCAAGCAATATGATATAAACCCCATCTTTTTATCCTCGATGGCAACAATACAATACGTGCCTTGCTGCCGCTGCTGTCACTGGGAAAGGACACCGCAAGATTGAACCCAAAGCTAAGCACTTCTCCCATTGCAAGAAAGATCAATCTAGTAGGCCAAACCAAACTGGTAATTCGAAGAGACTTGCAAAGATATTTAAATCATACATAAAAGAATTCAGAGAAGAATCAAATATTGTTCATAGATAATCTTGATCATAAACCCACAATTCATCGGATCTCGACAAACACACCGCAAAAAGAATTACATCGAATAGATCTCCAAGAGAATCGAGGAGAACTTTGTATTGAGATCCAAAGAGAGAGAAGAAGCCATCTAGCTAATAACTATGGACCCGAAGGTCTGTGGTAAACTACTCACACATCATCGGAGAGGCTATGGTGTTGATGTAGAAGCCCTCCGTGATTGATTCCCCTCCGGCGGAGCACCGGAGAAGGCCCCAAGATGGGATCTCACGGGTACAGAAGGTTGCGGCGGTGGAAATAGGGTTTTGTGGTGCTCCTGGATGTTTACAGGGTATATGAGTATATATAGGCGAAGGAAGTAGGTCGGTGGAGCTGTGAGGGGCCCACGAGGGTGGGGGGCACGCCCACCCCCCTGGGGCGTGCCCTCCTGCCTCGTGGCTTCCTCGCTGCTTCCTTGACGTCCACTCTAAGTCTCCTGGATTGCGTTTGTTCCAAAAACAATCCTCACGAAGGTTTCATTCCGTTTGGACTCCGTTTGATATTCCTTTTCTGCGAAACACTGAAATAGGCAAAAAAACAACAATTTGCACTGGGCCTTCGGTTAATAGGTTAGTCCCAAAAATAATATAAAAGTGCATAGTAAAGCCCATTAAACATCCAAAACAGATAATATAATAGCATGGAACAATAAAAAATTATAGATATGTTGGAGACGTATCAAGCATCCCCAAGCTTAATTCCTGCTCGTCCTCGAGTAGGTAAATGATAAAAATAGAATTTTTGATGTGGAATGCTACCTAACATAATTCTTAATGTAATTTTCTTTAATGTGGCATGAATGTTCAGATCCAAAAGATTCAAGATAAAAGTTCAATATTGACATAAAAATAGTAATACTTCAAGCATACTAGCCAAGCAATTATGTCTTATCAAAATAACATAGCCGAAGAAAGCTCATCCCTACAAAATCATATAGTTTGGCCATGCTTCATTTTCGTCACACAAAATGCTCCCATTATGCATAACCCCGATGAAAAGCTTAGCAATTGGTTCATACTATTTAACGCGCTTCAGCCTTTTCAACCCTTATGCATTACATGAGCGCAAGCCATGGATATAGCACTATAGGTGGAATAGCATATGATGATAGGGGTTATGAGAGGAGACAAAAAAGGAGAAAGTCTCACATTGACGCGGCTAATCAACGGGCTATGGAGATGCCCATCAATTGATGTCAATGCGAGGAGTAGGGATTGCCATGCAACGGATGCACTAGAGCTATAAGTGTATGAAAGCTCAAACTGAAAACTCAGTGGGTGTGCATCCAACTTGCTTGCTCACGAAGACCTAGGGCATTTGGGGAAGCCCATTGTTGGAATATACAAGCCAAGTTCTATAATGAAAAATTCCCACTAGTATATGAAACTGACAAAACAAGAGACTCTCTATCATGAAGATCATGGTGCTATTTTGAAGCACAAGTGTGGAAAAAGGATAGTAGCATTGTCCCTTCTCTCTTTTTCTCTCTTTTTTTTAGTTGGGCTTCTTTGGCCTCTTTTTTATTTGGGCTTCTTTGGCCTCTTTTATTTATTTCCTCACATGGGACAATGCTCTAATAATGATAATCATCACACTTTTATTTACTCATAACTCAATATTACAACTCGATACTAAGAACAAAAATATGACTCTATGTGATTGCCTCCGGCGGTGTACCAGGATATGCGATGAATCAAGAGCGACATGTATGCAAAAATTATGAAAGTGGCTTTGCCACAAATACGATGTCAACTACATGATCATGCAAAGCAATGTGACAATGATGGAGCGTGTCATAATAAACGGAACGGTGGAAAGTTGCATGGCAATATATCTCGGAATGGCTATGGAAATGCCATAATAGGTAGGTATGGTGGCTGTTTTGAGGAAGATATAAGGAGGCTTATGTGTGATAGAGCGTATCGTATAACGGGGTTTGGATGCACCGGCGAAGTTTGCACCAACTCTCAAGGTGAGAAAGGGCAATGCACGGTACCGTAGAGGCTAGCAGATTGCGGAAATTTAAGGGTGCGTATGATCCATGGACTCACATTAGTCATAAAGAACTCATATACTTATTGCAAAAGTTTATTAGCCCTCGAAGCAAAGTACTACTACGCATGCCCCTAGCGGGATAGATTGGTAGGAAAAGACCATCGCTCGTCCCCGACCACCACTCATAAGGAAAGCACTCAAAGAACACCCCATGCTTCAAATTTGTCACACAACGTTTACCATACATGCATGCTACGGGACTTGCCAACTTTAACACAAGTATTTCTCAATTTCACAATTACCCAACTAGAATGACTCTAACATTACCACCTTTATATCTCAAAACTATTATCAAGTATCAAATTTATCATAGTTTTTAATGCACTCTATATGAAAGTTTTTATCATACCCATCTTGAATGCCTATCGTATTAGGACTAATTTTATAGCCAAAGCAAATTACCATGCTGTTCTAAAAGACTCTCAAAATAATATAAGTGAAGCATGAGAGATCAATAATTTCTATAAAATAAAACCACCACCGTGCTCTAAAAGTTATAAGTGACGCACTAGAGCAAAATTATCTAGCTCAAAAGATATAAGTGAAGCACATAGAGTATTCTAATAAATTCCGATTCATGTGTGTCTCTCCCAAAAGGTGTGTACAGCAAGGATGATTGTGGTAAACTAAAAAGCAAAGACTCAAATCATACAAGACGCTCCAAGCAAAGCACATATCATGTGGTGAATAAAAATATAGCCTCAAGTAAAGTTACCGATAGACGAAGACGAAAGAGGGGATGCCTTCCGGGGCATCCCCAAGCTTAGGCTTTTGGTTGTCCTTGAATTTTACCTGGGGTGCCTTGGGTTCCTTGGGCATCCCCAAGCTTAGGCTCTTGTCACTCCTTATTCCATAATCCATCAAATCTTTACCCAAAACTTGAAAACTTCACAACACAAAACTCAACAGAAAATCTCATGAGCTCCATTAATATAAGAACACAAATCACCACTTTAAGGTACTGTAATGAACTCATTATTTATTTATATTGGTGTTAAACCTACTGTATTCCAACTTCTCTATGGTTCATACCCCATGATACTAGCCATAGATTCATCAAAATAAGCAAACAGCACACGAAAAACAGAATCTGTCAAAAACAGAACACTCTGTAGTAATCTGTATCAAACGTATACTTCTGTAACTACAACAATTCTGAAATAAATTGGTTGACTTGTGGAATTTTTCTATTAATCATCTTCAAAAATAATAAACCTAAAAGCACTCTCCAGTAAAAAATGGCAGCTAATCTCGTGAGCGCTAAAGTTTCTGTTTTTTACAGCAAGATCGCAAAGACTTCGCCCAAGTCTTCCCAAAGGTTCTACTTGGCACAAACACTAATTAAAACATAAAAACACATCTAAACAGAATCTAGATGAATTATTTATTACTAAACAGAAGCAAAAAAGCAAGAAACAAAAATAAAAATTGGGTTGCCTCCCAACAAGCGCTATCGTTTAACGCCCCTAGCTAGGCATAAAAGCAAGAATAAATCTAGGTATTATCATCTTTGGTATGCAATCCATAAGTGGCTCTTATAATAGATTCATAAGGTAATTTAATTTTCTTTCTAGGAAAGTGTTCCATGCCTTTCCTTAATGGAAATTGGAATCTTAAATTTCCTTCTTTCATATCAATAATTGCACCAATCGTTCTAAGGAAAGGTCTACCAAGAATAATAGGACATGTGGGATTGCAATCTATATCAAGAACAATGAAATCTACGGGCACATAATTCCTATTTGCAACAATAAGAACACCATTAATCCTTCCCATAGGTTTCTTAATGGTGGAATCCGCAAGATGCAAATTTAAAGAACAATCATCAAATTCACGGAAACCTAGCACATCACACAAAGTTTTTGGAACCGTGGAAACACTAGCACCCAAATCACACAAAGCATAGCATTCATGATCTTTAATCTTAATTTTAATAGTAGGTTCCCACTCATCATAAAGTTTTCTAGGGATAGAAACTTCCAATTCAAGCTTTTCTTCATAAGATTGCATTAAAGCATCAACGATATGTTTGGTAAAAGCTTTATTTTGACTATAAGCATGAGGAGAATTTAACACGGATTGCAACAAGGAAATGCAATCTATCAAAGAGAAATTATCATAATTAAATTCCTTGAAATCCAAAATAGTGGGTTCATTGCTATGTAAAGTTTTGACCTCTTCAATCCCACTTTTACCAATTTTTGCATCAAGATCTAAAAACTCTAAATCATTGGGACGCCTTTTAACTATAGTTGACTCATCTCCAGTCCCATCTTTATCAAGATTCATATTGGAAAACAAAGACTTAATAGGGGACACATCAATCACTTTTAGATCTTCATCATTATTATCATCTAGTTCTTCCGGTCTGGCGGCCATCTTATTAACTAAGGTGGCCTGCTCATCCGAAATTTGGGCTATTAAATTTTCAGGATGAGCAAACTGAGATTTCAAACCATAAAACTCCTTAGACATATCATCAAGCTCTTTATTCATGTACTCCATAAAGCCTTTTTGTTCTTTAAGCTCGTTTCTAAAGAAATTATTATGCTCAAATTCCAAAGTCATAAAGCTTCTAACATTGTTTTCAATTTCTTCCAATCTTCTAAGGTGAGGATCAACGTTTTTAGGTAAGGCCATCAGGGCAAACATGCACACAATAAGCAGGCGAAAAGGGACGGACGGAAAAAGAGGGCGAAAAAAACAGCAAGGGTGAAGTGGGGGAGAGGAAAACGAGAGGCAAATGGCAAATAATGTAATGCGAGGGAGAAGAATTTGTGATGGGTACCTGGTATGTCTTGACTTGGCGTAGATCTCCCCGGCAACGGCGCCAGAAATCCTTCTTGCTACCTCTTGAGCATGCATTGGTTTTCCCTTGAAGAGGAAAGGGTGGTGCAGCAAAGTAGCGTAAGTATTTCTCCCAGTTTTTGAGAACCAAGGTATCAATCCAGTAGGAGACTACACGCAAGTCCCTCGTACCTGCACAAACAATCAAGAACCTTGCAACCAACGCGATAAAGGGGTTGTCAATCCCTTCACGACCACTTGCAAAAGTGAGATCTGATAGAGATAATAAGATAAATATTTTTGGTATTTTTGTTGTATAGATTGAAAAGTAAAGATTGCAAAATAAACGGCAATAGAAATAGCTAGTTGACGGGAGATTAATATGATGGAAGATAGACCCGGGGGCCATAGGTTTCACTAGTGGCTTCTCTCAAGATAGCATAATTTACGGTGGGTGAACAAATTACTGTCGAGCAATTGATAGAAAAGTGCATAGTTATGAGAATATCTAGGCATGATCATGTATATAGGCATCACGTCCATGACAAGTAGACCGAAACAATTCTGCATCTACTACTATTACTCCACACATCGACTGCTATCCAGCATGCATCTAGAGTATTAAGTTCATAAGAACAAAGTAACACATTAGGCAAGATGATATGATGTAGAGGGATAAACTCAAGCAATATGATATAAACCCCATCTTTTTATCCTCGATGGCAACAATACAATACGTGCCTTGCTGCCCCTGTTGTCACTGGGAAAGGACACCGCAAGATTGAACCCAAAGCTAAGCACTTCTCCCATTGCAAGAAAGATCAATCTAGTAGGCCCAACCAAACTGGTAATTCGAAGAGACTTGCAAAGATATTTAAATCATGCACAAAAGAATTCAGAGAAGAATCAAATATTGTTCATAGATAATCTTGATCATAAACCACAATTCATCGGATCTCGACAAACACACCGCAAAAAGAATTACATCGAATAGATCTCCAAGAGAATCGAGGAGAACTTTGTATTGAGATCCAAAGAGAGAGAAGAAGCCATCTAGCTAATAACTATGGACCCGAAGGTCTGCGGTAAACTACTCACACATCATCGTAGAGGCTATGGTGTTGATGTAGAAGCCCTCCGTGATCGGTTCCCCCTCCGACGGAGCGCCGGAAAAGGCCCCAAGATGGGATCTCACGGGTACAGAAGGTTGCGGCGGTGGAAATAGGGTTTCGTGGTGCTCCTGGATGTTTTCAGGGTATATGAGTATATATAGGCGAAGGAAGTAGGTCGGTGGAGCTGTGAGGGCCCCACGAGGGTGGGGGCGCACCCACTGAGGGAGTCCTGGATTAAGGGGTCCTCGGGCGTCCAGACTATGGTACGTGGGCCGGACTGATGGGCTGTAAAGATACAAGACTAAAGACTATCTCCCGTGTCCGGATGGGACTCTCCTTGGCGTGGAAAGCAAGCTTGGCGTCCCAATATGAAGATTCCTTTCTATGTAACCGACTTTGTACAGCCCTAGTCCCATCCGGTGTCTATATAAACCGGAGGGTTTAGTCCGTAGGGACAAGAATCATAATCATAGTCATAGAGGCTAGACTTCTAGGGTTTTAGCCATTATGATCTCGAGGTAGATCAATTCTTGTAATACTCATATTCATCAAGATCAATCAATCAGGAAGTAGGGTATTACCTCCATAGAGAGGGCCCGAACCTGGGTAAACATCGTCTCCCATGTCTCCTGTCACCAGCAACCTTAGACGCACAGTTCGGGACCCCCTACCCGAGATCCGCCAGTTTTGACACCGACATTGGTGCTTTCATTGAGAGTTCCGTTGTGCCGTCATCAAGAGGTTCGATGGCCCCATCAATCATCTACAACAATGTTGTCCAGGGAGAAACCTTCCTCCCCGAAGAGATCTTCGTATTCGGCGGATTCGCACTGCGGGCCAACTCGCTTGGCCATCTAGAGCAGATCGATAGCTACGCCCCTGGCCGTCAGGTCAGATTTGGAAGCTTGAACTACGTCGCGGATATCTGCGGAGACTTGATCTTCGACGGATTCGAGACCACGACAGCCGCTCCCTGTCGCCATGATGAACATGACTTAAATCTGTCATCGGGCCATGCCCAGGGGATAGCGCCTGTAACTGCTCTGGCCCTAGATCCGGAGCAGATTGCGCCATCCGAGGACGGGAGGCTCAACCCTGCCACGGAAGCCGCAGACCCAGCGGCGTCAGAGCCGCACACCGACCCAACCTCGAGTGGGATCCGTGTCACCGGAACCCCGGACCCGTTTCCGGCTACAAGTTCCGAACCATGTGCATCCACGCACGACAAGCCTGATTAGGCATCGATCGTCGAATTCAGCTCCACGGACA
This sequence comes from Aegilops tauschii subsp. strangulata, assembly GCF_002575655.3. Lineage (NCBI taxonomy): Eukaryota > Viridiplantae > Streptophyta > Magnoliopsida > Poales > Poaceae > Aegilops > Aegilops tauschii. The sequence goes on along the minus strand of NC_053041.3, from coordinate 163,915,429 downwards.
TCCTTCGACACTCGCCTTTAGGCGACGTGCTAAACTCATTAAAAACACTCTCCTTAGCGGGGGACTCTCAGCCGAATTATATCCGGTTCGAACTGGAGGCTGACGACGGAGAATTTCGCTTCCCACCCCCGCCCACTTAATAGCCACTGTCGAAGACTTAACCAACATGCTCGATTACGGCTCCGAAGACATCGACAGTATGGACGACGATGCTGGAGTGGAGCAGGCTGAAAACCCAACGTTCACCGGACGATGGATGGCCACCTCCTCACACGACGTATACATGGTGGATGCACCAAAAGAGAATAGCGGCGATGACAAGGAAAATCCAGTTGAGGATAAACCTCCTGAGATACAACCAAAGCGCCGGCGTCAGCGGCGCCACTCTAAATCACGCCGCAGCAAAGACAGCAACACCAGCACAGGAGAAGATAACACTCCGGACGGCGCCGAAGACAATGAAGACCCCGTTGAGGCAACTTCCGAACAAGATGAATGGGAAGACGGGCAAGTTAGCCCTGATGAACAGGCCACACATGAAGACTCGGAGGACAATAATTATCTTCCGCTCTCCGAGGATGAGGTGAGCCTCGGCACCGAGGATTTTATTGTGCCGGAGGAACCTCTCGAGCAGGAGCGCTTTAAGCGCCGGCTAATAGCCACTCCAAGGAGCCTGAAAAGAAGCAGCAACAGCTTCAAGCTGATCAAGATCTGCTCAACGATAGATGGACTGATGTCCTGGCAGCCGAGGAATATGGTCTTAAACGCCCGGCCAAAGTTACCCGAAGCGCAAATTGCTACCTCAGTTCGATGATGAGGCGCTGGAGCCCGTACCATCATCGCGCAATGCGACTGGCCGACCTCCACGTGGTTGGGACAAAGCGGCAACTCAAGCCGATCACTAGCCCGCCCCACCTCACCGTAAGGGTAGAGGCAAAACAGCTCAGGGACATACATATGACCTGCGGCAGGACTTGGACAGTAGAGAGGGTCAGAACATATCAATCTATGGATCACGGGGACGTGCCCCGACACGCGATAATGGCTATCTAGCCAGACGCAATAATCATACTCACGCCCGGGCCGAGAACCGCAGATGGACTCCATCCGAGCTACGTCGGGACGTGGCCCGATATAGAGGCGCTGCACACCCCCTTTGCTTCACTGACGAGGTAATGGAGCATGAATTCCTAGAAGGGTTTAAACCCGTAAACATCGAATCATAGATGGGACAACAGACCCCGCGGTATGGATCGAGGATTTCCTTCTTCACATTCATATGGCCCGCGGCGATGATCTCCATGCCATTAAATACCTCCCACTAAAACTCAAAGGACCAGCTCGGCACTGGTTGAACAGTCTGCCCGAAAACTCCATCGGCAGCTGGGAGGACTTGGAAGAGGCCTTCCTTGACAACTTCCAAGGTACATATGTTCGACCTCTGGATGCCGACGACTTAAGTCACATAATTCAGCAGCCCGGAGAGTCAGCCAGGAAACTCTGGACTAGGTTCTTAACCAAAAAGAATCAGATCGTCGACTGTCCGGATGCCGAAGCCCTGGCGGCCTTTAAACACAGCATCCAAGACGAATGGCCCCGACACCTCGGCCAAGAAAAGCCGAAGTCCATGGCAGCCCTTATGACACTTATGACCCGCTTTTGCATGGGCGAAGATAGCTGGCTAGCCCGTAGCAACAACAATGCAAGCGAACCTGGCACTACGGAAGCCAGAAATAGCAACGGCAAGCCCCGACGCAATAGACACAAGCGTCAAAACAACGGTGATAATACTGATGACACGGCGGTCAACGCCGGATTCAGCGGCTCCAAGTCCGGCCAGCGGAAGAAGCCGTTCAAAAGGAACAATTCGGGCCCATCCAGCTTGGACCGCATACTCGATCGCCCATGCCAGATACACGACACCCCCAACAAACCAGCCAATCACACCAACAGAGACTGTTGGGTTTTTAAACAGGCCGGCAAGTTAAATGCCGAGAACAAGGAGAAGGGGTCGCAAAGCAAGGACGATGACGAGGAGCCCCAGCCACCGAACACAGGGGGACAGAAGAAGTCCCCCCCCCAAGTTAAAATGGTGAACATGATATATGCTACCCACGTCCCCAAGAGGGAACGCAAGCGCGCGCTCAGGGACGTCTATGCGATGGAGCCAGTCGCCCAAAAGTTCAACCCATGGTCTTCCTGTCCGATCACTTTTGATCGCAGGGACCATCCGGTCAGTTTTCGTCATGGCGGTTCTGCCGCACTGGTCCTCGACCCAATCATTGATGGATTCCACCTCACGCGAGTCCTTATGGACGGTGGTAGCAGCCTGAACCTGCTCTATCGGGATATAGCGCGCAAAATGGGCATTAATCCATCAACAATTAAGCCCACAAAGACTACCTTTAAAGGAGTCATACCAGGTGTAGAGGCCCGCTGTACGGGCTCAATCACACTAGAGGTTGTCTTCGGATCTCCGGACAACTTCCAAAGCGAAGAGCTGATCTTCGATATCGTCCGCTTTCGCAGTGGCTATCATGCACTGCTTGGATGAACCGCATTTGCGCGCTTCAACGCGGTGCCACACTACGCTTATCTTAAGCTCAAGATGCCCAGACCACGCGGCGTCATAACAGTCAATGGAAACACGAAACGCTCCCTCCGTACTGAGGAGCTCACCACTGCGTTAGCAGCATAAGTACAGAGCGGCCTTCTCAAGCAGAACCTTAATTCGTCGGCCAAGCTCCCGGACACTGTCAAACGAGTCTGGACTACTCTGCAGCAGGACAGCCCAGCTCGTCAAGAGCTCGACTAGCAATTTGGCCTCTATCCCAGTCCAACCAAGTGGCAGCATTCGTACCACGCGTACATAACTACGCACTCAAAATACCATGGGCATAGACGGAGGCATAACTAGCTTGTGATCCATAATACGGCTCGACCTCTCCTGGACACACATACTTTCAATTTTCTTTTTTATCCTTTTTAGGTCTGTTTTCCGCAGGTTTCCTCTGACGACCTGACCATCGGCCCTCTCGACAGGATGGATACACCAAGATGGCAAGAAGCACTAGCGTACAAGGGAATTTCTAGGTGGTCTCTTTAACGATCACTCCACCTAATTTTAGGACCGCACGCAGCTCTCCCTTGGTTGTGGCATGTTAAATAGCCCGACTGCTTATTGCACCACTTGTACAAATACGCTTTGACGTATTAATCGAACTATAATGGAAACAGTTTGCGGCCCAACTTCTGCGGAACTAGCTTACTACCCCCTTTTTCCGTTTTGATAATCTTCTCAAGTTTCACCCGTACACTTTGGTACGCTTTAATCTGCCAGGGGCTTCATTGCGACCCATAATACGGCAACAAAGTCTGAACACTTTTTACAATATAGTTCGGCACCCCGAATTTAGCATTATATGCATTGGCTCCGAATCATTTCTTTGGTCAATAGTTGGGTTGCCCGGCTCCTGTGCTTACTACCTTACGTTCCGCTATATCGGCTAGGGTAGTAAAGGGAGAACTACTGCGATTGTGTCCTGGTTTATCCGGATGAGCACCTCACTAGAGAAAGCCGAAAACTGACTGTCATGATACGGCAAGAGCCGGTCAGCTCTTCGGAGGTTTCAAATCTTTAGCGATTTTTTCCGCATTATGTGATGAATCGGCTCTTACCCGATCTGGTGTTTACAGTACCCTAGTTCGGATACTAGGGGCTGCGCCTAAATTTTCATTGTCAAACTCCTATGGCTAAGTGAGGGTGATAAAGCCACATAGTTCGATTGCCTGGTTCGTTGCGCTATACACCTCCTTCAAGGACCAAACAATTGGACAAAGAGTGTTTAGATTCCATCCCGAACACCTCCGTACTACCTACGTGGGGGCTGAAGCCGATGACTGGCCAACTCTCAAAATTTCATAAACACGGCCGCACAGGAGGTAAAATATTAAATAGGCATTATATTACATAGCCGAACTTGTTTCATAATACAGAGGGAGACAATATGAATGTATTCATTCAAAGATTACATCTTTCGTACATTGCTCCGCCACAATGCAGGATCCCTCTCGGACATCGCTAAAATATCGCTCCGGCGTGCGGTGCTCCTTGCCCGTGGGCGGTCCCTCGGTCGCGACAGTGACGGCATTCATATTCGCCCACTGCATCTTGACACGGGAGAAGGCCATCCGTGCACCTTCGATTCAGAACGACCGCTTGATGGCGTCAAGCCGAGGGCAGGCATCGACTAGTCGCTTCATGAGACCGAAATAGCTGCTAGGTATGGCTTCGGCAGGCCACAGCCGGATTATTAAGTCCTTCATGGCCAGTTCGGCCACCCTATGCAGTTCGACCAGCTGTTTTAGCTGATCGCTAAAGGGCACCGGATGTTCTGGCGTAAGGTATTGCGACCAGAACAGCTTCTCCATTGAGCTCCTTCTTCGGCTCGGAAGAATTCCGCAGCGTCAGAAACACTGCGCGGCAGATCCACAAACGCCCCCGGGGAACTCCAAATCTGGGTTAGTAAGAGATACCTCTTCTTCACATACTTGCTTTGCATACTAAAAGCCTTACCCGCCGCAATTTTCTTGGCCTCCTGGATCTCCTAGAGGGTGCCCTGGGCTTCAACCCGGGCCTCTTCCGCGCCTTGGCGAGCCTTGGCGAGTTCGGTCTCTTGAGCTGAAACATCGCGCTCCAAGGACTCGCATTTCTTCACGGCATCTTGGAGCTCTTGCTGGATCTCATCAAGCCTGGCCTCGTGCTTCTCACGGGCGGCTTGTTCCTTGGCAGCTTTCTCCTCAGCCTCAGTCAGCGCCTTTTTAAGGACCTCGACCTCGATCGCCGCTCCTACAAACATCACGGCATTATGGTCAATACACATCATTCATTCTTTCCAAATATACAACAAGTCTCCACATACCTTGCTTGTCCTCCAGTTGCCTTTTCACAAGGCCGAGCTCTTCTTCGGCCCGCTCCAGACTCTGCTTTAGTCCGGAGACCTCAGCAGCATGAGAGGTGGCGGCCAGCAGCGACGCCTGTTTTCATAAGACATATTTAGTAGTTTCCTGCGAAAATTACTTGATCCTCTGTCCGGCTTTTCTTTCCGAACACCGGACAGTGTCTCAGGGGCTACACTGTCTATACTATGACTTTCTCTCTTGCATCGCTTACCACAAAGCCTGTCAGCAGGCTGATGCAGGCTTCGGTCAGTCCGCTCTTGACGGACTGAACCCTCTCAACCACCATACCCGTAAGGATACACTACTAGGGAAAAGCCTAGCAGCAGCGCGGGTTTTAGGCCTATCAATAGCGCGGGACGATGCGCTACTGATAAGGCGCTATAGCTAACGTGTAGCAGTAGCGTATGTCGTCCCACACTACTGCTATACATGGATAGCAGTAGCGCGCTTTGGTGAAGAGCGCTGCTGATATTATCTGCAGCGCTTTTTACAAGGAAGCGCTACTGGTAAGGCGGCGCTACTGCTAACTTTGTTCCCCTCGCTACTACTAGTTTTATTAGTTTTTTTTCTGCATATTTGTTTTGTATTTGAATAGGCTTTATACAATAATCTTTAGCATATCATACACATACAAATGTAATCATAGCATATACATACAACTAGTATCATCAAATCATGTCATCATCATAATCATCATCCAACACAAAGTGGTCTCTCGTCATCATCTCGAAAATAGTGATACAAGTCTCGATTACTTGCAACTACATCGTCATCCATCTAAACAATGATATACGCGAGAAGAGCTATCACTTTGAGTGAGAGCGGAACTATGCAGTACATGAGTTCGTATCCCTCTCTCGCATTAGCGTGTACCTAAACTAACTACCGCCTGTCACTCGGAAACCGGAAACCGGTAGACCTAGGGCTGACACTCCGGCCACTCGTCGTATATATACTCCTAGTGTAGCACTTCTTCGCCATCGATGATCTATGTACCTGCATCGTCACATGAGTCGATGATATGCAACATATATAGTTGAGCAACAGAAAGACACAGACTTGGTAAAAATAGAAGCAACATATCATAAGCATAAATAACAAAGTTGATCGTACCTAAAATGCCCTAACTAGAGTGATCGTCGCTAGTCGAGGAGGACGGTTTAATTACATCACAAATAAAGTTTCGTCGTGCATAACTCAAAGTTTCGTCATACAGAAAGTATGGACTAAACGGACACATTGTCATATATCGACAATCACTCCAACATGTCGTGCCATCCATCCAAGTCAGGGAGATAGTCCCCGAGCCTAGTGAAAGGCTTCAGGTCGAGACGCTGAGAGGCTACCTGTGTTCGGACGTCTTCCCGCGACATTTGTCCTTCTTCGTAGAACATCCCTGTTTTTCCGACGACCTCCTTCATGATGATTTGGGCAAGTTCGCACTGGATGTGATATAACTCAGCTCGAAGTCAATGATCCTTGATATCTCCTACGTTCCTTGCCCATTGCAGAATATGGGCATCGCCGGATGTAGGTGACATGCGAAGGTTCTGGTGATCCCGTCTGTACTCCAGCGTGTGGTGTAGGACATAGAATCCATCATTAAGAGAATCACTTGGTTGCTGGATGCAGCAGAAGTCGGTCTTATGGCCGAAGGCGAGCCTGCCGCCCCTTCTCTTCTTGTCCTTGACCTCTCCACCCCGTGCTTCGTAGTAAAACATAGCACTGTCGAGAATATCCTTGATGTGGGTGTAATCCTTTTTGTTAATGTTCTTCGACGAGTCCAAGTAAAGAGCGTGGGAGTACCGGGGGTAGAGGATGATGAGGACGGCGCGCCCGCGCTGCGCAAAATAAGTACACCTCAAATTAATTAGCCTCCACCGTGCAATTGAATGATTGAAATCGAAGGAAGGATATCCGCGCGAATGACTTACAGGGGATGATAAGGCACGAGAATTTCCTCCTTGTCCTTATTGGCAAGCATGAAATTGACGATGTATTCCCTCACGTATTCACGGTGCTTTGCGCAGACTCCCAAGAAGCCCTCGTGCATGAAGTATGGGTCAGCGACACAGATATGAGGTATCTGCTCAACCCCGATGATGTAGTTCATGTGCAAGGCATAAAGGCGGACAAACGTAAAATCCAGCTTCTTCACGTGAAACATGTCGAATATGTAATCGAATCGAAGGAAGAACTTATCCGCGGGGAAGAAGTCGACGTACGACAATTGCCGCGGAACGTTAACCACGTAGAGTGGGTATCCTAGATCTTTCGAGGCGATGAGGCCTTTCTCTATGCGCAGCACATCGTCATGAAGTCTCCTTAGATCGTCGAATCTGGCCCCTAGCGCTGGTGCAGGTAGGATTGGTTGACCGGGGATATGCAATTTATCCGCACCGGGGATATCTATACGGTCTTGAACCCGAGGCTGCTGAGGCGGTTGGATCATAGAATCAGCTTTCTTGCCTTTCCTCGGTCTCTTCCTAGGCTTCTTTGCCGGAAGGTCATCTATAATACGTTGAGCCTCCGGAGGCGGCAATTCAGACACCGACTCATGATGCTCAAACCCTGAGTAGGCGCTAGTATAGACATACTATTGAGTGCCATCGTCATCCTCATCCTCATCCATGGTGACGTCATCAGCGACTAATGGAGCCTCTTCCTTACCCCGTCCACTATCACCCAACCCGACACCCGACGCTAATTGGGTAGGTGGGGTGTTGATGTTCATACCTTGCTGAGGCTGCGTGCTCGTGGGTGTGCTCCCGGCCGCCTCCAGACGAAGCAGACTCTTTGGCCACAACAGGACCCACCCATTACAACAATCACCAAGCCACCGCGGGGTCTCGTCGTCATCCCCCTAGTACCAGAGGAGGCAAATTCTCGTGGCCCGGTTTGACACTGGCCACGGAAACCTTGAAGACGTTCGGGGGGATCGGCCGGCTGTGGAACAATGGTTCCTTCGGCTTCATTATCGTCGCCTTCCCCACGTCCACCTTCTGGTCGCCGATGGTGTACAATATGGTGCACGGGGTTTCGTTGGCCTGCAAAGAAAAGTCTGCGACGTGAGACATTTATTGAAGGGGGCCGGTGTGACAGATACCGTGAGGGCGTCGAGCTCAGCCAAAGATGAAGCACCGCCGAGCATGTCCGGTGCGGGAGCCGGTGCGGGAGCAGGTGCTGGTGCAACGCTAGTCGAGCTGCTCCCCAAGAAGTCAGCAATGGGAAAGTTCGCTGCATTTTTTTCTGGATTTTGCCTGGTCCAATTGAAAACGGCCGGAACCAAGGAAGTAGACATATCTACAACCATCTGTTTTGCGGCAGCTACCGCTGTTGCGACTGTCTAAGATGATTTCTTCTCAACCGCAATCTCAACCTTCTTGTCGATGTTTTCTTTGGTTAACCTCCATCTTTCCTTTCTCTCCTCCGTGGTCTCACTGTAGTACTTCTTCCACGTGGCGCTGTCTCCGACACCGTGCACGCGTCCATACGATGGTCGAGTATCCATCGAGAGTCGTTTCAATATGTTCAACGCCCGGTTGAATGGAGTGTCCCACTTGGGCCTCGCCAACGCCTCAGACGGCGAGTCGCTTTCGGCCGCAATCCTGTGCTGCCCTCTCTGCAAAAGGCACAGGGATCGTTTACAAATATGCATGACTAACATGTAGTTGAATTGATCAGAAACTAAAATTACCAGCAGTCTCATGAACTCCGTCGTGAGCGTGTTCGTCTCGAAAACCTTCTTCACTGGGTCCCAACGGTGCCGGGCCCTGAGGACGTCACGCTCCTGCAGGACGGTGAACTCCGCCAAGGGGTCTGGGATGCCCAGACTCGTGGCTTCCGCGTCCTCCTTGGCCCATATGGACCTCTTCCCGCCGTAACCACGGCTTCTGAGGTGGTGGCACCCAATGTTCCTCTGTTGAAGCCCCTTCATGTACTTCGACTTTTTTTGGCATCTTTGGCCTCGCAAGCCGCCTTGAATATTTCAAATTGCTCTGCCGTGATTGTCGGATTATCCTTTACAATCTCAGAGTAGGGTTCCTTTTTGTCAATCTTTGCTTTCACCCTTGTTTTCCAGGCGGCCAATGCGTCGCTAAACTTGGACATGGCGTGTTTGTTTATCTTCTTCATTGTCGGGTCCTTATCTGGATCTTTATAATCCTTTTCATTCCGGCCCGGGAACAAGAATATCTGGTGCAGCTTCTTTAGGAGGGAGGGCATCATATTATCTATCTTCTGTAGTTTCTCATCGTTGATGGTGGCGGTTGTCCGTACGATGCAGCCTATTTGATTGCCGTAGCACGCGCAAGCTTCCTCGGGCGCGGTTGGCTCAAAATTGCCGTCGTCCACTGACGTGACCACCAGTCTAGTAGTCCCGAGTTTGTTAGGAAGCCGTTGCCTCTTTGCTTTCGGTTCTACACCGGCTCCGCTCCCTGAGGCAGCGCCGGCCTCAGTCTCAGCGTCGGTCTCGATGCCGGTCTGAGTCTCAGCGCCGGTCTCAGTCTCAGCACCGGTCTGCGTGTCGGTCTCAGTCCCCGATGCGACCGGTGGGCCCAGCAACAACATCGGTTGATCGTCGGCAAGGCTCAAAAATTCGTCTGCCGCCAGGTAGACATCGTCGCAATAACCAGAACCCTGTCCTTCATCGTTGCTAGCCATGTTTCCTATGATTAAATCTAGTCAATTAATTCTAGACCTAATAAAATGAATAATGACATAAAAAGGCCTATGTTTTGCAGGAACGCGGACTCCTTCCCGGTGCGGCAAATCCCGGGCACTCGATATATCCTAGTTTGTAGCACAAGTCATGCCGAAATTCACGGAAAATTTCGGCATGACCTTTGCTAAAAAGTGGACAAATCGAGAACCTGAAATTTGCCGGAACGGAAATGAATCAACATTCCGGCAAAACATAGGCCACTCAGCTTCATTCCCTGGAAACAACAAAAGGCCAATTGGGCACAATCGAAACATGGGCAAACACAATTGAGGAATTTGCATATATCCTGACCACTTCAAATTTGCATGTCCTAGCGTTTGACACTTCAAGAAAATCTACACAAATCTCATGCTCTCTCAAACTCAATTCAAAAACCAAATATAGATTATATTTAGTTAACTACTGAACTAACTTTACTCTAAACTAAACCCTACTGCCCTAATTAACATCAAATTAAACAAACTCAATTCAAAAACTAAACCCTACTGAACTAATTAACATCTACATTATCTACTACTTAACATCTATTATTACCCTAACTAAAAAACATCAACATTATCTACTACTTAACATTAACATCTATTAATTAAAAAGGATGGTTGGGGGGGCTTACAGAGAGGGGAGAGACGGTGGTGGGGAGGTGCTCGGCGATGGAGGTAGGGGCGGCGAGGGCGGGCTCGGGATCGGGACGCGGCGGTCCTGGCGGGCTCGGGGGCGGTGAGGTCGAGGGCGGCGGCGGTGAGGTCGAGGGTGGCCCGAGAGGCGGCGGCAGTGAGGCTGGGCGGCCTCGGGCGGCGGCCATGAGGATCAGCGCGGCGTCGACGCCGGCAGGAGACGGTGGCGAAGTGGGGGCGACGGTGAAGTGGGGGAGACGGCGGCAAAGTGGGGCGAGTGATTTATTTGGGGGAGAAGTGGTGGCCGGGGGGAAACCGTTTTTGGTTAAGTCAAAAGTAACGGCAGCACATTACAGAAAACATGCTATTGCTAAGTTAGCTATAGCATGTTTTAGAGAACGCGCTACTGCTACGTCTTCATCATTTTTTCCCTTTTTCATTTATTTTTCATTACATTTTATATTTTTCCTTTCTCCTTTTTCTATTTCTTTCATTTTCATTTACTTTTCTATTCGTTTTTCATTTTATTTTATTTTCATTAGCAGTAGCGCTTTACGCATAAACGCGCTGTTATAAGTATATTAGCGGTAGCGTGGTTTTTGTAAGATCGCTACTACTATGTGTAGCCCATCGGCTAAGTGATTGGAATTTTAGTAGTAGCGAGTTTTCGGTGAGACGCGCTACTGATATATGTCCATCTGCAGCAAGCTTATTTTGCACGCGCTACTGCTATCTAGCAGTAGCGTGCTTTTTTAACAAGCACTACTGCTGAAGTTCTGTGTATAACGTTTTCCCTAGTAGTGATACGGTGTTCCTCCACAATGGAAGCGCCTCGTAGCGCTTCTAGCAGATTATCCGGTGCCTCTGGTTGGACAGAGGTCAACGGCGGAATAGGCACACCTCCTTCTTTCGAAGGAGGCTGCTTGCCAGATTCCGGAGCCATATAGGTCTCTGGAACCGTATTCGGCTGGGGTCCGAACTGGACATGGCCCCCATCGCCAGTCTCCATGGGGGTCCTCTCTACCGGGTGTCCGGTGGCCGAAGGGTCACCCTTTGGCGCCACCCTGACAACCTCCTGAACCTCTCCCTGGCCTGGGAAGGTCCTTTGGGACAGCACCTCGTCGTCGCCCTTGGCCGTGGGAGAGTGAGCGGTCGGCGGTGACTCGCTGGCCATCGCCTTTGAATCCAGCGAACCTCCTGATGAGGATCGCAAGGAGCTGTCGCGGGCCGGACTGCAATTGCATAATTCAACATATTAAAACTATGAAGTTGAGAGGCCGGATATATGGACGCATCAGGGTTTCTAGTACTTATGATGCGGCCAGGGGCTTGTTTCGGGGGCGCGGCTCTGGGCTGCTGTCAACATCCCACGCGGAGTTATCCGCTAGGGAACCCTTCCCCACTCTTGGACGCCTCCGCCTCCAGATTTGTGGAGGCCGCCCTCTTCTTCCTTCCCCCCTCAGGGGGGAGTTGCTTTCTTCTTCCTCTTTGTCGTCGTCCTCAGTGGCGGAGGAGTGGGTCTCGTCGTCTTTGGACGTTACGTCTGAAGCACCCATGCGGCGGGGCACTTTTGGCCCCCTTGGCCTTCTTCTCCGGCGCCTTGTAGGGCGCCGGAACCAGCATCTTTGCCAGGCGCGGGATGGCTGGTTCCTCGGGCAGTGGAGCCGAACACCTAATCCGCTCCGCTACCTCTGTCCATACCTGAAAAAATAAATAGTGAAGTTTAGATGTCTTCGTTGAATAAGCAAGTAGAGGATACACCCTGAAACGCGAAAGACTTACCGCACTAGCGGGACGGGCCAGATCGTGCCAGCGGTCCTCGGTGGTATCCGGCGGCGTCTCATTGCCCTTGAAGAGCAACTTCTAGATGTCTTCGTGCGTGGTTCGGAAGAGCCTTTCCAAGGTCTGGTGCTTCTCCGGATCGAGTTCCCATAAAGGGCAGGTTCGGCTCTGGCATGGAAGGATCCGGCGAACTAGCATCACCTGGATCACGTTGACGAGCTTGATGTTTTTGTCCACCATGCTTTGGATGCGCGATTGCAGCGCTATCAGCTCGTCTGACGAAGACCAATTCGGGCCCTTCTCTAGCCAGGAGGTGAGCCGCATTGGAGCTCCAGACTTGAATTCGGGAGCCGCGGCCCAGGTGGCGTCGCGGGGCTCTGTGATATAGAACCACAGTTTCTACCACTCTTTAACGGTCTCCACAAAAGTACCTTTGGGCCATGTGACATTGGGCATCTTGCTCACCATGGCACCTCCGCACTCTGCGTGTTGGCCATCCACCACCTTCGGCTTCACGTTGAAGATCTTAAGCCACAGTCCAAAGTGGGGTCGAATGCGGAGGAAGGCCTCGCACATGACAATGAATGCTGAGATGTTGAGGAAGGAGTTTGGGGCTAGATCATGGAAATCTAGCCCGTAATAGAACATGAGTCCGCGGATGAAAGGGTGGAGAGGAAACCCTAACCCGCGGACAAAATGGGGGATGAACACCACCCTCTCATTGGGCTTCGGGGTGGGGACGATTTGCCCCTTGGCCGGAAGCCGGTGGGCGATTTCTTTCGCCAGATACCCGGCCTCCCGAAGCTTGGTGATGTCCTCCTTGACAGAGGAGGCCATCCACTTGCCTTGTGCTCCAGATCCGGACATGGTCGAGTGCTTTCTTGAGGCGGAAAAGATAAGGACTTGGGCACTGGAGCTTGAGAATGGGAGGGCAGAGAGAGAGAGAAGGCGTGGGTGATAGAAGGGAATCCTTATCTCCTTATAAAGGTAGTGAATATCAAGTGCTTCCCCACTCGCCTTAAAACTCGCTTGTTCCCAAGGGCTGTGCGAACGGCACGGTTGGATTACCCACGCCCGTATTAATGAGAATCCCGCAATAAGGGGACACGATCTCTGCTTTGACAAGACGTGCCGATGAGACCGCATCTCGAAGCGGTAGGCCGAAAGACGGTTCAAAATAATGACCGGGTGATGACGTGGTGTCACATTACCAAAAGTTGTCAGCGGATTGGACTCGTGAAATATTATACTCTCTGTGGTTGTGTGTGGGATTTGTTTTGCAGAGCCGGACATGTTCATTGCGTTCGAAGACTGTGTTGGAGTATTCGGAGAAGGAACCCGCCTTGCAATGCCGAAGACAATTTGCGCGCCGGACAACTCGTCAGTGAAGCCTGGTTCAGGGGCTAGTGAGGGAGTCCTGGATTAGGGGGTCCTCGGGTGTCCGGACTATGGTACGTGGGCCGGACTGATGGGTTGTAAAGATACAAGACCGAAGACTATCTCCCGTGTCCGGATGGGACTCTCCTTGGCGTGGAAGGCAAGCTTGGCGTCCCAATATGAAGATTCCTTTCTCTGTAACCGACTTTTTACAGCCCTAGTCCCCTCCGGTGTCTATATAAACCGGAGGGTTTAGTCCGTAGGGACAAGAATCATAATCATAGTCATACAGGCTAGACTTCTAGGGTTTTAGCCATTACGATCTCGAGGTAGATCAACTCTTGTAATACTCATATTCATCAAGATCAATCAAGCAGGAAGTAGGGTATTACCTCCATAGAGAGGGCCTGAACCTGGGTAAACATCGTGTCCCCTGTCTCCTGTTACCATCAACCTTAGATGCACAGTTCGGGACCCCCTACCCGAGATCCGCCGGTTTTGACATCGACACCCACCCCCCTGGGGCGTGCCCTCCTGCCTCGTGGCTTCCTCGCTACTTCATTGAAGTCCACTCCAAGTCTCCTGGATTGCGTTTGTTCCAAAAATGATCCTCGCGAAGGTTTCATTCCGTTTGGACTCCATTTGATATTCCTTTTCTGCGAAACACTGAAATAGGCAAAAAAAACAGCAATTTGCACTAGGCCTTCAGTTAATAGGTGAGTCCAAAAAATAATATAAAAGTGCATAGTAAAGCCCATTAAACATCTAAAACAGATAATATAATAGCATGGAACAATAAAAAAGTATAGATACGTTGGAGACATATCACCTGCAGAACAGGATTACCATACCACTCTGGTGCGGATCTTACTCTGGTTGACCTACGAGGTTCGGTAGTAACTTGATCTTAAGTTTCATGATCATCATCATTAGCTTCCTCACTAATTTGTGTAGGAATCACTGGAACTAATTTATGTGATGAACTACTTTCCAATAAGGGAGCAGGTACAGTTATCTCACCAAGTTCTACTTTCCTCCCACTCACTTATTTCGAGAGAAACTCCTTCTCTAGAAAGGATCCACTTTTAGCAACAAAGATCTTGCCTTCGGATATGTGATGGAAGGTGTGCTCAACAGTTTCATTTTGGGTATCCTATGAAGACGCACTTCTCCGATTTGGGTTTTGAGCTTATCACGTTGAAACTTTTTCACATAAGCATCGCAACCCCAAATTTTAAGAAATGACGGTTTAGGTTTTTTGCTAAACCACACAGTTCATACGGTGTCGTCTCAACGGATTTTTAGATGGTGCCCTATTTAACGTGAATGTATCTGTCTCTAATGCATAACCCCAAAACGATATCGGTAAAAGACATCATAGATTGCACCATATCTAATAAAGTGCGGTTACGATGTTTGGACACACCATTACGCTGTGGTGTTCTAGGTGGCGTGAGTTGTGAAACTATTCCACATTGTTTTGAATGAAGACCAAACTCGTAACTCAAATATTCATCTCCCCGATCAGATCGTAGAAACTTTTTCTTGTTACGATGATTTTCCACTTCACTCTGAAATTATTTGAACCTTTCAAATGTTACAGACTTATGTTTCATCAAGTAGATAAATCATTTGTGAAGGTCAGAAAATAACGATACCCGCCGCGAGCCTCAACACTCATCGGATCGCATACATCAGTATGTATTATTTCCAATAAGTCAGTTGCTTGCTCCATTGTTCCGGAGAGCGGAGTCTTAGTCATCTTGCCCATGAGGCATGGTTCGCAAGCATCAAGTGATTCATAATCAAGTGATTCCAAAAGTCCATCAGCATGGAGTTTCTTCATGCGCTTTACACCAATATGACCTAAACGGCAGTGCCACAAATAAGTTGCACTATCATTATTAACTTTGAATCTTTTGGCTTCAATATTATGAATATGTGTATCATTACGATCGAGATTCAACAAACCATTTATATTGAGTGTATGACCATAGAAGGTTTTATTCATTTAAATAGAACAACAATTATTCTTTGACTTAAATGAATAACCATATTGCAATAAACATGATCCAATCATATTCATGCTTAACGCAAACACCAAATAACATTTATTTTGGTTCAACACTAATCTCGAAAGTATAGGGAGTGTGCGATGATGATCATATCAATCTTGGAACCACTTCCAACACACATCGTCACTTCACCCTTAACTAGTCTATGTTCATTCTGCAACTCCCGTGTCGAGTTACTACTCTTTAGTAACTGAACCAGTATCAAATACCGAGGGGTTGCTATGAACACTAGTAAAGTACACATCAATAACATGTATATCAAATATACCTTTGTTCACTTTGCCATCCTTCTTATCCGCCAAGTATCTAGGGCAGTTCCACTTCCAGTGACCATTTCCTTTGCAGTAGAAGCACTCAGTTTCAGGCTTGGGTCTAGCTTTGGGCTTCTTCATGGGAGTGGCAACTTGCTTGCCATTCTTCTTGAAGTTCCCTTTCTTTCCCTTGCCCTTTTACTTGAAACTAGTGGTCTTGTCAACCATCAACACTTGATGTTTTTCTTGATTTCTACCTTCGCCGATTTCAGCATCGCGAAGAGCTCGGGGAATCGTTTTCGTCATCCCTTGCATATTATAGTTCATCACGAAGTTCCAGTAACTTGGTGATAGTGACTAGAGAACTCTGTCAATCACTATCTTATCTGGAAGATTAACTCCCACTTGATTCAAGTGATTGTTGTACTCAGACATTCTGAGCACATGCTTACTGGTTGAGCTATTCTCCTCCATCTTGTAGGCAAAGTACTTGTCAGAGGTCTCATACCTCTCGACTCGGGCATGAGTCTAAAATACCAATTTCAGCTCTTGGAACATCTCATATGCTCCATGTCGTTCAAAACATTTTTGAAGTCCCGGTTCTAAGCCGTAAAGCATGGTGCACTAAACTATCAAGTAGTCATCATACCGAGCATTGTCAAACGTTCATAAGGTCTGCATTTGCTCCTGCAATAGGTCCGTCACCTAGCGATGCATCAAGGACATAATTCTTCTGTGCAGCAATGAGGATAATCCTCAGATCGCGGACCTAGTCCGCATCATTGCTACTATCATCTTTCAACATAGTTTTTCTCTAGGAACATATCAAAAATAAATGTGGAGCTACATCACGAGCTATTGATCTACAACATAGTTATGCAAATACTACCAGGACTAAGTTCATGATAAATTAAAGTTCAATTAATCATATTACTTAAGAACTCCCACTTAGATAGACATCTCTCTAATCATCTAAGTGATCACGTGATCCATATATCAACTAAACCATGTCCGATCATCACGTGAGATGGAGTAGTTTTCAATGGTGCACATCACTATGTTGATCATATCTACTATATGATTCATGCTCGACCTTTTGGTCTCAGTGTTCCGAGGCCATATCTGCATATGCTAGGCTCGTCAAGTTTAACCCGAGTATTCTACGTGTGCAAAACTGGCTTGCACCCGTTGTATGTGAATGTAGAGCTTATCACACCCGATCATCACATGGTGTCTCGGCACGAAGAACTGTAGCAACGGTGCATACTCAGGGAGAACACTTATACCTTGAAATTTAGTGAGAGATCATCTTATAATGCTACCGCCGTACTAAGCAAAATAAGATGCATAAAGGATAAACATCACATGCAATCAATATAAGTGATATGATATGGACATCATCATCTTGTGCCTTTGATCTCCAACTCAAAAGCATCGTCACCGTCTTGACACCTTGATCTCCATCGAAGCATCGTTGTCGTCTGATACGTCTCCAACGTATCTATAATTTATGAAGTATTCATGCTATTATATTATCAATCTTAGATGTTTTATATGCTATTTTATACGATTTTTGGGACTAACCTATTAATCTAGAGCCTAGTGCCAGTTTCTATTTTTTCCTTGTTTTTTGAGTTTTACAGAAAAGGAATACCAAACAGAGTCCAATTAACGTGCCAATTTTTGTTGATTTTTTATAGACCAAAAGAAGCCCCTGGAGCAAAAGAGTTGGGCCAGAAGAGTCCCGGGCTGTCCACGAGGGTGGGGGCGCGCCCACCCCCCTGGGCGTGGGCCCCTGCCTCGTGGACGACTCGGAGCCCCCCCCCCCCTGACGTGAAACCAACGCCAAAAATTCCTATAAATACAGAAACCCCCAGAAAATAACCTAGATCGGAAGTTCTGCCGCCGCAAGCCTCTGTAGCAACGAGAAATCAATCTAGGCCCTCTCTGGCACCCTACCGGAGGGGGCCATCATCACCGGAGGCCATGGAGGAGGATCCCGGAGGGGCCATCATCGCCATGAAGGCCAAGGACCAGAGGGAGAACCTCTCCCCATCTAGGGGGGAGGCCATGGAGGAGGAAGCACAAGGGGGAGAACCTCTCCTCCTCTCTCTCGGTGGCGCCGGAGTGCCATCGGGAGGGGAATCATCGCCGCGGTGATCGTCTTCATCAACATCACCAAGTTTTGAAGTTATACTTGTTTTGCCTTCCTATGCTAGTTTATTCTTGTTCCTATAAATTATGTGCTCGCAAAATCCCTAGGCATAGGAAGTGGGTTATATTTAAATGTGTTAGTCATATTCTTCGTGATGCTCCCTTTATGTCTCAATTCTTATCTTGTATGTGAGCATCATTGAAATCATCATGCCTAGCTAAAAGGCATTAGAGAAAAGCGCTTGTTGGGAGACAACCCAATATTTACCCTTACTGTTTTTGTGTGTTTACATGATTAAGCTACTGTAGTAATCATGTTTTATAGCTTTTGTTTCAATAAAGTGTCAAGTAAGACCTTTGGGAAGACTTGGGTGAAAGTTAATGTGATCTTGCTGTAAAAAAACAGAAACTTTGCACTCACGAGATTAGCTACCATTTTTTAGAGAAGAGTGCTTTTGAGTTGATTCTTTTTGCAGAAGATTAATAGACAAATTCCTCACGTCAACCAATTTATTTCATAATTTTTGGAGTAGCAGAAGTATGGTTTCTGTTCAGATTATTACAGATTGTGCTGTTTCTGACGGATTCTGTTTTCATTGCATAGTTTGCTTGTTTTCCAGTTTCTATGGCTTATATTTCTCAATATAAATTTTAGAAATGATATGGTACAGTAGACATTGTGTGGGAACAATTATGAACCTTGTCTTTGACAGTACCAAAGTGAATGGATTACTCTTTTTCATACTCACCTATCTCACGAAGTTTCGTTAAGTTTTGTGTGATTGAAGTTTTCAAGCTTTGGGTGAGATATCGATATGAGGAGAATAAGGAGTGGAAAGATCCTAAGCTTGGGGATGCCCAAGGCACCCCAAGGTAATATTCAAGGAAGACTCAAGCGCCTAAGCTTGGGGATGCCCCGGAAGGCATCCCCTCTTTCGTCTTCAAAACTATCGGTATACCTTACTTGGAGCTATATTTTTATTCATCACATGATATGAGTTTTGCTTGGAGCGTATTTTCAATTTTACTTGCTGTTTGAATAAAATCATTGGATCTGAAATCTTGAATGAAAAAGAATCCTCCCATGGCTAGTTAATTATTTGACTACTCAGTGTTCTTAACTTATATCTTTTTGGAGTAGTTTGTCATTTACTCACGTGCTTCACATATATCCTGTGAGTAAATGGTTGAATGAATTGAATATCATAAATCTGAATTTATATATGTTTCATATGCTTATACCATGGGGAGTAATGACTTCACACAGAATAAGTATAGGTAGTAAACTTATTGAAAGTTAGCAAACGCAGAATTGGTCACTTGAACAATTCATGAAAGAATATTGAAGGAAGAGAGATTTCACATATAAATATACTATCTTGGACATATTTTGTAATTGTAAGCACTCATTAAAATATGACATGCTAAAAGGTTGATGTTGGACAAGGAAGACAACTTAATGGGTTATGTTTTCCTATATCCGAAACATTATATTGTCTTGGATGATCCAACATGTTGGGCTTGCCTTTCCCTCTCATGCTAGCCAAATTCTTTGCACCAAGTAGAAATGCTACTTGTGCTTCCAAACATCCCTTAAACCAGTTTTGCCATGAGAGTCCATCATACCTACCTAAGGATTGAGTAAGATCCTTCAAGTAAGTTGTCATCGGTGCATGCAATAAAAATTGCTCCTTAAATATGTATGATCTATTAGTGCGAAGAATAAGCTTTATACGAACTTGTGATAGGGAAGAAATAAAAGCGACGGACTGCATAATAAAGGTCTTTATCACAAGGGGCAATATAAAAGTGACATTCTTTTGCATTAAGATTTTGTGCATCCAACCATAAAAGCGCATGACAACCTCTGCTTCCCTCTGCGAAGGGCCTATCTTTTACTTTTACCTTCTACCCTTATACAAGTGTCATGGTGATCATCACCTTTCCTTTTTACACTTTTTCCTTTGGCAAGCACTTTGTGTTGGAGTGATCCGGATATATATATCCACTTGGATGTAGGTTTTCATGAGTTATTATTGTTGGCATTACCCTTGAGGTAAAAGGTTGGGAGGCAAAACTATAAGCCCCTATCTTTCTCTGTGTCTGATTAAAACTTTGAACCCATAAATATCACGTGAGTGTTAGCAATTGTGAAAGATTAAATGATAGTTGAGTATGTGGAGTTTGCCGAATCAAAGCTCTGACATAGACCCTTCCTGAAAATAAGATGAATTGCAATTGTTTGATGACTGAGAATATTGTTTGTTAGTTTTCAAGAAAGTTTATGATCTATACTTTAACATGTGAATAGCTTGTTACTTGATCATGAAAAGTTTTATGAGATGAGCTACTGTTATGACATATAATGATGCTAGAAAAGGTGATTGAAATTATCATTGATCAAACTTGTGCACCTGCTAGCATTCACACTTCATAAATTATTTCTTTTATCATTTACCTACTCGAGGACGAGCAGGAATTAAGCTTGGGGATGCTGATACGTCTCCAATATATCTATAATTTATGAAGTATTCATGCTATTATATTATCCATCTTAGATGTTTTATATGCTATTTTATATGATTTTTGGGACTAACCTATTAACCTAGGGCCCAGTGCCAGTTTATGTTTTTTCCTTGTTTTTGAGTTTTATAGAAAAGGAATACCAAACGGAGTCCAATTAACGTGCCAATTTTTGTTGTTTTTTTATGGACCAAAAGAAGCCCCTGGAGCAAAAGAGTTGGGCCAGAAGAGTCCCGAGCTGTCCACGAGGGTGGGGGCGCGCCCACCCCCCTGGGCATGGGCCCCTGCCTCGTGGACGACTCGGAGACCCCCCTGACGTGAAACCAACGCCAAAAATTCCTATAAACACAGAAACCCTCAAAAAATAACCTAGATCGGAAGTTCCGCCGCCGCAAGCCTTTGTAGCCACGAGAAATCAATCTAGGCCCTCTGTGGCACCCTACCAGAGGGGGCCATCATCACCGGAGGCCATGGAGGAGGATCCCGGAGGGGCCATCATCACCATGAAGGCCAAGGACCAGAGGGAGAACCTCTCCCCATCTAGGGGGGAGGCCATGGAGGAGGAAGCACAAGGGGGAGAACCTCTCCTCCTCTCTCTCGGTGGCGCTAGAGTGCCATCGGGAGGGGAATCATCGCCACGGTGATCGTCTTCATTAACATCACCATCCTCATCTCTTTTACGCGGTCCACTCTCCCGCACCCCGCTGTAATCCGTACTTGAACATGGTGCTTTATGCCACATATTATGATCCAATGATGTGTTGCCATCCTATGATGTTTTGAGTAGATATCCTTTGTCTTTGGGTTGATTGATGATCTAGATTGGTATGAGTTGTATGTTTTACTTTGGTGCAGTCCTATGGTGCCCTCCGTGTCGCGCAAGCGTGAGGGATTCCCGATGTAGGGTGTTGCAACATGTCCATGGTTTGCTTATTGTCTGTGTTGCGTGAGTGACAGAAACACAAACACGGATAAGCGGGACATGGCGTATGGGAATAAAGAGGACTTGATACTTTAATGCTATGGTTGGGTTTTTACCTTAATGATCTTTAGTAGTTGCGGATGCTTGCTAGAGTTCCAATCATAAGTGCATATGATCCAAGATGAGAAAGTATGTTAGCTTATGCCTCTCCCTCATATGAAATTGCAATAGTGATTACCGGTCTTGTTAACGATTACCTAGGACAATTCCACACACCGACCCATCATTATTCCACACTCGCTATTTATAATATTTAGTAATATATTCTAACTTTATGATAACAGCACCTACTTTTATATTTTAGCTCTCCGATACCATGCAAAGTTATCCTCTTCATACCCACAACATAGCTTTATTTCTCGTTTCTAGTTGGAAGCAAACGTTCGGTGTACGTAGAGTCGTATCAGTGGCAGATAGGGCTTGAGAGAATATTGATCTTACCTTTAGCTCCTTGTGGGTTAGACACTCCATACTTATCACTTCCACCTTTGGAAATTGCTACGATGATTCCCTGCACCTGGGGATTATCATCGTCTCGCCAACTTTTGCTTCTACGACTATCGCTACCGCTTAGTGATAAAGTAAAGCAATTACATGGCGATTGCATTTCATACAATAAAGCGACAACCATATGGCTCCTGCCAGTTGCCGATAACTGCGTTACAAAACATGATCGTCTCATACAACAATTTATATAATCACGTCTTGACCATATCACATCACAACATGCCCTGCAAAAACAAGTTAGACGTCCTCTACTTTGTTGTTGCAAGTTTTACGTGGCTGCTACAGGCTTAGCAAGAACCGTTCTTACCTACGCATTAAAACCACAACGATTTTTTGTCATGTTTGCTGTTTTAACCTTCAACAAGGACCGGGCGTAGTCACACTTGATTCAACTAAAGTTGGAGAAACAGACACCTGCCAGCCACCTGTGTGCGAAGCACGTCGGTAGAACCAGTCTCGCGTAAGCGTACGTGTAATGTCGGTCCGGGCCGCTTCATCCAACAATACCGCCGAATCAAAGTATGACATGCTGGTAAGCAGTATGACTATTATCGCCCAAACCTCACTTGTGTTCTACTCATGCATATAACATCTACGCATAAACCTGGCTCGGATGCCACTCTTGGGGAACGTAGTAATTTCAAAAAAAATCCTACGCACACGCAAGATCATGGTGATGCATAGCAACAAGAGAGGAGAGTGTTGTCCACGTACCCTCGTAGACCATAAGCGGAAGCGTTATGACAACGCGGTTGATGTAGTCGTACGTCTTCACGATCGACCGATCCTTGTACCGAAATTACGGCACCTCCGTGATCTGAACACATTCGGCTCGGTGACGTCCCATGAACTCATGGTCCAGCAGAGTGTCGAGGGAGAGCTTCGTTAGCACGATGGCGTAATGACGGTGATGATTAAGCTACCGGCGCAGGGCTTCTCCTAAGCACTACAACGGTATGACCGAGGTGGATTATGGTGGAGGGGGGCACTGCACACGGCTAAGAGATCAATGATCAACTTGTGTATCTATGGGGTGCCTGAGGGAGTCCTGGATTAAGGGGTCATCGGGCGTCCGGACTGTTGGACATGGGCCAGACTGATGGGCTGTGAAGATACAAGACCGTAGACTCTCTCCCGTGTCCGAATGGGACTCCCCTTGGCGTGGAAGGCAAGCTTGGCATCCTGATATGAAGATTCCTTTCTCTGTAACCAACTTTGTACAACCCTAGTCCCCTCCGGTGTCTATATAAACTGGAGGGCTTAGTTCGTAGAGGCGAGAATCATAATTATAGTCATACAGGCTAGACTTCTAGGGTTTTAGCCATTACGATCTCGAGGTAGATCAACTCTTGTAATACTCACATTCATCAAGATCAATCAAGTAGGAAGTATGGTATTACCTCCATAGAGAGGGCCCGAACCTGGGTAAACATCGTGTCCCCTGTTTCCTGTTACCGTCAACCTTAGACGCAAGTTCGGGACCCCCTACCTGAGATCTGCCGGTTTTGACACCGACATTGGTGCTTTCATTGAGAGTTCCGCTGTGACGTCGAAGACAGGATTGATGGCTCGCCTTGTTATCAAGGACAGTATCACCGCCGGAGGTGCCTTGACCTCAGGCCAAACCCTCCGGCTGGGCGGCTTCACCATGACTGCCCCGACGGCCGTTAAGCCAACGATGACTTCTCGGGTCATCGAAAACCACCTCCGTGTTAGCTCCGAATACACTAAACAGATGGATCCGGCTGAGTTATCGTCTTTGAACGAGCTCCTAGATCGCATCGCCTCCCTGGAGGTCTCCATAGACTACGATCGGATTGGGCTTAAACCCGACCAGAGAGAAATTAAATCTCCGCCGATCACCCACCAGATAGCGGTAGTTGAGGAGCAAGACGACAACTCTTGCTCTACATTGAGGATGAACTGTGTTCGGATTTCCAAGCTTGAAGAGCCGGACACCTGCCTTCGGAAAGACATAGCCCGCCCTCCGAACCTAGAATCGGACGACGGGCCTGAAAAATCAGTTAATATCCCGGAGCCCAAGCTATTAAGTTCGGGAGTTCTTCAAACTCCGGATTCCAAATTGGGTCAGGGTTCGGATGTAAAGCCACCCACCCACCCAGATAGACGCGATCTCACGTACATACGACAGCAGTCTCAGAAAACAGTCCATCACTTTTGGGCCAGATTCCTCCTTGGCAAAGACAAGATTAAAGATTGCCGCGACGAAGACGCGATCTTAGCATTCTGCAATAATTGCACGGACGAAGGACTCCTCAACGCCATCAATCGCCGTCGCGTATTACACTTGGCTAACTTGGCAACCATCGTACAAAAATATCGCACAATGGAAAGCGCCTGGAAAACTCAGGCAGCTCTCTGGGAACCATCGGTTTCCACTCAACCCTTCGTCCGGGCAAAAAGGGTGCACCCTTGCGGCGCAGCAGATCCAATAGTAAAGAAATTTAAGCACACCACGGTGTGCGGAACTGTTCTGGAAGGATGGCTCGATAGGCCATGCAAAATACATGCAACGCCGGACACCATACCAACCCATAGCCTTAGAGCATGTTGGATACTCCGGCAAGTGGCCAAAAGCAGCGAGGATATCCTCACCAAAAATACACCAGTGCAACACCCCCTGGAAGATGACTACCCCAGCGTATTAACAGTCTTCGAGACTTTCGCTTCAAACAATCGGCGTAAAAGGGCTTTCCGCAACCTCGCCGAAGCCTGCCAAGTCGCAGCAATAAACCCTTGGAACGACACAGCCATAACTTTCAATGCCAGTGACGAACCAAAATTCTGGACAGTCCGGGCACCAGCCGCCTTGGTCCTTAATCCAATTGTGGACGGATTCCGGCTCACCAAAGTGCTCATGGACGGCGGCAGCGGATTAAACCTCATCTATGAGGATACGCTCAATAAAATAGAAATTGACAGGAGCCGCGTCGAGCAAAGTAGCACGACCTTCCGGGAAATCATTCCTAGTCGGGAGGCGCAATGCGCGGGAAAAATCACGCTCGACGTGGTATTCAGCA
The DNA here is from genome assembly GCF_002575655.3 of Aegilops tauschii subsp. strangulata. NCBI lineage: Eukaryota > Viridiplantae > Streptophyta > Magnoliopsida > Poales > Poaceae > Aegilops > Aegilops tauschii. The sequence continues at coordinate 163,890,438 of NC_053041.3, read as the reverse complement.
CACCGGAGAATTATCGGTCTGAAGAGATAACCTTCCAAGTGGCTCCTTTCAACAGCGGATATCACGCCTTACTGGGGTGAGATGCATTTACACGCTTCCAAGCTATACCTCATTATGGGTACATGAAGCTCAAGATGCCCGGGCCAAACGGTATCATCACTCTTGCCAGTGATCCAGACATAGCACTCCGCGCCGAAAATAAAACTGCATCCCTGGCCCTCGAGGCATTGTTTGAAATACTCGCGGCCGAAGAGCTAACCGCGCTGCGCTCTACTGTGGATAGGGATGACGTAATCCTGGACAAACGACCCAAATCCACCTCCTTTAAACCAGCAGATGAAATAGTCAAATTTCAAGTCCACCCGACGGATCCCAAGAAGACAGCATCCATCGGAGCACAACTCGACCCAATGGTCGACGCCGCACTACGAGAGTTCCTGCGCGAGACCTGGGACATATTCGCCTGGCACCCTTCTGATAAGCCAGGAATCCCACGCAGATTGGCCGAACATAGCCTCAATATATTAAAGGGACAGAAACCGGTCAAGCAAACACTGCGGCGTTTTTCTGAACCCAAACGACAAGCCATGGGGGAGGAGCTAGCCAAGTTACTCGAGGCCGGATTCATCAGAGAAATAAAACACCCGGACTGGCTAGCAAACCTGGTGATGGTACCAAAGAAGGATAAATCCTGGCGCCTATGCGTCGATTTCAAAGACCTCAACAAGGCCTGCCCTAAGGATCCCTTCCCCCTCCCTCGCATCGATCAGATTATTGATGCAACCGCAGGACACGACTCACTGTGTTTCCTCGACGCACACTCCGGATACCATCAAATCAAGATGAAGGAGTCCGACCAAGCCGCAACGGCATTCATTACCCCATATGGGCCTTTCTACTTCAACACTATGCCTTTCGGGCTCAAAAACGCTGGCGCCACCTACCAACGCATGATTCAAACATGCCTGGAGAAACAGATCGGAAGACAGTTGAAGCATATTTGGATGACATCGTCATCAAAACCAGGCACGTCGAGTCACTGATAGACAATTTACGTCTCACATTTGACAACCTCCGTACATACGACATCAAGCTCAATCCAGAAAAGAGTGTTTTCGGCGTCCCCGCTGGAAAACTGCTGGGCTTCATCGTTTTCAATAGAGGAATTGAGGCAAATCCAACCAAAATCCGAGCTTTGTCACAATTGGCTACGCCAACAGACCTTAAACAGGTCCAAAAACTCGCGGGATGCGTGGCAGCTTTAAGCCGCTTTATCTCCAGATTGGGAGAAAAAGCATTGACACTCTACCGCCTTCTCCGATGCACCGACCACTTCGAATGGACAGATGCGGCAACAGCCGGACTGGAGGAAATAAAGGCCCTTTTAGCGAGCAACCCAATCCTGGCCGCGCCGAACATTGGCGAACCCATGCTATTATACATATCGGCAACACACCAAGTGGTGAGTGCCGTGCTCGTCGTTGAGCGAGAGCAGGACGGACACAAATTCCCGCTCCATACACCGGTATACTACGTATCCACTGTCCTCACACTGTGCAAATCCCGATACCCTCATTACCAAAAAAAATAGCATACGCGGTCTTCATGACATCCCGGAAGCTGCGACACTACTTTCAAGAGTGCTCGATTACGGTGGGTTCTGAGGTACCACTCAACGACATAATAAACAACCGCGATGCCACGGGCCGAATTGCTAAGTGGGCCATTGAGCTCCTTCCATTCGACATAACATACAAACCGCGCCGAGCCATTAAATCCCAAATGCTGGCTGACTTCATCGCCGAATGGACAGAGGCCGAACTCCCGAAAGAGTACGACACGTATTCCAACTGGGTTATGTACTTCGATGGTTCCAAAATGTTTGCGGGGTTAGGGGCCGGAATTGTCTTAACGTCCCCCACTGGAGACGTAGTTCAGTACGTACTCCAAATATTATACACAGACTCCAACAATGCAGCCGAATATGAGGCCTTATTACATGGACTTCGGATGGCCGTCTCCATGGGCATACAACGCCTGGAAGTGCGCGGGGACTCGAACCTCGCAATATCTCAAATAAATGGAGATTTCGATGCCAAAGATCCGAAGATGGCGGCTTACGTAACGCCGTCCTCAAAATGTCGGCTCGGTTCAAGGGGCTCGACTTTCATCATGTGGCTCGAGAAAGTAATCAAGCGGCGGACGTCCTCGCTCGCATCGGCGCCAAGCATGACCTCGTCCCACCTAACATCTTTCTAGAAAGGCTTTTTAAGCCGTCCGTGGTGTGGCAAGGGGAGAGCGGCAACACCAGTCCGGATCCGACTACAACCCCAGATTTTGAACACACCGATATCATCGGGGGCTCAGCCACCGAAATAACACCGTCGGCCCATCTCATCATGGCAGTCATTGCCCCCATGGACCGAACCCTTCTTGGCCTACCTTAATAGGCGAGAACTCCCTGAGGATCAGAATGAGGCTCGCCGCATTGTCCGGCGATCAAAGGCCTACAAGGTTCACGACGGAGAACTCTACAAGAAAAGCACTACCGGAGTACTTCAAAGATGTATCTCCGAGGAAGAGGGGCGGCAGCTCTTGGCTAAAATTCATGCCGGTCTCGGCGGTCACCACACCGCGCCTCGGGCTCTTGTAAGCAAGGCCTTTCGTACAGGTTTTTATTGGCCGACGGCCCGAGCAGATGCACAGGACCTTGTCCGATGTTGCGTCGGATGCCAGCTTTTCGCCAACCAAAGCCATATGCCACCCACTACTCTACAAACAATCCCCATCACCTGGCCTTTTGCGGTCTGGGGGCTTGATATGGTCGGACCCCTTAAAGGAGGAAGCTACAAGAAAAAGTATATGCTGGTCATGGTGGATAAATTCACTAAGTGGATAGAGGCCAAACCAGTTAAAACGGCCAAAGCCGGGCCAGTAATAGAATTCATATCCGGTGTGGTGCACCGTTATGGTGTTCCACATAGCATCATCACCGATAACGGCTCCAATTTCACAGCCGATGAGGTGAAAACCTGGTGTGCTAATCTGGGCATTAAGCTCGATTATGCCTCCGTCTATCACCCGCAAATAAACGGTCAAGTCGAACGGGCCAATGGTCTTATTATGAGCGGCATCAAACCCAGACTAGTGTGGTCTTTGAAAGAATCGGACAAGCACTGGGTTGAGGAGCTCGACTCCGTACTCTGGGGGCTGTGGACCACACCCAACCGCACCACTGGATATACACCTTTCTTCATGGTGTAGGGCGCAGAGGCTGTGTTACCTTGCGACATTATTCATGACTCACCTCGAATGCGCATGTACGAAGAGAGAGAGAGGCCGAGCTTGATCGGCGGGACAGCCTAGATGCCCTGGAGGAGGAACGCGATGTTGCAAAAGTCGGTTCCGCATTTTATCAACAACAGGCCCGCAGATATCAAAGCAGAGAAGTACGGGCCAAGACTTATAATGTTGGCGAACTCGTTCTACGCTTGCCGGAGAAGAAAAAGGACAAACTCAAGCCCAAGTGGGAGGGTCCCTTCATCATTGATGAAGTTCTCACTGGAGGAGCGTACCGCCTGCGTGATGCATTAGACAATCGCCTAGAGCCGAACCCCTAGAACGCGGCCAGACTCCGAAGATTCTATGCCTAGCGTCGAACTCTTTGTTCGTTTCCTTCTCCCTATTGTTTCCATTACTTTTTCCTCTCTTTTCGCTTTTTTCCTTTTTAGCCTTAAAGCTTTTCGTGCGGCTCAACCGTGCACCTGCGACATACACATACTCAAATATGTACGTCTATTTTACCTGGGGGCTTCTTGGACAGAAGCTTATTATTGTTATTTTATCAGCATCAAGCTCATCACATATGCGTGTTTTCCCCCATATGTACCTTTTCTTCACCATTATATGCATCGATATGACTTAAGTTTTGGCCAAGCTGGGTTTCCTGGCTCATGTGCCTATGCCCAACGTTCCCGTTAGTTCGGCTAGGGCATAAAGGGAGCACCTCTGCGATTGTTACTGCCGGGTCATCCGGATGTGTACCTCAGACTGGGTGAAGCCGAAAGCTAGCGTTCTTAGGGGAATATTCGGTCGGCGGACTAAATATGTTCTTTCATTCACCCGTTTTGAACCCCCAGATGTTACTTATACTGCAATTTTTTCAATCACAGCTCGGACATGCACATTAACGCATGTACACCCAGGGAAAGGAACCCTTAACGGAACTATTCTCTCTGGAAGATGTTTCTTACAATTACAATGTATATAACATAGCTAGCCGGATACAACTTGTCTGTTCAAGCAACTATGACCCCTACGCCTAGTTTCCATGCATACCCCGGTCTATTTTTGCCGCTCAGGTATTCGGAAACACTCCGCACCTTCGGGTCCAGAGGTCGAAGCGAAAAGGTCTGCCATGACAATCGTTTTACAATCCGGCTAGGGACAAATATGTCAAGGAAAGTACATTGTCACTTGGACTCAAAAATTTCCTCCTCTATAGCGTCTAACAGGCTGTCTAACTTACAATCCTGTTGGGAATATTTGGCGGCTACTTCGACTTGGTCATATACCAAATTAATGGGAATTTATTTTCCATCTGACCCTAGAGGTCTGACCCGAGCCATGTGATTCGGATCAAGCTTGGTATACCGTGTTTTCACCATGGCCCATGCTTCTCGTGCACCTTCCCGGCAGGTCGATATCTTCCATAACCGGAAACGCCGCCGCGCTCCCCTGAATAGCTGTATAAGCTCCTCCATTCTTCCTGGAGGGGAGGCGGATGGCCATAAAGCCTTGGCAACACTTCGCATCGCCTGCCGAGCTTGCTCGTGCATTTACGATAGCTCTTCTAGCAGATCGCCCGAGAATCCGGACACCTCCTCTTTGGGACGGCCAGTCAGCATACCTACAGAAATAACTCTGTCAGTCCCTTTCATCTTCTAAATACACGGAGGTAAGTTTGAACACATACTAAATATGCCGCCTCGAAGCCTCTTATTTTCCTTCACGGAGTCAGCCATCTGGGCCCGCACATCTTTCAGTTCTTCGCCCAGCTGGGTGTTGGAATCCTGGAGCTTGTTTTTCTCCTCCCTGACCAGTAGTCTTTTGGCTTCTTGTTCTCCCACTTGAGCGGATTTCTGTTGCTCCTTCAGTTGATCTGATGATCCTGCCATGAAATGAGCAACAACGTTAGCAGTGCTGGTCTATAATTATGTTTTCTTGATGGAGGGGAACATTACCAGGGGACGCCTTCTTGGATTTCTCCAGTTCGGCAGTATCAGCAGTTAGCTGGGTCCGATACCTTTCTAGTTCTTGAGACAACAGGTTGTTCTTCTCCGTAAGCACTTGGTTATACGATGATCCTTAAATCAGTTGTATCAACTGCTTCAAGTCTCAGGGGCTACCGGTATATAATTATCAGATTGGTATAATATAAACTTACCCGCATATCTTTCAAATGCGGGTCTGCGGCTCTGGTAAGCCTGTCTCGAGCAGCGCAGATGTATGCATCCGCCGAGCTAAAGGCATCGAATGCCTCTTTTGTAAAACCGGGGTCGTGAATAACGGCTCTCCGGTGCCGATGACCCATGGCGCTCTCCACTTCTGAGTTTGTGACGGATACGTCATCTGAATCCTCGGCCATAGGACAATCCGGCGTCACTCCCGTATCTACCCATGTCTTCACGGCGGGGTCTGAAACCTGGCTGTTGGGAGTATGACCGGCAGCACCCCCGGACATAGTCCGGGGAACGCTTTTCTTGGCAAAACACAAACAGAAAATGTCACAGTTGGATGTGACTGCCAAGGGGCATACTTACGAAGCCATACCTCTTTGAGGAAGGCTCGGCCGGGCCTTCGGTTGCCTTCCTCTTCAAAGGCATGCCCGGCGTGGGTGTCGCTCTCTTTGGAGTAGCCTCTGGTGTAACGTGGCGTGCCGAACGTCTCCCCTTTGGAGCACGAGACAGTGCGGTGGGTGAGGCAGAACGAGGAGGCTCTTTTGGAGGAGATGTCTCCTGATTACTGACGTGTGAGGCAGGGAGAAGACCGGGATAGTCGGTGGTGATGGCCACTTCCGTGCCGTCATAGCTCGCCTGGTAGCACACCCCATCCTCGAGCACCCGGATCCTCTTCGAATCCGGGATCAAGGTCCCGGTTGTGATCCTCTGGCTGTGAGGCGGGTTTGTATAGCCCCTCGGTGATCTTTCGCCACTTCTGTTACGAATGGATAGGTTAATGTTCATTAAAATTGACTCGGGGAGTAGAATGAGTAGAGCAGCGGGGTTGGAACTCACTCAGCTAGGGGGATTGTACATGGAGAATCCATCTATGCGCTTGATACGAATAAATTCCTCTTCCTCCCCTTTGAACAGCTCGGCCAATATTTTTGCCAAAGCGGCGAGGGTGTCCGGACCCTTCCGACCGCAGCGAGAGGCGTCATCTTCTCCATTATAGTGCCACATGGGAAGCCCTCTGCATTGGAGTGGCTGCACCCCTCACACTATGGAAGTCGCCATTACCTCGACTATTGATAATCTGGACTGGGCAAGCATCTTTATCTTGCTCATCAGTTGACGGACTTCCGCACTATCTTCCTCCTCGAGGCTCCGAGGACGCCAGCTGTGGTGTTTCTTCAATGGAACACTTGTAAATTCGGGAAGACCCATTCAAACTAGGTCAGGAAGGGTGACGTCCTCGATATAGAACCATTCGGAGGGCCACTCTTCGGATGCCTTCTTCGGTGTGCCGGACAGGTATCCGGTCTCGGCGATACGCCATATCTCGGCTCCGCCCACTTCGAATATTGATCCATCTTGGTTGCGAGGGACGAGGCAGAATAGCTTCCTCCACAATTCAAAATGGGCCTCGCACCCCAGAAATAGCTCACAAAGAGCGACGTAACCCGCAATGTGCAGGATGGAGGCAGGAGTGAAGTTGTGCAGTTGAAGGCCATAATACTCCAGAAGCCCTCGGAGGAACGGATGGATTGGAAATCCGACGCCTCTTAGAAAGTAGGGGACGAAACACACTCGCTCCCCCCTGGATGGATTGGGGAAATTCTCGGCCTGAGGCCCGCCGTTGAAGGAAGTCAATCCTGCTCGAATGGGGACTAGATCCGCGGGAGGAAGAAATCCCTGTGTTTGCAGCTTCACCAGCTGACCGTGGGATACGGAACATCTCTCCCAATCGCCTTTTTCTGGGCCATGGGGATGGGAGGAAGAGTTGGGAGCGCTAGCCATGTTGGAGTGGTTTTTCCTAGCAAGCTCTGAGGATTTTTCACGTGATGTGGAACGGATCTGAGATCCAATCCCTTTAAATAGACGCTTTACTTACATGGCCGGGGTGTTATATGCAGAAGATACCCTGACCTCTCGTATTCGCTCGACACATGGAAGCTGAAGCTATGGATGCACAGAAGACGATGGGAACGACATTAAATGGAAGGCCGAATACAGTCCTTTGAAGTCATCGGAGGAGGAACCCGCCTTGCAATGCCGAAGACAATCTGCGCGCCGGACACAACGTCATTGAAAGACTGGTTCGGGGGCTACTGAGGGAGTCCTGGATAAAGGGGTCCTTGGACGTCCGGCCTGTTGGACATGGGCCGGACTGATGGGCTGTGAAGATACAAGACCGAAGACTCTCACCCGTGTCCGGATGGGACTCTCCTTGGTGTGAAAGGCAAGCTTGGCATCCTGATATGAAGATTCCTTTCCCTGTAACCGACTTTGTACAACCCTAGTCCCCTCCGGTGTCTATATAAACCGGAGGGCTTAGTCCGTAGAGGCGAGAATCATAATCATAGTCATGCAGGCTAGACTTCTAGGGTTTTAGCCATTGCGATCTCGAGGTAGATCAACTCTTGTAATACTCATATTCATCAAGATCAATCAAGCAGGAAGTAGGGTATTACCTCCATAGAGAGGGCCCGAACCTGGGTAAACATCGTGTCCCCTGTCTCCTGTTACCATCGACCTTAGACGCACAGTTCGGGACCCCCTACCCAAGATCTGTCGATTTTGACACCGACAGTGCCCCCTGGCCACGTATAAAAAGGATGGAGGGAGGAGGAGGCCGGCCCTCATAGGGCGCGCCCAAAGTGTGGAGTCCTACTAGGACTCCCTAGTCCTAGTAGGATTCCACCTCCTACATGGAATAGGAAAAAGAGAAGGGAGAAGGAGAAGGAAGGAAGGGGGTGCCCCCTTTCCCTAGTCCAATTCGGACCAGTCCATGGGGAAGGGACGCGGCCACCCTTGAGGCCTTTCTCTCCTTTCCCGTATGTCCCATTAAGGCCCAATACGAATTCCCGTAACTCTGCAGTACTCCGAAAAATACCAGAATCACTCGGAACCTTTCCGATGTCCGAATATAGCCATCCAATATATCGATCTTTACGTCTCGACCATTTTGAGACTCCTCGTCATGTCACCCGATCTCATCCAGGAGTCCGAACAAACTTCGGTTATCAAATCACATAACTCATAATACAAATCGTCACAGAACGTTAAGCGTGCGGACCCTACGGGTTCGAGAACTATGTATACATGACCAAGACTCATCTCCGGTCAATAACCAATAGCGAAACCTGGATGCTCATATTGGTTCCTACATATTCTACGAAGATCTTTATCGGTCAAACCGCATAACAACATACGTTGTTCCCTTTGTCATCGGTATGTTATTTGCCCGAGATTCGATCGTCGGTATCTCAATACCTAGTTCAATCTCGTTACCGGCAAGTCTCTTTACTTGTTCCGTAATGCATAATCCCGCAACTAACTCATTAGTCACATTGCTTGCAAGGCTTATAGTGATGTGCATTACCGAGAGGGCCCAAAGATACCTCTCCGACAATCGGAGTGACAAATCCTAATCTCGAACTATGCCAACTCAACAAATATCATCGGAGACACATGTAGAGCACCTTTATAATCACCTAGTTACGTTGTGACGTTTGGTAGCACACAAAGTGTTCCTCCGGTATCCGGGAGTTGCATAATCTCATAGTCATAGAAACATGTATAAGTCATGAAGAAAGCAATAGCAAGATACTAAACGATCAAGTGCTAAGCTAACGGAATGGGTCAAGTCAATCAGATCATTCTCTAATGATGTGATCCCGTTAATCAAATGACAACTCATGTCTATGGCTAGGAAACTTAACCATCTTTGATTCAACGAGCTAGTCAAGTAGAGGCATACTAGTGACACTCTGTTTGTCTATGTATCCACACATGTACTAAGTTTCCAGTTAATACAATTCTAGCATGAATAATAAACATTTATCATGATATAAGGAAATATAAATAACAACTTTATTATTGCCTCTAGGGCATATTTCCTTCAGTCTTACCATAGTTCCTTCCCTTTGAGAGGAAGTACGTCTCTGTTGGAGCGGTGTGGAGGCACAATGCTCCCCAAGAAGCAACTACAGCCACTGTATTCTCATCACGCCCTCACACAATGCGAGATGTCGTGATTCCACTATTGGTGCCCTTGGAGGCGGCGACCGAACCTTTACAAACAAGGTTGGGGCTATCTCCACAACTCAATTGGAGGCTCCCAACGATACCACGGAGCTTCACCACAATGGAATGTGGCTCCCAGGTGACCTCAACTGTCTAGGGTGCTCAAACACCCAAGAGTACCAAGATCCGCTAAGGATTAGTGGGGGGAATCAAATTTCTCTTGGTGGAAGTGTAGATGCGGGCCTTCTCAACCAATCCCTAAAGAATCAACAAGTTTGAATGGCTAGGGAGAGAGATCGGGCGAAAATGAGCTTTGGAGCAACAATGGAGCTTGGGGGAAAAGAGGTAGGTCAACTTGGAGAAGAAGACCTCCTTTTATAGTGGGGGAACCAATCCAACCGTTACCCCCCTCTTCAGCCCACACAGAGCGGTACTACCGCATAGACTGAGAGTAGAAGAAGCAGAGGGAGAATGAGAGAGAGAGGGGGGGTATGGGCGGTACTAGAAGCGGTGGTAGCCGCGGTACTACCGCTCATGGGCGGTACTACCGCTGCCACTGCCGCTACTACTGCCGCACAGCCCGACATGAGAAAATACATCCTCGAATCAAGGCCGTAGCATTGCCGAACCAGGACGGTACTGCCACCGATGCCCCGAAGCAGTACTACCACTGTAGGATAGCGGTACTGCCGCTTAAGGACCATGGTCGGTACTAATGCACTGGCGGCGGTACTACCGCTTTCTCCTCACAGTCTCCACTTCTGTTAAGACAGCAAACTCCAAGGAGAGGAAAGGAGCTGGGGGTGCAACAAAGACGTGTACGTGTTGATTCCACCCTAGCCTTTCCATTGCGGACCCCCTCTTGATAGTACAGTGTCTCCTACGACTCAAGTTCACCAAACCGAAACGAAAGAGACTACACCGTCTTCACATAAAGCTTCGAGGGGAAAGAATCGTCTCGTGCTAATGAATGAATCTCTGAAATACTCAACGCACACGATTAGTCCGCAAAAGCATTGTCATCAATCGCCAAAACTACTTAGAGAGAGACATGCCCTAACAATCTCCCCCTTTTTGGTGGATTGATGACAACACGGGATTTGCACAAAGTAATGATAAGAGATAAAACGAATCCCAAAACTACAAAATATAGACGGGCTCCCCCTAGATGTGTGCAATTAATTAGAGGTGCCTTTGGATTGTAAAGTGCACACATTAGGATCAACACTTCCCCTGTATTTTATAGTCTGACAACAAATGCATCAAAGATAAGACATATATCAGCTAGGATGCAATAGAGAGGCAAGTGAGCATAGTAGACATATGAGATAAGCATGAACTCACAGACTACTAAAGTACTTGACATACAAGATAATAATAAGATAGGGTGGAGATAGGGTAGCATATGTCTCACACCATATGGTAGGGTACCAGGTCTCACGAGCACAAACCAAACCAAAGCAACTAACGAAAAAGAGAGTTTGCGAGAGAGAGGAGGCCAGGCAAATAAGACACCCGCAACTCGACAACGACAAATCCCTAAAATCTCACTCCCTTTGGCATTGAGACACCAAAATGGCAAAGAGTGCTGCTACGGCCACAGATGATAGCAGAACTGATGAACTCCAGCATCACATCCCCGCGTGATCGTCTACACCTCCGTCATCGGCAGGGGGCTGCTCAGCATCTGAATCTGTCCACGGGCAGTGCTGCTGAACCCACTCCTCCTCATATGTGATCTTGCCCTCAGAACCGCTGGCAACTATTGAATCTAATTGACGCATGAGCTTCTTGTGATGGCTCCTGGCCTTCTTCTCAGACACATGAGCCATGTACTGTCCATGAGACACCATGCAGAAAAGTTTCTTCATTTTGCGCTTGAGCTTCTTTTCCCATGAGGGCTCCGTTCGAGAGGGCTCATAATCATCATCATCAGCAGCAGCGGCATCAACCTCTGACTCAACGTCGGCAGCTCTAGGTGGAATCACAGACCTCGAAACCGATGTGTCCCAGTTCTCCTTCTTCCTCAGACGCTTGATCTCATGAGGGATCAACTCGCCGGTCTCCAGCACAACATTAGGATAAGTGTGCACCCAAGCCTTCTCAATAAGCAACATGAGAAAAGGCGCATAGATGGGCACTTGCGCTCAGAGATAGCGGTGACAAGCTCAGACCACATGACATGAGAGATATCCAAGGATTCTCCAGTGTTTTATTCCTTCTCATGCTGGCAGAAAAGAAGCATGTCCACAAGAAAGGAGTGAACCATATCCAAGTTCCCAATGTGAGGGAAGAGAGTCTCTCTGAAGATGCGATGAAGTATGTCCAGAAAGGCAGGCAGCTCATAGGTCTCCTTCTGATTCTCAGGGTGAATCTTCAAAGTACAGTAGGGCCTGAGAGATTGCTTGTGAGTGGAAGTTGCATTACGGTGAGGGCGAAAGCCAACTAGGTTCTCAAGTCCTTGATCTTCAACCCCAAGTAACTCCATGAATGCCTTCCATTTGATAGAGAGAAGCTTGCCATTTGTCATTCAAGTCAGAGTTCTTTCCTCATCTGTTCCAAGATGGACCGTGGCATAAAACTGAGCCACCAAATCTACATCAAAGTCCTTGTTGAACCGCATGATCCTAAGAATATTCAGCTGAGTACACATTTGTAGGGCTTCTCCAAAGAAGGCAGGTGTTGGGGATCGTTGCAGAAATTAAAAAAATTCTATGCATCACCAAGATCAATCTATGGAGTAACTAGCAACGAGAGAGAGGGGAGTGCATCTTCATACCATTGAAGATCGCGAGACGGAAGCGTTGCAAGAACGTGGATGAGGGAGTCGTACCCGTAGCGATTTAGATCGCGGTGGATTCCGATCCTAGCGCCGAACAACGGCACCTCCGCGTTCAACACACGTGCAGCCTGGTGACGTCTCCCGCACCTTGATCCAGCAAGGAGGAGGGAGAGGTTGAGGAAGAGGGCTCCAACAGCAGCACGACGGTGTGGTGGTGATGGAGTGGCAGTTCTCCAGCAGGGCTTCGCCAAGCTCACGCGGAGGAGGAGAGGTGTTGGGGAGGCGAGGGGTTGCGCCTTGGATGTGGTGCTGCAGCCCTCCCTCCACCCCTCTATTTATAGGGAGAAGGGGGAAGGGGGCCGGCCCCTCTAGATGAGATCTAGAGGGGGGCGGCGGCCAAGGGGGAGGGGGCTTGCCCCCCAAGCAAGGGGGCGCCCCCTTTAGGGTTCCCCCCAACCCTAGGCGCATGGGCCCTAGGAGGGATGGTGCCCAGCCCACTTAGGGGCTGGTTCCCTTCCACCTACAGCCCATAAGGCCCTTTGGGACAGGTGGACCCTCCCGGTGGACCCCCGGAACCCCTCCGGTGGTCCCGGTACAATACCGGTATACCCCCGAATATTTCCGGTGACCGTATGATGACTTCCCATATATAAATCTTCACCTCCGGACCATTCCGGAACTCCTCGTGACGTCCGGGATCTCATCCGGGACTCCAAACAACATTCGGTAATCACATACAAATCTTCCTTATAACCCTAGCGTCATCGAACCTTAAGTGTGTAGACCCTACGGGTTCGGGAATCATGCAGACATGACCGGGACAACTCTCTAGCCAATAACCAACAGCGGAATCTGGATACCCATGTTGGCTCCCACATGTTCCACGGTGATCTCATCGGATGAACCACGATGTCAAGGATTCAAGCAATCCCGTATACAATTCCCTTTGTCAATCGGTACGTTACTTGCCCGAGATTCGATCGTCGGTATCCCAATACCTCGTTCAATCTCGTTACCGGCAAGTCACTTTACTCGTTCCGTAATGCATGATCCCGTGACTAACTACTTAGTCACATATTGAGCTCATTATGATGATGCATTACCGAGTGGGCCCAGAGATACCTCTCCGTCATACGGAGTGACAAATCCCAGTCTCGATCCGTGCCAACCCAACAAACACTTTCGGAGATACCTGTAGTGCACCTTTATAGCCACCCAGTTACGTTGTGACGTTTGGTACACCCAAAGCATTCCTACGGTATCCGGGAGTTGCACGATCTCATGGTCTAAGGAAATGATACTTGACATTAGAAAAGCTTTAGCAAACGAACTACACGATCTAGTGCTATGCTTAGGATTGGGTCTTGTCCATCACATCATTCTCCTAATGATGTGATCCCGTTATCAATGACATCCAATGTCCATGGTCAGGAAACCGTAACCATCTATTGATCAACGAGCTAGTCAACTAGAGGCTCACTAGGGACATGTTATGGTCTATGTGTTCACACATGTATTACGATTTCCGGATAACACGATTATAGCATGAACAATCACTACAAAAAAATACACTTCAGTGATGATACGTGTTTGTCACAGTAGGTCGCGTTTTTTGTCATGCATGTACATCCATGACAAATTTATGACAGAATCAAGATAGGCATACCTGTGCTGTCGTAGAAGTGTTCCATGACATTACCAAAATTATCATCACGGGAGTGTCCACTTCCATGACGATAAATCACACGTCACAGAAGTGCTTTCGTCAAGGGTGACCGACACGTGGCATCCACCGTAACGGAACGCCGTTAAGCTATCAGGTCGGGTTTTGGATCCGATAACCCGTTAACAGCCCCAACCAATGGGGATTTTCCACGTGTAAAATCATCATTGGCTGGAGGAGACACGTGTCAGGTCCGCGTTGGCACAGGTGTCACTCATCCAATGGGCGAGACGTGCCTATGATATGTTGACACGTGGACCGGCCCATCAAGTTTAAATGGGACGGCCCAACTGAAGGCCCACAAGATTTTGCGGACCATAATGGGCCGGCCCAGCTAAAGGCCCACGAGATTTTGCGGACCATAATGGGCTGGCCCAGCTAAAGGCCCACAAGATTTTGCGGGCCATAATGGGCCAGCCCAGGTAAAGGCCCAAAAGATTTTTTTGTGCCATAATGGGCCGGCCCAGGTAAAGGCCCACAAGATTCTTGCGGATCATAATGGGCCGGCCCAGCTAAAGGCCCACAAGATTTCGCTGACATTAATGGGCCAGCCTAGCTGTAGGCCCACAAGATTTTGAGGACCCTAGTAGGCCGGCCCATTAACTGGCTGCCATGTTTTGGGCCAAATGCCGGCCCATATTTGATCCGGTCCATTAATGGCCTGCCACGCTCCGGGCCTAATAGTGGCCCATATGAGATCCAGCCCGTTAAAAGCCTACCACGTTCTGGGCCAAATTACGGCCCAGATCAGGTCCGACCCTTTAAGAGGCTTTGGGCTCAATTATGGCCCATATCAGATTCGGCCCGTTAACTGGACACTATGCTTTTGGGCCCACTTGCTAAAGGCCCACCTAGTAATTCGCCCTGATATTAGTTTTGGCTTGTTAAGGGCCCGTCTGTTAAAAGCCCGTCATATAGTTGGGCCTAACTACGGCCCGGTTTGCATCCGGCCTGCTCGCAGCCGATATCTGATTGGGCCAAACAAGGACCGAGACAATTTTGGCATGTTAAAAGCCCGTGATTTGATTCGCACAATCATGGGCCGGGGTTCATTTCGGGCTGCTGCCGGCCCGTGAGCTGTTCGGCACGTTTCAGGCCCAACCTACATCGTGATTGCATGACGGCCCGATTATGTACCATAATTTTATGGTTTGGCCGGTTTACTGCGAAGACAGGATATATATACAGTAAAATAACTACAGCATCGTGAATAAGAAAAAACCTAGACTATACAATAAAGAAATTACGGCATATTACATCCACTGGGCATCAAAGTTCGCCACTATGATAATAAAGCACAAGCAGACAGCAGATTACATACACAGGGCATCAAAGATTGCCACCAGTGCAAATAAACACGCCGACAAAATAATATACAAAACCGACAGCACTTAATAGAGTTCAAGAAAGGTTAGCCCTGCTAGGGAGCTGCAGCGCAAGCAGTTGAGCAAGATGATGAGACTACGCTTGTTCAACACTTATATCTTCCTCACTCTGAAAGATAAACAAGCAGACAGATGACAGGTTTTTCACATAAAAGTATCAATGCTGACAATTCATCACATTTCTTACTGACGAATAAAGTGACACAATTTAAAATTGCATTAACACAATATGGTATTGTTCGGGTCAAGACATGGCAGGAAGTGACATTGTGAAGGAGTTGGCAGCTTCACGACACCACTGGATTACAGATGAAGAACTCATAAGTATCAATGGTTAGTGTGCTGTCAATTTATTCCATTTCAGATTGGCAAATAAAGAGATGGTTTAAATAATAGTAGAATGATATGACATTGTTCATAGTTAAGACATTGCAGAATATGACATTGTGCTGTAGTGGGTAGATTCACCACACCACTGGATTACGGATGAAGAACAGAAGCATACATGCAGTGCAAAAGAAGATCACTTGCTCTGTATAGTTTAATTTACATGGTATGAAGAAGGAACTTGGTTATACAACTGAAAACTTAAATTGAGAAAGGACAAACTTTTGTTTATGAACTACATAATAAACTTTAAACAAGCAATTTGATGCAAACACCAAAAATAAACAGCTGTTGCGGTCATGCCTAACCAAATATATACAACAAAGTTTGAAGGCTTGAGATGGACAAACTTACATTATTGGTGAAGACAGGCTCCATAAAGGCCTTGTCCATGCTGATGGGGGGTGCAATTCAAGAAGTTTACCACAGAATCTTCTTCAAAAGCATTGCCTTTATTCTACATTTTGTTAAGAGTAAATATAGATGTGATAATATACGAAAAAAATGGAGAATATTTAAGATAAGATGAAGAGTGATGCTACATAACCAAGTAGCTATAAATGTAAGTGCAGCGATGCAGGCAAAAGGTACAGCCAAGAGCAATGCACAGCTAAACTTCTTCAGTACCAACCTTATGGTAAGAGTAAATATAGATCTGATGTGTAGAAAATGGAGGGCAAAGGAAAATAAGCTGCAGAGTGATGGTACATGAACAACTACCTGTCATTATCAGTACACTGATAAAGGACAGCATGTACTTACAAGAACAATGTAGAGCTAAAAAAACATTGGCATTGGATATATTCTACACTAATGTAACCATTCATACAGATCAGATAATGTGGAGCGAACAATTGATAAGCAAGCTATCATGCATACTGCTGTCACATAATGAACGAGGTATGTATGCAAGTACAGTGATACAGGACAACAGGTACTAACAAGAGCAAAGCAGCGGGCAGCATATTTGCGATATCCTGTCGTTCTTGTCAAACCGGAATTCTTCTTCGAGCAGATTTCCTGCAAAAAAGATCCGTAAGGCACATGCGGAAAAGTAGAAGTTCAAATTGTCATGTGATTTCATAGACAGTACCTCATCCTGGGAACAAGACCAGTGCATAACAAGGTTTTTCCATTCAATGTCTTCTAAATTTAGCACAGGAGACTTTACCGGAAATTCGTTTATAGACTTGCCATCAAAGTGAAGGTGCGGTACTGTTAATATCAGTGTAACTCTCAAAGGCGACACAGCTCCCCGCATTTCCTTGCTATTCTTATAGGATTCAAGTGGGCAGGCCACTACAAATCCTATTCCTATGTTTACAAGATCCTACGAATCAAAGAGGCTCAAAGTGTCCATCACAACCGACCGTATAGACCTCTACACTGCAAATGTCCCTGCTCATCTTCAGTACAAGGAACATACTGTACTACTATCATACTCCCTCCGTTCCAAAATATAAGTCTTGGTAGAGATTTCCACTATGGATCACATACAGATGTATCCAGATACATTTTAGAGTGTAGATTCACTCATTTTGCTCCATATGTAGTCCATGGTGGAATATATACAAAGACTTGTATTTAGGAACGGAGAGAGTACATATTAAAGAAGAACGGAAGAGGAACATGGTAAAGAAGAGCGAGCAGATTTTGGATAATAAAATGTTGGTGGCGCAGTGCCCACACATGATGAACCAGAGCGCATTAAGAATGCAACTCCCAGCTGTCTCTCGACCATTTCAGGCGGTTGGATGAAGATCCTATGTCTCCTAACCCTTCTTCTTCCTCATCTCTGATTCTTCCCATACAGAACACCGCACGGGCCGCCGGCCGGACCACCGGCCCCCACCGCCTGTGTTCCTCCGCCACCCCCACCCCCCACCCCCGCCCCAACCCCCACCCGCGTCGAGTTTTCTTCGTTCGGCAAGGCCCCACAACCACCCGAGCCCCTTCGATCGCACCGGCGAACTCCGGCGAGCTCTGAAAAATCGACTGACCCAATTTTGAAATTTAGTCTACTGTGATTTAACTAGTGTGGAATATAAAAGGGGAAAACCATAAGCATTGGGAGTATAGTGTTGAGCGTGCCATGGCGGATCTGAAGGTGCAAACCGGACAAAGGCAACTTCGCAACCAAGACAAGAAATCAGAGTAAAGCAGTGGCGATCTATTTTCTTGCTGCGATAAATAAGTTGAGCAGATACGAAAGAGTACCGCCTCTCGTGCGGCACCGTGTACGCATCTGCTGAGAATTTGACGGTGCTGCGGTAGCGATGGCTGTCGGCGGCGTGGAAGCAGATCTAGGAGGGTAGACGGTGGCGGCGGGGCGCAGTGGACGAGACGGTCGTAGGAGCGGCGCCGGCAAGGTGGACGACGGCGGGGATGAAGCGAGAGGACGGGATGCAAGGATCCCGGTCCGAAGCCGTGGATGAGAGAGGTCGATCTCTTGTAATGGACGGCGGCATCGGGGTATCAGCTCCGGCATGGTGGAGGAGGACGGCTGTGGATGGGGTGGCGGACGGCGGCGGACGGAGGAGGGTGGGGTGGAGAGGGTGTTTTGGCGCCCACGGAGTACGAATGGGGAAAAGGGAGGTAGAGAGGAAGGGGGGAACCATGTATTCAGGGCGCGCTTGTCTCAAATGCGGGGAAATTTACAAACTTAGCCCCCATTTCAAATTTCTACTACATCACAGCAACATTAGTCGGTTGGGGATAGGACGGTAATCTCGCATACACCGAATATTTGCCGACGAGAGTTTGTTTTTGGCGCCCACCGCGTATGAATATGAATTGGGGAGGGAGTCGATTTCGGCCGAGGACACACTGTGTTTTGGCGCCCACCGTGTATGAATCCAGGTGAGAGGCGGTTACGTCACGTTTGGGTGAAATTACAAACCTACCCCTATCGAAACCTATAGAAATCCAGCAGATAGGCTTTGCGTGGCACGGATAGGCAGTAGTGATTTCCATCTCGCAGATTTTGGTTTCGGGTGGTTAATGCGACTTTCCCCGCTTCGTTCAAATTTTGCAGAGTGCACGTTTACCGTGCCAACTCAATTCGAATCCCGTTTGTATTCTTTTTTTTCGGGCGGGATCCATTTTCAATTGGAATTACATTCTATATACATCATTTGTTTATATATACTTTCAAAAGCACAACACCATTTATACATCAATATGGTTTACAAATGGCATGATCTCAGATTCATAAGGTTGTATCCATCAATTTGGATTTTCAAATATTTGAAACCACTTTATGTTGAAATCCAATGTATGCATTCCTCGCTAACTGTCTCCAATTAATGTGTGTTGCATGCTGGTTTTTTTTACTTCTCAAACATGTATAATGTGTTTCACACACGCAACATATAGTGTAATCCCGTTTAGACATTAATTGCATATAAACCATGCATTGTTTGTAATTGAAGAATCTATGGATCACCAATATTGATAAACTATATAACATTACACGTGTGCCCAAATTCATATGAATATGCATGTTTGATACACCAATTTGCGTTATGATATTATCGATGTCGTGATCTCTAGTTTAAATATTTGAATCCCCTTTAATCCAGATATTCGTCTCATATAGCTATCACTCATGCTTATATAGGACTATCTCTCTGGACCTATACGCGTTCATCGTCTGTCAGGTATCTCTCGTGCTACCTGTATGTCGACAATGATCTTTTATATTCGTAACACACTGACGGTACTCTCTCCCTCGACCTTCATCACTCTATCTCTCTCTAAGTATATCACGCTCCCTGCTATGTGTCTATAACTATGATTCTCCATGTGGAATCTCTTTCTCTCACACAAACACAAAACTTTGTCTCCCGGGGTCTCATTTCTCTCTACTATTCCCATGTGTGCCACTCGCACACCCCTCATACAGAGATGTCTTTCGCTCCTTAGATATGAGAACCTACGACTCTTCCTCTTCAGTATCTCTTTCTCACACACAAACACAAACTCTGTCTCCCAGGGTCTCATATTCCTCCATTGTTCTCTTGTATGTCGCTCACACACACCCTCTCTCCCTAGAGATATCTTGCGTTCCCTCGTATGTCTCTCTAGCTATCACTCTCGTTGTGAAATATCTTTCTCTCTCACAGACACAAAACTCCGTCTCTCTGGATCTCATTTCTCTCTGATATCTGTTTGTATGTGACTCACATGCACCCTCTCTCTATCTCTCTCACACCCACACACATAACCCAGCCTTCTAATCCACTCGACTCCTATCTCTAACGCACACTAGCTAGCATCTTTATCTTTCTATTTATCTGTTTCTCCATCAACCTTCTTTCTCGCCCTCACTCTTGATTCCTATCACGCACACTACATATGTTTCTCTCTACATGCAGTCAAGTGCCCTCTCACACACATATATAACTTCACCCTTTCAACCACCCAACGGTCATCTCCAACACCCAAACTAGCGGATGTCCCTCTAGCTAGCATCTCCATCTCTGTATCTATCTGTAGTTTCTCCGTCAACATTTCTTTCTCGCACAGAGTCTTGCTTCCTATCACCCACACTATATATGTCTCTCCATACATATGCATTTATAGGTTGGTCTCTTTTGCACAATCGTTGCGCCTCACTCCCTCTGCTCGCCATAGATGCATGCTCCAGCCCATGCCACTATCTCTTAAAGACAAAAACACATGCTCATTTGTCGGGCCTTCTTCCCTGCATTCTCACATGCATGCATATTGTCACACCGATCCGTCTCTCCCATGTCGTTGATCTTATGACTTATGTCTTCTTTCTTTTATCTCGATCATGCGCGCGCGCACACACACATCCCACGTATACATGTATACCTCTCACACATGCACGTTCAAGGTCTCTATGTCTCCATACGTAGTTAATTACCCTCAATCCTAACGCCACATCGAATCGTTCTCCTCTTTTGTGCACATAACTTCCGCCTGGATGGGTAAAACACACACTCACACTTAACAATCTCCTTCTAGCTACCCCCCCCCCCCCGCCTCTCACTCTTCCCCTATATCCCCGAAACCAATAAGACCATCCCTTTGTTTAATTCCTGCCTACATGCACCATCGATATATAGTAGTCTTCCTCGGTGTCTCTCGAACCACGTTCTCTCGATGTCGACTCCTCTCACGCGCACACACCTTCTCTTCCCTCTCTACGGGCATTTTCTCTCTCGCACCCCATCGTTGGTGGCCTCTGCCATACACATCACCTCTCTATGATGAAGCCATGCACACTTAAATTACATCCGCCACAGAGGACCCCGCGACACACACACACACACGCACACGCGCACACACACACGCACGCACCCCCCCCCACACACACACACTAAGACTCCATCTCTCTCTCTCACACACACAGACAAACACACACACACGCACGCATGCACGCACACCCCCCCCCCCCACACACACACACACTAAGACTCCATCTCTCTCTCTCTCACACACACAAACTAAGACTCCATCTCTCTCTCTCCTCTCTCTCTCTCTCTCTCACACACACACACACCCCACACACACACTAAGACTCCATCTCACACACACATGCTCTAGGCGGAGCATTTGTTCCTACCACCCTTCATCCAACCTTACCCGTATGATAAACAATCACCTTTATTTACTTGCATAACATGGACAAATTCCACTTTACTATAGTAGTCAGCAAACTTATCATCTGTACCCTTATAAAAAAACGAGTTGGCGGTGATGGTGTACCTGCCATCTTGTAATACAGACCGTATGATCTATATCTGAGGATAGAAAGCAAACTATGATAATTTTACAAAAGATACCCGCACCTCTCTCCACATCATTATCTCCCGCAACCTCATTGCTCAGCAATTAAAAAAGGAATAAGTCTCTGGAACAATCTAGCATGCATGGTGGCCGTTGCCGCCTACCAGCGCCGTCCATCCCCATGCCTTCGCCCATTCCAACCACCAGTCACCACCACGCTCCACTCCTCCTCGCCTTATCTCTCATCTTTCATTTTTTCGATGACATTCTCGAGATACCAGTTTTCTGATAAAATTCTCGAGATATCATTAGTTTTTACACATGGGATTACTCCTGCATGGGTCAATCACAACAGGTGTTCTGTAAAAAAATGCATATTGATGTTCCGTGCAATGCATGAGAATCTTGCTTGTAATTATATAACGCAAATCATGAGCAGGAAGTGACATTTTTTTGACACAACCACATTAACATGGCCACGTAAATCACTAGCTAAAGTAAATACCATTATACTTATATCCCGATGCAAAAGGTTGAGTACATGTCCGAAGAGTAGAGTCGCACACACGCACTCTGTCTCTCAGAATCTCTCTCACACACACACCAATTACGTGACGCCCACTCAAGCAGACACGTATGTTACAATTTGTGCACCCGCGGGTACACGTGATGCTGCGCATTTATTTAAGCCGGAAGGCGAACCCAAACAGTAGCTGCATTCATTCCCCTCCCGCCGCCTCTTCTCTGGTCGCCGTCGCCCTGTAGCCATGGGCCGGCCGAAGGTAACAACATATGCCATACTCCCGTCGGAGTGGCGCTTTAATATGGAAATTTTAGTGGTCATGCATGCATCTTTTTGTGCTAGCACTCCTATATAAGGGTTGACCGGTCGCTTCCCGCGGACGTGCGCGGGCGGTGGAAGAGGAAGGAGAAGGGAAGCGGGCTGTGGAGTAATGTTTTTTACCACAATTTCTTAGGAAACTGAGTGCAATAATTGAGTAGTATTGCAAACTACCAGTACTACACCTGAAACGGTTCAAAACCTATACTCCTTTGCTAGCGCGCGCTTCCCGCGTGAAACGGTCAGCGTCGCCCTGGAGTGTCAGTGCCGCATTAATGCCCGGCCAGAGCGGAGGCGACCTCTCACTGGCGCCGGCTTTGAAGTGGCGCGACGGCCGAGAGAGCGCCGCTTCCCGGTGCACGCGACTGCTCCGCGTCGAGACTGGCCATAGGCCCTGTTTGGATCCATGGGTTAGAGTTAGTTTGAGCTAGTTGGGGCTCAAATAGCCCTAAAGTATCCAAGCATGAGGGTTTAAATTGGAGCAAGTTGCACCGAACCCACCAAAAAAAACTATCCCACCCAAGAGGTGCTAACTGGAGATAGTTCTCATTGGGACCACTGAAAAATCACTTTTCTCTCTCCATGAAGTGCATTTATTGTCAATCTAACCCTGTCACCCAAACACCTCTTTGGCTACAGTTAGTTCAGGGTTAGTCATGAGTTAGTCTAACCTCTAGCTAAGTTAGAGTATCAAACAGGAGCAGTATAGGACATGCAAGTTGCTCAAAGCATACAGGCAAATTCGTATGTGAAAGGATTTTTTTTCTTTTTTAAAACGGAACGTGAAAGGAATTTTTTTAGAATGCTCTTGGCATGTCGCTAACATGTGATAGTTAACCGACCTCAATAGACGGCAGAAACGCCAGCCGCTGCACTTTGATAGAGACGAGGAGGGAGAAACGATACAGGTTGCTGGATTACTAGAGATAGGTGTCGCACGGAAGCCAAGAAATATGGTGATAGCGTTGGTAAGCCATGTACTAGTATGATGTAACTACACTGGGCTGCCATGTTTCGTACTCTTCCAGTCCACTGTGGAGATGATTGGTTAATTTTATATCGTTGAATAATATTAAATATTATGAGTGTAGACGCTCCACCACGAGGTTCCTTGCTCCTTCTCGGTCGTCCGGAATCTATGTTCTTCCACTCTATTTTTTTTACGTGAGCTTTGTTCATCCTTTTGCCAACACGCGAGACATCTAGCATCAAGGTGCACGTGTTATGCAAGGATCGTTCCATCTATATGAAGAACACGTGGGACTGGAACTACGAGACAGACATGTACCCAGGAGTGGACGTACGAACCTGAGTAATGTAGCGCAGTAAGTGAAGTAGAAAGGCACAAATGGTATGAACATGCGTGGCATATAGGGTGTGTTTGGTTGCGTTCTCGTCTCAGCATAGTTGTTCCCTCTTCATGCATGCTCAACTCAACACCCCTCTTCATGCATGCTCTCTTCATGCATGCTTCTAGTGTATTTGTGCTAAACTAGTGTGGACTCATGCACCCTCCATACACTCTACCAAACACCCAAAAGTAGGTCGAGAAGGGAACTCTTGGGCGGCATTTGTCTCTTACTACATACTACCACTAAATGTTGTACGTGCAATGCACGGTGATGTTATGGTACGTGCCTAAGTACTCTACTACTACTATATTAGTTGGAGGCACATATTAACTTTTATATTTGTTTACGTGTATGCCCCGAGACCTTCCAACTAGACGTGTCTTTCTCTCCAGGTCACACTTTGTATCGTTCATACCACTAAGTACTACTATGTGTGGTCTCCGACCCAGAAGTGGAAGAAGTGGAGACGCTCTACCACGCTGTTTTTTTTACGCTGGGCTCTACCACGCTGTTCATGTCCCACTCCTTTCGCTGACGTGTGGGACATCCAGCACGTGCCGTGTTTGGCACCCTTCGTCATAAGAGTTGAAACGCTAGCATTCATCAGAAATAAAAAATAATTATAAATCGGCAGTGATACTTTTTTTTGCGAACCAATCAGCAATGATACTATACCACGCGGTTTCCTTGCTCCTCGATATCGGAAAGAATACTTCCGTTCGCCAACATGTGGGACATCGACCATCCTGGTCCACTTGCCATGCACGCAGAACTCCAAGGGAGAGTCACCCAGGTCGTCGCGCCACAGTAACAATGACTAATGAGCCGTCAAATCACAGGCCCACTTCCCACTTTGAAGTTGCTCGGACGAAGGAACCATCATGACTTCATTGAATTACGCTTCTTGAAGAAAACTACTGTACCAGCAGTACTGCTAGCTACAATAGTTACTCCAACAGAGGCCTCCTTTTGTTCATAGGATAGGAATATGAAAATCATAGGAAGTGAGATGACATGCATCTCAATTCCTATAGAGAAAGAGATGCCATTTGATGCTTAGGATAGGAATTTTTCCATTTAGTCTAGGCTAATGTACTGGTAATTTGCTCTAAAAACTACAGTAGTAACTAGTAGTATTGGTACATGCTCGTACTCAGACACAGACACACACACTAACTACTAGTACTACTACTTCTCACATGCTGGCCAGACGCTGTCGTTCTCCTTCCCGGCTTTGTCGGCGACACCCCACCGTGCTTGGATCTCCGCCGACCTCTCCGCAGCAGCGCGTGCGTCCTTTTCTTTCTTGCGGCGGCGGGCCTCTCTTTTCTTGAGTGCTTTCTGACTTTTCCGCTCCCTCTGTGCGGCTTTGGCCGCCTCTTGCTCTACCGCCGATTCGGCCTTGGCATCTTCAAATTCCTCCCACATAGTTGTGAGGTCGCGAGCGGCAATGAACTCGGCATGGCGGGATGCCATTGCTTCCCTACCATTTTGTGTGCGGCCGTGGGCGGCGAGGAACTCAGCGCGGCGGGATGCCATCGCTGCCTTACCGGTTAGTGTGCGGCGCGGTGGCATGAACGACACTTGGTGAGAGCTCTGGGGTGGAGTGGCCGGACAACCGTATAGTGCATTGGTTTGTCAAGAGCTCAAGGACAGAAGACGAAGCAAATTTGGATTCCCCTTCAATCCTGGTCATTTATTACTGAGTAAAATGCATTGGCGGTCATCGAACTTGTCTTGATAGCTCACTTTGATCATTGTATACGAGATATGGTGATTATACGGTCACTGGCTCAGCGTATAGCTCCGTATTTGTCTGGTTGACCAGTCAAACAGCCCGCATGCGCCTCATCAGCTCGTGTTCTTTATCTATCTACGCGGGCCTACCTGTCAATGGAGAAAAAAATACTATAAAAACCAAAATTATGCATATGTGGGGAATCAAACCACGGACTCGTCGCTGCAACGCACCCTCGTCAGCCAAATGAAAATGAAATACTTCGCGTCAGACACTCACGCTCAAGCTGTCAAAGCATGCTAATGCATGCACGTCGCCCTCTAAATCAAAGTCCTGCTCATGGCGCAACGCAAACGGCGAGCCCATCACCTGCGCGCCCTGGCGGTGCCTGACATTACTGTTTAGACGTTTGATGGAGGCCTACGCGAACGCTGAGCATGTATTCACCTGGCTCTACACCAACGGTCATACTCGGACCACCTTGCTCATGTATATCGTCCATCACAACGACAATCTGTAAAACAGCCTAAGCTAGAGAGGGTACTATGGTAGTATGGTATGGAGTTGTACTATCGTGAGCGACCGATCTTAGTGCCACTGCACACTGAAACCCCTTCCATCACTAGCGCGCGCTTCCCGCCTAAAACGGTCACCGTCTCTCCGGAATGTCAATGCCGCATTCATCGGACTTAACTGCAGGTGCAATTGGTGTGTCACTGACATGCGGGCCAGATGCCCGTTGGGCCCACATGTCAGTAACCCAAACGCATCTGCAGTTAAGTCACTGAAGCAGCGTCCGCATTCACGCCCGATGAACCTACTCCGGCGCCAGTTGTCCATCCGTCTGCCGCGGCTCATTGCCATTCGCCCGCTATATTAACTTGAGCCCCAGCTCCCAGCCATAGCCAAAGACCCACACTTATTCTCCTCCGGTCCCTTCCTTCTGTCGGCACCACTTCAACCATGGCCTCCTGGTGCTCCGAAGCTCTCTTGGACGTACTGTCGCAGGAGCAGACGAGGGACATCGGCGACTCCGCTCCGGGTGCGCTCCAAAGCTCTCTTCGACGTACTGTCGCAGGAGCAAACGAAGGAGATCGCTGGCACCCCCCCCCCCCCCGGCCGCCCTTCGCCGCCACGACCACGAAGCCAATGCACATGCGCGGGCGCAGCCGGCATCGAGGAAGAGTAGTACACGATAGGTCGCCGCCGCTCTGGAGGAGGAGGTTATCGAGGCGGATGAGGAGGAGGCAAAGGCAATGGCCGGCTTTCTCGGGTTCATGGCCGGACATGGTGGTCGGGCACCGGCGATCGTTTAGATTAGGTTTACAGTAGGTTTTAGTACGGTTTGTGCAAAATATGTAATGAATTTCGTCCAGTTTGTAGAAAAGTTTTCGAAATGTAATGAATTTCATCCGGTTAATTTGAAATTTGCTTTGTTTGCATGAATTTCATCCGGTTAGTTCATATAGTTGTCGAAAGGTATGCGGGCAGCATCGGATGGCATCCATCAGTGTCCTCGGACAGATGCCGGTGTAAATTTGTGGGCCAGCGCTGGAGATGCCCTAACTATCATGCTATAATCACTAACAATCCTCCATTATTTGGCAGGGAACAGTTATCCCTCGATCAAAATCAGATCCGCGGTGTTTCGCACTCCTCCCGCGTAAGAGTGTAAACTCTTGCTTACATAAAAATGGAGCAAGTGGACGGCACTGTAGCACGTCATATCACTCGAACTAGCCCACCTAACGAGTGGGAAAGCACCGCCCTCGTCATTTTGTTCTGGATTTCTATCGATCGATCGCGCGAAAATGTTACGCTTCGCAAGTTCTAAAGGAAAAGGCGGCACACTTACGACTCGTACGCGTCACAACCCCGACAGTCCGGCTCGCACGCCGCTCACCAGAGGGGACACGCGTTGTCTTGCAATTTCACTGACATGTGGGACCGTAATTGAATAAACCGTTGATAGCCGAAATCTAATCGCTCGGCGGGCGTCGGCTGAGAAGAGAGAAACGGGGGAGGGAGAAGAGATCGCCCGCCCGCCGCGCATGGACTCCAAGAAATATATGGTGATAATGTGAGGTGGGCCATGCTGGAGTCCGGACCGCTTTCGGAGCCCGCTCTCACCGCCCTGGCCCCTCAAGACGCCAGCTGCCCGCCGCATGCATGCATAGCAAGTAGTACTCCTTATGTGGAGGAGAGAGAGGCATTGACAAAGTCAAGGAGTGGGCTCTGCAAGAGCCCGTCTCTACACGTGCTCCTAGGTATAAAAAAATAATTCTAAAAAAAGGCATAAAAACAATTGTGTCTTAAAAAAGAAAGGTACAAAACATTTGAGAGGAAATAGATAGAGAGAAAGTGAGAAAAAGTTGTAACCTGGGCATTACATGAGGAAGGAGGGAGTGGTGCACATGCCAAGTTCACTGGGCTGCCGTGTTTCACACTCCTCCATCGTAACAGTGGAGACAATAGCTTTCATCAAAAATAAACAATGAATACTCGTTGCTCGTCCTCTATATCGGAAAGAATACTTTCATTCGCCGACATGTGGGACGTCGACCATCCTGGTCCACCTGCCATGCACAAAATTATCCTAGTCTACCCCGGTCGTATCGCAGGCCCAACCTTTCCCACTGTAAGTTGTTCGGACGAAGGAACCATCATGACTTCATTGAATTCTGCTTCTTCAAGAAAACTTACTGTACCCGCAATACTGCTACCACACGCGAAGACTGGACGGCACTGTACCACGTCATATCACTGAAACCCACTAGGCCAGACTAGCCTGCCTAGGTCATCTACTATTTTGGAACGGAGGGAGTACGTCTCTGCACTGCTATGATTTTGTGTTGCACGTTCTCTGTACTTTTGCTACGATTTTCCTACCATATGAACCAAATGAGGCCTGAATGTATGTTGACTATTGTCTGATCGATCGCTAAGCCTACAATTTTAGGAGCTAGGGCTATTGGTCGATCGACGAGGGATAAGTATAAGCGTACCACGAGCTCATCAGCCCCAACGTTTCTCTTCGGTGAGTGTTTTGCAAGTACTATAGCTCGCACAGTAGCTAGCCTACTAACACCAAGAATCATCAAACAAGCCCTGCTGATATGATAAACAGTTCAAACTTACATCTAAGCATGCCATATATCACATCAAAAGCTGGTGAGGATACATCTGTTTCCATAACTCGGAGAGGGTTCGCATGATTCATCGCATGATTCACTATCAAACAAAAGTAGCAAGATCCGCCCACACAAGACAGTGCACTAGCCCTAAGATGGTTTGATAACACACATTGTTCTGGTAATTAAACATAGGGCAATTCAAACTACCCTGAAGGATTAGCGCGACCAACTATTTCTTGTCATCGATCTCTCGGGCAATGACCACAGCACGGACAGCGGCATGGGAATCGATTTCTGGGGCGATGTCCACAGGACTGACCGCGACATCGGAATCGATCTCTGGGGCGATGTCCACTGGATGGGCAGCGGCATCAGAATCGATCTCCGGGGCGATGCCAACAGGACGGGCCACGACATCGGAATCATCAAGGACGTCCACCGGCACCTGCACAACCCTAACATATTAGCAAGCACATTGCAAATAATCAAAAACCACAACTATGGTAATAAGCCATTATTTTTTACCTTGTGCAGCTCACCGGGGGATCTCATCCCTCCGGGGGCCATCTCCTCGTCCTCGATGGGGGCCATCACCTTGCCAGGGGAATACTGCTTCTCAATGACGACTATCTCCTCAAACTCGGTCTTGAGCCTCACATAGGTGGCAATCAGAGTTCCTGGGGTAGGCACGGTGGGGCCCTTGCTGTTCTTCCAACATTCTTTGAGGAGTTCGTCCGCCAACGTCCTCAACTCTTTGGCCAGTGCTTGTTTCTTGGAGTTCTTCGTCTCCATGGGTTGGCCCGCCAACATGGTCAACTCGTTGGTCGGTGCTCGCTTCCTGGAGATCGCTGTCTCCAGTGGGTTGTCCGCCGGCAACTCTTTGCCTAGTGCTCCAGGATCCATCAATGAACTGACAAACAAAAAGCAATCGAAAGGAAACCACAATCGCAATGAAAACGGGAAAAGAATAGGATGTGAGAATCGGTCGGTGCTTCGCAAAAAGAAGATTCTTGGAATGAAAATATAGCAGCATAACTGATTCGCCCACCTTTCCTTTGCCGGTACAGAAGAAAAATGACAGAAGTGAGTAGCCTGGAGTGAGGTTTTCTTCAAGAAAGGGAAGAAAGGGCTTGAACGAGCGTTCCAGTGAAATGATGGTTGCTTCGTCCAGTCCAACTTGGAGGCCACCTTACCACTGCTGGTAAAGGTGTGGGTTTTGTGATATGACAGGTCATGACGGCCACACCGGGGTGACAGGTGAATCTCGACTGTAGCACCTCGCTGTGATTTGGTGGATGGCACGCGGGCCCGGATGCTTTGAAATGTCCCGCATGTAGATAGAGCGGCTAGTCATATAGGAGTGCTCAATATTGTGCACCGCGACCAAGGCGGAGAGGAAAACGAGAGAACTATGTAATTAATGCATGAGTTTAATTAGGGTAGTTTTGTAAAGTACGAGATACATTCCTCCAATCGCAAAATGCCTTGGTTCATGAGATTTGAGATTTGAGCCCTATAAACCGGAAGGGAGGGAGTACTGCACACGGTGTAGTCTAGTCACTTGTTGAAATCTCTAGAAAGGCAAATACTCCTTTCCGGTTTACAAGGCTGTACTACTCCCTCCGTCTAGGTGTGTAAGTCATCTTACGAAAACCAAATAGTCCCAAAACACTTAGGCGCGGTGCATTAACTTCTACCTTGTTTCTTGTTTCTTGACATATCAACCAATAAGAGATGAGAGGTGTGCATGCTTTTAATGACTTGCAATGGCTAGTTCATTGCATGCAATGCTATTAATTAGCAAATAAACATTGGTGACCCCAGGAGGAAACGGTGCTAAGCGCGTGGACCTATGCAGAATGAGTATCAACCAATGGATAATGGAGTTTAATTGTTAAACAATAGCAATTTTGTTTCATGCAAGAGCCTGGCTAGTACTCCAAGGAACCGCACCACGCGAGCATTCGCAACTGCCACGTTCGGGTTGCGCTTGGCTCTTCGCCTCTTCGAGAAGACGAACAATGATGTTACTCCTACTTCTACAGTATCGAATCCACTGCTGCATGTCCGTCCACCTCGTGCGGGAGGGATAGCGTGTAGCGAAAGCTTCTACTTACTGGTCCTGCCTTTGCGTCTATGACAGGTGGGCCCAACAGGTGGTTGGCCCTCCTGTCATGCAGCCAAAGGCAGGTGCAGTTAAGGCACCAGAGCTCAGTCCGCGAGGGAGAGGGCGTTGTAGGGGCTGTTTGGATTGTGACTATCTTTGCCATATGTTGCCACATGATTTTAGCCACACTTGCCACACTTGCCTTAGTTGAGTTGCTCAAATTGTTAGCGACACTTTGGCTTGCCTAAGGGAATCTTGCCACACTTTTTGTGTCTACGACATGTGGGGTTCATTGCTCATAAAAAAATTCTTGCCTTAGGTGTGGCTAGAACCAAACACCTATCTAACTTGGTCAAAGTTGCCTAAGGTTAGGTGTGGCAAAGTGTGGCAAGGTGTGGCTAGAAACCAAACAGCACCGTAGTAATCAAATTTCTCGGTCTTGTATGAGTTGACGCGACACATCAAAGCACTGCACTCGATATAAGTCTTTTTACACATTTCAAATGGGCTACTTCGTATGTAGGAGTAGACATATTCGCTTCGTATGTAGTCACTTGTTGCAATCTCTAAAAAGACTTATATTTGGAAACGGAGGGAGTACAACGCATGCATGCATGCCGTGACTTTCCTTTTGATACTTGCATGTGTTGATTTGATGCACCTTGCCAAATTTTGACTATAAATTTAACTAACCAAATTTTCATACATGTCACAAAAAATTACGGGGCTGTTTGGATTGTGACTATGTTTGTCTTATGTTGCCACATTATTTTTCCCACACTTGCCTAACGTGAGTTGCTCAAATTGTTAGACACACTTTGGCTTGCCTAAGGGAATCTTGCCACAATTTTTGTGTCTATGACATGTGGGGTTCACTGCTAATAAAAAAATTCTTGTCTTAGGTGTGGCTAATAAAAAAGACTTATATTTAGGAATGGATGGAGTAGAAAATATAAATAATAATGCATGTTGGGGCAACCCACGTTTTCGCTAATTTTAGCTGTGGGCTTGTTCACAATTTTTATGAGGGGGTGGTTGTTCATTTAATGGAGGGACTTGTAGTACCAGACTTGAACGATACAAAGTGCGACCTGGCACACCGTAACACCACTTGGAACAAGCGGGTAGCTATCTCAAAAAACAATCAACAACTAAAAAAACCGCGACCTGGCATGTAGTAGTACACAATTTTAAAGGATTGTTTTGATGGAGTGAAAAAGGAAAACTACCCCACTACGTATATATAGGCTGGAGCCTCCGCGCTTGCTTGCTAGGGTTGCTCTATTCACACACTCTCATCCTCTCCAGATCTAAACAAGATAGGGGTAGTAACACTGTCTTTCTCCCTTCAAAAAACACTAGCTTTCTATCCTCACCGCTGGTTACAGATCCGGACGTATCCCCCTCCGGCGGTGAAGGGGAGGAGGGGCAGCGTTTAGGCCGTCATCGACAGCGAGGGAGGAGACCCACTGCCGGCCGCACCGTTATCTCTGGCCGAGCGCCGGCGCGGGAGGTCCTCCGATCCCTTCGTCGCTGCCTGTGGGCGGATCCGGCCTCCCGCCGCCCACCTATCCACATCCCGACGACCTTCAGGTATATCTTCGTTCGAAACCGCCTTAGCTCTACTTCCCCAGCTCGCTACTTTGCTGCATGTGCATCATTTTCTACCTCTCAGCCCCTCTCGATCGAATGGTCCAACGTCACATATTTTTCTTCTATTGTTAGAGGTAAAGCTACTTCATGGAGTCGAATCTTGTACTCCCTCCGTCCGAAAATACTTGTCATTGAAATGGATGTATCTAGATGTATTTTAGTTCTAGACACATCCATTTTGATGACAAGTAATTCTGGACGGAGGGAGTACTTGGTTCAAACAAGAAATAAAGTGGGGGTGGGGGAATTTAGTATGTACATCGGACTTGGTACAAACGGGAAGGAAAGGGGGTGAAAGTAGTACAGACTGGTCATCCAACCGGTCTCTTGGTCGAAAAGGGAAATATAGGGGTAACGATGTACACAGTGGTATGACCAGGACTAGATTTGCTATCCACACATAGGAGTAGGTGGCTAGAGTGAACAAAAATGGGACCAAACCAGATATGTTTCTTGGATGTTTGTTTCTCGGGGCAACAAACTATGAATCACCACTTTATGCCCCTATTTACGTACACGGTGCTGGACTGCTGGTGCACCCACTGTCCCATGCCCTTATACTAAATATTTAGGCTCCGTTCGGAATAAAGGGGCAGAAAACATAGGTCTTGATGAAAATAGAGGAATAGGAAAGGAATGTAGGTATAAAACTATGGAACAGCGAACCGGAGGAAACTCTCAAGAGAATGTGTTCGGATGGACTATGAAATGTACAGATTTGTTTTTTTAGAGTAGCATGCTTGGCAGTATGAGATGCTATTTGTTTATTCAGCTGCACAGTGACTACTCTTGTCCTCACCTCACGTACCACACATAGGTTGATTTTTTTATTCCGGCAACACAGCACAGCAACCTGTCTAACGCATGGCAGCGAGCGCCTGCCTCGGGCTTCCGCCCAAAAAATGAGCAGTGCATGGATGTTTCTAATCCTATGGAATCAGTACTACCAGACCAGCTTTCCTATGAAACACTATTCACCTTTCCCGTGTTCCGAACGGTTGGAAGGGAAAGAATACCGTAGGAATTGTGTTCCTACAAAAATCCTGCACCAAACCTGTGAAGCGAACGCAACCTTAGCTATTCTTAATCTAATGTCCCTGGTAAAAATGAAGCCATGCCACTGTTATAAGCCATGACAAGTTTAGCCAAATGTTTTTTCCTGTAATTTTTTGAGACTCTGACTGTTTCCTCTGTGCCTTTTTGTGCAAACAGGGATATCCAATTCACCTGGTTGCTGTTGTGACCTTTTGGTGCACTGCACAAAACTCTTCTTAAAAGAAGTGACTTTTTTGCTGTTTAACTGCAATGTCACAATGGAACAGTTGGTTCATTTTGGTGGAACTGCACAAAGGGAGATCTGTGTTCCAATCCTCATCATCCATAGTGGCGCCATAACCTTCCTTTAGGTAAGAATGATATTTAATGCATGTGTTCATCTCTATTTTCCGACTGCCATGAGAAAATAATGCTGTTTTTTACTAGTACACTTGTACTCCCTCACTGACAAAACCAATTCTGAATTAGAAGGCCAATCATGTACTTGGTTTCACCAACTGGTGAGGAGAAAGACAAACAGAGCATGAAGAGGAAGAAGAAGAAGAATAAACAGTGCCAAGGCGATCTTGCTGAAGCCAGAGGCCTCAGTCGAGGCCATTCAAGGGCTCCGGCAACGACTACCTTACATGTGAGACGATCCTCCAGGGAGCCCTTCCACTTCTGCTGTCTCACTTAATTAATTAGGAGTACTTAAGTACCACTAATTTATTACTGCCTAATTTTCCTGTTGGAGTTAAACAAATCTTTAGTAGGACCCTATGCTGAATCATGCACGTGTGTATGTTTGTCTATGGAGATGAATCATGTGGTGGAGCAGGGAGGGAATATTATTAGTGTCATGACATAATAGTGCTATTGTTTTGCATGTCAATTTATTGCCATTGGTTCAATGAGGCAATGTTTTGCGTATTGTCCATCATGAATTTGATGCTACTGTTTGAGTAATATGCTAATGTCTTTCTATCCTTTCTCAATAAGCTAATGAAGGTTTCACCTTGTTCCTACTTGTGCAAACAGGGATCATGTTGTGCCAATCATACATTTTAGTGGAACTACACAATACAATACAATGAACTGTATCCCAACCAGTGCTTTAACTCTGCTGGAAGTTCTTGATAATCTTTCGATATAATCTCAGCACTGGTAAACAAGAGTGATTTCAACCATACATTTGAAGTGCACAAAAATATATACTATTGTGTGATTCCAGTGAGTTCTTATCATCTCTTATGCGACTACATGAATAAGCTTTTTTTTCTCAGGTTGGTACGGGCCTAAGGCCTTCATCCATATTAGTTTGCTGTCATCTCTATTTGTATCGTGCTACTGTCATGAGAAACTCCTTTATCTTTGCACATTAAAGTTTTGCAACCTACGATAAATGGCAATGCTTTGAGTGTTGAGTTGAGCTAATTGGCACTGATTAAATAAACTAATACTCTCTTTAAGCAAGACTACTATGTTGCTAACTTTACCCATTAAGATAATGAGGGTGCTTCTATTTGTTAGTGTATGTTTCATCAACTAGTCCCATTGTTACAGTAATCTCACTCTCTCAATATATGTGCCAACAGGGATGCTCGATTTTGGTGGAACTGCACAAAAACTTTGGGTGCTTCATTGCCTCGACAGCTTCCATCCTTTCCTGTCAGTCGCTAATCTCCGCTTGCTTTCTTCCTTTGCTGTCAGTCGCTTGGCTTATCTCGGCTTCCAGTCAAAGGAAATAGTAATTGATATGCTACCTCACAGGTTGGTACTGGTCTTTATCCTGATTATTGTGCCTGTCATATGTATTGGTAATTTGGTATTGTGGTACTGTTTGCCGATTTCATAAAGGAGTAATTTGGAGCCTGAACTCGCAGGCAAATCATTACATCGGGTGATTTCAGTAGAACTGCACAAAATGATCAGATGGACAGGTACTTATGCTACTGCTATGTACTCCAAAGTTCACTCAGACAAGCATCGATGTTGACAAGAAGTGCCTATATTCATTCGAGTATCAACCGGCGTCAACCAATTGTCAAACTCCAAGTATTAGGAGAGTGAACGCCAAAAATATTGCTTGGTGCATAGCCTAGAAAAACGCAGTCCAGTCTTTGGTCCCAACTTGTGCCTTTTGGTTATCGGCACATATGGTAGCGAACTATATGGCATGGAGTCTAAAGATTCCAGACAAGTTGGTTGACGCGTATATTCATCTGGCACTTAATCAGTCTGCACGCCAAGGATGCTCCATTTCAGTTGAACTGCACAAAAAATTTGGGTGGTTCATTTTCTCAACCGCCTCCTTTCTCGTCTGCAATGTAGAATTTTGGCGAGATACAGGACCAAGATGAGCCAGTAAACTAGTTGGATGAAAGTAGTGGCCAAGTTGCTCAAACCTCCCTCGGCACGAGGCCACTATTTGAGGATAAACCTACAAGCAAAGTTCAGATTGTCTGTGCTGCCTCTTATGTACTCGAAAGTTTACTCGTACAAGAACTATTTTTAGCAAGAAGTACCTCCGATTGAACACCATTTACCAGTCTGTACCCTAGGTAATTAAAGTTCGTCCATGGATCATATTGGATGTGATCTCAATCATTTGGATGCATAAACATACTGAACATGTGTATATCTGAATCTTTTTGTGAATTATGTATGAATATTGTCGTGTGATCTATCAATCATTTGGATGCATAGATATGCTGAGCTTGTGTATATATGAATCTTTTGAGTTGTTGATAGTGAATGTTGGCTATGAATATGAACGTGTCCTGTGAACCTGAGTTTGATATGAATGTTTACCTTTTCTGTTGTATTTGTGTGTGAACTTGTTAGTATGCCTACTGTGGGGTATAAAACGCAGGTCTCTTATAAAAGTAATGTTGTGTCCAATTTATGTTTTCCCTTCTAACCACATTATATATATTTATATTATTACTATTATCGTATATTTTATAGAGACTTATATATACATTATAAAAACATCCCACGTGTTATTAACTTATAAAAGTAAATGTTTAACGGAAGTTGGCAAGGAAAATCCTGGTTGTTTTTGACTCACAGGCAAGGAAAATCCTGGTGATTGCGTACAAAAGCTTGCGAAGATTTTAAGGACCAATTTAATAATAACGCGCTCATTTTTATTTTGAGCAATAACTCGCTAATTTCTTAATTATATATATATAATGTGCCTCTCCGGTTTATTCTTTGATATTAATTGCTCCTTCTAACATAACATTATATATATAACGAGCCCACCTAATACGTGTATTTCAAGGAAGTGCAAATGGGTTGGGATTTCTTAGAAAATATAAATGGGCCTGATTGACGCGAAATTATTTGTTCACCTAGCCCAGCAAATGGACTGTACATTCTAGAAAACATGGGTTAAATATATGCCACATTTTTGCAGGCGTATGTGGGCCAATAGGTCGAAGCCTACGCAGGGCATTGTCAACTTGGTCAACAAATGATTGTGTCATCCACAGCCATTGGATTTTTATCCAATGGCCAGCATGCACCTTCAATCTCTCGTCTTCTTCCTCCAGCGTCGCCGGGACCCTGGTCCGGCCTCCGGCGGCTAGCGGCTCTGCTTAGCACGCATCGCTGCGAAGCGCTACCCCACCGCCGGCCAGGCTATCCCTCCACCCCTCGACACCTCCTGTTATTCTCCACAGACTACAGCCCCACGCTGCAACAGAACCAGTTGTAACCCTTCTCCTCCTCTCAATCTGCGACTCCACTGCCGCGTTTTCCCATCTCCAAGTCGTTCCCGTCCGGGGCCTCGCCGTCGTCCACCGCCTCGCTGCGTTCGGTGCGGCGTGGTCAACAAACGAGAGTCATCGGAAGAGGACTGTACGTGGAGAGCCTGACGGCTGGGACCCACGAGGTCCATGGTCGCACGCAAGGAAAGTTCCTCCTTATTAAGCTGAAAAAATGTTTCCTCCACCTGACAGCTGGGACCCACCGGCTGTATCTTCGCACGGAAGGAAGTGCCTCCTTGTTTTGCGAAAAAAATTATTCATCCCGTTGACAGCTGGGACCCGTCAGATTTGGTGACTGACTTGTGGGCCTACTAAGCGGACGTGTACGCACGGCTTTGTCAACTTAATCAACAAATGATTCTAGCAGCTAGACCGTTGGATGTTAATCCAACAGCCGTGCTCCTTCTTCAACCTCTGTTCTTGCTCCTGTCTCCCGTGGGCGGCACCGCGGCTGTGATGCCGCGCACCTGAACCAGTGAAGTTTCCCACTCCTCTCCATCTGCGACTCCACTGCCCCGTCTTCCCCATCTCCGGGTCGTTCCAGTCTGGGTGCGCTCGGCACGGTGTGGTCAACGTGGTCAACAACCGAGAGTCATCGGAAGATGACTGTACGTGAGAGGCTGAAAGTGGGGACGCACCACGCCCATGGACGCATGCATGCAACGGAACGCGGCAAGGTCAACGTGGTCAAGGAACGACTTCCATCAGAAGTATACTGTACGTGGAGAGTCTCAGCTGGGTCCACGGCCGCAGCAAGTAAGTGCCTCCTTATTACGCGGAAAATAATGATTCCTCCAACTGACAGCAGGGACCCACTGGACGGGCCACTGTATTTTGCGAAAAAAACGTTTGCCCCCTGACTGCTGGGACCCACCTGACAAGTCCGAGGCGAGGACGAGGAATTCGGTGCCGGTGGTTAGCGTGTACCGCAGATGGCGGCCGGCATCGTCTAGTTAGCTAAGAGTAAGTTAGTACTTGTACGCTACTAGAGTATTAGTGGAAGTAGATAGTTAACTTGGCTATGATGGTTGTCAACGTGGAAGTTCAGTACTCTATATGTGGATCAGATCTGTTACTTTGCTCTGAATGTTGAACTTTCTGTTTGAACATATGGAATGGGCTGTTATTTTTTTAAATGGGTTGTATTTGTCCTCCACGGGTTTAGAGGCTGACTTGTGGGCCTACCAAGTTGACGCGTACACAACCAGGAGATGATTGTACATGGAGAGGATGACAGCAGGGACCCGCCAAGGTCATGGCAGGACGCAAGCAAAGTGCCTCCTTATTTCAATCCAATAAAAAATGGCTCCACGTAATGGATTTCTGACATCTGGGTCCCATGCCATTGTCAACGTAGTCAATAAACGAGAGAGTTGCACAACGAGCGGCTGACATCAGGGACCCAGCAGCTCGCCCAGTTATTTTTGTTTTGGGTTAATTTGATAAATGCCACTCCAAATCTGGTGTTTCTAAGAAATGCCATTGCAATTTCCAAACTTTGAAAAATGCCATTTCATGCCATCCCCAGTGGCATTTTTCGAAGTCTGGAGTGGCGTTTTTCAAAGTTTGCAAATTGCAGTGGCGTTTCCCAAAGTTTGCAAAAATTGCAGTGGCATTTTTCAAAGTTTGGAAATTGCAGTGGCATTTTTATGAATCGCCATATTTGTTGTGGCATTTATCTAATTTGTTTTTGAGACGGAAGCGGGGTGTCAACTGGGCTGTGCAGGGCACTCTGGCATGTCTAGACAACCTTCTCTTTTATGTTTACCACAGACCAGCCCAGTAGTTTTTTTTTCTTTCTGAAAATGGCTAGCCCAGTTTTTTTGTGATTTGCCAAGTAAGTCGCTTTGTCAGGCCTATTGGGCTGCAAATCTTTCAAGACGAGGAGAGCTTCATTCGGCTGGACGAGAAAATGGCCTATCAGTAATGAGAAATGGATTGTACATTTTTAAAACACATCAAACCGGCAATTACTTTCAAATTTCTTTTTTTCATTTCAAGATTTTAAATTGCATTAATTTTTATGCGTGGACAATTTGTTGGATTTTATATTGATATACATTTATTTTTAAAATCAGTTTGAATGTGACTCGAAATTTCGGGATTAAAAATAGTTTGGACCGCACCGAAATATGCAACATTTCCTATACTTTTTAACCGTGGCCACAATATGGGCTGTAATGCTAACAAAAAGAATATGGGCTCCAAAAAAACCTTTAGAATTAGCAAATGGGCTGTAAATTATTAGAAATAATGGCAGATGGGTTGTATGTTGTTTTCCACAGATTTGAGGCTTTCCTAAAAAAAAGGTTGACGCACAAGCAGTGACTGTTGGATGTCCATCCAACGGCCGTCGTGCTTCTTAAACCTCTGCTCTTCCTGCTCCAGCCGCTCAAACAAGCGCCGGCGGGACTGCCTGCTCCCTCCTCCCCGCGGCCGGCTGTGCTGCCGCGCAGGCTTCACCGCCCCACCGTACTCCCATCGCTGGCCTAGACATCCCTCTACTCACCCACACCTGTTGTTATTCTCCGGCGACGGCAGACGAACCAGTAAACCCTCGTATAGTCGTACTCCCCTCCGCGTGGGAAACAACTGCCGAGTCTTCCCTGCCTCCGTGTCGTTCCCTTCCTAGGCCTCGCCGTCGTCCACCGCCCTGGTGCTCCCGGCGCGGCCTGGTCAACGTGGTCAACGACCGACATGCATCTGAAGTGGACTGTACGTGGAGAGGCTGACAGCTGGGTCCACGGCCGCACGCAAGGAAATGCCTCCTTATTACGCGCAAAATAATGATTCCTCCACCTGACATCTGGGACCGTATGATGTCAACTTAGTCAATATGCACGATTCTAGCTCCAGTGACTGTATGATGTCCGTCCAACGGCCGTAGTGCTTCTTCAACCTCTGGTCTTGTTGCTCCAGCCGCCCAAAACAGCGTCGGTCGTGCCGCATGCTCCTGCCTCCCGTGGCCGGCTGTGCTGCCGCGGAGAACTCACCGCCCCCTACTATTCCCACCACTGGCCAGGCCCTGCGGCGACGGCAGCCTCACACCGCAGTCGAACCAGTGAACCCTCGTACTCCTCTCCGCGCGGGCTTCCACTGCCGCGTCTTCCCCGGCTCCGCGTCATCCCCTTCCTAGGCCTCGCCGTCGTCCACCGCCCTGGTGCTCTCGGCGCGGTGTGGTCAATGTGGTCAAGGAACGGCTTCCATCGGACATGGACTATACATGGAGAGGCTGACAGCTGGGTCCACAGCCGCAGCAAGGAACTGCCTCCTTATTACGCGCAAAATAATTATTCCTCCACCTGACAGCGGGGACCCACCGGATGGGCCACCGTATTTCGTGAAAAAAACGTTTCCCCCTGACTGCGGGGACCCATCAGCTACATCTTCGCACGCAAGGAAGTGCGTCCGGGCAAAAAAACGATTCACCCCCCTGACTGCTGGGACCCACCAGCTACATCTTCGCAGGCAAGAAAGTGCCTGACAGTCGGGACCCACCTGGTCGAAGCGTACGTAGCATTGTCATTCTGGTCGCGAACGTGTACGTACATACTGGTCGATGTAGAGGCGCGCACGTGTCGTAGTAGAGGCGCGCACGTAGCATGTACACGTACGTACAGCGGCCAGTGTGCAAGAAAGAAAATACGGCCACGTACGTACATACGGGCAGGGTCTCGAACGACTACTCGCGCATACGTACGGCCAGGGCTCGTGTACATGGCTGGGTCGGAACGGAGAAACAGCATCGTCGTCGTGTTCATGGGGAGCCAACCGGCTGGGTCAGAATGGAATGCGTCGTCGTGTTCATCGGGAGGGCTTGGACGGAACAGCCGATGGAAACGAGGCCTGGCGTACCGCAAAACGGAGGACACGGCCTTGTGTTCGACCGGCCACGTTTGAAACGGGATCCTGTTCATCAGGAGGGGTCTGGCGTACCGCAAAACGGAGGAAACGGACCTCCTACGGTCGAAACGGGGGTCCTGTTGATCGGGAGGGGTGTGGCGTACCGCAAAACGGAGGAAACAGACTTGTGTTGGAGCGCTACGGTCGAAACGGGGGTCCTGTTCATCGGGAGGGGTGTGGCGTACCGCAAAACGGGACTCCACGGGATACTGTTCATCTCCACCGTCGACCCCCTCCAGCCTCCACGGGCTACTGTTCATCCACCGTCGACCTCCTCCAGCCTCCACCTGCGACTGTTCATCCACGGGCTCCTGTTCATCCAGCCTCCACCACGCGCTACTCCACCGGCTACTGTTCAACCAGCCCTCTCCACGGGCTCCTGTTCAACCACCCCTCCACGGGCTACTGTTCATCCAGCCCTCCACCGTCTACTGTTCATTCTGCCCTCCACGGGGTGGTCTTGTTCATCCTGCCCTCCACGGGGTCCTGTTCATCCAGCCCCAACCGGCTCGATCGATCGGGGTCCTGTTCATCCAGAGGCAACACCACGGGGTCATGTTCATCCACCGCCACCGGGACTGTTCATCCAAACCCCCCAGCAACGCTCACTGTTCATCCAGAGGCAGCATCAATCGACTTCAGTTAGCAGCAGTAGCGAAGGAATCGCTCGATCGGGTTCGGTTAACAGCCATCGATCGATCGCTCGGGTTCAGTAACGCGTAGCCTGCAGTGCAATCACTCGGGTTCAGTTAGAGCCCAACGCCTCGCTCGGGTTCAGTTAGAGCCCAACGCCTCGCACCCACGCGCGTGCGTGTACGAGAGAAACGCGCATCGCTCGGCCCCGACCACCCACCGTAACCGGGAACACCCCGATATTTTCCTCGCCCTCGCTTCTACCACGGTTTTTTCCGTCATGGACGACCGAAAGAATGTCATGCAGCTGCGTCTCCGGCCCGCCAAGGACGAAAAGCCCATTTTCTGTCATGATTTTTTGTCATAGAAGTAGGACCCCACCACATCTATGATGATACCGGGTTTTGTCACAATTATCGTCATAGAAGTGTCATAAGTATGACAGAAAAAAATTCGTTCGGCCCAAAATGTCACGGATGTGTCTTTTTTTTGTAGTGAATAGACAATTATCATGAACAAGGAAATATAATAATAACCATTTTATTATTTCCTCTAGGGCATATTTCCAACAGTCTCCCACTTGCACTAGAGTCAATAATCTAGTTACATTGTGATGAATCGTACACCCATAGAGTTCTGGTGTTGATCATGTTTCGCCCGTGGAAGAGGTTTAGTCAACGGATCTGCGACATTCAAATCCGTATGCACTTTACAAATATCTATGTCTCCATTTTGAACATTTTCACGAATGGAGTTGAAGCGGCGCTTGATGTGCCTGGTCTTCTTGTGAAACCTGGGCTCCTTGGTAAGGGCAATAGCTCCAGTGTTGTCACAGAAGAGAGTCATCGGCCCCGATGCATTGGGAATAACTCCTAGGTCGGCAATGAACTCCTTCATCCAGATTGCTTCATGTGCTGCCTCCGAGGCTGCCATGTACTCCGCTTCACATGTGGATCCCGCCACGACGCTTTGCTTGCAACTGCACCAGCTGACTGCCCCACCATTCAAAATATACACGTATCCGGTTTGTGACTTAGAGTCATCCAGATCTGTGTCGAAGCTAGCATCGACGTAACCCTTTACGACGAGCTCTTCGTCACCTCCATAAACAAGAAACATATCCTTAGTCCTTTTCAGGTACTTCAGGATGTTCTTGACCGCTGTCCAGTGTTCCATGCCAGGATTACTTTGGTACCTTCCTACCAAACTTACGGCAAGGTTTACATCAGGTCTGGTACACAGCATGGCATACATAATAGACCCTATGGCCGAGGCATAGGGGATGACACTCATCTTTTCCCTATCTTCTGTCATGGACGGGCATTGAGCCGTGCTCAATCTCACACCTTGCAATACAGGCAAGAACCCCTTCTTGGACTGATCCATATTGAACTTCTTCAATATCTTGTCAAGGTATGTGCTTTGTGAAAGACCTATGAGGCGTCTCGATCTATCTCTATAGATCTTGATGCCTAATATGTAAGCAGCTTCTCCAAGGTCCTTCATTGAAAAACACTTATTCAAGTAGGCCTTTATGCTTTCCAAGAATTCTATATCATTTCCCATCAATAGTATGTCATCAACATAT
This sequence comes from Aegilops tauschii subsp. strangulata, assembly GCF_002575655.3. NCBI lineage: Eukaryota > Viridiplantae > Streptophyta > Magnoliopsida > Poales > Poaceae > Aegilops > Aegilops tauschii. The sequence continues at coordinate 163,847,177 of NC_053041.3, read as the reverse complement.
AATATGAGAAATGCTACGGAGCTCCCACTCACTTTCTTGTAAACACAGGCTTCTCCATAAGTCTGTGTAAACCCAAACGCTTTGGTCATCTCATCAAAGCGAATGTTCCAACTCCGAGATGCCTGCACCAGCCCATAGATTGAGCGCTGGAGCTTGCATACCTTGTTAGCATTCTTAGGATCGACAAAACCTTCCGGCTGCATCATATACAATTCTTCCTTAAGGAAGCCGTTAAGGAATGCCGTTTTGACGTCCATTTGCCATATTTCATAATTGTAGAATGCGGCAATTGCTAACATGATTCGGACGGACTTCAGCTTCGCTACGGGTGAGAAGGTCTCATCGTAGTCAACTCCTTGAACTTGTCGATAACCTTAGCGACAAGTCGAGCTTTATAGATGGTAACATTTCCATCCGCGTCCGTCTTCTTCTTAAAGATCCATTTATTTTCTATCGCTCGCCGATTATCGGGCAAGTCTGTCAAAGTCCATACTTTGTTTTCATACATGGATCCTATCTCGGATTGCATGGCTTCAAGCCATTTGTTGGAATCTGGGCCCGCCATTGCTTCTTCATAGTTCGAAGGTTCACCATTGTCCAACAACATGATTTCCAGGACAGGGTTACCGTACCACTCTGGTGCGGAACGTGTCCTTGTGGACCTACGAAGTTCAGTGGTAACTTGATCATGATCGTCATCATTAACTTCCTCTCTAGTCGGTGCAGGCACCACAGAAACATTTTCTTGTGCTGCGCTACTTTCTGGTTCGAGAGGGGTCATCTCATCAAGTTCCACTTTCCTCCCACTTACTTCTTTCGAGAGAAACTCTTTCTCCAGAAAGGACCCGTTCTTGGCAACGAAGATCTTGCCTTCGGATCTGAGGTAGAAGGTATACCCAATGGTTTCCTTAGGGTATCCTATGAAGACGCATTTTTCCGACTTGGGTTCGAGCTTTTCAGGTTGAAGTTTCTTGACATAAGCAACGCGTCCCCAAACTTTAAGAAACGACAGCTTAGGTTTCTTTCCAAACCATAATTCATACGGTGTCATCTCAACGGATTTCGACGGAGCCCTATTTAAAGTGAATGCGGTAGTCTCTAAAGCATAACCCCAAAATGATAGCGGTAGGTCGGTAAGAGACATCATAGATCACACCATATCCAATAGAGTGCGATTACGATGTTCGGACACACCATTACGCTGAGGTGTTCCAGGTGGCGTGAGTTGTGAAACAATTCCACATTTCCTTAAGTGTGTGCCAAATTCGTGACTCAAATATTCCCCTCCACGATCTGATCATACGAACTTTATTTTCCTGTCATGTTGATTCTCAACCTCACTCTGAAATTCCTTGAACTTTTTAAAGGTCTCAGACTTGTGTTTCATTAAGTAGACATACCCATATCTACTTAAGTCATCAGTGAGGGTGAGAACATAATGATAGCCACCGCGAGCCTCAACGCTCATTGGACCGCACACATCAGTATGTATGATTTCCAATAAGTTGGTTGCTCGCTCCATTGTTCCGGAGAACGGAGTCTTGGTCATTTTTCCCATGAGGCATGGTTCGCACGTGTCAAATGATTCATAATCAAGAGACTCCAAAAGTCCATCTGCATGGAGTTTCTTCATGTGTTTGACACCAATGTGACCAAGGCGGCAGTGCCACAAGTATGTGGGACTATCATTATCAACCTTACATTTCTTGGCATTCACACTATGAATATGTGTAACATCACGTTCGAGATTCATTAAGAATAAACCATTGACCAGCGGGGCATGACCATAAAACATATCTCTCATATAAATAGAACAACCATTATTCTCGGATTTAAATGAGTAGCCATCTCGCATCAAACGAGATCCAGATACAATGTTCATGCTCAAAGCTGGCACTAAATAATAATTATTGAGGTTTAAAACTAATCCCGTAGGTAAATGTAGAGGTAGCGTGCCGACGGCGATCACATCGACCTTGGAACCATTCCCGACGCGCATCGTCACCTCGTCCTTCGCCAGTATTCGCTTATTCCGCAGCTCCTGTTTTGAGTTACAAATATGAGCAACCGCACCGGTATCAAATACCCAGGAGCTACTACGAGTACTGGTAAGGTACACATCAATAACATGTATATCACATATACCTTTGGTGTTGCAGGCCTTCTTGTCTGCTAAGTACTTGGGGCAGTTCCGCTTCCAGTGACCATTTCCCTTGCAATAAAAGCACTCAGTCTCAAGCTTGGGTCCATTCTTTGTCTTCTTCCCGGCAGCTTGCTTACCCGGCGCGGCAAGTTCCTTGTCGTCTTTCTTGAAGCTCTTTTTACCATTACCTTTCTTGAACTTAGTGGTCTTATTCACCATCAACACTTGATGTTCCTTTTTGATCTCCACCTCCGCAGATTTCAGCATCGAATATACCTCAGGAATGGTTTTCTCCATCCCCTGCATATTCAAGTTCATCACAAAGCTCTTGTAGCTAGGTGGAAGCGACTGAAGGATTCTATCAACGACCGCGTCATCTGGGAGATTAACTCCCAGCTGAGACAAGCGGTTGTGCAACCCAGACATTTTGAGTATGTGTTCGCTGACGGAACTATTCTCCTCCATCTTACAACTGTAGAACTTGTCAGAGACTTCATATCTCTCGACCCGGGCATGAGCTTGGAAAACCATTTTCAGCTCTTGGAACATCTCATATGCTCCGTGCTGCTCGAAACGCTTTTGGAGCCCCGGTTCTAAGCTGTAAAGCATGCCGCACTGAACCAGGGAGTAATCATCAACACGTGTTTGCCAAGCGTTCATAACGTCTTGGTTTGCTGGGACGGGTGCTTCACCTAGCGGTGCTTCAAGGACATATGCTTTCTTGGCAGCTATGAGGATGATCCTCAAGTTCCGGACCCAGTCCGTATAGTTGCTACCATCGTCTTTCAGCTTGGTTTTCTCTAGGACGCGTTGAAGTTGAGGTTGACATTAGCGTGGGCCATTTGATCTACAAGACATATTGTAAAGATTTTAGACTAAGTTCATGATAATTAAGTTCATCTAATCAAATTATTAATGAACTCCCACTCAGACAGACATCCCTCTAGTCATCTAAGTGATACATGATCCGAGTCAACTAGGCCGTGTCCGATCATCACATGAGACGGACTAGTCATCATCGGTGAACATCTTCATGTTGATCGTATCTTCTATACGACTCATGTTTGACCTTTCGGTCTTCCGTGTTCCGAGGCCATGTATGTACATGCTAGGCTCGTCAAGTCAACCTAAGTGTATTGCGTGTGTAAATCTGGCTTACACCCGTTGTATGCGAACGTTAGGACCTATCGCACCCGATCATCACGTGGTGCTTCGGAACAACGGACTTTAGCAACGGTGCACAGTTAGGGGGAACACAATTCTTGAAATTTTAGTGAGAGATCATCTTATTTAGGCTACCGTCGTTCTAAGCAAATAAGATGTAAAACATGATAAACATCACATGCAATCAAATAGTGACATGATATGGCCAATATCATTTTTGCTCCTTTTGATCTCCATCTTCGGGGCGCCATGATCATCATCGTCACCGCATCACACCATGATCTCCATCATCGTGTCTTCATGGAGTTGTCTCGCCAACTATTACTTCTACTACTATGGCTAACGGTTAGCAATAAAGTAAAGTAATTACATGACGTTTCAGTTGACACGCAGGTCATAAATAAATTAAGACAACTCCTATGGCTCCTGCCGGTTGTCATACTCATCGACATGCAAGTCATGATTCCTATTGCAAGAACATGATCAATCTCATACATCACATATATCATTCATCACATTCTTCTGGCCATATCACATCACATGACACATGCTGCAAAAACAAGTTAGACGTCCTCTAATTTGTGTTGCAAATTTTTACGTGGCTGCTATAGGTTTCTAGCAAGAACGTTTCTTACCTACGCCAAAACCACAACGTGATATGCCAATTTCTATTTACCCTTCATAAGGACCCTTTTCATCGAATCCGATCTGACTAAAGTGGGAGAGACAGACACCCGCTAGCCACCTTATGCAACTAGTGCATGTCAGTCAGTGGAACCTGTCTCACGTAAGCGTACGTGTAAGGTCGGTCCGGGCCGCTTCATCCCACGATGCCGCCGAATCAAGATAAGACTAGTAACGGCAAGTAAATTGACAAAATCGACGCCCACAACAACTTGTGTTCTACTCGTGCATAGAAACTACGCATAGACCTAGCTCTGATACCACTGTTGGGGATCGTTGCAGAAATTAAAAAAATTCTACGCATCACCAAGATCAATCTATGGAGTAACTAGCAACGAGAGAGGGGGGAGTGCATCTTCATACCGTTGAAGATCGCGAGACGGAAGCGTTGCAAGAACGCGGATGAGGGAGTCGTACTCGTAGCGATTCAGATCGCGGTGGATTCCGATCCTAGCACCGAACAACGGCACCTCCGCGTTCAACACACGTGCAGCCCGGTGACGTCTCCCGCACCTTGATCCAGCAAGGAGGAGGGAGAGGTTGAGGAAGAGGGCTCCAACAGCAGCACGACGGTGTGGTGGTGATGGAGTGGCAGTTCTCCGGCAGGGCTTCGCCAAGCTCACGCGGAGGAGGAGAGGTGTTGGGGAGGGGAGGGGTTGCGCCTTGGATGTGGTGCTGCAGCCCTCCCTCCACCCCTCTATTTATAGGGAGAAGGGGGAAGGGGGCCGGCCCCTCTAGATGAGATCTAGAGGGGGGCGGCGGCCAAGGGGGAGGGGGCTTGCCCCCCAAGCAAGGGGGCGCCCCCTTTAGGGTTCCCCCCCAACCCTAGGCGCATGGGCCCTAGGGGATGGCGCCCAGCCCACTTAGGGGCTGGGTCCCTTCCACCTACAGCCCATAAGGCCCTCCGGGGCAGGTGGACCCTCCCGGTGGACCCCCCGGAACCCCTCCGGTGGTCCCGGTACAATACCGGTATACCCCCGAATATTTCCGGTGACCGTATGATGACTTCCCATATATAAATCTTCACCTCCGGACCATTCTAGAACTCCTCGTGATGTCCGGGATCTCATCCGGGACTCCGAACAACATTCGGTAATCACATACAAATCTTCCTTATAACCCTAGCGTCATCGAACCTTAAGTGTGTAGACCCTACGGGTTCGGGAATCATGCAGACATGACCGAGACAGCTCTCTAGCCAATAACCAACAGCGGAATCTGGATACCCATGTTGGCTCCCACATGTTCCACGATGATCTCATCGGATGAACCACGATGTCGAGGATTCAAGCAATCCCGTATACAATTCCCTTTGTCAATCGGTACGTTACTTGCCCGAGATTCGATCGTCGGTATCCCAATACCTCGTTCAATCTCGTTACCGGCAAGTCACTTTACTCGTTCCGTAATGCATGATCCCGTGACTAACTACTTAGTCACATATTGAGCTCATTATGATGATGCATTACCGAGTGGGCCCAGAGATACCTCTCCGTCATACGGAGTGACAAATCCAGTCTCGATCCGTGCCAACCCAACAGACACTTTTGGAGATACCTGTAGTGCACCTTTATAGCCACCCAGTTACGTTGTGACGTTTGGTACACCCAAAGCATTCCTACGGTATCCGGGAGTTGCACGATCTCATGGTCTAAGGAAATGATACTTGACATTAGAAAAGCTTTAGCAAACGAACTACACGATCTAGTGCTATGCTTAGGATTGGGTCTTGTCCATCACATCATTCTCCTAATGATGTGATCTCGTTATCAATGACATCCAATGTCCATGGTCATGAAACCATAACCATCTATTGATCAACGAGCTAGTCAACTAGAGGCTCACTAGGGACATGTTATGGTCTATGTGTTCGCCCATGTATTACGATTTCCGGATAACACAATTATAGCATGAACAATAGACAATTATCATGAACAAGGAAATATAATAATAACCATTTTATTATTGCCTCTAGGGCATATTTCCAACAGCAGGATCCTTCTCCATATAGACAGTGTCGATGGTGCGAACATCAACATAGAGATTCTTCTTTGCTTTGATCACATCAAAGTAGATTGCCCACTGAAAACGGTTCCAGAAAGGACAGTTGACAACATTGGGCTCTTGATCTTGCTCATAGGGATTGCGCCGACGCTTCTCCCAGAACTCCTTGGCATTCATCTCAGTTGCAGACTTGGGCTTCGGCTTGGGCTTCTTTGCAGTACTCTTGGTAGCCTGCTGAGACGAAGTTGGCGGAACACTTGAAGGAGGAACACTTGAAGAAGTAGCCGCTGCCTTAGAGGTGTGATAGCACTTTGAAGTAGAACGCCCGGAGTTGACACGGCGGGCATGTTGCCCCGAAGGGCCATCACCTGGAACCAAACACATGGACACAAGAAACAACACGAAAGAACGAGCATAATCCACCAGAAAAAGCAACACGGATCAATATTTGGTATGAGTATGGTGGAATTGGGCATCTAGCGGTAGTACCGCCCGAGCGGTAGTACCGCGCCAGGAGAGCTGTAGTACCGCTCCAGGCGGGGAAACGGCGGTTCCCTACTGTCGTGGCCAAATCCGGCACTACCGGGATGCCAAATTCAAAAATAAGCCTACCAACTATCAATCCAAACAGTCTAGACGCCTTCACCATCCTACTCAAGCTTCGATTTGGCCAAAAATCGATGAATGCAAAGCCTATTGCCCCTAAAGACTAGATCTGAAACCTAGAAGCAAAGAAAAAAAGGATCGGGGGCAATACCAGCATCCATGGCTAGAGGAAGAGGTGGGGATCGATCCCACCGGAGGAAAAGGTGAAAGACGGCCTGGAGAAGGCGGCCCACCGGCACCCTCCCGCGGTGAGTTCGTCACTGGCGAATGAAGAGGACGAGTGGGTCGAGTGAATGGGTGTGGGGGAGAAAGAAACTCCCCCTGCCCCGTCATAACCCCCTAGTCCCGCCCCGCAGCGGTAGTACCTCTTGATGATCATAAGCGGTAGTACCGCGCGCTACTAGCGGTAGTACCGCCCGGCTAAAAACTCGAAGACTCCAGAGAAAAATGCTTAGATCTAGCAACAACAAAATGCGATGAGGTGAGGGAGCAAACACAAAGGCAGAACAACACCCACGAAAGGACAAGAAGCAAAGACCACACAACTCTCAAAGAGAGGGCGGTGGCCTAGGCCACCTATGTTTGAGTCAAGTGGTATGGCACCGCGAAGATTTTAACCTTGGGCCCATCACTGAAACTCATCTTTGAAGCACAAGTACCATAAAAAATAGCTAATGTGAAAGATGTGATCAATTTATGCATAATGGGGGAGGGAGAGTTCATTGAGAGAAGAACACTCCCCTATGTCCATGCCTACACGTAAGCAAGACATCACGAAGAGAATGGTGTGGTGTGCAAAGGTTCAAGCCACATTGCTCGAATCAATGATATTTAGCTCATGCCTTAACTCACGAAATCTTGCTTCATCTGAGGGCTTCGTGAAAATATCTGCAAGGTTATCATGAGTGTTGACATAGTTGAGCTCGATCTCCCCTTGCCTAATGTGATCCCGGATGAAGTGATACCGAATCTCAATATGCTTTGTCTTGAAGTGTTGCACCGGGTTGAGAGAAATATTGATGGCACTTTCATTGTCACACCAAAGAGGCACTTTGTCACAAATGACACCGTAATCCTTTAAGGTTTGCCTCATCCATAGAAGTTGAGCACAACAACTACCGGCAGCCATATACTCCGCTTCGGTAGACGAGAGAGACACACAACTTTGCTTCTTAGAAGACCAACTCACCAAAGAGCAACCAAGAAATTGGCACCCTCCGGAAGTTGACTTCCTATCCACTTTGTCTCCAGCCCAATCGAGTCCAAAAAGCCCACAAGGTTGAAGTTAGCTCCTCTTGGGTACCATAAGCCAAAGTTTGGGGGTATGAGCCTGATATCGAAAGATTCGCTTGACTGCCACATAGTGGCTTTCCTTAGGTGCGGCTTGAAACCGTGCACAAATTCCCACACTCAACATGATATCTGGTCTAGATGCACAAAGGTAAAGCAAGGAGCCAATCATGGAGCGATATACCTTTCGATCCACCGCTTTACCATTGGGATCTATGTCAAGTTGGCATTTGACGGGCATTGGAGTGGAAGCTGGCTTGACATCACTTAGCTTGAATCTCTTGAGCATGTCTTGAGTGTATTTGGCTTGGTTGATGAAGGTTCCTTCTCTTCTTTGCTTGATTTTGAACCCGAGAAAGAACTTCAATTCTCCCATCATGGACATCTTGAACTTCAAGGTCATGAGAGCGGCAAATTCCTCATTGAAAGCTTTGTTAGGGGAACCAAAGATAATATCATCAACATATAGTTGGCATACAAACAACTCCCCTTTAACCTTCTTAGTAAAAAGAGTGGGGTCGATTTTCCCAATTTCAAACCCACGATCTTGCAACAACTCGGTAAGGTGCTCATACCATGCACGTGGGGCTTGTTTAAGGCCATAGAGTGCCTTATCGAGTTGGTACACATGATTGGGGAACTCGGGATCCTCAAACCTCAGGAGTTTTTTGACATACACCAACTCATTAATAGGACCATTAAGAAAAGCACTCTTCACATCCATTTGTTGCAACTTGAAGTTATGATGAGAAGCATAAGCAATCAACAAACAGATAGATTCAAGGCGAGCAACGGGAGCAAAGGTTTCACCGTAGTCGATACCCTCGACTTGGGAGTAGCCTTGTGCTACCAAACGAGCCTTGTTGCGAACGATAATTCCATGAGCATCTTGCTTGTTCTTGAATATCCACTTGGTTACAATGACATTATGGTTGCCCTTTGGCCTTGGTACCAATCTCCACACCTTGTTGTGCTTGAAGTTGTTGAGTTCTTCATGCATGGCATTAAGCCAATCCGGATCCTCGAGCGCCTCATAGACCTTTTGGGGTTCAACACAAGAAACAAATGCGTGATGTTCACAATAGTTTGCTAATTGTCTACGAGTGCTTACCCCCTTTCTTAAGCTTCCAAGCATATTCTTCATGAGATGATCTTTGGTGGTGAGCTTGGATGCAATCTTGGCAGCACGACGCTCCAATTCCTCCTCAAGAGAGAGTTGAGGAGCGGTAACTTGATTATCTTGAGCGTCGTCTTGAGCTTGTTCTTGATCTTGAGCTTGCTCTTGATCTTGAACTCGCTCGCTGGTACGAACTTGATCTTGGGCATCACTTGGTGGTTCACCACCGTCTTGAGATTGATCTTGCCCTTGATCTTGTTCATTTGGTGGAGGGCCTTCACTTTGTTCTTCGGAAGCGTGTGGGTCTTGGGTTGGTGATGGTTCCACTTGAGTGGAACATTGTCCTTCTCCTTAGGCTACAAGGGGTTCCTCAATGGTAGGATAAGACCAACACCCATTCTTCTTATGGCTTGGGGAGGAATTTCATCACCTACATCACAAGTACCACTTTGCTCCACTTGGGAGCCGTTATTCTCATCAAACTCCACGTTACACATCTCCTCAATAAGTCTCATGGACTTATTGAGGACATGGTAAGCATGAGAGTTTGTAGCATAACCAACAAATATGCCCTCATGAGCTCTAGCCTCAAATTTAGACAAACGAACACCTTTCTTGAGAATGAAACACTTACACCCGAACACCCGGAAGTACTTGAGGTTGGGCTTGTTGCCGGTGAGTATCTCATAAGGAGTCTTGTTCAAGCCTTTGCGGAGATAGAGCCGATTGGATGCATGACAAGCGGTGTTGATGGCTTCAGCCCAAAAGTTGTAAGGAGACTTGAACTCCGCCATCATGGTCCTTGCCGCATCCATCAACGTCCAGTTCTTCCTCTCCGCTACACCATTTTGTTGAGGGGTGTAAGGTGCGGAATATTGATGCTTGATCCCCTCATCACTAAGAAACTCATCCAAGGTTTAGTTCTTGAACTCGGAGCCATTGTAACTTCTTATCGTCAAGATATTTGCATTGTGTTGACGTTGAGCTTCATTTGCAAAGTCGATGACAGTTTGTTGGGTCTCACTCTTCCTCTTGAAGAAGTATACCCAAGTGTATCTTGAATAATCATCCATAATCACCAAGCAATACTTTCTACCCCCAAGGCTATCAAAGGATGGAGGCCCAAAGAGATCCAAGTGAAGGAGCTCCAAGGGCCTTTTTGAGTAGATGATAGTCGTGGGAGGGTGAGCCTTCTCATGTAGCTTTCCTTCGATACAAGCACTGCAAGCATGATCTTTGGCAAAACTAACATTTGTTAGTCCACGGACATGGTCCCCCTTGAGAAGGCTTTGCAAAGATCTCATATTGACATGGGCTAAACGGCGATGCCAAAGCCATCCCACGTCAACTTTAGCCATTAGGCATGTCACGGTCTTAGTGGGTTGCTCCGAAAAGTTAATCACATAGAGATCGTTCTCGACATGCCCAACAAAGGCTACTTTAAGAGTATTGCTCCACAAGAGGGCCACGGTATCAATATCAAAGAAAGTGGCAAAGCCCATGAGTGCAAGTTGATGAACGGAAAGTAAGTTGTATGCAAGGGACCGAACAAGCATGACTTTCTCGATCGTGAGATCATGAGAAATGACAAACTTGCCAAGCCTCAATACCTTAGAAGATGAGGCGTCACCCGGCATAGATGAAATCTTGTGCACGTCCACCACCAAGTCCTTGCTTCCGGTCATATGATTTGTGTCTCCACTATCAAGCAACCATGATCCCCTCCGGAAGCAAACACCTACAAGAGATCAATGCTTGGTTTTAGGTACCCATTTTGTAATGGGTCCTTTGATGTTAGTAACAAGGGTCTTAGGAACCCAAATAGACTATCAATGTACTCATCAGGAGAACCAACAAATTTGGCATAAACATGCCCATCACTAGCACGACATAACACATAAGAAGGGTTAAAGTCGCCGACTTTGTTGGAAGGGGTGGCATTGCCCTTCTTGACACCACCACCCTTCACATTGTTCTTCTTCTCCTTAGATGCACCCTCTCCCTCCTTCACAAAAGTTTGCTTGAGAGGAGGAGGTCGTTTGGCCTTGTCATTCTTCTTCTTGTTCTTGTTCTTGGACTTGGGTGCAAACCCAATTCCCTCCTTGGCCACAACTTCCTTTTGATTGCTCAAAAGGTCGTTGAGGTTCTTCTCACCTTGTATGAAAGACACAAGGCTTTTCTCAAGTTGCTCCTTCAACTTTGCATTCTCCTCCACAAGATGCACATGCTCACAACACGGGTTAGTAGCATTTGCATTATCAATTAAAACCATATGAGGAAATGTGGCTTTCTCCTTGGTTAGCTTCACTTGGAGTTGATCATGAGACTTTTTAAGGCTAGCATGAGCACCCTTAAAGGCCTTGTGAGCCTTGTCAAGTATATAAAACTCCTTCTTGAGTCTAGCAAGATCAACCCCAAGTTTGGCCTTCTCGGAATTGAGCACACGAGATACAACAATAGCATGATCAAGATCTTTCTTTAATTTAGCATGATCATCGTTGTGTGACTCCTCAAGAGCCAAACGATGACCACGCTCTTCCTCAAGCGCATTAGAGAGATCCGACATCTCATCCGCATAGTCACGACTATGCCCCTCCATCTTAGAGATGGTTTCTTCGTGAGCCTCGATCATGTCATTGGCTTCACCAAGTTGTTCCAAGAGATCAACAAAGTGCTTCTTGGATTTACCATTGAGCTTACTCATAAAAGACTCAAATTCATTTTCTTCCTCATTAGACCCCTCACTTTCATCAATGCAATCCATCAAAGAGGTATTAGTAGTGATGGTGGTTTTGATGTTGGGGGTTACCTTGTTGGTGGCTTTGGCCATGAGGCACTTGGTGGTGGTGTTCTTGTTGGGTGAATCGAAGAGGGACACCCGTGGAGTTGTGGCCATGGCAACCGTCTCACCGTCTTCATCATCATCATCCTCATTGTACTCCTCTTGTGCCACCAACCCCTTGGGAGGAGTCCTCTTGGTGAAGGTGTTCTTGTTGGGGAAGGACTTGGCCTTGTCTTTTCGGATAAGCTTGCCACCATTGTCTTCCCTCTTCTCATATGGGCACTCAGCAACAAAGTGGCTCACATTGCCACAATTATAGCATGTCCTTACACGTTGCTTGCCCTTGGTGCCACTTGAGTTGTTCTTGTTGAAGTTGGGCCTTGAGTTCTTCTTGCTCCAAAATTGCCTTGAAGCGAGAGCCATGTGCTCATGATAAGCATATGTTGTATATTCGGGGTTACTTTCCTCTTCTTCCTCTTCATCCTCTTCTTCCACACTAGCCTTGGCCTTCAAAGCAAGGTTGGGTTTGTTTACCCGTTGAGAGCGCAACACCGCATTGTCGGCGGTCTTGTACAAGATTCTCATAGCAACAAACTCATTCAACACTTCATTTGAGGACAAGGTGAAAGGACATGCGGTGCCCCCATGTGTGGTTTTGGTAATTGATGACACTCGGTATGGACTAATGGTTGCATTGAGTTATGTTTGAAGGATTTGTCCATAGGAATTTCTTGAAGTCCATGTGTTGGTTTCAAGGAGTTTATGAGTTGACCAAGGTGCAATTGAGGAATTATCCAAAGATTGGTCATGTGAGTGTTGAGCTTATTGCAAGCATGTCTTGAAGAAGAAGATTGTGTGATCATTCATGTTTACCTTCAAGACATCATCCAAATGGAGAGAGTTGGAAAGATTCAAGGTTGATCAAGACTAAGTCAAGAGTGAATCAAGTTGATCAACTCACTAAGCGTAAAGGATGTATCAAGTGATCCCATGGTATGGTAAGCATCGTCAATTACGCTTTGTGTACTAACCCATGGTCTTCGTGAGAGTTCTTTCTGGGGTTAGGATGCGGTGTGCAAGTTCAAGTGATGCATCACGAAGAGATCAAGTGCTTGAAGCTTGCCGTCCATTGTGGTGACAATGGACTTGTGAAGATGAGCCGAAGAGTGGCTCACTCATAGTGGACTATGGGGGAGCAATCAGCTAGTCTTCATCGAGCCAACGCAATCAAGAAAGGTGGTCCAACTTGAGGGAGTCAAGATCGTCATCATCTAGCTCAAGTGGACCATGTGCAAGGCAAAGGTTTTCCCTTGATATGCTTTCTATTTTACCGGTCTCATGGTGGTAGTTGGGAGACCGGGTTATAGGATCGTTTGCCGTACTATCAAGGGGGGCTCTCAAGTTGGTAGCTTGATCGTATCGTTAATAGAGAGCTCAAACCATTGCATCCTTGCATCAATTTCTTGGTTCTTGTTTGGTTCTCTTTGTGAGTCTTAGAGCTTATGGTCATCTTAATGACAAGCTTGAGTTCATCGAAAACGGAGTTCACATGCTTCTTCTATTGCGTTTTCGGTGTTGGAGGTTTTACCGGTCTCTTTCGAGGAAGGGTTCTCACCATTTTCTTATGGGACTTTTCTCATTTGCTTCTTATTGTTATTTCTATCAATATTGTGTTAGCCCTTGTCGCTAGCTTTCCAACAAACTTGGTTTCGTCGAATTCGGAGTCCGTTTGCAGAAGTTGTGGTAGTTTTGGTGTTCTGAAAAGGCTGCAGCGGTACTACCGCGGACAGGAGCGGATGTAATTTTTTACTACCGCTCTTGGGAGCGGTACTACCGCTTGGAGCAGTACTACCGCGGCTGCTTCCGTGGCTACTTCCGCTCGGGACCAAAAACTCGTCACAAGTCTAGCGGTGGTAGGCACGGATGTAATTTTTTAGTACCGCTCGCAAGCAGTAGTACCTCTACCCTTAGCAGTAGTACCGCTACCCCTAGCGGTAGTACCGTGAGGTCAAGCGGTACTACCACTCCAACGGTTCTTCTAGCTTTTTTGCCTCCTCGCTGTTGTGTTTCCAAGGGCTACTACCGCCCTAGCGGTAGTACCGCTCCTTGGAGCGGTAGTACCGCTCGGTGCGGGCTGTGAGCATAACGGTTGGATTTTTTTTCCCACCTATAAAAGGGGGTCTTCTTCCCCAATGAACCTTATCCTTTGAGCTCGTGTTCTTCCCCCATTGTTGACCTTCTTCGAGCTTGCTAACTCTCAATCCGTCCATGGATTCTTGCTAGTTTTTTAGGGAAAAGAGAGAGGAGATCTAGATCCACATTTCCACCAATCACTTTCTCCTCTATGTGAGGGGAACCCCTTGGATCTAGATCTTGGAGTTTTTGGTGTTCTCCTTCTTGTTCTTCCTCTCATTTTCCTCCCTAGCATTAGTTGCTTCGGTGGGATTTGAGAGAGAAGGACTTGGGCACTCCGTGTGCCCTTGCCATTGCATTTTGTGCATCGTTTGAGTTCTCCACGGTGATACGTGGAAGTTACAAGTTGAGAAGCTTATTACTCTTGGGTGCTTGGTACCCTTGAGCTTGTTCCTCTTGGGTGCTTAGGCACCCTAGACGGTTGGTGGTGTTCGGAGCTCAATCATTGTGGTGTAAAGCTCCAGGCAAATGTCGGGGTCTCCAATTAGGTTGTGGAGATTGCCCCGAGCAATTTGACGGGTACCGGTGACCGCCCCCAAGGGTTGCCAAAGTGTACGGATTCGGTGACCGCCCCCAAGGGTTGCCATTTGTACGGGTTCGGTGACCGCCCTCAGGGGTCCCTTAGTGGAATCACGGCATCTTGCATTGTGCGAGGGCATGAGGAGATTACGGTGGCCCTAGTGGCTTCTTGGGGAGCATTGTGCCTCCACACCGCTCCAAACGGAGATTAGCATCTGCAAGGGTGTGAACTTCGGGATACATCGTCGTCTCCGCGTGCCTCGGTTATCTCTTACCCGAGCCCCTTTACTTATGCACTTTACTTTGTGATAGCCGTAGTGTTCCTTGTTATATATCTTGCTATCACATAGTTGTTTATCTTGCTTAGCATAACTTGTTGGTGCACATAGGTGAGACTAGTTGTTTTAGGTTTTGTGCTTGACAAATTAACCGTTAGGTTTATTCCGCATTTGTTCAAGCCTAAACCGTAATTATTTTAAAGCGCCTATTCACCCCCCCCCCCTCTAGGCGACATCCACGATCTTTCAATTGGTATCAGAGCCTTGTCTCTCTTTGTTAGGCTTAACCGCCTAGAGAGTAAAGATGTCGACTAGGGGATTAGGATTCTCTGACACTCTTAGTTTCGATGGCACAAATTTTGATGTTTGGGTAATTCGCATGCTTAATCTCTTTAGGGTCATGGACCCAAATTTAGAGCGAATTGTAGATATGGGTTTTTCTCCTCCAAAAGACCCCCAAAGATTATCTTTAGAGGATGAGAAAAACTCTTATCTCAATGCTCAAGATTCTAATGTGCTTTTCGATGCTTTGAGCAATGTAGTTTTATTTCAACTCATGCCGTTCCGGGATGCTCATGAGTTGTGAACAAAGCTTCAAGATAAATATGGTGTGTCCAAGATTTGTGGGGATGATTGTTCTCCCTCCACCTCCGGCCGTGTTGCCTTATCAACTTCTTCTACTTCACCTACATGTGGATTGCCACAAGGTAATGCTAGGGTGAGTAGTGGTGGTCATTGCAATGATGATAGTGTGCTTATTCTTGGTGATTCTTCATCACTATCTTATTGCAATGGTCCTTCTTTGGACTTTAACACTTCGAGCACCTTACATGTTTCACATGCTCATGTTGATAGTCCTTGCATATCATGTAGAAATTGCTTGACTAAATCTCATGATGATATGCTTGCTATATCTTCCATGATAAAAATGCATGTATTTCCTCGAGTTGTTGTGCTAACAATGTAGAGGAAACCCAGCACTCCATGGAACAAGATGTGGTCTTGGATGGTGCTTCAAGGGATCCTACATCATCATCTATTGCATTTTGCCTTATGGCCAAGGCTTCAAAGGTATCTCCCACTTTGAATCCCAATATATCTTGTGATGATATTGATGATGGCAAGAGTGATGATGATGTTGATTATGATGAAGAGAATGATGATGTTGGCTCCTTAAAAATTAAGGGGGAAATGATTTTTAAAGCTCTTCTTAAGAATAAAATTGCTCGTCCCAACTTCATGGAAATCATGTCTATTGCTATTGAGGGCAAGAAATATATTGATGAGTTGGAATCTCGTCTTGAGGAGCATGAGGTCACCATTGATAAAATGGAAGGTCATGAGCGTGATTACGCTAATGGGATTGCGGACCTCTCTCAAGCTCTTGAACTTGAACAAACCACCAAGGAATCCCTTGAGGAGACTTTTGCTCTAGAATTATCTAGAGTGAGGGAATCTCGTGATAGAGCTCTTGAGGTGGCCAATGTTCTGGAAACTAAAAATGAGGAGCTTGAAGTTGCGCATGCTAAACTCCTTGAGGACTTTGAGCACCTTGAAAATGTCTCAAGGGTCATTAAGAGTGAGCTCATCAAACTCACCGAGTCTCATGCTCAACTTAAAGCTTCGTATTCAAAAGAGCTTGCCAAGTTTTCTTCTCCTCTTGTTGTTAATGATGATGCTTGTGCTACTAACTCTATCTCTTGTGAAGCATACATATTGAAGGAGAATGTTGAGCTAAGGGCTCAACTTGAGTTGCTATCTAGCAATTATGGGATGTTGGAAGAAAATCATGTAAAGCTCACAAGCTCTCATGATGATCTTCTAGTATCCCATAATGTGCTAAAGTTAGCTCATGAGGCCATGCTTTCTAAGGTAACATCTAGTGAGCCTCATGTGGATACTAGCACTACTTTTATTCAAAATGCTATATTGCCTTGTGCTAGTCCTCGCGATTCATCCATGCATAACATTGGTACATCTTGTGACGAATTGCTTTCCTTGCCTTGTTTCTCTAAAGATGAAGCTTATACTTCCTCTAGTGCTTGTGTTGAGACTAACCATGTAGAGGAAATCAAAGAGCTCAAGGCCCAAGTCACTTCTTTGAAGAAAGATTTGGAAAAGTGTCATGAAGGGAATGCCACACTCAACAATATGGTGAGTGTACAAAAATCCCCCAATGACAAAGGTGGACTTGGATTCAACTCCAATAAGAAGAAGAAGTCCAAGAGCAACAACAAGAAGGGCCAAAAACAAGTCAAGAGTTCGGCCAAGATTATTTGCTTCAAGTGCAAAATTGAAGGGCATCATGTTAGATCTTGCCCATTGAAGAAGAAGGCCATTAGTGACAAGCAACAAGGGAAGCGGCTACAAGTGCATTCTCATGCTCAACCTCAATTTGAAGAAAGGCCTCTTCCCAAGAAGACTCAAGCTAATGCTTCTCAAGTTGAGAAATCAAGTGAGAAGAAAGTGAAGAGTAGACGTTGCTACCTATGTCGTGATAAAGGTCACCTCGCTTCTTCATGCACTAGTGGTAACTTATCCAACCCAATTATTATTGATGATGTCTATTCTCTTGGGAAGGATAAGGTTGGCAATGTGGTTGCCAAGTTTGTTGGTACTCAAAGTGGTTTGAAGCAAAGAACCATTTGGGTAGCCAAGCCTATTGTGACTAACCTCTTAGGACCAACTTGGTTGGGGACCAACTAGCTCAAACTTGATCAATAGGTGTTGTTGGAGGGCATTGGAGACTTGGCTACTTTATGAAGAATTAAGGGGACTTCATCATTCTAATTGTCTCAAGCCAAGTCATTCGGATTATCAAGTTTCTATCTTATATCCAATGTTCCTCCTTGCGGTAACTTGTGCTTAAAGTGTTTACATTGATAGTTACTTACCCCTTTGCATGTTTGGTTTCTTTCCTTGCATGTGTTTGTATATGTTGTGCTTCCAACTTGATTATCTTGAGAAATCAAGTATGTGTGTGTTGGTTTGCACATCATGTACGTGTGTGTCATGCGTTGATCCTTTTGCATCTTGTTTATTTCTTAGTTGGCTCTTGTGAGAGATTAAAGGAATATTCCATTATGGGGAGTGATGTGCTTTGTGCACCTCACAATCCTATATATGTGTGTACATGAGTAATACCATCTAGTATTGATATTTCAAGATTATCTAGTCGCTATGTGGTATGTCTTCTCATGAGAAATTCAAATTCTAAATCGTCCATTAATTATCTCTTGTTGGATCGTTATTTTGCCTCTTGTTTATCTTTAATTGGTATCACATTATGGGGGAGTAATATGCTATGTGTATATTACTAGCCTAGAAAATGTGTACATTTGAGATCTTGTCACCTAGAATTGATATTGTAAATTATCTTGTTCCTAGGTGGCATGTTAGCTCTACAAGTTGCAATTTGCTTTTTGTTTGGTGTGAAGATGATGTCGGATATCCTTGCTATCTACCACCGGGAATTATTTCCAAATACTTCTTGTCTTTTGACAATTGGTACTCACTTATGTGTGGTAGAAATTATTGATCATCTTTACATTGGCCTTTTTCTTTTATGTGCTTTACCTCTTGCCTAGGGTTGTGTCAACCCCCATTGTATTCCATACCACTTGTGGATCTTGTTAATTTATTGACCTTGTCTAGTGTTTTCTAGATATAGTGAAAGTGGTGATCCCACCTTGTGCATTTTGTATTCAAATGCAAATTCTCTATAATGCACTAGTCTTGGGGGAGCTATCCTATTCTCTATAAAACACTCATCTTGTGATCCTTATCAAGTGTGTGTTTGTGGAAGGCAAGTCGTTTCTTTTTGGTACTTTGTGCCATCATGAAACTTTGTAGAGGGCTTGGTTTGTTTGGAACCATTCTCTCTTTTGGGAGTTTGGCATCTTTATTTTTGCGTGTATCAATGGATATCTCATTCCTTGATGTATCTTTCAAGTGATGAGTTATTCATTTGGTATCTTTTCTTCGCTTGGTATTTCTTTGTCTATTGGTATCGGTTATTTAAAGTCTTAAGCATGCATATTAACTTCATGTAGTTTCTTTGGCATGCTTCCTTTCTTTGACCCAATATATAGGGGAAACTCCACCAAGTCTCAAATTGGATGAGATGTGCATGAAATTCATTTTCATATCTATGTGCACATATTTATGTGGAGTTTGTCCTATGTATTGTTGGTTCTCTAACTCTTTGGTCCCAATGAGTTTGGGTACCATTTTGTTTGTGTTGTTGTTCTAGGATCAATTGCAGATGCATTGGATGCTCGGCTCACTCACAAGGAAGGTGTTGTCACCATGTGCTTTTTGGAGTCAAGCTAGGATGATCAATGAACTACTTTGTACCTTCAATTGGTATCTACTACATCCTTCCAATGTTAACTCGGTAACAAGTATCTTCATATACTTCATGCACACATTTCTTGCATCAACCTTGTGTAGGTTGTATCATGGCATGTTATTCATTCTCTCTTGTGATACTTATTTCCTTTCTCAAAGCATCCCAACAATGATCTCTTGTTGCTAGTTGTGATGTCTTTGATGGTTGTGTGGTAGGAATCCATTTATATACTATAAGACCATATCTAGCCATGTGCTATGCTTCCAAGCAAATATCTTATTGGTATATGTATGACTTCCTTTTGGATATCTTGTTCCTTCGTGTTGTAACTATTTCGGGTGTACATCCTTCTTTGTAGATATATATATCATCATGATTTCGTCTACCTAGAATCTTATACACTTGAGAGAAGTTGCATATCTAGATGATATCCTTTCTTTCACGTCCACCTTGTCTTTCTTTTGTTTTTTTTCTTTGGTGGCTCCGTGAAAGCTTTTGCCTTGAGTGTGTGTCTTATCTCGTTGCATCTTGATGCACTCTTGTGTGGTGAAGATTATTTTGTTCTTGCTTATCTCTACGAGGATTTTGCCATCTTAATTGGTATCCCTCGTCTTGATGAGGCTTTCATCTTCTATCTTCACCATGGGTTGTAACAAGTGTTGGCTATTTATTTTGCTTTTTTAGTGTGCTTGTGAACCCTTTTTGCTTGGTGTGTGTGGGGAGGACAAGTCATGCACCGTGTATCTCCACTATCCAAGACTATGTTGATGCTTAATGCTCATGCGTACATTAGTCTTCTCAAGTGCTTTGCCATGACTCACACACATCATTTTGGTTGAGCCTACTCTTAAGTTGCCTCTTTTATATCTTGCTCAACCATCTGTTTGTTGCAAGTGCTAGGCTTTGTTTCCTACATGCTCACTTGCACTTGTTGTGAGTTTTTATTGATTTTCGGGGAGTGATGATCCTTTTTTTGTGCACTTGGTATCCTAATGCAAATATTGTAAGGAGTGCACAAATCATGGAGAGCTTCACTAGTGTCTTTAGAACACTCTGTTGCTCTCTTGCACTTGTCATGAGGTTCTATTGATCTTGGGGGAGTGACGATCCTATTTTGTGCTCGTTGTATCCAATTACAAAACTAAATTGTGCACAAATCATGGGGAGCTTCTCTAGTTTCTCTAGAACACTCCTTTGCTCATATCATAATTTATTTCATTCATTTGGCACGTAGGATCATTGGTCTAGTTGTCTCAATTGATATTCGTTGATTGCTTGCTTCAATTGGTACCTTTTGATTGCTTGATTGCTTGTTTCTCTCTTTGTTATGTCTTTGTGGCATATCATTCTTTTGCAATCTTTGGGCCTCAATATAGTTTGTCTTCCTCCAAGTATTTACCGTTGGACATGTGTATTGCATTCCACTCTCTTGTTGAGAAATACACTATTTATGGAGGACCACATATTATATTGGCCTTCTAAGCTTTTCGCCCATTTTGGCAATCGATGCCAATGGGGGAGAAGTTTCAGAGAGTTTTGTGGAGAAGTTTAGAGAGTTATTTCCTCTTGCTTTGGTTTTGTTCCTAAGCATTTGCATCTCATACGCATGCATTATTGGTTTTTGCATTGCATGGTGATGCATAATTCCCTATATAAACTCTCTTGAAAGTGATTGTCATCAATTACCAAAATGGGGGAGATTGAAAGGACATGCGGTGCCCCCATGTGTGGTTTTGGTAATTGATGACATTCCGTATGGACTAATGGTTGCATTGAGTTATGTTTGAAGGATTTGTCCATAGGCATTTCTTGAAGTCCATGTGTTGGTTTCAAGGAGTTTATGAGTTGACCAAGGTGCAATTGAGGAATTATCCAAAGATTGGTCATGTGAGTGTTGAGCTTATTGCAAGCATGTCTTGAAGAAGAAGATTGTGTGATCATTCATTTTTACCTTCAAGACATCATCCAAATGGAGAGAGTTGGAAAGATTCAAGGTTGATCAAGACTAAGTCAAGAGTGAATCAAGTTGATCAACTCACAAAGCATAAAGGATGTATCAAGTGATCCCATGGTATGGTAAGCATCGTCAATTACGCTTTGTGTACTAACCCATGGTCTTCGTGAGAGTTCTTTGTGGGGTTAGGATGCGGTGTGCAAGTTCAAGTGATGCATCACGAAGAGATCAAGTGCTTGAAGCTTGCCGTCCATTGTGGTGACAATGGACTTGTGAAGATGAGCCGAAGAGTGGCTCACTCATAGTGGACTATGGGGGAGCAATCATCTAGTCTTCATCGAGCCAACGCGATCAAGAGAGGTGGTCCAACTTGAGGGAGTCAAGATCGTCATCATCTAGCTCAAGTGGACCATGTGCAAGGCAAAGGTTTTCCCTTGATATGTTTTCTATTTTACCGGTCTCATGGTGGTAGTTGGGGGACCGGGTTATAGGATCGTTTGCCGTACTATCAAGGGGGGCTCTCAAGTTGGTAGATTGATCGTATCATTAATAGAGAGCTCAAACCATTGCATCCTTGCATCATGTTTCTTGGTTCTTGTTTGGTTCTCTTTGTGAGTCTTAGAGCTTATGGTCATCTTGATGACAAGCTTGAGTTCATCGAAAACGGAGTTCACATGCTTCTTCTATTGCGTTTTCGGTGTTGGAGGTTTTACCGGTCTCTTTCGAGGAAGGGTTCTCAGCATTTTCTTATGGGCCTTTTCTCAAATGATTCTTATTGTTATTTCTATCAAGATTGTGTTAGCCCTTGTCGCTAGCTTTCCAACAAACTTGGTTTCGTCGAATTCGGAGTCCGTTTGCAGAAGTTGTGGTAGTTTTAGTGTTCTGAAAAGGCTGCAGCGGTACTACCGCGGATAGGAGCGGATGTAATTTTTTACTACCGCTCTTGGGAGCGGTACTACCGCGGCTACTTCCGTGGCTACTTCCGCTTGGGACCAAAAACTCGTCACAAGTCTAGCGGTGGTAGGCACGGATGTAATTTTTTAGTACCGCTCGCAAGCAGTAGTACCGCTACCCTTAGCAGTAGTACCGCTACCCCTAGCGGTAGTACCGTGAGGTCAAGCGGTACTACCGCTCCGATGGTTCTTCTGGCTTTTTTGCCTCCTCGCTGTTGTGTTTCCAAGGGCTACTACCGCCCTAGCGGTAGTACCGCTCCTTGGAGCGGTAGTACCGCTCGGTGCGGGTTGTGAGCATAACGGTTGGATTTTTTCCCCACCTATATAAGGGGGTCTTCTTCCCCGATGAACCTTATCCTTTGAGCTCGTGTTCTTCCCCCATTGTTGACCTTCTTCGAGCTTGCTAACTCTCAATCCCTCCATGGATTCTTGCTAGTTTTTGACGGAAAAGAGAGAGGAGATCTAGATCCACATTTCCACCAATCACTTTCTCCTCTATGTGAGGGGAACCCCTTGGATCTAGATCTTGGAGTTCTTGGTGTTCTCCTTCTTGTTCTTCCTCTCATTTTCCTCCATAGCATTAGTTGCTTCGGTGGGATTTGAGAGAGAAGGACTTGGGCACTCCGTGTGCCCTTTTTGGTGCATCGCTTTGAGTTCTCCACGGTGATACGTGAAAGTTACAAGTTGAGAAGCTTATTACTCTTGGGTGCTTGGTACCCTTGAGCTTGTTCCTCTTGGGTGCTTGGGCACCCTAGACGGTTGGTGGTGTTCGGAGCTCAATCATTGTGGTGCAAAGCTCCGGGCAAGCGTCGGGGTCTCCAATTAGGTTGTGGAGATCGCCCCGAGCAATTTGACGGGTACCGGTGACCGCCCCCAAGGGTTGCCAAAGTGTACGGGTTCGGTGACCGCCCCCAAGGGTTGACATTTGTACGGGTTCGGTGACCGCCCTCAAGGGTCCCTTAGTGGAATCACGGCATCTTGCATTGTGCGAGGGCGTGAGGAGATTACGGTGGCCCTAGTGGCTTCTTGGGGAGCATTGTGCCTCCACACCGCTCCAAACGGAGATTAGCATCCGCAAGGGTGTGAACTTCGGGATACATCATCGTCTCCGCGTGCCTCGGTTATCTCTTACCCGAGCCCCTTTACTTATGCACTTTACTTTGTGATAGCCGTAGTGTTCCTTGTTATATATCTTGCTATCACATAGTTGTTTATCTTGCTTAGCATAACTTGTTGGTGCACATAGGTGAGCCTAGTTGTTTTAGGTTTTGTGCTTGACAAATTAACTGTTAGGTTTATTCCGCATTTGTTCAAGCCTAAACCGTAATTATTTTAAAGTGCCTATTCACCCCCCCCTTCTAAGCGACATCCACGATCTTTCACAAGGTATAGAAGTCCGGCCTTTGACGGATGACGGATGACATGGCCTTATGTCAGGGCATCATGGCCTTGAGAAACTTGCGCTTAATCCAATTGTCATCCGTATCCTTGCTCCCATGATCTCGGAGTGAGACCGTGAGAGTGGTTAATCTTTGGTAGAGCTCACGAGAGTCTTCATCTTCATTCATCGCAAACTCATCGGCTTCATCTTGCACCACTTCATAGTTGGAGCGTTGAATGCTTGAGCTTCCCTTGTAAATGGAAACAACATGTTGCAATGCTTCCTTGGCCACGGTGAAGGGTCGGAGATGCGCAATATCTTTGAATGGAATTGCATCTTGGATAATGAAGAGGGCGGACTTGTTGAATTGATTATCTGCGGCTTCTCTTGGAGTGAGGTTGCTTGGGTCATGCAGGTAGAAACCTTGCTCAATAATTCTCCAAAGATTAGTAGAACTATGATTTAAATGACGTTTAAAACGGTAGACCCAAGAGGCAAAATCCTCATTTTTCACAAACTTGGGAGGAGGACCAACATGATTCAAATGAGTGGAGGGAGCCGGTCCTTCATAAGTAAGGGGTGGTTCAACATGGGCAAAGATGCCATTTCCACTTCTACCACTAGATAAAGGAACTTTATCACTAGTAGCTTCCCCCTTGTCAGAGTTAGCATCCGTCACCTTGTTAGCGGGATCACCCACTTTCATTGGTGCGGTGGATAATTTAAGGCATTCTAAGAACTTGTTGAACATGCCTTCAACCTCGGTCGTCATGGAGGTTTTCAATGTGTCCAAAGCCGCATTGAACTCCTCACAAGAGACCGAGGATCCCCCATCGGCCGTAGACGAGGACGGAATCACACCGGGGTGCTCCTCCCCACCATCTACGGTGTCAACCATACTCTTCGGACGGCAAAGTCCTTAATAAAGAGACGAGGCTCTGATACCAATTGAAAGGATCGATATAGTTGACTACAGGGGGGAATAGGCAACTAACAATTTTTATCTTTTCTTTACCAAATTAAACTTTGCATCAAAGTAGGTTGTCTAGATATGCAACTAGGTGAGCAACCTATATGATGCAACAACAACAAGCACACAAGTAAGCAAGGGATACAACACAATATAAGCTTGCACAAGTAAAGGTAAGAGATAACCAAAAGCGGAGCCAGTGGAGACGAGGATGTGTTACCGAAGCTCCTTCCCTTTGAGAGGAAGCACGTCTCTGTTGGAGTGGTGTGCAGGCACAATGCTCCCCAAGAAGCCACTAGGGCCACCGCATTCTCCTCACGCCCTCACACAATGCGAGATGCCGTGATTCCACTATTGGTGCCCTTGGAGGCGGCGACCGAACCTTTACAAACAAGGTTGGGGCTATCTCCACAACTCAATTGGAGGCTCCCAATGATACCACGGAGCTTCACCACAATGGAATGTGGCTCTGAGGTGACCTCAACCATCTAGGGTGCTCAAACACCCAAGAGTAACAAGATCCGCGAAGGATTAATGGGGGGAATCAAATTTCTCTTGGTGGAAGTGTAGATCCGGGCCTTCTCAACCAATCCCTAAAGAATCAACAAGTTTGATTGGCTAGGGAGAGAGATCGGGCGAAAATGAGCTTTGGAGCAACAATGGAGCTTGGGGGAAAAGAGGTAGATCAACTTGGAGAAGAAGACCTCCTTTTATAGTGGGGGAACCAATCCAACCGTTACCCCCCTATTTAGCCCGCACAAAGCGGTACTACCATTCAGTAGAGCGGTACTACCGCGACCACCAGCGGTACTACCGCATAGACTGGGAGTAGAAGAAGCAGAGGGAGAACGAGAGAGAGAGGGGGGGTATGGGCGGTACTAGTAGCCGTGGTACTACCGCTCATGGGCGGTACTACCGCTCATGGGTGATGTCTACTACGCAACCTTCTTCTTGTAGACGTTGTTGGGCCTCCAAGTGCAGAGGTTTGTAGGACAGTAGCAAATTTCCCTCAAGTGGATGACCTAAGGTTTATCAATCTGTGGGAGGTGTAGGATGAAGATGGTCTCTCTCAAACAACCCTGCAACCAAATAATAAAGAGTCTCTTGTGTCCCCAACACACCCAATACAATGGTAAATTGTATAGGTGCACTAGTTCGGCGAAGAGATGGTGATACAACTACAATAATGATGGTAGACATGGGTATTTGTAATCTGAAAATATAAAAACAGCAAGGTAACTAATGATAAAAGTGAGCACAAACGGTATTGCAATGCGTTGAAACAAGGCCTAGGGTTCATACTTTCACTAGTGCAAGTTCTCTCAACAATTGTAACATAATTGGATCATATAACTATCCCTCAACATGCAACAAAGAGTCACTCCAAAGTCACTAATAGCGGAGAACAAACGAAGATATTATTGTAGGGTACGAAACCACCTCAAAATTATCCTTTTCGATTGATCTATTCAAGAGTCCGTAGTAAAATAACACGAAGCTATTCTTTCCGTTCGATCTATCATAGAGTTCGTACTAGAATAACACCTTAAGACACAAATCAACCAAAACCCTAATGTCACCTAGATACTCCAATGTCACCTCAAGTATCCGTGGGTATGATTATACGATATGCATCACACAATCTCAGATTCATCTATTCAACCAACACAAAGAACTTCAAAGAGTGCCCCAAAGTTTCTACCGGAGAGTCAAGACGAAAACGTGTGCCAACCCCTATACATAGGTTCATGGGCGGAACCTGCAAGTTGATCACCAAAACATACATCAAGTGGATCACGTGATATCCCATTGTCACCACAGATAAGCACGGCAAGACATACATCAAGTGTTCTCAAATCCTTAAAGACTCAATCCGATAAGATAAGTTCAAAGGGAAAACTCAATCCATTACAAGAGAGTAGAGGGGGAGAAACATCATAAGATCCAACTATAATAGCAAAGCTCGCGATACATCAAGATCGTATCACCTCAAGAACACGAGAGAGAGATCAAACACATAGCTACTGGTACATACCCTCAGCCCCGAGGGTGAACTACTCCCTCCTCGTCATGGAGAGCGCCGGGATGATGAAGATGGCCACTGGTGAGGTTCCCCCCTCCAGCAGGGTGCCGGAACAGGGTTCTGATTGGTTTTTGGTGGCTACAGAGGCTTGCGGCGGCGGAACTCCCGATCTATTCTGTTCTTCGATGGTTTACTTACAACTCAACAATTATTTACTTACAACTTTCTCTGGCGGCGGCGGGACAATGCTCTAAAAATGATGATCGTCACACTTTTATTTACTTACAACTCAACAATTACAACTCAATACTTAGAACAAAATATGACTCTATGTGAATTCCTCTGGCGGTGTACCGGGATATGCAATGACTCATGAGTGACATGTATGAAAGAATTATGAAAGGTGGCTTTGCCACAAATACGATGTCAACTACATGATCATGCAAAGCAATATGACAATGATGAAGCGTGTCACAATAAACGGAACGGTGGTAAGTTGCATGGCAATATATCTCGGAATGGCTATGGAAATGCCATGATAGGTAGGTATGGTGGCTGTTTTGAGGAAGGTATATGGTGGGTGTATGATACCGGCGAAAAGTGTGCGGTATTAGAGAGGCTAGCAATGGTGGAAGGAAGAGAGTGCGTATAATCCATGGACTCAACATTAGTCATAAAGAACTCACATACTTGTTGCAAAAATCTATTAGTTATTGAAACAAAGTATAACGCGCATGCTCCTAGGGGGATAGATTGGTAGGAAAAGACCATCGCTCGTCCCCGACCGCCACTCATAAGGAAGACAATCAATAAATAAATCATGCTCCGACTTCATCACATAACGGTTCACCATACGTGCATGCTACGGGAATCACAAACTTTAGAACAACTATTTCTCAAATTCACAACTAATCAACTAGCATGACTCTAATATCACCATCTTCATATCTCAAAACAATTATCAAGCATCAAACTTCTCATAGTATTCAACACACTCATAAGATAATTTTTACTAATCTTGGATGCCTATTACTTTAGGACTAATTTCTCAATTTAAGCAAATTACCATGCTGTTTTGTAGGACTCTCAAAATAATATAAGTGAAGCATGAGAGAACAATAGTTTCTATAAAACAAATCCACCACCGTGCTCTAAAAGATATAAGTGAAGCACTAGAGCAAAAACTATATAGCTCAAAAGATATAAGTGAAGCACATAGAGTATTCTAACAAATTCGGAATCAAGTGTGTCTCTCTCAAAAGGTGTGTACAGCAAAGATGATTGTGGCAAACTAACAAATTAAGACTCAAATAATACAAGACGCTCCAAGCAAAACACATATCATGTGGTGAATAAAAATATAGCTCCAAGTAAATTTACCGATGGATGAGGACGAAAGAGGGGATGCCTTCCGGGGCATCCCCAAGCTTTGGCTTTTGGTTATCCTTTAATATTACCTTGGGGTGCCTTGGGCATCCCCAAGATTAGACTCTTGCCACTCCTTATTCCATAGTCCATCGAATCTTTACCCAAAACTTGAAAACTTCACAACACAAAACTCAATAGAAAACTCGTGAGCTCCGTTAGCGAAAGAAAACAAAACACCACTTCAAGGTACTGTAATGAACTCATTCTTTATTTATATTGGTGTTAAACCTACTGTATTACAACTTCTCTATGGTTTATAAACTATTTTAGAGCCATAGATTCATCAAAATAAGCAAACAACACACGAAAAACAGAATCTGTCAAAAACAGAACAGTCTGTAGCAATCTGTAACTAATGCAAACTTCTGGAACTCAAAAAATTCTACCAAAATAGGAAGACCTAGATAATTTGATTATTGATATTCTGCAATTGGAATCAGTATTTTATCACGTTCTGGTGATTTTAAACAATTGTTTTCGTGAACAGAAAGTTTCTGGAATTTTCAGCAAGATCAAATAACTATCATCCAAGAATATCCTATAGGTTTAACTTGGCACAAACACTAACTAAAACATAAAACCACATCTAAGCAGAAGCTAGATGGATTATTTATTCCTAAACAGAACCAAAAAGCAAGAAACTAAAATAAAATTGGGTTGCCTCCCAACAAGCGCTATCGTTTAACGCCCCTAGCTAGGCATGATGATTTCAATGATGCTCACATAAAAGATAAGAATCGAAACATAAGGAGAGCATCATGAAGAATATGACTAGCACATTTAAGTATAACCCACTTCCTATGCATAGGGGTTTTGTGAGCAAACAACTTATGGGAACAATAATCAACTAGCATAGGAAGGCAAAACAAGCATAACTTCAAGATTTTAAGCACATACAGAGGAAACTTGATATTATTGCAATATGTAGAAGCATATGATCCTCTCTCATAATAATTTTAAGTAGCATCATGAATGAATTCAACAATATAACCATCACATAAAGCATTCTTTTCATGATCTACTTGCATAGAAATTTTACTACTCTCCACGTAAGCAAAATTCTTCTCATTCGGAATAGTGGGAGTATCATAAGAAACTCGAATACTATAAATTGTTTCCACATTAAAAGAGTGATGTTCAGAAAAGGGTAATCATAATCATGCCAAGTTTTATAAATATAATCATCTCTACTTTTTATAGCATAAGTATCATCACAGTAATCATCATAAGTAGGAGGCATGCTATCATCATAATAAATTTGCTCATCAAAACTTGGGAGGCTAAAAATATCATCTTCATTAAACGTAGCATCCCCAAGCTTGGGACAAACATTAATTGCAGCAAATATATTATCAAAAACATCATCTTCATCAAACATAGCATCCCCAAGCTTGGGCCTTTTCATATCATAAGCATAATCACTCTCATCATTAATAGTATGGATAGCACCAATAGTATAGCAATTATCATCATCACAATGAGTAATAGGAGCAACATCATTTGGGAGAGATACCTTTCTACCTTTGTTTCTCCGTTTTTTCTTTTTCTTCTTCACATCATGTGTGGGTTCAATCCTCTTTTTGGAGCTCCTTATTAATGAGATTGGTTGAATAGAAGGCTCCTCCTCGTTACCTGATTCATCATAAGAAATAATAGGAGAATATTGGGAAGTCTCTTCCCTTTCATTAGTATTCTCTTCATCTTCTATTTGTTTTCTTGTCTTTATGTAGTTGGCAATATAAGGATTTTCAGTGCAATTCACCGTGCAATACATATAAATTTCTTCTAGATCAAAATGAAGAACTCTATCAAGGGCAAATTCTGGAATAACCTTAGTTATACGTTTCATTTATTCATAACCCAAGAGCAAACTAAGTTCATTATGATGTGCAAGGGGAATCAAGTCATCACAATTTTTGGACACGATACGATCATGGAACAATTTGCATTGGGTACTGAAATGATCATGTTCATTGCAAAGTTCACAAGTACGGCTAAGAAAATTTAAATTTTCAGCACAAACATCTAGCCTTTATTGCAACAATTTAGTTTCTAAATGCTTATGCCTCTTGCAATATCTATCTTCCCTATTTGGTGTGTACTTGCAAACCCAATGCACTCCACAAAAATTGACATGCTTATAAGAGATATTTTCATCATGACTAGTGCAATCATCATTAGTACTATGGATATTCAAGGAGTTCATACTAACAACATTGCAATCATGCTCATCATTCAAAGATTTAGTGCCAAACATTTTAATGCATTCTTCTTCTAACACTTTCGCACAATTTTCCTTTCCATCATTCTCAAGAAAGATATTAAAAAGATGAAACGTATGAGACAAACTTAATTCCATTTTTTGGTAGTTTTCTTTTATAAACTAAACTAGTGCTAAAACAAGAAACAAAAAGATTCGATTGCAAGATCTAAAGATATACCTTCAAGCACTCACCTCCCCGGCAACGGCGCTAGAAAATAGCTTGATGTCTACTACGCAACCTTCTTCTTGTAGACGTTGTTGGGCCTCCAAGTGCAGAGGTTTGTAGGACAGTAGAAAATTTCCCTCAAGTGGATGACCTCAGGTTTATCAATCCGTGGGAGGTGTAGGATGAAGATGGTCTCTCTCAAACAACCCTGCAGCCAAATAACAAAGAGTCTCTTGTGTCCCCAACACACCCAATACAATGGTAATTGTATAGGTGCACTAGTTCGGCGAAGAGATGGTGATACAAGTGCAATAATGATGGTAGATATGGGTATTTGTAATCTGAAAATATAAAAACAGCAAGGTAACTAATGATAAAAGTGAGCACAAACGGTATTGCAATGCGTTGAAACAAGGCCTAGGGTTCATACTTTCACTAGTGCAAGTTCTCTCAACAATAATAACATAATTGGATCATATAACTATCCCTCAACATGCAACAAAGAGTCACTCCAAAGTCACTAATAGCGGAGAGCAAACGAAGAGATTATTGTAGGGTACGAAACCACCTCAAAGTTATCCTTTCCAATTGATCTATTCAAGAGTCCGTAGTAAAATAACACGAAGCTATTCTTTCCGTTCGATCTATCATAGAGTTCGTACTAGAATAACACCTTAAGACACAGATCAACCAAAACCCTAATGTCACCTAGATACTCCAATGTCACCTCAAGTATCCGTGGGTATGATTATACGATATGCGTCACACAATCTCAGATTCATCTATTCAACCAACACAAAGAACTTCAAAGAGTGCCCCAAAGTTTCTACCGGGGAGTCAAGACGAAAACGTGTGCCAACCCCTATGCATAGGTTCATGGGCGGAACCCGCAAGTTGATCACCAAAACATACATCAAGTGGATCACGTGATATCCCATTGTCACCACAGATAAGCACGGCAAGACATACATCAAGTGTTCTCAAATCCTTAAAGACTCAATCCGATAAGATAACTTCAAAGGGAAAACTCAATCCATTACAAGAGAGTAGAGGGGGAGAAACATCATAAGATCCAACTATAATAGCAAAGCTCGCGATACATCAAGATCGTATCACCTCAAGAACACGAGAGAGAGAGAGAGATCAAACACATAGCTACTGGTACATACACTCAGCCCCGAGGGTGAACTACTCCCTCCTCGTCATGGAGAGCGCCGGGATGATGAAGATGGCCACCGGTGAGGGTTCCCCCCTCCGGCAGGGTGCCGGAACAGGGTCCCGATTGGTTTTTGGTGGCTACAAAGGCTTGCGGCGGCGGAACTCCCGATCTATTCGGTTCTCCGATGGTTTTAGGGTATATGGATATATATAGGCGAAAGAAGTCGGTCAGGGAAGCCACGAGGGCCCCACAAGGGTGGAGGGCGCGCCCAGGGGGGTGGGCGCGCCCCCTGCCTCGTGCCTTCCTCGTTGCTTCCCTTACGTACACTCCAAGTCTTCTGGACTGCTTCCGTTCCAAAAATAACTCTCCCGAAGGTTTCATTCCGTTTGGACTCCGTTTGATATTCCTTTTCTGCGAAACACTGAAACAAGGAGAAAAACAGAAACTGGCACTGGGCTCTGGGTTAATAAGTTAGTCCCAAAAATAATATAAAAGTGCATAGTAAAGCCCATTAACATCCAAAACAGAATATAATATAGCATGGAACAATCAAAAATTATATATACGTTGGGGACGTATCAATGGGCGGTACTACCGCTGCCACTGCCGCTACTACTACTGCACAACCCGACACGAGAAAATACATCCTCGAATCAAGGCGCTAGCATTGCCGAACCAGGACGGTACTGTCGCCGATGCCCCGAAGCGGTACTACCACTGTAGGACAGCGGTACTGCCGCTTAAGGACCATGGGCGGTACTACCGCTTTCTCCTCATAGTCTCCACTTCCGTTAAGACAACAAACTCCAAGGAAAGGAAAGGAGATGGGGGTGCAACAAAGACGTGAACATGTTGATTCCACCCTAGCCTTTCCATTGCGGACCCCCTCTTGATAGTACGGTGTCTCCTACGACTCAGGTCCACCAAACCGAAACAAAAGAGACTACACCGTCTTCACATAAAGCTTCGAGGGGAAAGAATCGTCTCGTGCCAATGAATGGATCTTTGAAATACTCAATGCACATGATTAGTCCGCAAAAGCATTGTCATCAATCACCAAAACTACTTAGAGAGAGACATGCCCTAACAGCCGTCTTGCTGGATCAAGAAGGCGGAGGACGTCACCGAGCTGAACGTGTGCAGAACGCGAAGGTGCCCTACGTTCGGTGCTTGATCGGTTGGAGTGCGAATAAGTTCGACTACATCAACCGTGTTGTTAAACGCTTCCACTTATGGTCTATGAGGGTACGTAGACATACTCTCCCCCTCGTTGCTATGCATCTTCATGGATAGATCATTGCGTGTGCGTAGAATTTTTTTGTTTTCCATGCAACATTTCCCAACAAGAAGAATGGAGACACTAAGGAATTGAGCCAAAGGTTTGCATACACCTTTGCGATTTATGCATATGCCATGGAATTCATCCACATGTATGGTTGGTTACCCTTCGTGAGCTTATTTTTATCCATGGATGCAACATATTTTCCTATATTATGAAAGGGTGTTACCAAATCACTCTACATTTAAGTAGCTACATTTTCTACTAATCCAAATGACCAAAATATTTGATTTGTTATTTTGTTTGTTTATTTCAACTATACATGCTTGGGTGGATAGAGTTTACATGAGTCTAAACAGGTAGTGGCCGGTATATACTTATCACGGTAAGATAAAGATGACTGATGTATAATTATTGCCTTAAGCAAATAAAAATTTCCAATAGAACATTGACATCATCCTTAGAGAAAAAATGTTGCAAGTTTTTCCTTTTTTGCTCACTAGCTTTGCCAAAAAAATAGAGAGCAGGTGTTGAATCCAGATTTTGGCATGGCATAGTAATAAATAATATTGCCTCAAATGAAAACTTGATTAATGTTCTTCGTCTAATTGCAACGAAGAATTTTCATTTTTTGGTCATCTCCATCCAAGACCGTATGCAACCTCAAAAATCAAAATAGCACAACAGGACTGGAAAAGACAACCCGCTATAACCGAGTCATTTTTCTTGGTCTAACCGTGTCTGCCCCTAGAAGGGTCGATGGTTTGTCGAGTATAACTGATCTAGACCCAATAAGAGCCGATGGTTTGCGAAATACTGAACCTTTTTGTCCGAATTAACGTAGGTTTAGATATTTGCATACAAATGGGAGTTTTTTTTACAGGAAGTCCGGCCGCATCATATATAGATAAGAGGTGAAATCGATTGAACAACACACAATAGTCAAACCAATCTATCAAATTTGAACTAAAACCATGACAAGAATTATGGAACATAGTGTTTTTTAGTTCAAATTTGAACTAAAATCACAACAAAATATGAAATGGAGGGAGTACCTGATACGTCTCCAACGTATCTATAAATTTTTATTGTTCCATGCTATTATATTATCCATCTAGGATGTTTTATATGCATTTATATGCTATTTTATATGATTTTTGGGACTAACCTATTAACCTAGAGCCCAGTGCCAGTTTCTATTTTTTCCTTGTTTTTGAGTATTGCAGAAAAGGAATACCAAACGAAGTCCAATTGACCTGAAAATTCACGGAGATTGTTTTTGGACCAGAAGAAGCCCATGGAGTACCGGAGATGGACCAGAGGAGTCCCGAGGCCACCATGAGGGTGGGGGTGCGCCCTACCCCCTGGGTGCTCCCCCTACCTCGTGGCCGCCTCGTGGACCCCCCTGACTTGTTCCCGACGCCAACACTTCTTATATATCCCCAAACTTCCAGAACATAACCTAGATCGGGAGTTCCGCCGCCGCAAGCCTCTGTAGCCACCAAAAACCAATCGGGACCCTGTTCCAGCACTCTGTCGGAGGGGGATCCCTCACCGGTAGCCATCTTCATCATCCCGGCGCTCTCCATGACGAGGAGGGAGTAGTTCACCCTTGGGGCTGAGGGTATGTACCAGTAGCTATGTGTTTGATCTCTCTCTCTCGTGTTCTTGATTTGGCACGATCTTGATGTATCGCGAGCTTTGCTATTATAGTTGGATCTCAGGATGTTTCTCCCCCTCTATCTCTTGTGATGAATTGAGTTTTCCCTTTGAAGTTATCTTATCGGATTGAGTCTTTAAGGATTTGAGAACACTTGATGTATGTCTTGCATGTGCTTATCTGTGGTCAATGGGATATTCACGTGATCTACTTGATGTATGTTTTGGTGATCAACTTGCGGGTTCAGTGACCTTGTGAACTTATGCATAGGGGTTGGCACACGTTTTCGTCTTGACTCTCCGGTAGAAACTTTGGGGCACTCTTTGAAGTTCTTTGTGTTGGTGGAATAGATGAATCTGAGATTGTGTGATGCTGATGACCCACAAGTATAGGGGATCTATCGTAGTCCTTTCAATAACTAAGAGTGTCGAACCCAACCAGGAGCAGAAGGAAATGATAAGCGGTTTTCAGCAAGGTATTCCCTGCAAGCACTGAAATTATCGGTAACAGATAGTTTTGTGATAAGGTAATTTGTAACGGGTAACAAGTAACAAGTGTAAATAAAGTGCAGCAAGATGGCCCAATCCTGTTTGTAGCAAAGGACAAGCCTGGACAATTTCTTATATAAAGGAAAACGCTCCCGAGGACACATGGGAATTATCGTCAAGCCAGTTTTCATCACGTTCATATGATTCGCCTTCGGTACTTTGATAATTTGATATGTGGGTGGACCGGTGCTTGGGTGTTGTCCTTACTTGGACAAGCATCCCACTTATGATTAACTCCTATTGCAAGCATCCGCAACTACAAAAGAAGTATTAAGGTAAACCTAACCATAGCATGAAACATATGGATCCAAATCAGCCCCTTACGAAGCAACGCATAAACTAGGGTTTAAGCTTCTGTCACTCTAGCAACCCATCATCTACTTATTACTTCCCAATGCCTTCCTCTAGGCCCAAACAATGGTGAAGTGTCATGTAGTCAACGTTCACATGACACCACTAGAGGGGAGACAACATACATCTCATCAAAATATCAAACGAATACCAAATTCACATGACTATTAATAGCAAGACTTCTCCCATGTCCTCAGGAACAAACGTAACTACTCACAAAGCATATTCATGTTCATAATCAGAGGGGTATTAATATGCATAATGGATCTGAACATATGATCTTCCACCAAGTAAACCAACTAGCATCAACTACAAGGAGTAATCAACACTACTAGCAACCTACAGGTACCAATCCCAGGCTATGAGACAAAGATTGGATACAAGAGATGAACTAGGGTTTGAGAGGAGATGGTGCTGGTGAAGATGTTGATGAAGATGAACCCCCTCCCGGTGAGAGGATCGTTGGTGATGACGATGGCGATGATTTCCCCCTCCCGGAGGGAAGTGTCCCCGGCAGAACAGCTCCGCCGGAGCCCTAGATTGGTTCCGCCTCGTGGCGGCGGAGTCTCGTCCCGAAAGCTTGCTTATGATTTTTTCTCGGATGAAAGACTTCATATAGCAGAAGATGGGCACCGGAGGGTCACCAGGGGGCCACGAGGCAGGGGGCGCGCCCCCCACCCTCGTGGCCAGGGTGTGGGCCCCCTCTGGTATTTTCTTCGCTCAGTATTTTTTATTATTTCCAAAAATAACTTCCGTGGAGTTTCAGGACTTTTGGAGTTGTGCAGAATAGGTCTCTAATATTTGCTCCTTTTCCAGCCCAGAATTCCAGCTGCCGGCATTCTCCCTCTTTATGTAAACCTTGTAAAATAAGAGAGAATAGGCATAAGTATTGTGACATAATGTGTAATAATAGCCCATAATGCAATAAATATCAATATAAAAGCATGATGCAAAATGGACGTATCAGATGCATATCGTATAATCATACCCACGGATACTTGAGGTGACATTGGAGTATCTAGGTGACATTAGGGTTTTGGTTGATTTGTGTCTTAAGGTGTTATTCTAGTACGAACTCTAGGATAGATCAAACGGAAAGAATATCTTCGCGTTATTTTACTACGGACTCTTGAATAGATCGATCAGAAAGGATAACTTTGAGGTGGTTTCGTACCCTACAATAATCTCTTCGTTTGTTCTCCGCTATTAGTGACTTTGGAGTGACTCTTTGTTGCATGTTGAGGGATAGTAATATGATCCAATTATGTTATTATTGTTGAGAGAACTTGCACTAGTGAAAGTATGAACCCTAGGCCTTGTTTCAACGCATTGCAATACCGTTTGTGCTCACTTTTATCATTAATTACCTTGCTGTTTTTATATTTTCAGATTACAAAAACATATATCTACCATCCGTATTGCACTTGTATCACCATCTCTTCGCCGAACTAGTGCACCTATACAATTTACCATTGTATTGGGTGTGTTGGGGACACAAGAGACTCTTTGTTATTTGGTTGCAGGGTTGTTTGAGAGAGACCATCTTCATCCTACGCCTCCCACGGATTGATAAACCTTAGGTCATCCACTTGAGGGAAATTTGGTACTGTCCTACAAACCTATGCACTTGGAGGCCCAACAACGTCTACAAGAAGAAGGTTGTGTAGTAGACATCAGTACCTTTAGGGCAGCCTATAACTGTCGTGTGTCCCTTCTGGACGTGTGGATTTTCAAAAGACCTCACCGGCGTGTCCTGCATAGCGCGCCCCTGACGAGGCTCCTCTTTCGACATTGTCTTTCTTAGCATGCTGGACGTTGGGAATACACGGTGACGTCTTTCAGGTGTGAACAACCTCTTGATGTCATGACAATTCAATTTGTGCAATAGTTGGATCAATAAGATGCCACCCATGCAACACACCATTATCGTGTCATGTAAACTCGCAAAATCGGATTTAACGACTTAAGTTACGAAGAATAGTTTGGGAGGGGTGTAATGTATCCAAAATTATATCTACTCTCTTAGATAACTTTGTATTAAATAACGGCAATTAACATAGATCGGAGGAAGTAATATAATTGGACCCCACTAGTTGGCGAACGTTCGCCAGCTAGGGCAGCAGTTATGAACGCCCAGGGTGGCATTTTTGGTGTGTTGAGTGAGCTGAGGGCATTTTATGAAACTGTGATACGTCTCCAACGTATCTATAATTTTTTATTGTTCCATGTCATTATATTATCTGTTTTGGATGCTTTATATGCATTAATATGCTATTTTATATTATTTTTGGGACTAACCTATTAACTTAGAGCCTAGTACCACTTTCTGTTTTTTCCTTGTTTTAGAGTTTCGCAGAAAAGGAATACCAAACGGAGTCCAAACGGAATAAAACTTTCGCGATGATTTTTCTTGGACCAGAAGACATCCAGAGGACTTGGAGTGCAAGTCAGAGAAGACACGAGGCAGCGACAAGGACGGAGAGCGCGCCCAGGGGGGTAGGGCACACCCCCCACCCTTGTGGGCCCCTCGTAACTCCACCGACCTAGTTTCTTCGCCTATATATTCTCATATATCCCAAAACCAACAGAGAGAGCCACGAAAACACTTTTCCACCGCCGCAACCTTCTGTACCCGTGAGATCCCATCTAGGGGCGGCGTCCTGCCAGAGGGGGATTCGATCATGAAGGGCTTCTACATCAACACCATTGCCCTTCTGATGAAGCGTGAGTAGTTTACCATAGACCTACGGGTCCATAGCTAGTAGCTATATGGCTTCTTCTCTCTCTTTGATTCTCAATACCATGTTCTCCTCGATGTTCTTGGAGATCTATTCGATGCAATACTTTTTTGCGGTGTGTTTGCCGAGATCCGATGAATTGTGGATTTATGATCAGCTTATCTATGAATATTATTTGAATCTTCTCTGAATTCTTATATGCATGATTTCATATCTTTGCAAGTCTCTTTGAACTATCGATTTGGTTTGGCCAACTAGATTGGTTTTTCTTGCAATGGGAGAAGTGCTTAGCTTTGGGTTCAATCTTGAAGTGTCCTTTCCCAGTGACAGTAGGGGCAGCAAAGCACGTATTGTATTGTTGCCATCGAGGATAAAAAGATGGGATTTTCATCATATTGCTTGAGTTAATTCCTCTACATCATGTCATCTTGCTTAAAGCGTTACTCCGTTCATTATGAATTTAATACTCTAGATGCTTGTTGGATAGCGGTCGATGTGTGGAGTAATAGTAGTAGATGCAGGCAGGAGTCGGTCTACTTGATACTGACGTGATGCCTATATTCATGATCATTGCCTTAGATATCATCATAACTTTGCACTTTTCTATCAATTGCTCGCCAGTAATTCGTTCACCCACCGTAATATTTTCTATCTTGAGAGAAGCCTCTAGTGAAACCTATGCCCCCCGGGTCTATTTTCCATCATATAAGTTTCCGATCTATAATTTTAGTTTCTGATTTACTTCCTTTGCAATCTTTTACTTTTCAATCTATAAACCAAAAATACCAAAAATATTTACTTTACCGTTTATCTATCTCTATCATATCTCACTTTTGCAAGTAATCGAGAAGGGATTGACAACCCCTTTATCGCGTTGGGTGCAAGTTGTTGATTTTTTGTGCAGGTATTCAGTGACTTGTTCATTGTCTCCTATTGGATTGATACCTTGGTTCTCAAACTGAGCGAAATACTTACTCTACTTTGCTGCATCACCCTTTACTCTTCAAGGGAAAAACCAACGCAAGCTCAAGAAGTAGTAGGAAGAATTTCTGGCGCCGTTGCCGGGGAGATCTACGCCAAGTCAAGACATAACAAGTACCCATCACAAACTCTCATCTC
This sequence comes from Aegilops tauschii subsp. strangulata, assembly GCF_002575655.3. Classification (NCBI taxonomy): domain Eukaryota; kingdom Viridiplantae; phylum Streptophyta; class Magnoliopsida; order Poales; family Poaceae; genus Aegilops; species Aegilops tauschii. The sequence continues at coordinate 163,808,054 of NC_053041.3, read as the reverse complement.
TTGCATTACACTATTCGCCATTCGCCTATCGTTTTCCTCTCTCCCACTACTAAAACGATTTTCGAAAGATCTGCCTTTTCTTCGCCCTCTTCCGTTCATCTTCTTCGTTTGCTTTTTGTGTGCTCGTGTGTTGGATTGCTTGCTTTGTCACGATGACTCAAGAGAATACCAAATTGTGTGACTTTTCCAACACCAATGACAATTATTTTATTAGTACTCCGATTGCACCCGCTACTAATGCGGAATCTTGTGAAATTAATGCCGCTTTGCTGAATCTTGTTATGAAAGATCAATTTTCTGGCCTTCCCAATGAAGATGCCGCATCCCATCTTAATAATTTTGCTGATTTGTGTGATATGCAAAAGAAAAAAGATGTGGATAATGATATTGTTAAATTGAAGCTATTTCCGTTCCTGCTTAGAGATCGTGCTAAAACTTGGTTTTCATCTTTGCCTAAGAATAGTATTGATTCATGGAATAAGTGTAAAGATGCTTTTATTTCCAAGTATTTTCCTCCCGCTAAGATTATCTCCCTTAGGAACGATATTATGAATTTTAAGAAACTTGATCATGAACATGTTGCACAATCTTGGGAGAGGATGAAATTGATGATACGAAATTGCCCTACTCATGGTTTGAATTTGTGGATGATTATACAAAAAAATTATGCTGGATTGAATTTTGCTTCTAGAAATCTTTTAGATTCGGCCGCGGGAGGAACTTTTATGAAATTTACTTTAGGAGAAGCTACAAAACTCCTAGATAATATTATGGTTAATTATTCTCAATGGCATACCGAAAGATCTTCCACTAATAAAAAGTGCATGCGATTGAAGAGATTAATGTTTTGAGTGGAAAGATGGATGAGCTTATGAAATAATTTGCTAGCAAGAGTGCTCCTATTGATCCTAATGATATGCCTTTGTCTACTTTTATTGAAAATAATAATGAATCAATGGACGTGAATTTTGTTGGTAGGAACAATTTTGGTAATTGATACGTCTCCAACGTATCTATAATTTTTTATTGCTCAATGCTATTATATATTCTGTTTTGGATGTTTAATGGGCTTATTTATACACTTTTATATTATTTTTGGGACTAACCTATTAACCCAAGGCCCAGTGCAAATTACTATTTTTTTGCCTATTTTAGTGTTTCGCAGAAAAGGAATATCAAACGGAGTCCAAACGGAATGAAACCTTCGGGAGAGTTATTTTTGGAACAAACGTGATCCAGAGGACTTGGAGTGGACGTCAAGAAACATACAAGGAGGCCATGAGGCAGGGGGGCGCCTACCCCCCTAGGCGCGCCCTCCACCCTCGTGGGCCCCTAGTGGCTCCACCGACTTACTTCTTCCTCCTATATATACCTACATACCCCGAAACCATCAAGGAGCACCACGAAAACCTAATTCCACCGCCGCAACCTTCTGTACCCTTGAGATCCCATCTTGGGGCCTTTTCCGGCATCCTACCGGAGGGGGCATCGATCACGGAGGGCTTCTACATCAACACCATAGCCTCTCCGATGATGTGTGAGTAGTTTACCTCAGACCTTCGGGTCCATAGTTATTAGCTAGATGGCTTCTTCTCTCTCTTTGGATCTCAATACAAAGTTCTCCTCGATTCTCTTGGAGATCTATTTGATGTAATCTTCTTTTGCGGTGTGTTTGTCGAGATCCGATGAATTGTGGGTTTATGATCAAGATTATCTATGAACAATATTTGAATCTTCTCTGAATTCTTTTATGTATGATTGGTTATCTTTGCAAGTCTCTTCGAATTATCAGTTTGGTTTGGCCTACTAGATTGATCTTTCTTGCAATGGGAGAAGTGCTTAGCTTTGGGTTCAATCTTGAGGTGCTCGATCCCACTGACAGTAGGGGAAACGACACGTATTGTATTGTTGCCATCAAAGATAAAAAGATGGGGTTTATATCATATTGCATGAGTTTATCCCTCTACATCATGTCATCTTGCTTAAAGTGTTACTCCGTTCTTATGAACTTAATACTCTAGATGCATGCTGGATAGCGGTCGATGTGTGGAGTAATAGTAGTAGATGCAGGCAGGAGTCGGTCTACTTGTCACGGGCGTGATGCCTATATACATGATCATACCTAGATACTCTCATAACTATGCTCAATTCTATCAATTCCTCGACGGTAATTTGTTTACCCACCGTAATACTTATGTTATCTTGAGAGAAGCCACTAGTGAAACCTATGGCCCCGGGTCTATTCTCCATCATATTAATCTCCCTTCAACGAGCTATTTATGGCGCCGTTTATTTTGCTTTCTTTACTTTTAGTCTTTATCATAAAATTACCAAACATATTATCTTATCATCTCTATCAGATCTCACTTTTGCAAGTGGCCGTGAAGGGATTGACAACCCCTTTATCGCGTTGGTTGCAAGGTTCTTATTTGTTTGTGTAGGTACGAGGGACTTGCGTGTGGCCTCCTACTGGATTGATACCTTGGTTCTCAAAAACTGAGGGAAATACTTACGCTACTTTGCTGCATCACCCTTTCCTCTTCAAGGGAAAACCAACGCATGCTCAAGAGGTAGCAGTAATAACGCGTATAGAGGTAATTTTAATCCTAGGTCGTTTCCTAGTAATTCCTCTAATAATTATGGTAATTGCTACAACAATTCTTATGGAAATTATAATAAGATGCCCTCTGATTTTGAGAATAGAGTTAAAGAATTTATGAGTTCGCAAAAGAATTTCAATGCTTTGATTGAAGAAAAATTGCTTAAGATTGATGATTTGGCTTGGAATGTGGATAGAATTTCTCTTGATGTTGATTCTTTGAAACTTAGATCTATTCCACCCAAGCATGATATTAATGAGTCTCTCAAAGCTATGAGAATTTCCATTGATGAGTGCAAAGAAAGAACCGCTAAGATGCGTGCTAAAAAAGATTGGTTTGTAAAAACGTGTTTTCTAGTTTCCGTGAGAATAATGATGAAGATCTTAAAGTGATTGATGTGACTCCTATTGAATCTTTGTTTTTCAATATAAATCTTGATAAAGATGGGACTGGAGATGAGTCAACTTTAGCTAAAAGGCGTCCCAATGATTCGGAGTTTTTAGTTCCTGATGCAAAAGTTGATAAAAGTGGGATTGGAGAGGTCAAAACTTTAAGTAGCAATGAACCCACTCTTTTGGATTTCAAGGAATTTAATTATGATAATTGTTCTTTAATAGATTGTATTTCCTTGTTGCAATCCATGTTGAATTCTCATCATGCTTATAATCAAAACAAAGCTTTTACTAAACATATCGTTGATGCTATGATGCAATCTTTTGAAGAAAAGCTTGAATTGGAAATTTCTATCCCTAGAAAACTTTATGATGAGTGGGAACCTACTATTAAGATTAAGATTAAGATTAAATATTAAAGATTATGTGTGCCATGCTTTGTGTGATTTGGGTGCTAGTGTTTCCACGATTCCAAAAACTTTATGTGACGTGCTAGGTTTCCGTGAATTTGATGATTGTTCTTTAAATTTGCATCTTGCGGATTCCACTATTAAGAAACCTATGGGACGGATTAATGATGTTCTTATTGTTGCAAATAGGAATTATGTGCCCATATATTTCATTGTTCTTGGTATTGATTGCAGTCCTACATGTCCTATTATTCTTGGTAGACCTTTCCTTAGAATGATTGGTGCAATTATTGATATGAAAGAAGGAAACATTAGATTTCAATTTCCGTTAAGGAAAGGCATGGAACACATTCCAAGAAAGAAAATTAAATTGCCTTATGAATCTATTATGAGAGCCACTTATGGATTGTATACCAAAGATGATAATACCTAGATCTATTCATGTTTTATGCCTAGCTAAGGGCGTTAAACAATAGCGCTTGTTGGGAGGCAACCCAATTTTATTTTTATTTTTTATTTTTAGGTTCTATTTTGCTTTAAATAATTTATCTAACCTCTGATTAGATGTGGTTTTGTGTTTTAATTAGTGTTTGTGCCAAGTAAGACCTTTGGGATAGCTTACGGTGATAGTTGATTTGATCTTGCTGAAAAATAGAAACTTTTGCGCCCAGGAAAATAATTCTCATTTTTTTACAGAAGCGTGCTTTTGAGTTGATTCTTTTTTCAGAATATTGATAAACAAATTTCTTAGGTTGTCCTAATTTTTTAGAATTTTTTGAGTTACGGAAGTATTCGAAATATCCAGATTGCTACAGACTGTTCTGTTTTTGACAGATTCTGTTTTCTATGTGTTGTTTGCTTATTTTGATGAATCTATGGCTAGTATCAGGGGGTATGAACCATGGAAAAGTTGGAATATAGTAGATATTACACCAATATAAATAAAGAATGAGTTCACAACAGTACCAAAAGTGGTGATTTATTTTCTTATACTAACGGAGCTTATGAGATTTTCTGTTGAGTTTTGTGTTGTGAAGTTTCAAGTTTTGGGTAAGGATTTGATGGACTATGGAATAAGGAGTGGCAAGAGCCTAAGCTTGGGGATGCCCAAGGCACCCCAAGGTAAGATTCAAGGATAACCAAGAGCCTAAGCTTGGGGATGCCCCGGAAGGCATCCTTTCTTTCGTCTTCGTCTATTGGTAACTTTACTTGAGGCTATATTTTTATTCACCACATGATATGTGTTTTGCTTGGAGCGTCTTGTATGATTTGAGTCTTTGCTTTTTATTTTGCCACAATCATCCTTGCTTTACACATCTTTTGAGAGAGACACACATGAATCATGATTTATTAGAATACTCTATGTGCTTCACATATATCTTTTGAGCTAGGCAATTTTGCTCTAGTGCTTCATTTATATCTTTTTAGACCACGGCGGTGGCTTTATTTTATAGAAATTGATGAACTCTCGTGCTTCGCTTATATTATTTTGAGAGTCTCTAAATAACATGGTAATTTGCTTTGGTTATAAATTTTGTCCTAATATGATAGGCATCCAAGAGGGATATAATAAAAACTTTCATATAAAGTGCATTGAATACAATGAGAAGTTTGATTCCTTATGATTGTTTTGAGATATGAAGATGGTGATATTAAAGTCATGCTAGCAAGTAATTGTGAATTTGAGAAATACTTGTGTTAAAGTTTGCGATTCCCGTAGCATGCACGTATGGTGAACCGTTATGTGATGAAGTCGGAGCATGCATGATTTATATTTATTGATTGTCTTCCTTATGAGTTGCGGTCAGGGACGAGCGATGGTCTCTTCCTACCAATCTATCCCGCTAGGAGCATGCGCATTGTACTTCGTTTCGATAACTAATAGATTTTTGCAATAAGGATGTGAGTTCTTTATGACTAATGTTGAGTCCATGGATCATACGCACTCTCACCCTTCCACCTTTGCTAGCCTCTCTAGTACCACGCAACTTTCGCCGGTACCATAAACCCACCATATACCTTCCTCAAAACAGCCACCATACCTACCTATTATGGCATTTCCATAGCCATTCCAAGATATATTGCCATGCAACTTTCCATCGTTCCGTTTATTATGACACGCTCCATCATTGTCATATTGCTTTGCATGATCATATAGTTGACATCGTATTTGTGGCAAAGCCACCGTTCATAATTCTTTCATACATGTCACTCTTGATTCATTGCACATCCCGGTACACCGCCGGAGGCATTCATATAGAGTCATATTTTGTTCTAAGTATCGAGTTGTAATTTGTGAGTTGTAAGTAAATAAAAGTGTGATGATCTTCATTATTAGAGCATTGTCCCATGTGAGGAAAGGATGATGGAGACTATGATTTCCCACAAGTCGGGATGAGACTCCAGACGAAAAAAAGAGGCAAAACAAATGAGAGAAGGCCCAAATTAAAAAAAAAGAAAAGGGGCAATGCTACTATCCTTTTACCACACTTGTGCTTCAAAGTAGCACCATGATCTTCATTATAGAGGGTCTCCTATATTGTCACTTTCATATACTACTGGGAATTTTTCATTATAGAACTTGGCTTGTATATTCCAATGATGGGCTTCCTCAAATTGCCCTAGGTCTTCGTGAGCAAGCAAGTTGGATGCACACCCACTTAGTTTCTTTTTGAGCTTTCATAAACTTATAGCTCTAGTGCATCCGTTGCATGGCAATACCTACTCACTCACATTGATATCTATTAATGGGCATCTCCATAGTCCGTTGATACACCTAGTTGATGTGAGACTGTCTCCTTCTTTTTGTCTTTTCCACAACCACCGTCTATTCCACCTATAGTGCTATGTCCATGGATCACGCTCATGTATTGCGTGAAAGTTGAAAAAGTTTGATAACATCAAAAGTATGAAACAATTGCTTGGCTTGTCATCGGGGTTGTGCATGATTTAAATTTTGTGTGTGATGAAGATGGAGTATAGCCAGACTATATGATTTTGTAGGGATAAGCTTTCTTTGGCCATGTTATTTTGAGAAGACATAATTGCCTTGTTAGTATGCTTGAAGTATTATTGTTTTTATGTCAATATTAAACTTTTGTTTTGAACCATACGGATCTGAACATTCATGCCACAATAACAGAAATTACATGGATAAATATGTTAGGTAGAATTCCACACCAAAAAATCTGTTTTTATCATTTACCTACTCGATGACGAGCAGGAATTAAGCTTGGGGATGCTTGATACGTCTCCAATGTATCTATAATTTTTCATTGTTCCATGCTATTATATTATCTGTTTTTGATGTTTTATATGCATTAATATGCTATTTTATATTATTTTTTGGACTAACTATTAACCTATAGCCTAGTGCTAGTTTCTGTTTTTTCCTTGTTTTAGAGTTTCGCAGAAAAGGAATACCAAACGGAATAAAATTTTCGCGATGATTTTTTTGGACCAGAAGACATCCAGAGGACTTGGAGTGCAAGTCAGAGAAGCCACGAGGCGGCCACAAGGACGGAGGGCGCGCCCCCACCCTTGTGGGCCCCTCGTGACTCCAGCGACCTAGTTTCTTCGCCTATATATTCTCATATATCCCAAAACCAACAGAGAGAGCCACGAAAACACTTTTCCACCGCCGCAACCTTCTGTACCCATGAGATCCCATCTAGGGGCCTTTTCCGGCGTCCTGCCGGAGGGGGATTCAATCACGGAGGGCTTCTACATCAACACCATTGCCCTTCCAATGAAGCGTGAGTAGTTTACCATAGACCTACGGGTCCATAGCTAGTAGCTAGATGGCTTCTTCTCTCTCTTTGATTCTCAATACCATGTTCTCCTCGGTGTTCTTGGAGATCTATTCGATGTAATACTTTTTTGCGGTGTGTTTGCCGAGATCCGATGAATTGTGAATTTATGACCAGCTTATCTATGAATATTATTTGAATCTTCTCTGAATTCTTATATGCATGATTTGATATCTTTGCAAGTCTCTTCGAACTATCGATTTGGTTTGGCCAACTAGATTGGTTTTTCTTGCAATGGGAGAAGTTCTTAGCTTTGGGTTCAATCTTGCGGTGTCCTTTCCCAGTGATAGTAGGGGCGGCAAGGCACGTATTGTATTGTTGCCATCGAGGATAAAAAGATGGGGTTTTCATCATATTGCTTGAGTTAATTCCTCTACATCATGTCATCTTGCTTAAAGCGTTACTTCGTTCTTTATGAACTTAATACTCTAGATGCATGCTGGATAGCGGTCGATGTGTGGAGTAATAGTAGTAGATGCAGGCAGGATTTGGTCTACTTGATACGGACGTCATGCCTATATTCATGATCATTGCCTTAGATATCGTCATAACTTTGCACTTTTCTATCAATTGCTCGGCAGTAATTTGTTCACCCACCGTAATATTTTCTATCTTGAGAGAAGCCTCTAGTGAAACCTATGGCCCCCGGGTCTATTTTCCATCATATAAGTTTCCGATCTACAATTTTAGTTTCCGATTTACTTCCTTTGCAATCTTTTACTTTTCAATCTATAAACCAAAAACATTTACTTTACCGTTTATCTATCTCTATCAGATCTCACTTTTGCAAGTATCCGTGAAAGGATTGACAACCCCTTTATCGTGTTGGGTGCAAGTTGTTGATTGTTTGTGCAGGTATTCGGTGACTTGTTCGCTGTCTCCTACCGGATTGATACCTTGGTTCTCAAACTAAGGGAAATACTTACTCTACTTTGCTGCATCACCTTTTCCTCTTCAAGGGTAAAACTGTAGCAACCAGACCTCAAACAGTCTGTGCTGCTGTGCACCAATGTCATCCCTGGATCAGTAATGCTGACATGCATAGTACAAATGGAGGATTTATAACAGAGTAGCAATCACACACTTATTACAATGAGTATCTCAAAAGAGAATAAGTATGATAAATATGGCTTAAGGCCATCTAGATACGATAACAGCGGAAGACTTGGAAGATAAGTGAGTCCATCAACTCCAACGGCATCACTGAGTATAAGACCACGACCTAAGGCACCTTACTCGTCGTCTGAAAAGTGTGCAACATGAAACATTGCAGCCCGAAACGGGCCAGCACATGGAATATGCTGGCAATGTAACACATAGAGAGTAATGAACATAATAATGCTATACTACATGCATATATGGCTGGTAGAAAGCTCTATGGTTACAGTTTTGTGAAAAGCCAATTTTTCCCTGCTGCAAAGGAATAAATTTTATTTAACTATCATGGTGGTTGTTAAACATTGAGAATGGTTGACAGCATTCTCAATCCCAATTAAGTATCATCATTAACCCAACAAAATTAATTAAAGTAACATGGTGATGAGATTCACATGATAATCCAAGTACTAGATACTCAAGATGTCCATAACCGGGGACACGGCTAACCATGATTAGATTGTACACTCTGCAGAGGTTTGTGCACTTTTCCCCACAAGACTCGATCGCCTCCGCTTGATTCTCGCACTACATGATGTTTGAGAAACGGATGACCGAGACACAGTCTTTCAGAAGCGTTAACTCTCTACTCCGGGTAGACGGTACCACCTACATCCCCTACATATGCTAGTCTACCTCTTCAAGAGCTCACACAACTTAATCAACTATGCTAGAGCCCATAATAGCTTGTGGCTGCACACGGAAGTTTCTAGCATGAATAATCTCATGATCCCTTTGAGCCTGGGTGGCGGTTCTTAGAAAAACAGGCAATCCTGGAATACCCAGGTACCTCAATCCACCCAGATGTGAGTTTTAGTTGCCACCTTAAGTTTAACCATATATTAACAATCTCACATCTGTCATGGATACACTCAAACCCAATCCATGTCTACTAGCATAACATAGCAATATGAGCAAACGTAGAAGTAACTCCCAAGGGTTTCATAATAAAACAGGTAATAGGTACTACCTCAACTACTTCCCAATACCCACAATTTAATTAGATCCTAACCATGCAATGTTTGAGGATTTGTCTAATGCAATAAAACTGGGTAGTAAAAGAGGTATGATCAAAGTGTTACTTGCCTTGCTAATGATCCGTGAAACTTAGAGATTCGAAGTAGCAAGCGGCGCACTGCGGGTACTCTATCGCAAACAAACAAGCATACAATAAGCACTCATCAAATGCACAGGTAAAACTCAAATAAAAGATCTAACCAGAAAGTTCAACTTAAGAACTCCGGTTTGCAAAAAGAAACAAATCGAACGAAGCAATGAAAGTCAAACGGCGAAAGAAAAAAGCTTCGTTTACTAATCTGGATCTAGGTCAAATTTTACTGTAGCAAAAACTTGTTTGAGTAGATTAAACGGAAAGAGAATTTCGAGACGAAACTCTAGGCGCTTGAATCGCCTGATTCCGATAAACGAGCGAAAAGATAAACCAGAATGAAAATCTGATCAGAAATCGCGATCTGGAATAATCGCGTAAAAACCGACGAAAAAGAAAATTGACGAACAGTTAAACGAACGGACGTTCGTTAACAGCGACTAACAGACGAACACGTTCGTTAAAACGAACGGATCGGTGAACGTTCACTAATTAACTAAACCAAAAAAAATAAACCGATCTATTTAAAAAAACTAGGGTTTCGAAAAAAATAAACCGAACGGGTTTTTTAAAAAAAAACTGGCTCGGCGGCGGCGGCTGCGGCTACCTCGTCGGGCAGCTCCGGCGGGGTCGGGACGGGCTCCGGCGGGGTCGAACGGGGGCGGCGAGGGGCAGCGGGGCTCGGGGCGACGTCGGGGCAGCGAGACGGGGCGTCGGCGGCGGCGTCTTCGGCGGCGGCGTCGGGCGCTCCTGGTGGCGGGGACGGGTGCAGGTCGGGGCGGCGGGGTGAGGAGAGAGGGCGGTGGGGCCGGGGTATATAAGGAGGGGGTGTTGCCTTGGGGAAGGGGCGACGGCGGCGGCGTCGTGGCCGTGCGGGAGTCGGGCGGCGGCTCCGTCTCCAGGTGGGAGACGACAACGGCTGGGCTGGGCCGCGCGGGGGAGCTGGGCCGTCGGCTGGGCTTCGGCCCAGTCGGCGCGCTCGGGATTTTTTTTAAATAATATTCCGCCGAACTAAAAAAAATTCATAGAAAAATAAATAAAATGCCAAAATGCCAAAACAAATTTTCACCGTCTAATTAAAATAATTAGAACGAGATGAACATTTTCTTGGCCCTAAAAATGCAATTTTAAAACGTGCAATTTTTTTCTAATGCAATTAAAATTGCAAATAAAATCCGAATAAAATCAAATAGTTGATTTTAATATTTTTCCTCCAATATTTCAATTATTTTGGAGAAGTCATATTTTCCTCTCTCATTTATTTTAATATGAAATATTTTTCGGAGAGAAAAATTATTAAAACCAAAAATCCTTGTTTTATTATTTGATAAAAAATCAAATATGAAAACCGGGAAAAATCCCCAACTCTCTCCGAGGGTCCTTGAGTTGCTTAGGATTTTTTTCGAGGATTTGCCAAAATGCAATAAAATATGCTATGCAATGATGATCTAATGTATAACATTCCAAATTGAAAATTTGGGATGTTACAAACCTACCCCCTTAAGATGAATCTCGCCCTCGAGATTCGGGTTGGCTAGAAAATAGATGAGAGTGGTTCTTCCATAGATCTTCCTCTCGCTCCCAGGTGGCTTCATCTTCAGTGTGGTGACTCCACTGAACTTTGCAGAACTTGATAACCTTGCTGCGGATGACTCGGCTGGCATACTCAAGAATCTTAACTGGTTTCTCCTCATAGGTCAAATCACTTTCCAACTGAATCGCTTCCAGTGGCACTGTATCTCTCAGTGGTATCTCAGCCATCTCTGCGTGGCACCTCTTCAACTGGGAAACGTGAAATACATCATGGACTCCTGACAATCCTTCAGGCAATTCCAGCTTGTAAGCAACTTCTCCCATACGCTCCAAAACTCTGTATGGTCCTACAAAACGTGGCGCTAACTTTCCTTTAACTCCAAAGCGCTTCACTCCTCGAAGTGGTGACACTCGAAGATAAACTCTGTCTCCAACTTCATGAACTGTCTCCTTACGTTTAGAATCCGCATAACTCTTCTGCCTGGACTGGGCTACCTTGAGCCTATCGCGAATCAACTTCACTTTCTGTTCTGATTCCTTAATCAAGTCTGGTCCAAACAACTGGCGGTCTCCAACTTCGTCCCATAACAATGGTGTCCTACACCTCCTTCCGTACAAAGCTTCGAAAGGGGCCATCTTCAAACTGGTTTGATAACTGTTGTTGTAAGAAAACTCTGCATATGGCAAATTGTCGTCCCAACTAGATCCATAATCTAGCGCACAAGCTCTCAGCATATCTTCCAAAATCTGATTGACTCTCTCGGTCTGTCCATCTGTCTGTGGGTGAAAAGTTGTACTGAATTCTAGCCTGGTTCCCAAAGTTTCATGTAACTAATTCCAAAACTTCGAGGTAAACTGGGTTCCTCTATCTGATACAATGGTCCTCGGAACTCCATGCAAACATACGATTCTGGTCATGTATATCTTTGCCAACTTAGCACTGGTGTAAGTGGTCTTCACTGGGATGAAATGAGCTACTTTCGTCAAACGATCGACTACAACCCATATTGAGTCATAGCCTGAACGAGTCCTGGGCAATCCCGTGATAAAATCCATGCCTAGTTTATCCCACTTCCAGTCGGGTATCGGCAATGGTTGTAGCAATCCTGCTGGCTTCTCATGCTCTGCCTTCACTCTCTGACATACATCACAAACTACTACATACTCCGCAATATCCTTCTTCATTCCGGTCCACCAGAAAGTATCCTTCAAATCCAAATACATCTTGGTATTTCCTGGGTGAATCGAATATGGTGAATCATGGGCCTCTTGCAAGATCAACTTCCTGATCTCCGGATCATTAGGCACATAAACGCGGTCCTCAAACCATAAGGTATCGTGCTCATCCTCACGAAATCCCTTGGCTTTTCCTTTACTCATCCTTTCCTTTATCTCTGCAATCTCCTTGTCTGTCTTTTGAGCTTCCCTGATCCTTTCCATCAAGGTAGACTGAACCTCCAACGTTGCTACGTAACCTCTCGGTACTATCTCCAAACATAGCTTGCGAAGATCCTCGGGCTAATACTTTCGGTAACTCTCCGGTCATGAGTGTGTTGACATGACTCTTGCGGCTCAACGCGCCTGCTACTACGTTAGCCTTTCCGGGGTGATAATGCAATCTCATATCATAATCCTTTATGAGTTCCAACCATCTCCTTTGCCTGAGATTCAACTCCTTTTGCGTGAAAATGTACTTCAAACTCTTGTGATCCGTGTACACCTCACAGTGATTTCTGATGAGAAAATGTCTCCATGTCTTCAACGCATGCACTACGGCTGCTAACTCCAGATCATGCGTGGCATAATTCTTCTCATGGGGTTTAAGTTGCCGTGAAGCATATGAAACAACTCTTCCTTCCTGCATAAGCACTGCTCCCAGTCCTCGACGAGAAGCGTCGCAATAAAGTTCATAATCCTTGCGTTGGTCTGGCAGAATCAACACTGGTGATGTAACCAAACGTTTCTTCAACTCCTGAAAACTAGCTTCACAATCCTCAGTCCAATTGAACTTGGTGTCCTTCTTTAACAGCTCTGTCATGGGTTTAGCAATCTTCGAGAAATTCTCAATGAACCTCCGGTAGTATCCTGCAAGTCCAAGAAAACTCCGGATCTCTCCAACTGACGTGGGTGCTTCCTAGCTTGTTACTGTGTCAACTTTGGCGGGGTCTACTGCTATTCCTTCTCCGGATATAACATGTCCGAGGAATCCAACTTCCTTCAGCCAAAACTCACATTTGCTGAACTTGGCGTATAACTGATGTTCTCTGAGCTTCTCAAGTACCAAACGCAAATGCTCCTTATGCTCCTCTTCGTTCTTTGAGTAGACCAAAATATCATCAATAAACACCACGACGAACTTATCCAAAAACTCCATAAACACTTTGTTCATCAGGTTCATGAAATAGGCAGGTGCGTTAGTCAGACCAAATGACATAACGGTATACTCATACAGCCCATACCTGGTGGTAAAAGCCATCTTAGGTATATCCTGCTCTCGAATCTTTAACTGACGGTATCCTGATCGTAGATCAATCTTGGAAAATACCTTAGCTCCTTGTAAGCGGTCAAACAAATCATTGATCATCGGCAGTGGGTACTTATTTTTGATGGTCACTTCATTCAATCCACGATAACCAACAACCATCCTCAACAATCCATCTTTCTTCTCCACTAGAAGTACGGGTGATCCCCAAGGTGACGAACTTGGGCGAATATAGCCTTTATCCAGTAACTCCTTAATCTGCTTCTTAATTTCCTCCAAATCTTTTGCGGGCATCCTGTACGGTCTCTTAGATATTGGTCCTGTGCCTGGCAAAAGTTCAATCAGAAACTCAATGTCTCTATCCGGTGGCATGCCTGGCAACTCTTCTGGAAATACGTCAGGGAAATCCTTCACCACTGGTACTTCCTCCTGTACAACTCCTGATAAGGAATTCACCTGAGTCCTCTTCGGCATATGCCTGGATACATACTTAATCCTTCTTCCTTCTGGGGTGGTAAGCAAAATCGTCTTACTGGCGCACTCAATGTTCCCTCCATACTTCGATAACCAATCCATGCCTAATATCACATCCAATCCTTGCGATTCCAATACTATTAGGTCCGAGGGAAACACGTAGTTACCAATCCTTAATGGTAACCGATCACACCATAAACTAGCCATATACTCTGCTCCTGGCGAGGTTACTAACATGGGTGACCTAAGGGCTTGGGTTGGCAATTTATACTTATCCACAAATCCCCTTGATATGTATGAATGCGATGCACCAGTATCAAAAAGAACGAGTGCAGTAAATGACTTAACCAACAACTTACCTATTACTGCATCTGGCTGAGCTTCTACCTCCTCCACGTTAACGTGGTTCACATGTCCTTTGTTGAAAGGGTTCGGCTTCTTCCCAGAGCTTCCATTGCCATTTCCATTCTGGGCTTCAGGGCATTCAGTTGCATAATGTCCAGTCTTCTGGCACTTGAAATAAGTAACGTGACTTAGATCCCTCTTGGCTGGGGTAGATGGGTTATTATGGTTCTGCCCGTTGCTTCCTCCATTCCCATTACCATTCTTCGGGCCATTATGGTTGTGCGAACTAACTCCTCCATGGGTATGCTGAAACTGTCCTCCTGATTTCGGGGCAAAACGTGGCTTCTGCTGAGCTCCAGAATTGTACTTCCCTTGTCCATACTTCCTCTTACGGTTTTCAATCTGCTGCTGCTTCCCTTCAATCATGAGTGCTCTATCTACCAACTCCTAGTAGTTGTTGGAGGTTGCTACCATCAGCTGCATGCTCAGCTCATCATTCAGTCCTTCCAGAAACTTCTCCTGCTTGGCTGCATCTGTAGCAACGTCATCTGGAGCATAACGTGCTAACCTACTAAATTCCTCCACATACTGGCCTACGGTGCGTCCTCCTTGGCATAGGTTGCGAAACTCATGCTTCTTCATAGCCATAGCTCCTGCTGAAACATGGGCAGTACGGAAAGCTTGCTGAAATTGGTCCCATGTGACAGTGTCAATAGGGTGTGTGGCTGTGTAATTCTCCCACCATGATGCTGCGGGTCCATCAAGCTGATGTGCCGCAAAACACACTCTCTCCGCATCTATGCATCCTGCAGTGGTCAACTCCCTTCCAACTTTGCGGAGCCAATCATCTGCAACAATCGGCTCGGTGCTGCTGGAAAACACCGGCGGATTTAGCCTCAAGAAACGGGCTAAGTGATCAACAGGTGGTGGTGGTGGGTTGTTGTTGTTGTTGCCTTGGTTCTGTACTAACACTTGCATCAGGGCATTCTGCTGCTGAATCAACTGAGTGATCTCCGGTGGGAAAACAAATCCGGTGTCGCGTCTCGGAGGCATCTGATAGGTTTAGAAAAGATGAGATATAGAATAGAATGAGGTCTAGAGAGAAAACACTACCCATATGCTCATGAGACAAACACAATCAATATCACTCAATCAAACAAACAAGGCATACAATCGATCTAACTATCGTTACAAAAGTGCTCGGACTATACTATTTACATGGGGGAATACTACTACTGATATGGTGGTTTACTAGAAATTTTGATCGGTCGAAGACTCCATGATATCTGCTCCAGCTTCATCAACAAAGTCATCTTCACTGGGGTCTGAGTCGGTCTCGTCGATGATGATGTAGTTATCCGGGCAAGTAGAATCGTCGTCTTGTCCTCCAGGTGCTGGGTCTCCCATGAATACTCCGATCTTCTGTATCAGGTCGGCGTTCTTCCTCACTAGTGCGACGATTTCCTCCATATAATCCTCGCGTGTAGCCTTGAGTTCTTCCTCCAACTCCGTGATCTTGGTCAATGCCTTCTTCAGTTCTATCATGTCTGCGCACATCTGGTTCTCCTGGGCGACGAATGTGTTGGTTTTGCTCCTGGATGAAAGCTGCAATTGATCCATCCTTCTTGGTGCTGATCATCTCCCATTGCTCATCTCGGCGTCCACAAATTTGATAAATAGTATCCTTAAGCTCCTTGCGGTAGACTTCTCCAATGCGTCCCATAGAGATGTGGGCTGCCATGCTCTTCCCTAAACTCCAGGTTGGTGCATCAAAGGAAAACTCTATAGGCTCAGTGACTGGCGTGAACGTCCTTCCTGGAACTTGAACTTGAATCTTCCAGCGCTCCTCTTCTGGTAGTGTGGCGTTGTAGGTTCCGGTGAAGCTTGGCATTCCGATGTTCAGGTACTTAGTGACTTCCTTCAAGTGTCGTCCAAAAGGTGTCTCTTCATCCGGTTGCATGAACTTGTTCCTTGCATCCGCCATTCCTAAAAGAGTAGAAAGTGGAGAGGAGTCCGAAATGAGAAGAGAGTAGTGTTCTAGGGTTTAAGCTTAGTGGTCGTGTCCTACAGTCAACGTGTGCTCTGATACCACCTTTGTAGCGACCAGACCTCAAACAGTCTGTGCTGCTGTGCACCAGTGTCATCCCTGGATCAGTAATGCTGACACGCACAGTACAAATGGAGGATTTATAACAGAGTAGCAATCACACACTTATTACAACGAGTATCTCAAAAGAGAATAAGTATGATAAATATGGCTTAAGGCCATCTAGATACGATAACAGCGGAAGACTTGGAAGATAAGTGAGTCCATCAACTCCAACGGCATCACTGAGTATAAGACCACGACCTAAGGCACCTTACTCGTCGTCTGAAAAGTCCGCAACATGAAACGTTGCAGCCCGAAACGGGTCAGCACATGGAATATGCTGGCAATGTAACACATAGAGAGTAATGAACATAATAATGCTATACTACATGCATATATGGCTGGTAGAAAGCTCTATGGTCACAGTTTTGCGAAAAGCCAATTTTTCCCTACTGCAAAGGAATAAATTTTATTTAACTATCATGGTGGTTGTTAAACATTGAGAATGGTTGACAGCATTCTCAATCCCAATTAAGTATCATCATTAACCCAACAAAATTAATTAAAGTAACATGGTGATGAGATTCACATGATAATCCAAGTACTAGATACTCAAGATGTCCATAACCGGGGACACGGCTAACCATGATTAGATTGTACACTCTGCAGAGGTTTGTGCACTTTTCCCCACAAGACTCGATCGCCTCCGCTTGATTCTCGCACTACATGATGTTTGAGAAACGGATGACCGAGACACAGTCTTTCAGAAGCGTTAACTCTCTACTCCGGGTAGACGGTACCACCTACATCCCCTACATATGCTAGTCTACCTCTTCAAGAGCTCACACAACTTAATCAACTATGCTAGAGCCCATAATAGCTTGTGGCTGCACACGGAAGTTTCTAGCATGAATAATCTCATGATCCCTTTGAGCCTGGGTGGCGGTTCTTAGAAAAACAGGCAATCCTGGAATACCCAGGTACCTCAATCCACCCAGATGTGAGTTTTAGTTGCCACCTTAAGTTTAACCATATATTAACAATCTCACATCTGTCATGGATACACTCAAACCCAATCCATGTCTACTAGCATAACATAGCAATATGAGCAAACGTAGAAGTAACTCCCAAGGGTTTCATAATAAAAACAGGTAATAGGTACTACCTCAACTACTTCCCAATACCCACAATTTAATTAGATCCTAACCATGCAATGTTTGAGGATTTGTCTAATGCAATAAAACTGGGTAGTAAAAGAGGTATGATCAAAGTGTTACTTGCCTTGCTGATGATCCGTGAAACTTAGAGATTCGAAGTAGCAAGCGGCGCACTGCGGGTACTCTATCGCAAACAAACAAGCATACAATAAGCACTCATCAAATGCACAGGTAAAACTCAAATAAAAGATCTAACCAGAAAGTTCAACTTAAGAACTCCGGTTTGCAAAAAGAAACAAATCGAACGAAGCAACGAAAGTCAAACGGCGAAAGAAACAAGCTTCGTTTACTAATCTGGATCTAGGTCAAATTTTACAGTAGCAAAACTTGTTTGAGTAGATTAAACGGAAAGAGAATTTCGAGACGAAACTCTAGGCGCTTGAATCGCCTGATTCCGATAAACGAGCGAAAAGATAAACCAGAATGAAAATCTGATCAGAAATCGCGATCTGGAATAATCGCGGAAAAACCGACGAAAAAGAAAACTGACGAACAGTTAAACGAACGGACGTTCGTTAACAGCGACTAACCGACGAACACGTTCGTTAAAACGAACGATCGGTGAACGTTCACTAATTAACTAAACCAAAAAAATAAACCAATCTATTTAAAAAAACTAGGGTTTCGGAAAAAAATAAACCGAACGGTTTTTTTTTAAAACCGGCTCGGCGGCGGCGGCTGCGGCTACCTCGTCGGGCAGCTCCGGCGGGGTCGGGACGGGCTCCGGCGGGGTCGGACGGGGGCGGCGAGGGGCGGCGGGGCTCAGGGCGACGTCGGGGCGGCGAGACGGGGCGTCGGCGGCGGCGTCGGGCGCTCCTGGCGGCGGGGACGGGTGCGGGTCGGGGCGGCGGGGTGAGGAGAGAGGGCGGCGGGGCCGGGGTATATAAGGAGGGGGGTGCTGCCTTGGGGAAGGGGCGACGGCGGCGGTGTCGTGGCCGTGCGGGAGTCGGGCGGCGGCTCCGTCTCCAGGTGGGAGACGACAGCGGCTGGGCTGGGCCACGCGGGGGAACTGGGCCGTCGGCTGGGCTTCGGCCCAGTCGGCGCGCTCGGGATTTTTTTTAAATAATATTCCGCCGAACTAAAAAAATCGTAGAAAAATAAATAAAAATCCAAAAATGCCAAAACAAATTTTCACCGTCTAATTAAAATAATTAGAACGAGATGAACATTTTCTTGGCCCTAAAAATGCAGTTTTAAAACGTGCAATTTTTTCTAATGCAATTAAAATTACAAATAAAATCCGAATAAAATCAAATATTTGATTTTAATATTTTCCTCCAATATTTCAATTATTTTGGAGAAGTCATATTTTCTCCTCTCATTTATTTTAATATGAAATATTTTTCGGAGAGAAAAATTATTAAAACCAAAAATCCTCGTTTTATTATTTGATAAAAAATCAAATATGAAAACCGGGAAAAATCCCCAACTTTCTCCGAGGGTCCTTGAGTTACTTAGGATTTTTTTTGAGGATTTGCCAAAATGCAATAAAATATGCTATGCAATGATGATCTAATGTATAACATTCCAAATTGAAAATTTGTGATGTTACAAAAACCAACGCAAGCTCAAAAAGTAGCAAACTGCCATGACAGTTCCTTCTTTTGATTTTTTTATGAAAATTGCCCATCGGTGTAGATCGTGCGGTTCAAGGGGGGTTCGTTGGCAAAACATATGTTTGCAGATAATGATTCCGATATAATTTGTAAAACGTTTATTCTAAGCCGCCTGATCAACGCGCTTCGTAAGGCACCTTCGACGCGCGCCACACGTCTAGTGGGCCCCATGCGTCGCTTATCTCTCTCCCTCACTCATCCTTTACTTTCCCTT
Organism: Aegilops tauschii subsp. strangulata; assembly: GCF_002575655.3. Taxonomy (NCBI): domain Eukaryota; kingdom Viridiplantae; phylum Streptophyta; class Magnoliopsida; order Poales; family Poaceae; genus Aegilops; species Aegilops tauschii. The sequence continues at coordinate 163,788,610 of NC_053041.3, read as the reverse complement.
ATCTCTTCCTCCAACCACTCTTCCTTTTCTCTTTTTCTTCTTCTTCCTTCACACTGCACCACACACCAGCTCTATCGCTCACCGCCATCGGGGGTGGGGAGGGGGTGTTGCGATGTAGGAGGCCCCGCGCGATGCTGCAACCATCGACGACGTTGCAAGGCGGCGCCGTTCGCCAAACATGTTGTAATCGGGAGGCCGATGAGAGGAGGTGTGAAATACCAACCAGCTCATCGTGTGACGGTGCGGCGCTGCGGGTTGGCAGGCGGGCTGCAATAGTCTGTGAAGTAGAGGGGGCTCGCCGTCGTTGCGACGAAGCATCATGGGGGGCCGCCGAAGCTGCAGGGAAGCGTGGTGCCGCCGACGTTGCGGTGTTGCAAGCTAGCCGACGGGCTGCAGCAGCCGGTGAAGCAAAGGGGGAAGCCGGAGTTGCAGCGAAGTGCGCAGGGTTGCAATGAAGCGCCGCCGGAACTGCAACGAAACGCCGTTGGAGTTGCATTGAAGCTTCGCCGACGCTGCAATGGAGCGTCGCCGGGACGCCGACGGTGCTGCGGGTGCTGCCATGGAACGGCTCCTGTCGGTGCTGCCACGGGAGCTGCCCGATCCGGCTGGAGCGATTGATTGGACGGCTCTGGGGGCAATTTATTTCTGGTTAAAATCATCCACTGGTAACATCGCCCATATAATTTGCTTGTTCAATGAAGTCAATAAAGATAGAACGACTCCGCAACACATTTCCTTGCATCGCTCGACGATCCACTCCACGATTCCTTGTGAGGCCGTGACTTGCAAAATCCGCCACCAAACACCGAGCCAACAAACCCCGAAGACGGAGAGCCCACCTGTCAGTGACCGATACTCCACGAGGGGGCCCCATCGCCCTGCTGCGCACTAACGAAGCACCCAGAAATATCACCGGGCCGGAGAAAACCAATCGAAACGACCCCCGCCGCGAGGTCAGTTCACTCGCCATTTCCTTTCCTCCCACCGCCGCACCAGCAGCGCCTCCCCGCCGGCGGCGATGCACCTCTTCTCCGGCGGCGGCGGCCGCACCGGCGCCCTCCTCCCGACCACCTCCAAGCCGAAGGCGCACCACCACCGCGCCAAGGTAGCCCCCGCCTCCACCCGCCGCCGCGGCCCCCACCCCGCCTCCGCCTCCTCCTCCTCCTCCTCCCGCCGCGTCCTCCAGCTCGCCGCCGCCTTCTTCTTCTTCCTCTTCCTGTTCGCCTTCCTCCGCCTAGGCTTCCCCTCCTCCCGCTCCGCCGCGCCGTCCCCCGCCCGCCCCCGCGCCCGCCTCACCCGCAGGCCGGCCTTCCGCCGCGACTCCGGGGCGGCGGAGGCCGCCGCGGCCGCCGTCGCCGCCAGGGCCGGCCGCGAGGCGCCCGTCGACATCACCACCAGGGACCTCTACGACCGGATCCAGTTCGAGGACGTGGACGGCGGCGCGTGGAAGCAAGGGTGGGAGGTCACCTACAAGGGCGACGAGTGGGACGCCGAGAAGCTCAAGGTCTTCGTCGCGCCCCACTCCCACAACGACCCCGGCTGGATCCACACCGTCGAGGAGTACTACGACCGCCAGTCGCGCCACATCCTCGACACCATCATCGAGTCCCTCTCCAAGGTTCGTCCAGATCTCCGTGCCCATGCGAGATGCGGTTTCATGGCCCGGGCCTGTTTTCTGACGGCGAATTTTGTCCCGTCCTGCAGGATCCCCGCAGGAAATTCATATGGGAGGAGATGTCGTACCTGGAGAGGTGGTGGCGTGACGCCCCGCGGAAGGAGCAGGAGGAGTTTGCCAAGCTCGTGCACAACGGGCAGCTCGAGATTGTCAGTGGCGGCTGGGTCATGAACGATGAGGTGACATGAGCAAATTCTCGTGGTTTATACAGGGTTTTACGAGTATTAGTATAGCATAGTTTCTGTTTCCTTGTACTATTGTTTATTTCTGTCATGGATGTTGCTATTTGGGGCTAGGCTATGCATGGAATGGACTTTCATTTCATTTTACCTAACTTGCTCGTTTGATGCTTACCAATCATTTTGGGCATATTATGTTTGATCGCTGTTGTCTATACTGGAGTGCTTGCATCTACCTGCCCACTTCATGATCTGGAAATTTACAAATTCAATGAGTATGTGTGTGAATGATGTATCCATGTCATATACTGGTCGGTCTAAGAGTACATGTTCTTGGTGCACATGGAGAGGAGATTCAGCATTTAACAGCATGGCTAAAGGATCACAAACAGCATTCGCATGTTTCATAAGTTTGCCTTCAATAGTTTAGTGCTGCTGTGACCATTTTTTGTGACAGTCAGTCATTGTTTAATAACATAAAACTTCCGAGTGCACATGGAGAGGAGATTCAACATTTAACACCATGGCTAAAGGATCACAAACAGAATTCACATATGTTTGCCTGCAATAGTTTAGTTCTGCTGTGAGCTCTTTTGTGTCAGTCAGTCATTGTTTAATAACATAAAACTTCTGAGTTGAGCATTGTGAAAACTATGTCTGTTTGTTGTCCCTTGAGAATAATAATCTAAATGGCCGTATTTAGTACTATATAAGTGGAGCATTTGATGATTAATCTGTTACTGGTATTTTGCTGATTTTTATTTATGGATAGACATTGTAGGCCTGTTACTTATTGGGCTTTGAATTTATTGAATTCTGTATGTTAGTTCAATCCTGCCTTCAGGCATGACAAGTTTACTCATCAGAACTTTGATTTTGCCACACAATCTATTTCTTTCTAAATATAAGGTACTTATAATTCCGCCATTTCTTAAATGCAGGCAAACTCCCACTATTTTGCCATCATAGAGCAGGCAAGTATACTCAAATCATATTTATATATTTTGCATTATGTTTCAGTTTTCCCTAGCGCTAAATATGCCGTGTTATGACCTTCAATTGTACCTCATGCATGAATTAAGCGTGTTCTTTTCCTACTTGTATATCTCGCCGCACATAAACAATATGAGAAAGAATGAACTGTACATATTGGGAAAACACCTCAGTAGGGACAGTCTTTTATTGAATGCGTTTTCATGCTATTTATAACCATGCTGTTTCTGCTCATGCAAAAAAATGGACTCAGATATTGCTTTCTGCTATACACTGCGACAAAATGATATTAAAACTACACTCATTAGTTTGGAAATAGACTATGAATCGTCTTCTGTTCCCTATTTACATTTGCATTAAGCTATGATAGTTTTTATTACTCTAAGTACCACATTGTTTCTTTGAACCTTCAAGTCAATCAGCTATTTCTAGCTGAATCAAGCCACATGTTATTTGCACTCAAACATGATGTTTAGAATTTATGAGAGTTGATCTAATCTTTCACCAACCTGCGATGTAGACTAAATAGCTAGTGCCGGCTATTACTATAATATGGGTTGGAATAATTATCTATTGCAATCTAATATGATGATCTTCCTAATTTTCTTTACCTCAGATGATGGAGGGGAACATGTGGCTCAATGATACCATTGGAGTTATTCCCAAGAATTCTTGGTCCATTGACCCATTTGGCTATTCATCTTCCATGGCTTATCTACTGAGGAGAATGGGTTTCCATAACATGTTGATCCAGCGAACACACTATGAGCTGAAAAAGGAGCTTGCGAGGAAACAGAATCTTGAATATTTGTGGAGGCAGAACTGGGATATCGAAGAAACGACTGACATATTTGTTCATATGATGCCCTTCTATTCTTATGACATACCACACACCTGTGGACCAGAACCAGCTATCTGCTGTCAGTTTGACTTTGCTCGAATGCGTGGTTTCAGCTATGAGTCTTGCCCATGGAGATATGATCCAGTTGAAACAGATTCAAATAATGTGCAAGAGAGAGCAACGAAACTTCTAGATCAATACAGGAAAAAGTCAACCCTGTACAGAACAAATACACTTCTCATTCCTTTGGGAGATGATTTCCGGTATGTTAATACCGAGGAAGCAGAAGCACAATTTCGCAATTATGAGAAGCTTTTTGATTACATCAATTCTAATCCCCATCTGAATGCTGAAGTCAAATTTGGAACCCTGGAGGATTACTTCTCTACACTGAGAGATGAAGCTGAAAAGATAAACTATACACGCCCTGGTGAAGTTGGTTCTGTTGAGCTGCAAGGTTTTCCAACACTTTCAGGGGACTTCTTTACATATGCTGATAGAAATCAGGATTACTGGAGTGGTTACTATGTATCAAGGCCATTCTTCAAAGCAGTTGACCGCGTTCTAGAGCAGACACTCCGTGCCTCAGAGATTCTGAGTTCATTTGTTCTTGGATACTGTCAGAAATTTCAGTGTGCAAAACTTCCCATCAGTTTCTCTCACAAACTAACAGCAGCAAGGAGGAATTTGGCACTTTTTCAGCATCATGATGGGGTAACTGGCACAGCTAAGGATCATGTCGTAGTGGACTATGGGACTCGAATGCACACTTCTTTGCAAGATTTGCAGCTATTTATGTCAAGGGCAGTCGAAGTGCTTTTGGGAGATGTCCATGATAGATCTGATCCTACAATTTTATCACATTTTGAGCCGGTGCAGGAACGATCAAAGTATGATGTTCAACCTGTGCATAGGGTTCTCAACCCTCATGAAGGGAAGACACATTCTGTTGTCTTTTTTAACCCATTAGAGCAAACAAGGGATGAGATTGTTATGATTGTGGTAAGCAATCCTGATGTATCTGTTCTCAATTCAACTGGGTCCTGTTTGAAATGTCAAATTTCCCCTGAGTGGCAGTATGTCAGTGGTGAGAAGATTTCTACTGGCCGACACCGTCTGTATTGGAGAGCTTCTCTTCCTGCACTGGGTTTGGAGACTTACTATGTGGCCGTGGGCCAGGACTGTGAAAAGGCTACTCCTGCTGTGGTAAAAGCATTCACCGCTTCCCAAGAATTTTCTTGCCCTGAACCATATCATTGTTCAAATCTTGAAGGTAAAACTGTGGAGATGAAGAATTCTTATCATACTCTTTCTTTTGATGTAAGTCATGGCCTCCTCCAGACAGTCACTCGTCACAAACATGGGGAGAAAACTGAGATAGGCGAAGAAATTGCCATGTACAGCAGTCGTGGAAGTGGGGCATACTTGTTCAAACCTATTGGGGAAGCAAGGCCAATTGTTAAGGAAGGAGGATATTTCATCCTAACTGAAGGGCCATTGGTTCAAGAAGCCCATTCCCTTCCAAAGACGGAGTGGGATAAGTCACCTCTCTCACATAGCACACGCATCTATAGTTGCGGGGACTCTATACAGGATATGCTGGTTGAGAAGGAATACCATGTTGAACTTGTCGGTCGTGTATTTGATGACAGGGAGCTAATTGTCAGATACAAGACAGATATTGACAACCAGAGAGTGTTCTATTCTGATCTGAATGGCTTTCAGATGAGTCGGAGGCAGACATATGATAAGATCCCCTTGCAGGGCAATTATTACCCAATGCCATCACTTGCCTTCTTACAGGATTCACCTGGCAACCGGTTTTCAGTACACTCCAAGCAATCATTAGGAGCAGCAAGCTTGAAAAAAGGATGGATGGAGATTATGTTGGATCGTAGGCTGGTTCGGGACGATGGCCGTGGTTTGGGGCAGGGGGTAATGGACAACCGGCCCATGAATGTAATCTTCCATCTCCTCATGGAGTCTAATGTGTCTGCTTTGCCTAAATCTCACAATTCAATTACTCTTCAGCCATCACTGCTTTCCCACCGTGTGGGGGCACACCTGAACTACCCAATGCATGCTTTTGTGAGCAAAGAACTTCATGAAAAATCCTTTAAGCTTCCTCAACAGACATTTGCTCCATTGGCTACATCTTTGCCCTGTGATATACATGTTGTCAACTTGAAGGTCCCTCAGCCTCTAAGGTTTGCTCATACCGAAGCAGTTGAGCCAAGATTTGCCATTCTGTTGCAGAGAAGGGGCTGGGATGCATCATACTGCAAAAGGGGTGGGTTACAATGTACAAGTATCGGGGAAGAGGCTGTAAATCTGTTTGACATGTTCAAAGATCTATCGGTCTTAAATGTGAAGGCAACTTCTCTGAACCTCTTGAACGATGACCCTGAAATGCTAGGGTATCTCGAGCAAATTGGCGATGTAGCTCAGGAGGGTAATGTTCTCATCTCACCAATGGAAATTCAGGCATACAAATTAGACCTACAGCCACCATCATCACCAGAAGAATAGTATGTCGAAACAGTACATTTACGCTGCTTTGCCACTAACTGGAGAAGGATCTACTTGGAGTAGTTGGTAGTTGCATCTTGATTATGCTGGAACACCTGCTCTTCCGCATGCATATGTGTTCATCTGGTTGACATACAGTGAGGGATTGAATGTGATCGTCGAAATGTTCCTCTGAGCAGCCTGAGAATTGCGGTTCAGTTATTTGACCGGCCTTTCATTTTACCTGCAAGGGTGCATATACTTCATTTTCTCCTTGGTGATTATTGCTTAGCAAATTGGAAGTTTGAGGCAGTTCGGAGCAGGTTATTGGAGTAGCTTCGATGTCTACGTGCTGTCACCTCCACTTTTATCGCAGCTTTTTGCGCTCACAGCCGTGGCATGTTATTTCGGCTAATGCTATCATGATAGGAACCTATATGAACACAAGTTTTTGTATATATCTTTTTTGCAACCGAGTTTTGTAGCGACATCACAGAACCTTGTGGACAATATCTGAGACAGTTTAGATACATGATTCTTGTTATATGACCGCTTTCACATATGCAAATTCTGCCTGTATACATTTTCTGAAGATGGCCGAAATGCGGGTTGTGTTTTAGGTTTTGTAGATCTGTTACTTCCCTGGCGTTTCTGTATGCTGGAAAACATTATCAGGGCTTTCATGTTTTTTATTGCCGAGCAGTGCCGTTGGTCAGCTTTTACAAGTTTTATTTAGTAATATATGTGTTCATCTAAAAGAACATGATTCACCTGATTGATGCATCCAAAATTACAAGTGAGTGAGCGCAATGCAAAATGGAGGCTCTGTTCGTCCGGCAACACGATGTATGCGGGCCACACTCAAACAAGCAGAACCAAGAGACAGCAGCACATATAACAGATGAAGGAAAAAAAAAGACAGAAGCACAGGCGAAGGACAGCACTGTTGGATCTTTTGCTTTCATGATCTCAGCGAGAGCATACTCAAGAACATTTGTTCAATGGCATCTCGCGAAGATAGGAACTGCTGTATCCAAACTATGTACATAAACAGTGCAAGATACATGCATATCTCAAGACCTGCAGGGGCCGTCTCAGGGCCGGAGGTATAATACAAACGGTGCCCACCTCGCAGTGGGGCTGTGGGGGTCTTCATGCTTTAGAGTCCAGGCTCTGTTTCGCAGAAATCTGAACCGTCGAACCAACTCGCAAAAGAAAACTCCATAAATTCATGTACAAACTCAGCTTTGAATTCTGGAGAAAACAAGAAAAGGCCTCCTAGAATGTGATGAAGTGACATGTTGCATATGCTCCCGCCCGCCTCGTACATGCAGGTGATTCAGGCTTCAGATGGAGCATCTTTGCCGCCTAACGCCCCCTGCACAAAATGGACAGGATGGAAATACATCAATTCCTGGGTGGCTGGATAAGAAAGGATAGCGTTATAAAGGGAATTCTGTGAAGATGCATTGCATGATGTGGGTATGGTACCATGAATTTGAAAATTCTGTGAAGATGCATTGCATGATGTGGGTATGGCACCATGAATTTGACTACTCTGATATGCTAAAGTCAGGTTTCAAGGTGTCATCGGCACATCTGGTTGGCCTACCAACCGTATCTACTCGTGTGGACTTGCAAAGAGTGAGGTGAATTAGCGTCGATCGACTTACCTACCTCGACTTGTATTGGGCTGAATTCTGCCTCCTGCCTTCCTGAGCAACCAACGTGCTCCTCACGTATGAAGTGTTCTGCTCTGCTAATGGGTTGGTGACAAATCCACCCTGAACTCCAAACTTCTGCCTCTCCCACTTATGAGAAGCTCTGCTCTCCTCGGGGTGGTTTGCTAGGTCGGAGACGGGGTACCTTGAAGTGTATCTACCGCCTTCATTTTTTCTCCAGAATTTTGGGCTCGGGATGCAGCAGTTCATGTCAGGTTCGCTGCTTGGCATCCTTCCTGAAGAGGCGGCCAGATCACGCGAGATCTCGTCCAGTGCCATTTCCAGACCGTTCACCCTTGTCTCCAACGAACGTATCCCATTCTGGGAGCTCCCCATAAATTTCTGATGAACAAAGACAAGAGAGAAATAAATATTGGATAAATTTTCAGCAAGCATGGACACAGTGTACATTTGCAAAATGATGGATAGAAATCGGCAGCAAAAGATATGATATCTGAAAAACATGCTGCTCTATACATTGGATGGTGACTGCAAATGCAGGAACAAAGTACAAAAAACTACCCCCACTGTAAACAAATGTAAGACGTTTTAGGTCACTATTGTTTACGGAGGGAGTATTAGTGGGTTATATGAAAAATAACATAAGACCGTAAGTTTCAACAGCTGCTGATTAAGACATTGTCATATAGCCACTAAATGGCATGTACCTGTCTGTCCAGGTTGTCCCCATACCATGCCACTGCTCATTTTGATGTGTCATTGGGTTAGTGCCATCAAGACACAATGAATGGATGCATGGTTCGTACCAATAATCATTGGTCAATGCCACGCACCACGACCAAATGTTGAAAACCCGGGAATGCATGAGTTCCCCCAATGTTTATGTTGTTCAGAAGTATACAATCAACTCTTCTTTTTGTACCAATGATTTTCTCATTTGCACATGTACAATTACCATCAAATGTGTCTTGAGTTTGATGTGAAATTCAAAATTCAAACTCCCATCCCATCCTCTGTTAACTGTGATGCCCTTGAACTAATGAAGAAATTTAGTGGGCTAAGATGGTGCATCTAACTACATTTACATTTATTTACTTTCATTTTCTTTATCAAGTTAAGGCCTAATTCTCGAGTTTATCCAATGCAGACACTGGAGATGTATCCGCCTAGCCCCATAGCGAAGCACTTGCACAAACCCAAATAATCAAGAGTTTCATCGGGTTCTAAAGAGATGACATAGAACATAACAAGAGAAATTTACCTGGAGAAGGTCGAGCAAGTTTGTCTGCTGATTCTCTATCTGAACAAGCTGCATCCTGATCTTGGACAGGTCTTCATCTTTGTGAACCAACTGAAGCTCCTCAGAGGAGTGGTCTGACTGAACCTCCTCCGGCCCATCATCCTCAACCTCGGTGCTTTCTTCCAAGTCACCATCGCCGTTAAACGGAACGACTCTAGACCCTGACTTGCGCCCGGCCACCTTATTGTACCCTTTCTCACCACTCTTCTGGAACAGCATCTTCCGTGCTTCAAGCCTTGCTCTAACATTGCCCTCTTTCAGAAGCTTCTCCCCGGTCACCGTCCTGATCGGGGTGGCGTCTGCTGCAGCGGTGACGTCGACCTTGTAGTCATATTTCTTGGCTTGGTCCACATCGCCGCCGCATGAAGGCGGCGAGCTCTTCTTGCTTCTGATGGAAGGGCTGGTCCTTCGGTTATTGACTGACGGCGGTGACCTGCTTGCCGACAGCATGTTCCTCTTTGTAACTGACTGGACGGAATTGGAGCCTAGGGAATCAGCCGGGTATCGACCATCACTTGCACTATCTGTTTGATTACAAAACAAAATAGTGTCAGAACTCATATACCAGGAAACCCAATTGGAGTATGCATATGTAATAGTAGTACAATGCATGTGTATATATATATATTTGTATATTTTGAATGGAACATTTTTGAATTTCCTCTTGTCATATAGTACCAGGAAAGAACAGTCCTCCTGCCTAGTGTCTCACCAAAACACACTCCACTTGTGTCTTTTTTACCAGGCAAGTTCATATTAATATACTAGTCCAAAGTCCAAACAATAGAGAACAATTTACTCAAAATTTCCAAAAGAACACTGGTGACATCACCTGCGAGAGAAGGAGATCTGGTCTGGGCCGGCGACGCGGCGGAGGAGCACACATCCTCCTCCGCGTCCGGGATCTCCTTCCACGCCTCGATCATCCGGTTCATGGACTCCCGCACAATCTTCACCTGCATTGCCAAGAAAAGCCTAGAAATGTCAACAAGGAGGAAGCAGATCCACGAACAGAAGATCTCGACGATGGTAGACGAGGGGCCGACCTTATCGAATCTCTTGGCCTCGAAGACGGCAATGCAGGAGGGTTTGTGGGCGGCAAGGTCGTCGCCGTGCTCCAGGGCCAAGAGCGCGAGCGCCTCGGCGGCGGCCTTCCTGGCAGCCCAGTCGTCCCCGCCGAGCGCGTCGCGGAGGCACGGCACCGCGGTGGCGGCGCCCTCGCTGTCGGTGGCCGCCGAGGCGGCGCCGATGAGGGAGATGAGCGCGGGCTTGGCCTTGAAGGCGGCGCTGCGGAGGAGCTTGAGGAGGCGCGGGAGGAGCGCGAGGAGGTAGTCGGCGAGGTCTGCGGTGGGGGCGGAGGCCTCGACGGCGGCGGCGGCCGCGAGCGCGGCGGCGAGCTGCGCGCACTGGTCCTGCTCGTGGAGGACGGCGTCGGCGAGCGGGCCGAGCGCCGCGGGCGCGGAGGGCGGCGCGGCGGCCCCGGCGATGGCGCGCGCGGCGTCGACGAGCGCGGCGCGCACGGAGGAGTCCGGGTCGCGCACCCGGCGCAGCGCGGCGGCGACGAGCCTGGGCACGAGCGGCGCCACGGCGTCGCGCGGGTGCGCAGCGACGAGGAGCGCCAGCAGGCGCAGCGAATGGCGCCGCAGCGGCGCCTTGTCCGTGGCCCGCGTGTCGGAGACGGCGGCGAGGAAGACGGGGAGCTCGTCGGCGTCCAGCCCGCGCGCGATCGCGTCCAGCTCGTTGGCGGCCATGGCCTCCGTGTCCCGGTCGGACAGGCGGTGCAGGCAGCGGTTCACCCGCTGCTTCATTGGCTCGCCCCCCGTCCTCGGCGCCGGCCCCATGGCTCGCGGTCGCGGCCTCACCTGCCTACTGTGGCCGAGCTTCGCGTCCGCGCCTCGCAAGGAGGAGGGAGGAGGAGGAGGAGCGGCGGGTGGGAGGGAGCCGAGCCGGTGGACTCGGCGGAGACGGGGGGACGGAGGGTGGTGGCGGCGAGGGGTTGGGTTGGGAGGGGAGGTGGCGTCGCGGGTACTAATAGCGAGGAGGTGGCGGGTGAGAAAAAGGGTGGAGAGATCTTGGTGTGGACTGCGCATTCATTTATGTCTTCTTTGGGCTTTTTTTCTTTCATTTCTTTTTTGATTTGAAAAAAAATGGTGATGTTTTTTTATTTGTATCTTTGCATCTTGCGGTGCTAGGTGGTGTTTTCTTGGCTCTAGATGGATCATCCAACCTTTGGTTGGTGTCTCTGGTGCTGCCAACAAGTGATGAGTTTTTGTTCATAGGAGACCACTTATTTCGTTACAAGTTGCTATTCTTAGAAGAAGAAAAAACTAGTAGCATATTTCTCTTAACTCAGACAAACAAGTGTAGTAACATATGGGCTATCTGAGGAAATACCAAGGTGGCGTAATTGTAGAACATATCGACGAACTGAAGCAATGTCGTAAAATGAGGGCGCCCCTGGTGTCTTTCTCCCCGCACGGCCTTCAAGTTACCATGATCAACTGATAGCTGGTGTATTCCTACCCGCTTTCCTTCGAGTCTTCATGATTCACCCCTCCCGCCACTTTCCCCACAATCTTTTCCGGTGATTTTCACCTTGCTTTTCCCTCAACACTCTACCTCTAGGCAGCTGCTTGCTCTCTCATCTTATATGTGTGCACATGTCTTGTTGAAGGCTTTTGTATCCCCCCCCCCCCCCCCCCCCCCCCAAAAAAAATAATTGTTTTTACCTTTGTAGTTTGGCCTCTCTTCTTACAAGTATTGTTTGACTCATTTGGTTCCCTTCATCTTCCTGAATCCGCCACTGCCCTTGGGCGGCTTAGATTGTGTGGCAATTTATTGTTGTTGCTGTGACCTAGAGTCACCGCCGACGTCGTCCAGTGCCTCGGAGGAAGATAGGAGATAGATTGGGATGCATGAGTAGTTTCTTTCGTGCGTGTCGCAACAATGGTGTGTCGCTTTTCTGCGCCGTTTAAGCATGTTGTCACATTATTTTCTCTGGTATATTTGGATTTTGTTTTTTGTGTTGCATCTTCAAAATTCCACCCGCGCAGCAACGAACTGCGAGGCTTGCAACATCCTTAATATTCATCCGTCTGTCTGATCACCGTTCGCGGCACCTTAATATTCATCCGACCACCCGTCAACAGTCTGTTAAATTAACTTTGCTAGTTACTACTCACAGCTTGGGAAGAGTGGCAGAAGAACACAATAGTACAGCAGCGAGCAGTAAAATATTTCACCGCCCATGGTGTGGTAATCCTATAGCATTTGTATTGACCCCATGTAGATGACGCCGGTGACGTAACCACGGCGCATCGAGATCCAGGAGCATGTGACGATCAATTCCTATCTTTATCCACAACCCACAGTATAGTAGCAGTAATAAAACAATCTTGTCGCCGCTGCCGCCTTCTGATCAGCCAATCTGTGATCTGTCAACCAGCACCGTAATCTTAGAGCATCTCCAGCCACGCCTCAACAAGACCCCTCAGATGTTTTTTAGGTTGCTGGCGCTGAAAAATCGGCCCAGTCGCGCCTTCAAGGGCCCATTTTTCGCCGGCTCAAGCCGAAATTAGCGCCGGCGGACCCAACCCGAACCCGGCGCGCTGGGGCGCCGGGTGAATCGTTTTTGGCGCGAAAGATCCGCGGGCCCTCCTTGTCAGCGACTCGTCTCTCTTCTCGCCGCTTCGTCGTCCTCATCGCCTCGTTTCCCGCGGCGAATCAATGCCAAAGCTGCCGCGTCAGTCAGCCTCCTCCATTGATGCCTCACGGGCGGCGCAGTGAAGACCGGACGACGCGCGTCCCTCGCCCGCCACGCGTACCACGGCGGCCCCGCCTATATAAGCCGACCCCAGCGCGCCGGTGACACACAGACTCTCCACCGCCGACGCGCCGTTTCTCCCCCATTCCTCCATCTCCTCTCACCGTCTCCAGTTCACTATGGCCGAGCGCTTCCCAGGTGACGGCGCGGCGGCGAACGGCTTCGGCCGCCGCCACCTTCATGAGGACGAAGCTCGGCTCCTCTACGAGGCCGAGTACCCGGTCCCGTCGGACATGCGGGTGCCCGGGTCGTGGAGGATCAGCGCCGGCGGGGTCCCGGTGCCACCACCACCCACCGGGGCGGCGCGGCGTGCGGAGATCGCGCGTAGCTGCGCCTCTCTGCCGCGGGCGGCGAGGGAAGGTCCACGGTATGTCCCCGACAACCCGCTGTGGGAGCCGTACTTCCGCCGCCGCCACGCCGAGCAGCTCGAGGCCACCAACGGCGTCGTGCCCTTCGGAAGGCTCAACTCCGAAGGCCGGCGCCAATGGCGGGGCGTGCCCGGCCGCACGCTGGAGGCCGTCCTCGAGTACATCGAGGGCGGCAACACGCCGAGGCTGGAGTACCCCGCTCCGCCGTCCTTCTCTCGCCGGCGTGGGAGCTCGTGGACGCCGAGGCGCATGGACCCGGGGACGTCCTCCTCCTCATCCGGCCGGTCGTCCGGCTCTCCCTGCCTCTGCCCCGTCAAGCCGGAGCCCAGGACACGCCTGTCAGCGCGCGCACCCACCGCTCCGGCGTCCGCATCGACGACTCCACCCCCGCCTCTGGCCGCCTCGTCCTCGTCAGGCCCAAGCCGGAGCTCGGCCTCCCCGCGGAGTACGAGGAGATAGCTCGGCGCGGCTTCTCCGACGAGGACGCCCGACAGTGGGCGCGGGACGACTACCTCCGCGACGAGATGGTCCGGCAGCGCCGTGCCCTGGAAGAGATAGCCGCCCGCAAGCGTGGGCGCGAGGACGAGCACGGCGTGGTGATCCTCGACAGCGACGACGATGAGGACGCCCCCGGACCGTCCAACCCGCCGCGCCAACCTGGGGAGGGTTGCAGCAGGGACGGCGGCCGCGCAGGAGGCGACGACGACGGCGGCGACTACACGCGGTTCTACAGCCTCCTCGCCATGTAGAGCTGCAAGGGCGGCGGGCGGCGAGGGAGACGACTAGCCTAGTAGCGTTTTTTTTTTGTAAAATATTTTAAATATGTATGAACTCGCCGAAGTTTGGTTGAATTTGCACCGTGTTTGTGCCGGAATATAATTTTTTTAAAATATGGGCGCCGCGACTGGGGGGCATCACGGCTGGACATGCTCTTATCTTGACACGAGACCAAATGAAAAATGCACGCATCGGCCAATGGGAGAGCAGCGAGTCCTCCGAATCTCACAGTGCCACACCACAGTGTCAATTCAGCCAGGGTGAAGTGAACCCATCCCCATGTGTGCTGGGCAGATGCGCACATGAGCCGCCATGTGACCGCCTCTCGGGCCGATCCATCGATCTGTAATCTGTAATCTGCATCTGTTTGTTTGTTTACTACTCCTGCCCGGTGGCCTGGCTGCTCTGGCTGGTGGATTTTTGTTGCTTCCACCAGAAAAAACGAACTACCGCTGCGAAACCCAGCGAAAAACTGCGTGGGTGACATGTCGATCTGCATCACCATCGATCGGTCGCCGGTGAGTCTTCTCTCGGCTCTGCACAGATGGATTTTTGTAATGGGGTTCTGCAAGCACAAGAATTGTTTAACGAGTTCGCTTTGGAAATGTTTTTAGTACGGTGTGCTGTCAGTGCCCGGGCACAGTGCAATACCAGCTGCTCCTGCTCCCACAACAATTTTCTTTTATCTCCAGTTGTGTGTCATGTCGACGTCCCGGAGAGCTTCCAAGCCACGGGCACCACTTATATTTTTCTGCATTATGACGCGGTAATTTTACAGGGACCGAGGAGTAGGCCACATGACTGATAAATAAAAGATCTATATTGCTAACAGTTTGCCGTACAGAGCAGGCGGGGGATTAGACCAGTGGTTTGGAGGGACGCATGTGTTGCTTAAACTAATAAGGTAATCATCAGAAATCAGGCCGGCGACTTCATGATGCCTACTTTGTAGCTATAGCTAGAGACTAGAGAGAGCAGCATCGTCGAAAAATCCCGTGGGCCTGGCGGGAAACAAAAGATATGGGAAGAATACGCGGGAAATGACAACTACTTTGGAGCTACAGCATCCCCTACCAGATGATGATTGATCTAGACATCGCAACACGCACGAGAATAATGGTAGGAGTAGCTCTTGCAACACATTTGTTATGCTACTAGTAGTGAGTAGTAGTATTCTCCGAGAATCATGTCTGGTCGTTAGCACTTAGCGCTAGGGTTAGGGTTAATTGGCAATGACAATTTGCATGCCTTAGCTACGACATCCTACGACACGGAGAGATGGAGATGCGGCTATCTTACCATGTTCGATCTAGACTGGACCGTAAAGCCACTGCATCACATCTCAAATAGTTCAAGCTAGAAAAAAAAAGTGTGTGCTTAAACATCAAAGCTGCATTGGAGTCTTGACGGTGCCATTTTGCAGCTTTATCTATGTGTTTGCCTTAGACGTTGTCACGTCACTGTATTTTGGTACTGCCTCTTCTTTTAATAATGTAGGAACTGGGTTGGAAAGGGGCTAAATATCCACATACAAAACATTCTTTTTTCGTTTATTGAGAATAGACAGGAAATGAAATAGGTGGGGTGAGGTCTTATCAGATAATGAATTAGGGAAGATGGGCGATGTTGACCAGAAAATAGGTGCAAAATACGTTTCGGCGAGAACGATTTGGCACCTCAACACCTGCTACGTGAAGCTACGATCCAGTTCCAACGCAGTCCGAGTCACGCTGTTTTTCAATTTCAATAACGCAATGCTGTCTCAAATCAAATTTATTAGTCCAGCTGTTCTTTTGCCGACAGGTTTAGCTAGCGCCACTCCGGATACCTAAACGGAACTATATATGCAATGCACTCAATTCAATGCTACTATCTCCATCCCATAATATAAGACGTTTTTTAAGCTATGTTAGCTTATAAAAACATCTTATATTGTGGTACGGTGAGAGTACATGCCTAGCTAGTTTTTTTTCTTCAAAAAGACACATATCTATTATAAAAAAATGCCGAAAGTTCAAATCACCCCCAAACATAATTAAAATCACACTGAGGTCTCTAGACCAGTATACGGCCACTACCACTGTATGAACAACCCGCCAACGCGTTGTTGTCGTAGCTCCCATGACGGATCCGTATCGACCTTGTCGATGCCAACCGGGTAGTCTTCATGCATGTGCACGTAGGGACCAGCATAGTCGTCGTCGTTGAACCCTCAAATTGATCTGAAGTGCCTCATACAAGATCTCGTCATCGCGCACGTATGACGAATAACCCTAACCACACCATCCTAAGAAGATGGAAGGAATCCACACTGGAGCACCGTCACTTTCGGCCCGACGAACGAATTCGAGGAGGATCGAAGCTTGGAAGACCAACTCAAGGTTGAAGTGCTGCCATCAACCCGACCGCTTCATCAAATGCCATGGAAGTAGACAAAGAACACCAGAAGTAACAAAGTTTACATCCAGGTTTATAGACCATCTAGTGATGATTACAAACACTGAAGCGAGTCGACGGTATGCTGCTGTCATCGCCCTTCCCTCACCGGAGCAGCAGGGCAAACCTTATTGTAGTAGATAGTCAGAAAGTAGTTATGTTAAGGCTCCACGAACCAATGCACTAGAAGAACAACAATCATTTTAAAGAGAAGCGTAGATTGAAGGATCCAACTAGACACACAAACATGAGCGGAGACCGGATCCAAGAGGATCCAACTCGCTAGCCACGCGGCGTCACGGCACGTGAAAGTGAAAAGCCCCGCGCGGCATCTGCCGCCGCAGAGTCGAGTCCATGGCCGTGACACGACGAGGCATGCCCGAGCGGCGCGAGTGCAGCGGCCCCGGCCGTACGTGCGCCTGCGTCGCGCGATCTCCGTGGCCCGTGCTGCGCGCCTGAGCCGAGTCGTGCGCCTGCTGCACTTGGATCTCCGCCTGGTGTACAGCGGATCGAAACGTGCGTGGCGGCGAGGGCAGAGGCTTGACCGCATTATCAGGACGCATGCACCATGATTTTCTTGGCTCCGTGCGAGGCTCTCGTTTCATTCGTAGTACTACGTCGTACAGTACTTCTGTCTACTCCACAATGCCCTGCAGGCGGATTCGCGTCTTGTTGGTTTCACATGCGTGTGTGAGTTTGCCGTGGATGGATCATGGATGGTACTGGTAGCTAGGGCTGCAAGAAAAGCTCGAGGCTCGTGAGCCGCTCGAGATCGAATAGTTTTTTGACTCGACTCGAGATCGACTTGAAAAGAAACGGGCTGAGTTTGAACACTTTATGTAGCTCGACCAAGAAACGAGCCGATCTTGAGCCAATGTTGGCTCGCTCGATTTTAGCTTGATAGCTCGAAGAATATCATTATGTGTTAAATGATCATGCCATATATGAAATGAAAATAAGATAATTTATTACCATATATGTTGTCCATAATTTTTCTCCATTTTATTTAGCAACGAACATGGAAACTTAATTAAGTGCAGAGAAGATTTAGGCCTAATTATGACACGTGGTCGACTATGTGTTAAATATACTATACTTTTGGCAAAGATTCCCAACATATTCACCTTAATTTTTTTTTCATCCATAGATTTATAATTTTTACCATCTCATTTAGCTCGAAACTAGCTCGAGATCGACTCGAGATTGTTACAAGCTGAGCACGAGTCATGTTCTACAGCTCGATCATGAGCTTCACTCAGTTTGAGCTCGCTTGAATTTTCATATGAGTTGAGCTGAGCCAAATCCAACTCGCTCGAGCTCGACTCGTTTGCAGCCCTACTGGTAGCTCAGACTCGAAGAGTCAGTCTTAGACACTTTTGTCGTGAACAGCAACCTGTTGGGTGGTCATGGCAGCTGGACTGACATTGATTCGTCTTTGTCTCCGTGAAGTCGCAACCAAGCAAGAAAGGGCTCCCTGCCTTGCCTGCCGGGCAACCGACGAGTGCTCGCCATCTCGTGGCAAATTTGACAAATTCGACCTATAAACGAAATCAAATCATAGAATAAACTGTCCGTGAAACTATTTCACGCGGCTGACCCGTGGCGCCTAGCTCTCAGGCGCTGCACACTGACTTAGTAATTTTCGGATCACACGGATGCGACGCTGGCCGTGTAGCGCCTATCTGTGAGGCGTTGCACAGTGTAGTGTGGCGCCTTCGTGTCGGGCGTCACACAAAAAGGCCAGCCGCATGAAATAGTTTCACGGACAGTTCATTTTGTGATTTGATTTCGTCCATAGGTCAAATTTGCCCCATCTCGTCGAAAACTGAGTGCTTGCCACAGCTAGCTAGGTACTTCCTCCGTTTCTAAATATAAATCTTTTTAAAGATTTTGATATGAACCAAATACGGAGCAAAATGTGTAAATCTACACTTAAAAAAATATGTCTATGTATATTCATATGACATATATTTAGTAATGAAGGAAGCACGTACGTATACACATAGCGGCATGGCAGGCATGCCCAGACGCACGCGGCAAGTCCATCGCCAAGCCCGACCAGCGGCCACGGTACGTAGGTGAACACTTTTGGTGAAGGAAAAGCCCTGAAAGCAAAGGAAGAAAAACGCAGGCAAGCACCGCGCCTGCACGGCACGAGACTTGAACAGTGCGCGGAGGACAGGAAGGAAGAGTGGAGGTAGGCCGCGTGCTGGAGATCCAAGGGCGGAGGGACGAGCTGCCCTGGTGCCGAGCACCAACGACAAGTGGCGGCTGGTGCATGCCACCGTGCAAACCTTGTCTCCCTCCTTCCGTGCCACTCGTACGTGAGTATGTATTTTGTACTGCATGTATATTGGAGTTGTGGCCCATCTTTTAGTCTTGTATAGTTGTGGTAGAGGCCTTTCCTTATATTATATATATGCGTGCACCAGCACCCCACTCAATCATCGTATTGCAAATTATCTGTCTACATGGTATCAACCTCTCCGGTCTAACCGTAGGGTCAGCCGCCGCCGCCGCCGCCGCACCCCATCCTTGCTTCCGCACCCTGCGCGCCGTGCCGCTTCTCCGCTCGTCACGCCGCGACCGCGTTGACCATTGGCTAGCTAGCTTTCCATCGCTAGCTAGTTTTCCATCGTGTGCCGCCGCTCTTGCTTTTCCATCGCGTCGCCGCCTCGCTCGCAAGCCGCGCTGCCTTGCGTCCGCAGCAGCCGTCGCTAGCTAGCTAGCCAGCCGCAGCGCTTTTTTAACCCGCGCACCGCCCCATCACTCTTCCACCCGCGCCGCTGCCTTCTTCTGTCGTCGCGTGCATCTGCAGCTTTCCTCAGCCGCCGCGCCTTCTTGCTGCAGCCGCTACCACCTCCTCACAAAACCGCCGCGCAGCGCCTCCCCGCGAGCGCGCCGCCGCCGCCGCGCCGCGTCCTCGCGCGCGCCGCCGCCTCCGCCGCCCCCTTCCTCTTCCCGCCGCTTCTGACGCCTTCCATGGACTCTCCGAGCTACTTCACCATCTGCGGTGGAACCGCTCTACCGGCCACGCCGATCCAGTCACGTCCTCCCGCACCCGCCGGGTGTTACCCGCTGTCGCCACCAGCGCCTCCCCCGCAGCACCCGCACGGGGGAGGGGGCCGACGGAACCGGCGTGGCGGCGGTCGCCGCCGCCTGCAGCAGCAGTGGGCCCAGGACGCCGGGGGGGCGCCGCACTATCAGCAGGCTTTCACCGCTGGCCACCTGGCGTTCCTCGGCGCGCCCTTCCAGCCGACTAGCGCCGGCTACGACGCCCTCCTTGCACCGCCGCCCCTCGCTGGTTATGGCCCGCCCGTCCTGGCGCCGTCCTACGGGGGCCTTCCGCCGCCGCCGGTACCTGTGCCATGGGACCCACCCTCCTCGCCGCCCAGCACTCCGCGCCGTCGCCGAGTAGTTTTGTCGTTGGAGGCGACTGGTACATGGACTCAGGTGCTACTGCGCACATGGCAGCTCATCCCGGTAACCTAACCTCCTCCACTCCCGTTGACACACCCACACGTATCACTGTCGGCAACGGCTCCTCCTTACCTATTACTCATATCGGTAGCACTAGCTTTCCCTCCACTTCCACACCCATTATTATGTCTAATGTCCTTGTTTCACCTGATTTAGTCACGAACCTAGTTTCCGTTCGTCGTCTTACT
The DNA here is from genome assembly GCF_002575655.3 of Aegilops tauschii subsp. strangulata. Classification (NCBI taxonomy): domain Eukaryota; kingdom Viridiplantae; phylum Streptophyta; class Magnoliopsida; order Poales; family Poaceae; genus Aegilops; species Aegilops tauschii. The sequence continues at coordinate 163,768,360 of NC_053041.3, read as the reverse complement.
CGTGAGAACCCACTTACTGTTGAATTTGACGGTGTTGGCTTTTCTGTGAAAGACGCCCGTACCCGGATGGTCCTTCACCGATGCGACAGTCTCGATGAGCTCTACCCCGTGCACGCCGGCGCCTCCACCTCCACACCCGTCGCCCTTGCCGCCGGCGTTGACCTTTGGCACGCTCGCTTGGGTCACTCCAACCACACCGTCTTACGTCAAATTCTTAGGAGTTTCTCTTTCTCATGTGATAAGCTCGACGAGCACTCTTGTGAGGCTTGTCGCTTAGGCTTCTTCCCTTTAGTGCGTCTTCTTCAGTCTCCACTTTTCTGTTTCAATTACTTCATAGTGATGTTTGGACATCTCCCGTTGCGAGTAACACGGGCTATCTTTACTACTTGGTGATTTTAGATGATTACTCTCATTATGTGTGGACTTTTCCCCTTCGTCGTAAATCCGATGCTTTAGCCACACTCACCGCCTTTTATTCCTATGTCACCACCCAGTTCGGTCGCCCCATACTCGCACTCCAAACTGATAACGGAAAAGAGTTTGACAACGTCGCCTTTCGCACACTTCTCGCCTCTCACGGCACCACCTTCCGTCTGACTTGCCCCTACACTTCCCAGCAAAACGGTCGCGCCGAGCGCATTCTCCGCACTCTTAATGACTGCGTTCGCACGTTACTCTTTCACTCTAACGTGCCCGCTCGGTTTTGGCCCGATGCCCTCGCTACCGCCACTCTCTTAGTTAACATTCGTCTGTGTCGTCCTCGGTGGAACTACGCTCCTCACCACCTTCTCTTCGGCACACCACCGTCCTATGATGGTCTCCGCATCTTCGGGTGTCTCTGTTATCCTAGCACCGCGTCCACCACGCCACACAAGCTCGCACCACGATCCGTCCCATGCATCTTCCTTGGCTACCCTCCTAACACCAAAGGTTACCCGTGCTATGATCCTGTCACTCATCGTGTGTACACCTCGAGGCATGTGTACTTTGTCGAGACAGTGTTTCCTTTTTTTCAGGTTCCTCCGGCTTCGGCCCCATCGGCGCCGGCCCCCGCACCCCCTTCGTGGAGCGATGCGCGGCGGCAGCCCCCGGCGCCCCCCCGGCATGGCGCCCTTTGCCGCCACCACCTGGCTTCGCAACTCCCTCCCCCGAGGTCGAGTCCGAGCGGGCCCCCGGGTCCCCGTCTCCCTCATACGAGGTTGAGCCCGGCACCCCGCCCGCCCACCCTGCGACAGGCTCGACGTCACCCTCGCCCGTCGCCTCTTCCACCGCCGGCTCGGCCGACGCTGCTACCGCCGCGGTCCCCGTCGCCGCCGCGGCACCCGCCGGCCCTGCTGCCCGCCACTTGGCGTGACTACCCGTGCCCGAGCAGGAGTGCTTCGGCCCAGCACGCGCTACTCCGCCGACGAGTATGCGTGTGCCGCTTCGACGTCGACGCCATCACCTGTCCCCACCTCCGCTCGCGCTGCCCTTCGGGATCCCCACTGGCTAGCTGCGATGCAGGAGGAGTTCGACGCCTTACAACGCAACCGCACGTGGCATCTTGTTCCGCGACCCCCTCGTGCCAACATCATCTCTGGCAAGTGGGTGTTTTGCCACAAGACTCGCCCGGACGGTTCTCTCGAGCGCTACAAGGCTCAGTGGGTGGTTCGTGGTTTTCGGCAGCGCGCGGGCGTGGACTTCACCGACACCTTCGCCCCGGTTGTGAAACCGGGCACGATTCACGCCGTGCTTCAGCTGGCGGTCTTGCGCGCCTGGCCTGTGCACCAGTTGGATGTCTCCAACGCCTTCTTGCACGGCCATCTCACCGAGCAGGTGTTCTGTGAGTAGCCCACTGGTTTCGTCGACGCCGAGCACCCCGACTTCGTGTGCTTGCTCTCCCGTTCTCTTTACGGGTTGAAGCAGGCGCCTCGGGCTTGGTACCAGCGTATCGCAGCCTTCCTGCAGTCTCTCGGATTTCGGTCCACTCGCTCCGATGCTTCACTCTTCGTGTATCATCAGGGAGTTGACACTGCATATCTGCTGCTCTACGTCGACGACATCATCCTCACGGCGTCCGCCCCCGCCCTCCTTCAGCGGCTGACTGCTCGTCTTCGTGACGAGTTCGCCCTCAAGGACTTGGGGCCCCTGCACTACTTCCTCGGCATCGAGGTGGTCCGACGGACTGACGGCTTCTTTCTGCATCAGCAGAAGTACGCCCACGAGCTCCTGGAGCGTGCCGGTATGCTTAATTGCAAGCCGGCGCCCACCCCCGTCGACACGAAGGCGAAGGTCTCTGCTCTCGAGGGGTCTCTTGCGTCCGATGGAGCATTTTATCGCTCTATTATCGGTGCTTTACAGTACCTGATGCTGACTCGTCCCGACCTGCAGTAGTACGCTGTCCAGCAGGTGTGCCGCCATATGCACGCCCCGCGTGACTCTCACTGGACTCTGGTGAAGCGTATTCTCCGTTACATACGCGACACCATGTCTTTGGGACTCACCCTGACGGCCTCCGCCTCCACCGACCTCGTGGCCTACTCGGATGCCGACTGGGCTGGCTGCCCCGACACGCGATGCTCTACGTTAGGCTACTGCGTCTACCTTGGGCCCTCGTTGATCTCTTGGTCATCGAAGTGGCAGCCCACGGTCTCCCGCTCCAGCACCGAGGCAGAGTATCGCGCCGTGGCTAATGCCGTGGCCGAGTGCTCTTGGATACGTCAGCTGCTCCAGGAGTTGCTTTGTGATATTCACAAGGCCACTCTTGTCTACTGCGATAACGTCAGTGCGGTCTACCTCTCCGCCAACCCGGTGCACCATCGACGGACGAAGCATATTGAGCTCGATATTCACTTCGTGCGCGAGCAGGTTGCCCTTGGCCGTGTTCGGCTTCTCCACGTGCCGACGACGCAACAGTTTGCTGATGTGATGACTAAGGGATTGCCTACTCCCGTCTTCGAGGAGTTTCGGTCCAGTCTCTGTGTCTTCGGCGACGCTTCGACTCCCGGGGGGGGGGGGGGGTGGGTATTGAGTATGTATTTTGTACTGCATGTATATTGGAGTTGTGGCTCACCTCCTAGTCTTGTATAGTTGAGGTAGAGGCCTTCCCTTCTATTATATATGCGTGCGCCAGCACCCCAATCAATCATCGTATTACAAATCATCTATCTACAGTACGTGCGTGCATTCATGCCGTTGATGGTCGTGGCATTATTTTCTCTACCTACATATGCTGAAAAGACGGGTGAAGAAAGACGTCGTACGTCCAAAAGTCCAGGGTGTTGAGAGGAAGCAGAAAAATTCATTTCAGGTGGCAATGAAAGACGGCAGTGCTCTGCTCACTCATCGAGCCGGCTGGCTGGTCTCTTTACTTACCGTACCTTCTTCAAGACTCATTCAGAGCATCCAACATCTGTCTTTCCCTCTACTGTTTCGACAAGCTTACATGATTGTTTCTGCCCACGTTTAACGTAATTTTTCCGTCACATGGCTCGACCAGTGACGACCACAGCACCACTGGACTGCACGCGTCAGGAAACATGGCGGTTCGTCTACTGCAGTTGGCGCACTAGAGAAGTGGCTAGATAAGGTGGCTTTGAGCAGCGGAACCCGGAGTGACTTTGGTAAAGTTGCTTGGTGAACAAACGGAGCATCATCAACCATTTGGAAATTGCACCACGACAGTGGATCATCCAAGGCCACGGGTCAATGGTGGAGCTCCTGTCTTCACAAAATCACAAAGTTCCTTCCGTTCTCGAGGGTACGTTAACATTTTTTCTCTCTCTCAATCTTGCCCTCCATGTGTGTTAGAGAGTTGTAGGCAGAACTGCCCCAGAATAGCTCAACAATTTTCACCAAAAAAATAAGCAACAGAATGCGATATATCTCTATCTACCACGCTCTACCAGTGGGGCTGGAGAGAGCGCACGTATCCAGGTGACACACCACATGCATCAGATGATTGATCGGATAAAGCAACAATACACCCGTACATGTGTACATGGACACGTTCCATCCATTATTTGGTTGGTCGTTGTATCTGCTGTGTGCACTGAAACAGAATCTTACCTGTATTAGGGAGCCGTATATCTGCTATATATATCCAAACGTACATCGAGCCATTGACTGTCAGATTCCTGGCAGGTGTTAACGCCTTATTGATCCTGTTCTGCCCTTTTGAACTCGTCGATCATTGATCCTTGCCCAGGGAACCGGAACATTTGCATATGTATGTAGAGGACCCAGGTCGTTACATTCGGATGCGGAAAAGAACGAGGACGCCGCGCCAGTTGGCTGAGTATTGCATGCATGTGACGACGTCTATCGTATGAATTTTGTACTGTATATGCGTATATGTGTTGATTACCCAATCAAGAGGCCGTCGGAGTTCTTCGTGGCGTAGTGTAGTAGTAAGACGGAAAGGAGGACGTGCTGCACATTTGGTCACCAACGCGCATGTTTCCTTTCGGTTTTGCTATTTTCAGATACCTTTTTTTTTTGCCAGTCACTTTTTCCTTCTTCCCGAGCACACGAGATGGGGAGGCCGGACCTCGTCAGAGAAGAACTAGCCCCACTATCTATTTTAGCGGAAGGCAACATACCCATTATCTATCCTAGAGGGAAGCAACAGCCCCATTATCTATCTTAGGAGTGGGCGGGTGCAAGAGATAGCCGAGGTTTCACTGGTGGTGCGGGGCTTAGAGGGATGGCCGGGACGGTGGCCAACAACGGCGATGGGGGAGGTCGAGAGGAGGGCGGGGCGGCGAGGGGGTGCACAATAGTGCCCGCCTTCTGCGAGGGGTGGAGGCAGGCGAATGGGGCTTGATAGGCCGGTGATTGCAGAGAAAGATGAATCAGATTGTGGCTTGAGGAGGGAGACGGTTGTAAGGAAGAAGATGAGTTGTGAGCGGTTGGATGTGGATCGGACGAACAGGAAACAGAGTGAATGATGCCAAGCATTTTTTGGTACCCAATGTTTAGACGCTCCCGTTTCCTTTTTTGTGTGAGCAAAATCTAGTACTACTACATTAAAAGAAAACATCTACTACTACCATGCAAAAATAAATAAATCTAGCACTACTATTTACAAACCGGCAACCATGTACGTACCCATCCGAAGCGGAGCATATGTCCAAAGCCCCAACCTAGCGGATAGGCACGTCCATGCCCTCATGTGCATATGCCAGTGGCGGAGCTAGGATTTGAAATCAGGGTGGTCTAATTTTTTTATTATAACAAATATGACATGTGAACTGGAGTATATAACTAATTACTACTCCCTCTGTTCCATAATGTAAGACATTTTTTTACTCTGGTGTAGTGTCAGAAAACGTCTTACATTATGGGACGGAGGAAGTAGTACATATAAATTGATCAATATGGCCTCACAAACACAATAGAATTCTGAATGAAGTCTCAGTTTTGCATAAAAGGAGACAAAGTATCTCCACTGGAATGTGTTCATCAGTTCATCTACATATGTACTGCACTGGGATGCATATCAATTAACAAGCCCTGAATCAAAATTTGGGGAATGGGCAGTACCTCAGATCGAAAAATAGCACAGTGCCGAAGTGCGGACTGGGCTGCCAATGCTGGCCTGCAGGGGTACCAGCCACCGCCCGACACGCAGTGGGCATTGCCGGTTACTGGCTTGCCGCACCTGGGCTGGGAGCCGCGGGAGGACGGTGGGAGCCGCGGACGCACGGAGGCTCTGAGTGTCGGGCGGGGCAGACGGAGAAGAAATCATCTCCTTGCTCCTAGGACGGTGAGGTAGGCGGGGACGACGTCGAACGAGGTCAGCAGCGGCGAGACGACAGAAGAATAGGAAACGAGGGAGCTAGCTAGGACGAGCAGTGGCCCGAACAGCTGCGTGCGTTTGTTTCTTCTTGGGCTAGCCAGATATGGGTCATATTGGGCTTTTATTTTTCTCTGGCCCATCTCTAATACGTAGAAGTACAGTCTGGTCCAAAATCCCAGGGTGGGCCGCGGCCCACCCTGTCCACCCTGTAGCTCCGCCCCTGGCATATGCGTGCATCTCAGCCGTACTGGCACACGTTCGGGTCCAGGACCAGGTCCCTGCATGGTCCTGGGAGGGACGTGACCACCGGGCAGGGCATCGCATGTGGCACGGAATTCCCCTTCCCTATGGCCCTTTGCACGGCCCGCGTACAAAAACGTCGCTTCCATTCGCCCCCCTGCAGGAAATGGAATGAAACGGAACCGCGCAGAGGCGGCTCCCTTCTCGGCAAAATTTCGTGTTTTGACCCTTTTTGGGTATAAAATCAGGATCTGACTCCTGTTTGTAATTTTTTTGAAATCTGACCCTTTTGCTACCGCCAAGGTTCATGGCGGTAGGTTTGAACAGGCTACCGCCGTGGCTCCCGGCGGTAGGTTGACGGCAGGAAACGGCAGGCAGCCGTTACTGGGCTGACATGTCCTAACCGCCCTACCGCCGCTGGGGATGGCGGTAGGGTGTTTTTGCGGTAGGGTTTCACACCCCTACCGCCGCGTGCGACGACGGTAGGGTGCGGCAAGCGCGGCAGAGTTCTGTTTCTGAAAATGATGGGTTCTGCGCGGTAGGTGTACACAGGCTACCGCCGGTGTACCTGGCGGTAAGCTGTGAATACCTACCGCCGTTCTTCTTGGCGGTAGGCTCCTGATCTGGTTTTCTTTACAATAACTTGACCATTTGAATTAAACACAGATAGATCACAACAGCAAAAAGTGTTTGCATATGAAATTATGATAACCTCACACTTATAGATAGTAAAATCGATGTATTCATTAAGTTCAACATATCAAATAGGTTCAACTACTAACATAGGTAGCAATAACAGTACACCGAGTAGTTCAACATAACACAACTACTTTAACTTAGCAAGTTCAACATCACTAGTTTGTCCCCCTCCCCCTCTTGGCGGCACGGTCCTCGTTTGTCTTCGAGCGGCCCTCGTCCGGCTTCTTCGAGCAACGACGAGGAACCGGTTTCTGAAACGCTGATGGGCTCAGAACATCCTGGTGAGGATGAGATACCCTCTTCGCCTGGGTTGGCTGAGTCGGTTGAGGTCCATCATCGTCGTCGTACTCCTCCTCATCACCTTCTTCGTCATCACCTCCTTCCTCCTCGTCCACTTCCTCTTCTTCCTCGGTATCGTTAACAAGGCGAGACGGCGAGGCGGCATGGCTCGAGGAACCTTCGCTGGTGTGGCTTGATGAAGCTAGGGCACGTGTCGACCCACCAGGAGGAGGAACATGCACGTCAACCGAGGCAGCGCACCCAAGCATGCCCGCTAGCTTGCGGCAACGGTTAATGATCTTCTGCAATAACAAATATAGTAGAGTATGACTTCGATTAGGTTTAGGGTTGCAAATAAGTAAGAACATGGCATGGATCAAATTTGCGTTTGCTCCAATAGAATGCTATGAGGCTTAAAGTTACCTTCGTCGCTTCCCTCAGCTTGTTGTCACCCTCCACGGTTTCGGGGTCAGAACTTAGCGCATTCGAGCCATCGAAAATGTTTCTGTTTAGCTCTGCGGCCTGCAAATCCAAGGATCATTAAAAAGTTAGCGAGAATGACCATGTCATCATCATTAGCTCGAATGCATTTCAACAAAACTTACCACTCTGTTCATCAGGGGCGCATACTCCCTGAAATCACCTTGCATATCTCTGAGGTTTCTCTTGTATGCTTCATCCTCAGAGTCCTCCTCCTCCTGAAGTGATGCCATATATGCTTCCGTCCATCATGGCCTCAGACGCAGACGAAACTTGATGCCATCGTCATACCAATTCATGTGCCTCTCATACACATTCTAGCAAATGCCTGACATCTCCCCATCTTTGCGGAACGTCCTCTCGTCTCACATTGTCACAAAAGACTTGTGCTCGTCAGCCCAGTCCAATATCGACTGCGAATACTGCCTGCTCTTCCTGCATAACAAGCAAAAAGACACAAAAGACCATAAGAACGTCGAACTTAAAGAAATCACGGTAAAGAGATGGCAGCACATACTTGTGAAGGTCGTAACCGCCGGTGTCATGGGGCCTTGCCGGTGGTGTGTGTTGCAATACGCTAAATTGTGTCGCCACGCGTTGTGGTAGGTGCCATTCGACGGCGTACACGCATATAAGCGGGACAATGCACCGGAAGAGAAGGCGGTCCCGCTCGCACATCTCGTTCAGCTCGAACCCCCAAGCTCTATCGTGGTACGGCCACCAGTTAACCTATACAAAGATTGTTTAGAAACCGTGAAAGTATAAACATTTAAAACTATCTCGCTCATTGGTATACCTAAAAAGATGTCAGGTTGTCCAGCTCGTTGGTGAAGGCCTTGTACATCGCACTTCCCTTGCCCGAGAAGACCTTAACCTTGTCCCAAGAATAGGCGACGGTAGGGTATCAAGAACTGTCGCCATTCTCGCCATACTCCGTCCACTATGGCCGTGGCAGTTTCTCAGGGCGACCAACCAGCAGCCGCTCCCAGCTCCAAATCGAGAGGGCCCAGACACACCCACACATCCCAGATGTTTTCTCGGTCCTCTGCGTTGCGTCATCCAGCTGCAAACAACAAGTGATGATCAGATGACACGATTTAAAGCAATTTAAAGAACCACACACATAGGTGAGATGTATGACGTCTTACAGAACAGTAGAGGTACGCGAGGCCAGCAGACCCCCAGCTGTACCCTGCATCCCAGTCGGCCAGGAAGTCCAGGTACATCCATAGGGCGTTGTCCCCCGAGCAGTCAGGAAAGACCACCTCTGTGAGAAGAAACCACAGGTAGGCCCTTGCATACTGCTCCACGGTCCTCGGATCCGCATCTTGCGGGCATTCATCCCGGTGGTCTAGGAGCCATGGCAGTGCTACACCGGATGTTCGGTTACTCTTGATGGGAGGGCAGTCGCCGATGAGGGTGGTAACCCTGTCCGGCCAGTTCTTCCTATCCACGGGCCCAATGAGAGCATGGCCCTTGATCGGTAGGGCCGTGATCATGGCGAAGTCCTCGAGCGTCACCGTCATCTCACCACATGGGAGATGGAAAGAGTGCGTCTCAGGCCGCCAACGGTCCACCAACGCTGTGAGAGCCGTGTGGACAAGCGTCGGCGGCGTACGCTTGAACTGGAGCACGAAACCCAAGAGCCCAGCTCTCCTGTAATATGGCTCGTAGCGGTTGTCGTAGTTTATCTCTTTGACCTTGGTGTGGCCCCTCATACGTAATGGCGGAAGCATCTGTCAATGTGCACACGAAAATAGTTAAAAAAAACTTTTGAAAAGACAAAATTGTGATGCAAGACGTCGATCAGTGCTATTTACCACTCCGTTCTCGATGTAACGGGCGCGATGACCGTTGTCCAATGCCGGGTCAAGCATAGTGTAAGTAGTGTCGATCGCCGGACCAATGGGGGGCCTCCTGAAACAAGAACACTTTGTTATGAACACATAATCATATCATGTTAAACCGTTCAACTAACATCAATCATATCATATTCAACAAATGTAAAAAAATACTATGAATATGAACTAAGGTTCATCTTCAAATTAGTTATTCTATCCTTTTCATTCCATTATATCACATTACCAATCATATTCAACCATTCAACTAACATTAACCAATCATATTCAACAATTGTAAAAAATATATAAAAACTACCAACATATTCATCTTCAAACCACATCACCACATCACCTCATCACCTCATCTTGTGCCAAATAGGTTCTATCTTCAAACTAGTTAACAAATCCAACATATTCAACCACATCGCCACATCACGTCATCAATCATATTCAAACATATTTAACCACATCAAACATCAATAAATAATTCAAAAAATATTAACATGAACTAGGGTTCATCAAATATATAAAATAGGCTCTATCATAGTCAACTTCAACCACATCACCACATAAATCATATTCAACTACATCAAACATCATATTACTCCTAATTAAACAAACCTAAAAACAACAAAAATCGAAATCTACTAGATGAAATAGGGTTCATCTTGTGCCAAATAATGCGTCGAATCGAAAGCTTCTTAACTAAAACGAATTGAAGGGATTGAGAGAGCTTACTTTTCTCGTTTCGGAGCCATCTCGATCCGCAAAAACCGTTCACAAACAAAGAAGATCGGATGGGGGGAGTGGAGGGGATGAGAGAGGCCTTCCCCTCTCTGTTCTTGCGGGCGGCGGCAGGGGAGAAGAAGATGGGGGCTGGGTTCGTGGATGGGCCCCACGAGCCGGCCCCTGCGGGCTTATATCGGTTCGACACTTACCGCCAAGGACATTGGGGGTAGGGTTGCACTACCTACCGCCTGGTGACCTGGCGGTAGGGCCGACGGCAGGAAACGGCAACCGTTTGGTGAGGCTGACGTGGATAAAGTGCCCTACCGCTGGTGGTCACGGCGGTAGCCTGTTCAAACCTACCGCCGTCTCCCCTGACGGTAGGAAAAATGGTCGGATCGCGAAATCTTTTGCAACTGAGATCAGATCCCGATTTTATACCCAAAAAGAGTCAAAACACGAAATTTAGCCTCCCTTCTCACCCAGCGCGGGACCAAACTAGTCCCCGAGAATTCGCGTTCCTCTCTCGCACTCGCATATTCATCTCTGCTGGCAAAAGTTATACTGATCGGTGCTGATGTACTCTGCTGGCAAAAGTGTGTAGTGTGCAAGATGGGCCACTGCTGGAGAGTAAAAATTCTGAAGGAATAGGTGAATTGCATGTATAGGATGGGATCCACGTACGTCCAGCAGGTTTGTTGAATGGGGGAGTGGATAATGGCGGCTAGCTGGGAATTCATGATGCCGCTGCCGGCATGCTGGTCTCTCTGTGAAGGGACACCCTCCTGCATAAACTGGGGACGGTAATGAATTCGATCGTGGCCCATGAAGCTGAGTTTTATTACTACACTATAACGGGCGCTCGGGTGATATTGCTCCACAGAGATCTGAACGACAACATTAAGCCAACTCTAAAAGGCTATAGATGAGTAAAATTTTAGTTTTACTTCCTTAACTGGCATCTAGCCGGTCGCAAAATCCGAATAGAGGAGTAAATATTTTACTCCATCTCCTATCCGAGGAGTAAATTTACTCTGCTACGAGGTGCCTGAGTAAAATCTGGTGGCCCTCTAGACGAGGAGTAAATTAGTATGATCGTCGACAGGTTCAGGTCGATCTCGTGGTGGTCGCTGGCAGGGTTGGGCGACGCTTCTCAAGCATTGGTGGATCTAGGGGTGGGGTCATGGGGGCCATGGCCCCCATACACAAATTATAAATTCTATTTTACCAGTGCAATGTTTATTTCTCATACTAATTTTGGTGTAGTCTAGTATATTTTTTTTCTTGCCATTGTAATATTGTTCATTGTTGCCCTCACATTGTCAAATCCTAAATTCGCCACTGTGTGATTGTGTGCACTGACGTGCAACGTCCGACGTGTTCACCAGTGTTGCCGGTGTGGTCACCATCATCATAGAGGCGCATAGCAGGTGTTAGGCAGAATGTACGAACCAAACGTAAGTTTTACTCCGTTACATTTTGGGGATCGGCTAGAACCACTAAGTTTACTCCGCCGTTTTACATTTCTATTTTTAGGGAATCGGCTAGAGTTAGCCTTAGATGATAGACAAGCTGGCTCCCGGTCCACCTAAAAACCGATACTAGCTAAATCATTCGAGAGCTCAAAAAAGCTTCACAGATAAACCCAGGTGCCATTGGTCTGTGATTCAGGAGACACGAATAAGAACACCAATTGCTTGGGCAAGCCGGTTGAGCTGGCCCGGCAATTTTTTCTTCGATAATCATGTTGCACAGTTGTACTGCAAGCACAAGGTCGAAAATCATGATTTTGACCTTGTCAGAATTTTTTAGGATAGAATGAACTCCCTCAGATTTTACTTCACGATCTGATCCTTTTCAGGAAAGCCACAAGCTGTGGCGTTTCAGCTGAACATAGAAACGCCAAACCCTCGCATGTTGTTGGCTTGGCCCACCTTCATTCCTCGCTGGCATCGCCTGCCGATGTGGCAGTCTGAAATGCCAAACTCTGCTACGTTCTTATGCAATTTTGGAGTGTTATTTTCCAAATCGATGCTCCAAAAGTGTTGTTTTCAAAAGCATTTTGGAGTGATAATTTTTGTCATGACTTCTACAAATTTCATTTCACTATGAAATTTTGCAAGCCGTGAAAACATTTGTGGGAGTCCAGCAAAAAAAATATCAGATTTTTTATTTTATTTTATGGTTCATTGCGAGCTCAGATGAGCTCGCTAGTAGAATATGACTTTCGAGATTTACTCCCTTGGCTTTAGCTAGTTACCTTATCCTTGTGATGGAAATCCTTTTGTTCTAAGTAGATCAACCTCCGTCGCATTGTTGCCGCGGGAGAAGAAAAGAAAAATAGCCTGCTGCTCACTCACGAGTTCACGGTAAGTTAACCCCAGCCAGCAAAGTAGTAGTACCTCCGTCCTGGTCCTGACCTGGCCTAGCCGAGACGTGCCAATCTCCCGCGCGGCGTCACGTCGCGAGAAAGCGAAAACCCCACGCGGCACATCTGCCTCCGGCTCGTGCGTTTCGAGTTCGCAGAGCCAAAAGCGGCCGCGCGCATGGCCGAGGCATATGCATGCTCTGCCGTACAGCGGACCGAAATGTGCGTGGCGGCGAGGGCAAAGGCCCGCTTGACCGCATCCTCAGGACGACGCACCGTAATTTTCTTGGCTCCGTGCGACTAGTACTGGACTGCCTTGTACCATGATGCCCTGCAGGCAGATTCGCGTCTTGGTTTCACATGCGTGGGAGTTTGCCGTGAAAAAGCATACTCATGTCTCCGTGAAGTCGCGACCACGCAAGAAACCCTCGCGTGCCGGGCAACTGAGTGCTTGCCATTTCGTCGCGACCACAGCTAGAAAGCAGTACGTTTGTACGTAGCGGCATAATAATATGGCACGCACGTACGTTCGTACGGACGGACGCGCGCACCCTGCGTATATGCACCCTTTTGGTCAAGGAAGGAAAAATGCACGCGGTGCCGTGGCTGCACTGCACGGCGGGACACCTGTGCAGTGTCCGGAGGCCAACAACAACAACGGAGGTAGGCCTCGTGTTGGCGATCCAAGGGCTGACAAATGTTGGTGGTGGTGCGTGCCACCGTGCAAACCTTGTCTGCCTCCCCTTTCGTGCCGGCAGTAGGTATGGAGGCAGATGCGATCTGTTTCACACTGGCGAGGGTTGACCAGCACCTTCAATGTATATAGGCGCGGCTGCGTGGAGAGTCATAGGTTGGATCCACGTTTGAGTCGGTGATAGCTCACGAACCGAATCCACGTCCGAGTTGATGATAGCTCCCGATCCGAACCCACATCCGAGTAGGTGAAAACCCATAATCCGACGTCTTAGATCGTGACTCTCCGTTACTAACCGGCAAAAATAAACGCATAGGTGTGTGAGCTCGGCTCAGCTCATTCCCGCGCGAGGCGGCAAAGGAGGAGCGCGCCGGAACCACTTCTCTTCTCAAGCTTCATTAGCATGTGAGAAAGAATCCCTCTTTCAACTACTCTCTAACTAGCGGTATGAGACTAAACTTTCCATCACACCCAATGCCCTTAAAGATTTTCTGAAATTGTTAGATGTGCCCTAAGTCCACCCTCATATTTGAACGACCCCAAACAAATTATTTTAGAATAGCCCTCGATGTGATTCAGAAGAAGCACATAAAATGAAGTACTGTAAATGATTTCAGGCAACATCTCATTGAGCTAGCGCATCAAACATCTGTCTTTCCCTCTACTTTTTTGACTAGTTTATATGATTATATTATCGAAAAAGGGTTTCCCCCGCTTTGTATTACAAAGCAACAACATCGATACAACCAACGATAGGTGCTGGGGCGGAAGCAGCACAGGCACGCCTAAAAGAAAAGAAAGAGAAAATACAAAAAGAAGAAAATGCCGACAACGGCGGATCAACGAAAACGAAGATGACTCGCAACCGCTGCGCCCCCCGGAGAATTCCACCACGCTCCTAGCACCACGAAATGCCGCATACCAAGCAACACCTTCAAGAAGGAACGCGACGACAACGACGCTGCTACCGGACATGGCCTAGGGTTTCCCCCGGTACGCGAAGGGCCGTGGGAGGGAAGGGGGATATCCGACGCCCTTCAGGAAGGCACGGCGGCGCCCATGGGCGTCACCGCGTCGGTGCCAAACAAGCCGACAAGGAATTCTCCCAACCTCCAACCAACCACGACCCCAGACGATCCACCGCGCTCCACCATACTTGCCGTCCGCCAATATGCGCCACCATGGACTCGCAGTCACCAACGCCGTCTCACCGTGACAAGCGAAGCGAGACCGGCGGGATCGAGAGGAACCAACCGGAAAGGAGGAGCAGCAGGGTCAGCGGCCACGTGGGAGGGGACAACCTCCACCACCCTCGGCGGTGACCGACCGGACGTAGCTCAGGAGCAAACCAGGCACCCCTGCCCGGCCGAGCCCGAAGCGGGCTCGTGAAGCTCCCGTCGCTGCGCTGCAGTACACGCGCCACCGTCTCCGCCACCCCCAGCCCAAGCCACACCTCCGTCCGCCGGAGATGACGCCGAAAAGCACACGCCAGGCCCACCCAGACCCAGATGGGGCCCAAAAGGGCCCAGATCTGGGCCGGAAGGGCTCCGCCGCCAGCCATCGCGCCGCCCCGCAGCCAAGCAGCCACGCCACCACCACCTCGCCACCCGGAGCTGCGCCGCCTGTGAAGACGAGCTGCCACCGGATCCGACGCCGGCCTGGGTGCACCGCCGCCGGCGCCATCGCCCGAGCCACAGCGCCGCGCGGGGAGGAAAAGAACGGGGCCGCCGCCGCCGGCATCACGCGAGCCAGGCCCGGAGGCCTACGCCGGCGGCGGCGGGAGGGGATTAGAGGAGGGGGGCCACTGGGAGGGGGAGGGAAGGAGAGCCCCCGGTCGCCTCGCTCGGGGAGGCGATGCGGGGGGTACGGGGGAGGAGGGGAGGGGGGGGGGAGCCGGGGCGCGCCCGCCGGCGGCCGGGGGCGGCGGGAGCGGGGGAGGGCGGCGGCGGCGGCGGGGGGAAACCCTAACGGGAGCCGGGATGCTTTAGTTACAAGAAGATATTATATTTGCCCGTGTTTGACGTAGTTTCTCCGTTACATAGCTCGACCGACGACCACCTCGACACTGCACGCGTCAGGAGACATGGCAGTTCGTCTACTGTGGTTCGCGCACTAGAGAAGTGGTTGGATAAGTAAGATGGCTTTGGAGTTGCGGGAGTTCCTTGGGGTGAACAAACGATAGCAACGATCTCGTCTAACATCATCAACCATTGAGCCGCATACAGGGTCTAGTTGACCACGCATCGTCGTGCATGTGTAATCTGCTGCCCAGCTACCCCATCAACCACGTGGAGCAAGTGAGTGGCCAGCTGACCAAGGGAAGAACTTCGTCAAAGAGGCAGTGTCATTGGTACTGTTAGACCGTCATGGAAATTGCACGACAGTTGATCACCCAAGATGACAGGTCAACAGTGTACCTCAAATAGCGAGTGGATTCCGCTTTTTACCGGGTAGTTGTACATTTGTGACATATATTACCCCATTTACTGGAACTTCGGCCGAAATATCAGATTTTGAAGATTTTTAACACGGTTTTACCCAAGTTTTGCATTTTCTTGTTTTCGGCTTTTTGCTAGAGAGGATTGGCATGTTGCATCAATGATTCGTAAAAGAAACTGTAAAGATAGGAGGGCATCATTGATGATCGTGTCCAGATTTCTCTTGTCCATCAGTTCCATTCCTCCTCGTCGTTCGCATATTTTTGGACCCCAGGCGTCACCTCACACCTTGCCTGATGCACACGCAATAGAAAACAAGGGTTCAAAGCTTTCAAAAGGGGTATTCTAGACGAATTCCCACTCAATCGGGTAATTAGTATCCCAAATGTACAATTATGAGGTAAAAAGTGAAATTCACTCTCAAATAGCTATCATCTTCACAAAGTTCCTTTCGTTCTCGAGGGTACGTTAACATTTTCTTCCATGGGTATGAACCTATCATAGAGGCCCAAAACGTATCTCTCTCTCAATCTTGCCCACCATGTGTATGGGAACTACTTGGTGTCTGTGAGAGAGCTGTAGGCGGAAGTTGCTGGAATTTTATCTATTTATGGGCCAGCCCAATAACAATTTCAGAAATTCTTAATAAATTCTAGAGGCCCACTTAGCCCATTCGTGCAAGGCAAGGGACACTACTAAAGTTTAGTCCCACATTGCTAGTTTAGAGGGAGTTGTACCTCTTTATAAGGAAGGTTCTTTCCCCACATGTATGAGCATGAGAATAAGAGGGACATCCACGCGCGCTCCTCCTCCGCCGCCCGCCGCCGCGCCGCGCGCGCGTTCAAGTTCATATATGCAGACACTGTTTACCTTCTCTCTGTCAGATTGCATGACTTGCTTTATATTTGCTATATTAGTCATGCTTTATCTAGTATTTTCGTTAGCAAAATTATTTGGTAAATTGCTCATATTTTCAACAGAAGTACCCCAGATTAGCTCAACAAATTTCACCAAAAAAGAACTTATTATTACTACCTCCATATTAAAATATAGGACGTTTTTGTATGCGAAAACTAGCCTAACATCATATATTTTGATACGAGTACAACAGGGCCCAATATATCTCTATCTACCACACTACCAGTGGGGCTGCATGGAGAGCGCGCACGTATCCGGTGACACACCACATGCAGAAAATGATTGATCGGATAAGCGACAATACACACGTACATATGTACATCGACATCCATGTTGGACGCATTATTTGGTTGGTCCGTCGTTGTATTATTTCACATGCATGGCGATGGAGCTCCATCAACATTTAGCTAGACTTCCTATAGAATATTCTTATGCTCTCTGTTGTGGTGTGTGTAAGCTGTTTGGAAGCACCTTGTATCTGCCGTTTTCAGTTTTCTTTGTTTTCTTTCCTGTTATTTGGGTCGTTGTAAGTCCTGGCCGGTTGATGGCTTTGTTAATTCAAAGCCGGGCTCTTCTTAGGCCTTCGTTCCAAAAATGGTACTCCCAAAATCTTACCTGTAGCGGGAGGGGTAAAGCACTGTTTCGGTGCGGGCTGCGCGAGGGGTACCAAATCGTATATCTGCTGTGTGTACTAGCATCTATCCAAACGTACATTGACTGTCAGATTCCTGGCAGGTGTTAACGCCGTATTGATCCTGTTTTGCTTTTTGAACTCATCGATTATTGATCCTTGACAAGGAACCGGAACATTTGCATGTGTAGAGGACCCAAGTCGTTACATTCGGTTGCGAACAAAGAACAAGGATGCAGCGCCAGCTAACTGAATGTTGCATCCATGTGACGAGGTCTATCGCATGAATTTAGTATGCGAGTAGGTGTTGATTACACAATCAAGAGGCCGTCGGAGTTCATTCGTGGTGTAGTCTAGAAGTACGGAAAGGAAAATGAACTAAGTATAGCTTAAGTAGTTAGGTTCCTTGTGATGAAATCAGACCATTAGGGTTTAGTCTTAGAATTGATACTGATGCCTACTTATGTTTTACTAATTTTGTTTCCGGTTTTTCGATGATGTGTTTTCAGTGGAAGAAGACATTTCCCTCAACTGCAAGGTGCGAAAAATATATATGAAAAAGGAACGTACCGCACATTTGATCACCAACACGCATGTTTCAACATCAAACATATATTTTTCCTACGAATCAACCTTTGGTTGAATGGTTAGGTGGATAGTGGTATCCTCAGCCCACCAGGGTTAAAGTCCTGGTGCTTATTCCTGGATTTATTTCAGAATTTTCGGCGATGCACGGTCTGTTGAAGGAGACGTTTCCATCAACTGCAAGGCGTCTTTGATGACTTCGTAAATCTTAAAATGATATGCCGCCTCAGTCTTTTGAAGGTGCTAATAGAAAATTAATCATGTCATTAATGCTGGCCGTTTCGGCTAACCCATGCAAAGGAAAAATCCCACGTCGCACGGCCCACCAGTAGAATTCGCTCGTCTAATCAGCGCCTGGCTACCGTGCATGCTTTGGCTCTTTCCTTCTCCCACCAAAGCGCCATGCATGCTGTTTGCTTTCACACAGGAGATTACTAGAAAGTGGGACTGGTGGGAGATTAGGAGAAGGAGCGTGTCCTGGTAGAACGAACGGAAAAAACGAGACGGTTTAGGTAAACGAGGAGCATTGAATTGAATTACGTCTAACACTTTTGGAATTTTAGGATTCTCTTAGGCGCCCTATGCACCTTGACGGAGGGAGTACTTACCATCAGCAAGGGAAGAAAACCCGCGGTCTACTCTTTCTGGAGTACTATTTACAAACCGGCAACCACGTACTAGTACTTATCCGAACGAGAGCATGCATCCAACACCCAAATCCTACGGATATCCATGCCCGGGCTCTCATATGCATCTTAGCCGTACCGGTGCACGATCCGGTCCAGGACCAGGTGCCGCATGTGGCGCTGCCTTCCTTCCCATGGCACCGGGCACCGCATGTGGGCATGTGGCACGGAATTGGCCTCCCGCTTGGCCGTTTGTGCGGCCTGCGTACAAAAACATCGCTTCCATTCGCCCCCTGCAGGGAATGCCGGAATGGAACGCACAGCAGCGGCTCTCCAGTTCACCCAGCGCGGGACCAAACTAGTAGTCCCTGTCCTGAAAATTTGCATCGCTCTCACATGTCCCGCTAGTGTGCAAGGTGCAAGATGGGCCAGTGCTGGGAAGTAAAAACTGTTCAGGAATAGGTGCGAGGATCAGTACAAATTGAATTGCATGTATAGGAAGGGATCCACATCCACCAGGTTTGTTCAACGGGGACGTGGATCTTGGCATCTAGGTCTTCTAGCATGCCTGTGTGATCCCTCCGCCTCTGAAGAGCAGCTCCAGCAGAGTCGCTATAATTTGGACCGACAAAAGTGCTATTCAGGCAAACGTTAAAAAAACATGAAGGCTGAAGTGGCCTTTGGAAATTCTAGTAAATTTAGGATCGCCAAAAATGAACGACCATAAATACCCACCAAGAAGGATCATCAAGGAGTGGTGGATCAACATGTTCGAAATGCATATACCTCATCGAAAAGTAATGGCCTCCCTCACAATGCCCGCTTGTTGGATCATTTAGAATGAGAGAAATGCTAGTGTCTTTCGTCACAAGTGCGCGCCGCCGACCATTCTTCTGACAGCATTCGATGGTAGCTCCTGGTCTACCTAAATCATCCGAAAGTTCTTCAAAAGCTACATATAAACCCAGTTGATTGGTCTGTGATTTAGGAGACACGAATAAGAACAGCAGTTGCTTGGGCAAGCCGGCTGAGCTGAGCTGGCCCGGCAGCCTCTTTTTCACTAATCATGTTGCAGTCTTGCACTGCAACTGCAAGCGCAAAACCATGGATGTTGCAGGCGGCCGCCGGCCGGAGGACACTGGATCATGCCACTGTGTCTAGTACTGATCCTCGCAACGTCGCCATGATTAATCATCGCACGAGATCACATGGACGGCAGCGCCAATGATGCGTGCTGCCCGTGCATGCCATGGCATGCATGCACCCTCGCTGTCCGCCGCATGTGCTTGCTCGCTTTCCGGTTTCTCGTGATCCAACCGGGAGCATGAGGGTACGGAACGCCGTCAATGGGGAGGGCGACACCTGCCCAATGGGACTACTGATCTAGGAGACGACCCTTAATAATTGCTACATATGCTGTCCTATTTTTATCTAAGCAGAAGGGTTCTCTTAATTTTTTTAGGATAGTCCTCTATTGAAATACTTCTTCCGTCTCACAATATAAGAGCGTTTTGACACTAAACAGAGGGAGTATTATATAACATAAAAAAGATGATAGACGATAGCACATTTACCATTTTTTTTGTATGGAAATAGCAATAGCAAAAAAGAAAACAGAAAAAAGGGACGCGATAGCCAAGTGAATCAAGGGATTTTCTAAGAAGAGATTATAAAAGTTGTAAACTTACAAAATAGTCGACTTTCATTTTATTAGATAATCGACAACAGAGAATTTTGAGCACTATCCTAAATTCAGACAAATTGCGTAGATGGACCATTGAGCAACTAAAAAAACTCGGATTGAACTTAGAGCATTTCTAGCGGACCCCCAAAATTTAATCCCGTATTCTTGAAAAAGCTATTTTTTTGGGGATTAAACTTTTCATCATCTACCACTCACCCACCAAAAACTTAATCCCCAAAAATTCTCTTCTGCCAATTCAACCAAACGTTTAAAAAAGTTATCACACCATAATTCAAAACTTGAGAATTCAAGTACACACAATTCAAACACATATCATATTTATTGTTTTCAGACTTAACCATGAAAATTCAAACACAACATATGGTCCAAATGAACTAAGAATTCAAATAAACATGCTAAAATGACAAGAATCAAGTTCTATGAAGTTGTCAATGGTGCTCAAAAAGATCTTCTTCAAGTTGATTGTGAGCTTGTCGGTTTGACAAATACCTTGTGGGCGGACGGGGCAGGGCGTGAGCGGACGACAATGAAGCTCTGGCTAGGGCCGAACGACAGGTAAATGGCACTATTGATGCTGCCTAGCAGACCGCAATGGAGGTTCCCGAGCGTGGAGGTGATGAACGCAGACGGGGCAGCAAGGGGGCGGTGGCCTTTACGGTCGACTGGCTAGGGCTTGGAGGTGAGCCTCCTACGCCATCTTAAGGTCGAGCGGTTTGCTCCCTGATGAAAACAGACCTCGACGGCGACGAGAAGGAGCTATATGGCGGCAGTGAAACACCGATTGCGCGAGAGGGTGGCGGGGATGTGGGGTAACGGTGTGGTATGGTTTCGGGGGGGGGGGGGGGGGGTGTTGATTTTGCTTCATGTCTCGACTGCCGGAATAGCTATACAGATATACTCCCTCTCGACATCAACTATTCACTTATTGTGGGACTGATGGAGTACTAAATAGCTGCTGTACTACGACGCTAATAATCTATGAATGATGGAGAACTAATCAAGAGGTTTGGTGCGTGCGTGCATGCCTCTTTTGGAGTATATATGCATATGTGCGGCTCGAAAGTTGATGTCCTTTTCGCCTAATTATATACTCCTACTACTAGTAAACAAACTTAGGAATTAGGTCAAGCCTCCAAAAGGCCTCATTTTAGTTATCATTTACCAAAAGCTATAGCTCCACTCGATTCATGTGTCGACATGATTAACCGAGGCTAGCTTTGTGGTCGTGGCAAAACGCTTGTTCGTTGATGCTGCGTGATGAAAAGGCTCACACACCAAACAATTATTCTCCTCTCGCGACAAAGAAATCTACGATGACATAATCTAAGAATAAAAATCAAATAAAATAAAACCAACGATGACATCCATCGGTCACGCATCCATGCACGAAAGCCATGCGCCACCTTCCTCTCTGTCTCTCTTCCCCCTGAAAGCATCGACAGGTGGAAGCTGCAACGCAACGCTGCGATCTGGCCGGTGGCCGCTACGCCCGACATCTCAGGATTACCTGAACCTGTCAACACACCGGGGTGGATACATCTGTGCAAGAGCCTTCTCCTTCCTTCGTATCGCTTTACGCAACCTGCAACTCGTCGACGTCGACCAGATTTGTGCTACCCTCATCAGCAGCAGCAGTGAACTTCTCTTCTTTGTACAGACTGGTAATAAAAATGCATCAAGAACATTGACTCCAATAATTGTTATTTTCAGCGGCTATGGGGTTTTATTCCCGGGTACATGGACTTCTTCCTTGTAGAGAACCAAATCTGGATCGGTTTGATTAGAAAATGGTGAAATGGACATTGACAAATACTCATTGCGCGGCAGGATCATGACCCAGATCGGGTCTTCGGCTCTGTCGCTCTTCTCTTTGTAGTTTGGTAAACATATAGCTGGTGTGTCCGTCCCAGCACCAACTTGACATTTCCAGCATTTTTAGGCTGTTATTAGCCCCAGATACTCAGACTTCTGCTGCTTCGTCGACAACCAGATCAGGATCTTTCGATTAAAAAAAAATGGGTCATTGACAAATATACCCGCTGTGCGGTAGTAACATTGACCATATGAAACTTCTAGTGTCGGCCGACTAATTCGGGTGATTAGCGTGTGATAGGTAAGCAATTGCTATCCAGTTCCAATCATAAGTGTGCCGCGTGCGTGTGATGCCGCTTGAGTGCTGTTTATTATGTCCTCTCGATTTTTCTGCCTCTTGTCACGTACCACGATCTTGGATCCATTATATTTGGCCTTATGCATCTTTCAAACCCCTAAAAAAATCTGATTTGTTTCGAAGACCATTAGACTAAGATGCCGACCATGCATTTTCCATCCCATGCATTATTCCGCTTTCTTTTACTTGGCACACCATGCACTAGTAACTTCTCAGCCTTCATTCATAGCCAATGAATCTTAACTCTGAAAAAAAAATTCAGTCCACTTTACGGTTGTTGAACTTTGATCTGACAAACTTTTTTGTGTGTGATTTGACGTTGAAAACTAGTCACAAAGCCGTCTAGTTAGCCAAACATTACGCGATCATTATCATAATCTGCCATACATGTAAACTCCGAAAAGCTTGGTTAAACTTTTAGTTAATTTATGTCATTTTGATTTATTATGCATTATTGTATTTTAATTCAAATGTGGTCTATTATTTTAGTCATAACATAACTACCAGTGGTGATGCTAGATATGTGTACGTCACTAGTGTTATTGCTTTCGGTGTCGACGAATATGCCGCTTTGTCAGAGGTATTGATTACCACTGATGATACACGGCATGTATGATCAGCTATCTCAAGTTGAGTTGATGGATATTTGAATGATGTAGGAGAATAATTGATGGGGTAGAGATAAAAATTTTTACGACCGACGAGCTTGACTTCAAGCTCGTCAAGCTCATCACTGTTAACCGTTTACCAGTGACGGACGACCTACTCGAGAATGAAGTGGAAGACACACGCCACTGGTAGACTATATCCTGCATTAGTGTGTTGCTATCTTATGATGCTTGATCTGGACACAACGTCGAACCCACTATCGTAGTCGTGTTGCTACAAGAACGATAACTGTAGATGGTAATTGGAAACACCATAGCCGAATCAAAACCGCCGCTCCATATATTTGATTCATGATTACTCATATCTCATGTTTTTTTCTTCTGCCGACTGTCCTGCAAATGTTTAATTGCCAATCTACTACGGAGCAAAATTTCTTCCTTCACGTGGCTCTCTTCTACGATGATTACCACCTCATGGCTCCACGATCTCACTACCTTTTGTAATTAACCATTGTGCTTGAAGGTTGTTCCTTCTTTTAAGGGTTGATAACCCCTAGGCTTTGCGTTGATTGATGCATATAACCATAACAAATCCATTCATGAAATAATATTTTCGTTTACTTCAACTGGTTGGGGGAGTGGATGTACAAACCCAACACCTGAGTTCAAATCCTCACAGAGACGAATTTAGGTTCCTATTTATTCTTGAGGACCAGCCTTTTCTAGTACTCATGTGGTTTATCTAGAGGACCAGACTTGGTTATTAACCTAGATAGAAAATAGTGGTACTCATGCTTAATGGCTGTATGCATCCTTAGTTGGTGCAGAGGCCGGGGAAGTGAAATTCTCCCCCATTTTATCATTTTCATGAAACATGATTTGGCAAAGGCCAGAAACATGAAGCTTGTGTTATGCCTATTCGAACAGTTGTTGGGATTGAGGATTAATTCTAACAAAAGCGAATTGTTCTGTTTTGGGAGAGCCAAAGATGAACAAGATGCCTATAAACAACTGTTCAGATGTGAACTGGGTAACCTACTGTTTAGTTATCTGGGCATACAAATTCACCATCGCAAACTTTCTAACATGGAGTGGAATTGTATTGAAGTTCGATTTGAAAAGAAACTAAGCTGCTGGAAGGACAAGCTTATGTCATACGAAGGTCGGCTAATACTAACAAACCCAGTTCTCACAAGTATACCGATGTTCCTCCTGTTCTTCTTTGAGGTACATGTCGAGGTACGGAAAAGACTGGACTTCTATCGATCACGATTGTTTTGGTAGAGTGACGAAATAAAGAGGAAGTACATGCTTACTAAATGGGACATCATTTGTAGGCCGAAGGACCAGGGTGGTCTTGGGATTTAGAATTTAGAGGTAAAGAACAGATGTCTGCTAAGTAAATGGTTGTACAGGCTTTCTGTAGAGACCGAAGGCACGTGGGTTATTTTTTTACGTAATAAGTACTTACAAGCTAAGACCTTGGCCCAGGTTACCATCAGACCCAATGATTCACTATTTTGGAAGGGCTTGATGAGAATGAAAGCAGCTTTCTTCCATAGAACTAAATTCACCATTGGAAACGGTAATTCGACAAGATTCTGGGAGGATACGTGGTTAGGGAGACGCCATTGGCCACACAATATCCACCTCTTTATAACATTGTACAACGTAAGGAGGCTTATGTTGCTACAGTGTTACAATCCGATTAACCCTCTAAATAGTCAATTCCGGAGATCTTTGATAGGTAACCGATGGGAAGTATGGATACACCTCGTCAGAAGGTTGATGGATGTGAACCTCTACGAGCGGCAGTTTTTCAGTGAAATCTATGTATTTGGACCTAACTGATTCTGGTCCCATTCCGAAATCGCTATATATTTAGAAGATCAAGGTCCTGTTAGGAATCAAATTCTTCATGTGGTTTGTTTACAAGGAGGTGGTTCTAACTAAGGATAACTTGGCAAAACGTAATTGGGAGGGTAGTTAAAGATGTAGCTTTTGTGATCATATCAAACACCTCTTTCTCGATTGTCCACTAGCCAAACTTTTATGGCGCTCGGTTCATATAGCCTTTAATATCACTCCTCCTAATAGTATTCACACATTATTTGTGACGTGGCAAAATGGAGTAGAGACAAATAGTGCGAGACATATTCGGATAGGAGTATGTGCATGCCTTTGGGCTATATGGAGCTGTAGAAATGATATGATTTTTAACAGACAAACTCATATAAATTTTTCGGAGGTTATCTACATGGCCGCTGCTTGAATCCGTATGTGATTGTTACTCAATCCTGTGGAAGCCAGGGAGTCTTTGGTTACTGGGTCTGCCCGACGGGAGATGGTAGCTCGGGATATATCTACAACCAGTTTGGATGGCGCTCCTGTAATATGATAGGTATCTAGTCATGTAGTTCTATTTTCGCCGGTTGTGGCATTTTTGTTGTTGTTTTGCTCTGTGTGAGCTTGTTCTGGATCACATACTCTTCGAAGACTTGACTTAATATAGGGTCACTTTGATGCAGAGGTCGGGGGTAATCCTCCTTTTCTAAAAAAACACTTCATTCGCCAAGGAAACATACATGGGGTTGATCTTTTGAGTTAGTTCTTGTAGTATATGCACTGGCTTCACTATTTCGTATATCGGAAACGGTCTCAAGTTTAAAAAACGGTGTGTGCGTTAGATATCTAGGCTCTTGTTGTGTTAAACGGCACATGAGACTTTTTGTTAGATGAACTGCACATGAGACTTGAAAGTGTAATTTTGGCAGTTTTACCTATGTTTACCTTTAGAGTCAAACATTTTGTAAATTTACTGTACTTACCTCTGAGGTTGTCACATCATTGAATTAAGTCTAGGCAAACCAAACATAATCATTTGGCAACTCTTCTTTTGACAATGAAAGAACTGGGTGGGACAGGGGCAAAAGAATCCACACAAAAAATATTACTCTTTGTTTATTGAGAATAGACAGGAAATTTAATAGGTGGGGAAGGTCTTATTAGATAATGAAATAGGGAAGATGTGCAATGTTGACCAGAAAATAGGTGCATAATACATTTCGGCGAGAACAATCTCGCACCTAAACACCTGCTACCTGACGCTACGATCCAATGCAATCTGAATCACGCTGTTTTTATTTTCTATTTTCTATTCTATCGCGCATGCTGCCTTGAAATCAAATCGATTAGTCCAGCTGTTTCTTTGCCGACGGCTGTCTCCAATGTATCTATAATTTTTGATTGTTCGATGCTATTATATTATCTGTTTTGGTTGTTTTATATGTATTAATATGCTATTTTATATTATTTTTGGGACTAACCTATTAACCTAGAGCCTAGTGCTAGTTTCTGTTTTTTTCCTTGTTTTTGAGTTTGGCAGAAAAGGAATATCAAACGGAGTCCAAACGAAATAAAACTTTAGATGATTTTTTTTGGACCAGAAGACACCGACGAGAGTTGGGGTTGACGTCAGAAGACCCACGATGCGACAAAAAGTCATAGGGGCGCGCCCTAGGGCGGGCGCCCCTAGCTTGTGGCCCCCTCGGGAGTCCACCGACCTCCCTCTTCGTCCTATAAATTTAGATATATTCCCAAACCCTCAGGAAAAGCCATGAAGATACTTTTCCGCCGCCGCAACCTTCTGTTCCCGTGAGATCCCATCTTGGGGCCTTTTCCGGCGATCTGCTGGAAAGCGATTCGATCATGGAGGGCATCTACATCAACCTTATTGCCCTTCCGATGAAGCGTGAGTAGTTTACCTCAGACCTACGGGTCCATAGCCAGTAGCTAGATGGCTTCTTCTCTCTCTACGATCTTCAATACCATGTTCTTCTCGATGTTCCTAGAGTTCTATGTGATGTAATATTCTTTTGCGGTGTGTTTGTCGAGATCCGATGAATTGTGGATTTATGATCAGATTATCTATGAATATTATTTGAATCTTCTCTGAATTCTTATATGCATGATTTGATATCTTTGTATTTCTCTTCGAATTACCAGTTTGGTTTGGCCAACTAGATTAGTATTTCTTGCAATGGGAGAGGTGCTTGGTTTTGGGTTCAATCTTGCGGTGTCCTCACCCAGTGACATAGTAGGGGTAGCGAGGCACGTATTGTATTGTTGCCATCAAGGATAAAAAGATGGGGTTTTCATCATATTGCTTGAGTTTATCCCTCTACATCATGCCATCTTACTTAAGGCGTTACTCCGTTCTTTATGAACTTAATACTGTAGATGCATGCTGGATATCGGTCAATGTATGGAGTAATAGTAGTAGATGCAGAATCGTTTCGGTCTACTTGACACGAACATGATTCCTATATGCATAATCATTGCCTTGGATATCGTCATAACTTTGTGCTTTTCTATCAATTGCTCGATAGTAATTTGTTCACCCACCGTATTATTTGCCTTCAAGAGAGAAGCCTCTAGTGAAACCTGTGGCCCCCGGGTCTATTTTCCATCATATATTTTCAGATCTATATACCCAAAGTACCAAAAATACCTTGCTGCAATGTATTTACTTTTATTTTGTTTTACGTTTTGGCAATCTTATATACCTATCTCTATCAGATCTCACCTTTGCAATTGACCGTGAAGGGATTGACAACCCCTTTATCGCATTGGGTGTAAGTGTTTGATTGTTTGTGCAGGTGCACCGATTGGAGACTTTCTTTTACCTCCTACTGGATTGATACCTTGGTTCTCTAACTAAGGGAAATACTTATCTCTACTTTGCTGCATCACCCTTTCCTCTTCAAGAAAAAAACCAACGCAAACTCAAGAATTAGCAGAGGTACCTGTCAGGGTACGAAAAAGACTGAACTTCTATCGATCATGATTCTTTTGGCGGAGTGACAAAAGAAAGAGGAAGTACATGCTTACTAAATGAGACATCATTTGTAGGCCGAAGGACCAGGGTGGTCTTGGGATTGAGAATTTAGAGGTAAAGAACATATGTCTGCTAAGTAAATGGCTGTACAAGCCTTTTGTGGAGACCGAAGGCACGTGGGTACAAATTTTACGTAATAAGTACTTACAATCTAAGACCTTGGCCCAGGTTACTGTCAGACCCAATGATTCACCATTTTGTAAGGGCTTGATGAGAACGAAAGAAGCTTTCTTCCATAGAACTAAATTCACCATTAGAAATGGTAATTTGACGACATTTTGAGAGGATATATGGTTACGGGAGACGCCTTTGACCACACAATATCTATCTCTCTATAACATTGTACAACGTAAGGAGGCTTATGTTGCTACAATGTTACGGTCCAATTAACCCTCTACATATTCAATTGTGGAGATCTTTGATAGGTGACCGATGTGAAGCATGGATACTCCTCGTCAGAAGGTTGACGGATGTGAACCTCTCTGATGAGTCTGATGCTATTCACTGGAAATTAACTACGAACAACACTTATTCAGTGAAATCTATGTATATGGACCTAATTGATTCTGGTCCCATTCCAAAATCACTACATATTTGGAAGATCAAGGTCTTGTTAGGAATCAAAGTCTTCATGTGGTTTTTTTATAAGGAGGTGGTTCTGACTAAGGATAACTTGACAAAACATAATTGGGAGGGTAGTCAAAGATGTAGCTTTTGTGATCAAGATGAAAGAATCAAACACATCTTTCTCGATTGTCCACTGGCCAAACTTTTATGGCGCTCAGTTCATATAACCTTTAATATCACTTCTCGAAATAGTATTTACACGTTATTTAGGACGTGACTAAATGGAGTAGAGACAAATATTGCAAGGCATATTCGGATAAGAGTATGTGCATTAGTTTGGGCTATATGGAACTGTAGAAATGATATGGTTTTTAACAGACAAACTCGTATAATTCTTTTGCAGGTTATCTACATGGCCACTGCTTGGATCTGTATGTGGTCGTTACTCACTCCTTTGGAAGCCAGGGAGCCTTTGGTTACTGGGTTTGCCCGATGAGAGATGGTAGCTCGGGATATCTACAACCAGTTTGGATGGTGGTCCAGTAATAGGATAGGTGATTAGTCATCTAGTTCTATTTCCACCGGTTGTGGCATTTTATTTTTTCTTATTTTGCTCTGTATGAGCTTGTTCTGGATCACACACTCTTCGAAGACTTGACTTAATAAAGAGGCTGTATGCATCACTCTAATGCAGAGGCCGGGGGTAATCCTTCTTTTCTAAAAAAAGACTTCCTTCGCCAAGGAAACATACATGGGGTTGATATTTTTTTTGGAAAGGAGGATGACCCCCGGCCTGTGCATCAATCGATGCATGCAGCCATATTATTAAATAAAAATGTAACAAAGTCTTAAGGTTCCAAGAGGTTCATAAACGGAGCAGTAGTCGAAAGGAAATAAATCTGAAAAGTGTTGGGAAACGTAGCATGCAATTTAAAAAAAAATCCTACGATCACGCAAGATCTATCTAGGAAATATATAGCAACGAGAGGGGGACAGTGTGTCCACGTA
Organism: Aegilops tauschii subsp. strangulata; assembly: GCF_002575655.3. Taxonomy (NCBI): domain Eukaryota; kingdom Viridiplantae; phylum Streptophyta; class Magnoliopsida; order Poales; family Poaceae; genus Aegilops; species Aegilops tauschii. The sequence continues at coordinate 163,739,101 of NC_053041.3, read as the reverse complement.
CCCTTGTAGACCGAAAGCGGAAGCATTAGGTTAACGCGGTTGACGTAGTCGAACGTCTTCACGATCCAACCGATCTAGTACCGAACGTACGGCACCTCCAAGTTGAGCACACATTCAGCTCGATGACGTCCCTCGAGCTCTTGATCCAGCAGAGGGTCGAGGGAGAGTTTCTTCAGCACGACGGCGTGGATGTGATCTGCGCAGGGCTTCTCCTAAGCACTACGACGTTATGACCGGAGGAGCAAACTACGGAGGGGGCACCGCACACGGCTAAGAGGAAGAGTAGAAGGAAAGGGGGGGGGCGCCCCCTCCCCTAGTCCAATTCTGACTCCCCATGGGAGGGGGTCGCGGCCACCCCTTGTGGGCTGCCTCCCCTCTCCCCTATGGCCCATGTAGGCCCAACAATTCCCCGGGGGGTTCCGGTAACCCCTTGTACTCCAAAATATACCCGAACCATTCCGAAACCATTCCGGTGTCTGAATATCATCGTCCAATATATCAATCTTTACATCTCGACCATTTCGAGACTCCTCGTCATGCCCGTGATCTCATCCGGGACTCCGAACAAACTTCGGTCACCAAAACAGATAACTCATAATACAGATCGTCATCGAACGTTAAGCGTGCGGACCCTACGGGTTCGAGAACTATGTAGACATGACCGAGACACATCTCCGGTCAATAACCAATAGCATAACCTGGATGCTCATATTGGTTCGTACATATTCTACGAAGATCCTTATCGGTCAAACCGTAATGACAACATACGTCATTCCCTTTGTCATCGGTATGTTACTTGCCCAAGATTCGATCGTCGGTATGCTCATACCTAGTTCAATATCGTTACCGGCAAGTCTCTTTACTCGTTCCGTAATGCATCATCCCGTAACTAACTCATTAGTCACATTGCTTGCAAGGCTTATAGTGATGTGCATTACCGAGAGGCCCAGAGATACCTCTCCGATACACGGAGTGACAAATCCTAATCTTGATCTATGCCAACCCAACAAACACCTTCGGAGATACCTGTAGAGCATCATCATAATCACCCAGTTACGTTGTGATGTTTGATAGCACACAAGGTATTCCTCCGGTATCCGGGAGTTGCAATACCTCATATTTGACATGAAGAAAGCAATAGCAATAAAACTGAACGATCAACATGCTAAGGTAACGGATGGGTCTTGTCCATCACATCATTCCCCTAATGATGTGATCCCATTCATCAAATGACAACACATATCTATGGTTAGGAAACTATACCATCCTTGATTAATGAGCTAGTCTAGTAGAGGCTTACTAGGGACACGGTGTTTTGTCTATGTGTGCACACATGTATCAAGTTTTCGGTTAATACAATTCTAGCATGAACAATAAACATTTATCATGATATAAGGAAATATAAAATAACAACTTTATTATTGCCTCTAGGGCATATTTCCTTCAGTCTCCCACTTGCACTAGAGTCAATAATCTAGTTCACATTGCCATGTGATTTAACACCAATAATTCACATCTTTATGTGATTAACACCCGTAGTTCACATCTTGATGACCCACAAGTATAGGGAATGTATCGTAGTCCTTTTGATAAGTAAGAGTGTTGAACCCAAAGAGGAGCAGAAGGAAATGACAAGCAGTTTTCAGTAAGGTATTCTCTGCAAGCACTGAAATTATCGGTAACAGATAGTTTTGTGATAAGGTAATTTGTAACGGGTAACAAGTAACAAAAGTAAACAAGGTGCAGAAAGGTGGCCCAATCCTTCTTGTAGCAAAGGACAAGCCTGGACAAACTCTTATATAAAGGAAAACGCTCCTGAGGACACATGGGAATTATCGTCAAGCTAGTTTTCATCACGCTCATATGATTCGCGTTCGTTACTTTGATAATTTGATATGTGGGTGGACCGGTGCTTGGTTACTGCCCTTCCTTGGACAAGAATCCCACTTATGATTAACCCCTCTTGCAAGCATCCGCAACTACAAAAGAAGTATTAAGGTAAACCTAACAATAGCATGAAACATATGGATCCAAATCAGCCCCTTACGAAGCAACGCATAAACTAGGGTTTAAGCTTCTGTCACTCTAGCAACCCATCATCTACTTATTACTTCCCAATGCCTTCCCCTAGGCCCAAATAATGGTGAAGTGTCATGTAGTCGACGTTCACATAACACCACTAGAGGAAAGACAACATACATCTCATCAAAATATCGAAAGAATACCAAATTCACATGACTACTTATAGCAAGACTTCTCCCATGTCCTCAGAAACAAACGTAACTACTCACAAATCATATTCATTTTCATAATCAGAGGGGTATTAATATGCATAAAGGATCTGAACATATGATCTTCCACCAATTAAACCAACTAGCATCAACTACAAGGAGTAATCAACACTACTAGGAACCCACAGGTACCAATCTGAGGTTTTGAGACAAAGATTGGATACAAGAGATGAACTAGGGTTTGAGAGGAGATGGTGCTGGTGAAGATGTTGATGGAGATTGACCCCCTCCCGATGAGAGGATCGATGGTGATGACAATGGTGATTATTTCCCCCTCTCGGAGGGATGTTTCCCTGGCAGAACAGCTCCGTCGGAGCCCTAGATTGGTTTCGCCAGGTTCCGCCTCGAGTCGGCGGCGCTTCATCCCGAAAGCTTCCTTCTTATTTTTTCTAGGGCGAAAGACTTCATATAGCCAAAGATGGGCACCGGAGGCCTACCAGGGGGCCCACGAGGCAGGGGGCGCGCCCAGGGAGGTAGGGCGCGCCCCCACCCTCGTGGACGGTGGGTGGCCCCCCTCTGGTACTTTCTTCGCCCAATATTTTTTATATATTCCACAACTGAGTTTCGTGGAGTTTCATGACTTTTGGAGTTGTGCAGAATAGGTCTCTAATATTTGCTCCTTTTCCAGCCCAGAATTCCAGCTGCCGGCATTCTCCCTCTTCATGTAAACCTTGTAAAATAAGAGAGAATAGGCATAAGTATTGTGACATAATGTGTAATAACAGCCCATAATGTAATAAATATTGATATAAAAGCATGATGCAAAATGGACGTATCAACTCCCCCAAGCTTAGACCTTGCTTGTCCTCAAGCGGAAGCCGATAACGAAAAATATGACCACATCTTTAGAGATAGAGGTGTCGATAAAATAAAATACGGACATGAGGGCATCATGATCATTCTTATAACAGCAACATATATATATATATATATATATATATATATATTGTCATATGATTTCTTATGCTAAACTAACAATCTATTCACAATATCAAGTATGAATCCGAAACTTCATTGAAAACTAACAAACTATGATCTCGGTCATTGAAGCAATTGCAATTTATCATAACATCGGAAAGAGTCAATATAAGAGCTTTTCAGCAAGTCCACATACTCAACTATCATTTAATCTTTCACAATCGCTAACACTCACGCAATACTTATGGGTTGGAGTTTTAATCGGACACAGAGAAAGATAGGGGCTTATAGTGTTGCCTCCCAACCTTTCACCTCAAGGGTAACGTCAACAATAATAGTTTATGATAACTTACATCCAATTGGATATATATGTCAGGATCTTTCCAGCACAATGTGCTTGCCAAAGGATAAAATGTAAAAAGGGAAGGTGAAGACCACCATGACTCTTGTATAATGCATAAGACAAAAAATAAAAGATAGGCCCTTCGCAAAGGGAATCAGAGGTTGTCATGTGCTTTTATAGTTGGATGCACGAAATCTTAATGCAAAAGATCGTCACTTTATATTGTGATAACCCACAAGTATAGGGGATCAATTGTAGCCTCTTTCGATAAGTAAGAGTGTCGAACCCAACGAGGAGCTAAAGGTAGAACAAATATTCCCTCAAGTTCTATCGACCACCGATACAACTCTACGCACGCTTGACGTTCGCTTTACCTAGAACAAGTATGGAACTAGAAGTACTTTGTAGGTGTTTTTGGATAAGTTTGCAAGATAATAAAGAGCGTGTAAGTAAAAGTAGGGGCTATTTAGAAGAAGACACAACTAAGTTAGTTTTAGTAGAGAGTTTTAGGCAACAAGAAAGTTATTTGTCCCTAGGCAATCGATAACTAGACCGGTAATCATTATTGCAATTTTACTTGAGGGAGAGGCATAAGCTAACATACTTTCTCTTCTTGGATCATATGCACTTATGATTGGAACTCTAGCAAGCATCCGCAACTACTAAAGATCATTAAGGTAAAATCCAACCATAGCATTAAAGCATCAAGTCCCCTTTATCCCATACGCAAACAACCTACTTACTCGGGTATGTGCTTCTGTCACTCACGCCACCCACCATAAGCAAATCATGAACATATTGCAAACCCTACAGCAGGAATCCCTCACACTTGTGCGACACGGAGAGCACCATAGGACAGCACCAATATTAAAACATGCAACTCAAACCAATCACGGTCATCAATTAACCCAAAGGACAAAACGGATCTACTCAAACATCATAGGATAGTGATACGTCTCCAACGTATCTATAATTTTTGATTGTTCCATGCTATTTTATATTCTGTTTTGGATGTTTAATGGGCTTATTTATACACTTTTATATTATTTTTGGGACTAACCTATTAACCGGAGGCCCAGCCCAAATTGCTGTTTTCTTGCCTATTTCAGTGTTTCGAAGAAAAGGAATATCAAACGGAGTCCAAACGGAATGAAACCTTCGGGAGAGTTATTTTTGGAACGGAAGCAATTCAGGAGACTTGAAGTGTACGTCAGGGAAGCAACGAGGTGGCCACGAGGCAGGGAGGCGCGCCTTCCCCCTGGGCACGCCCCCACGCTCGTGGGCCCCTCGTGGCTCCCCTGACCGACTTCTTTCGCCTATATATGTCCATATACCCTAAAAACATAGGGGAACAGAATAGATCGGGAGTTCTGCCGCCGCAAGCCTCTGTAGCCACCAAAAACCAATCGGGACCCTGTTCCGGCACCCTGCCGGAGGGGGGAACCCTCACCGATGGCCATCTTCATCATCCCGACGCTCTCCATGACGAGGAGGGAGTAGTTCACCCTTGGGGCTGAGGGTATGTACCAGTAGCTATGTGTTTGATCTCTCTCTCTCTCGTGTTCTTGAGGTGATACGATCTTGATGTATCGCGAGCTTTGCTATTATAGTTGGATCTTATGATGTTTCTCCCCCTCTACTCTCTTGTAATGGATTGAGTTTTCCCTTTGAAGGTATCTTATCGGATTGAGTCTTTAATGATTTGAGAACACTTGATGTATGTCTTGCATGTGCTTAGCTGTGGTGACAATGGGATATCACATGATCCACGTGATGTATGTTTTGGTGATCAACTTGCGGGTTCCGCTCATGAACTTATGCATAGGGGTTGGCACACGTTTTCGTCTTGACTCTCCGGTAGAAACTTTGGGGCACTCTTTGAAGTTCTTTGTGTTGGTTGAATAGATGAATCTGAGATTGCGTGATGCATATCGTATAATAATACCCACGGATACTTGAGGTGACATTGGAGTATCTAGGTGACATTAGGGTTTTGGTTGATATGTGTCTTAAGGTGTTATTCTAGTACGAACTCGAGGATAGATCGAACGGAAAGAATAGCTTCGTGTTATTTTACTACAGACTCTTGAATAGATCGATCAGATAGGATAACTTTGAGGTGGTTTAGTACCCTACCATAATCTCTTTGTTTGTTCTTCGCTATTAGTGACTTTGGAGTGACTCTTTGTTGCATGTTGAGGGATAGTTATATGATCCAATTATGTTATTATTGTTGAGAGAACTTGCACTAGTGAAAGTATGAACCCTAGGCCTTATTTCCTAGCATTGCAATACCGTTTATGCTCACTTTTATCATTAGTTACCTTGTTGTTTTTATATTTTCAGATTACAAAACCTATATGTACCATCCATATTGCACTTGTATCACCATCTCTTCGCCGAACTAGTGCACCTATACAATTTACCATTGTATTGGGTGTGTTGGGGACACAAGAGACTCTTTGTTATTTGGCTGCAGGGTTGTTTGAGAGAGACCATCTTCATCCTACACCTCCCACGGATTGATAAACCTGAGGTCATCCACTTGAGGGAAATTTTCTACTGTCCTACAAACCTCTGCACTTGGAGGCCCAACAACGTCTACAAGAAGAAGGTTGCGTGAAACAAAAGACATGCAACAAACAGGAACTGGCACTGCCGCACTGGGCACTGGATCAATATGTTAGTCCCAAAAAATAGCATAAAAAGTTGCCAAAAGTATGTAAAGGTTGTAGAATATTAGCATGGAACAATAAAAAATTATAGATACGACGGAGACGTATCAACATCCCCAAGCTTAATTCCTGCTCGTCCTCGAGTAGGTAAATGATAAAAAAGATAATTTTTGATGTGGAATGCTACCTAGCATAATCTTGATCATGTAATCTAATCATGGCATGAATATTAAGACACGAGTGATTCAAAGCAATAGTCTATCATTTGACATTAAGCAATCATGTCTTTTCAAAATAACGTGGCCAAAGAAAGTTATCCCTGCAAAATCATATGGTCTGGCTATGCTCCATCTTCACCACACAAAATATTCAGATCATGCACAACCCCGATGACAAGCCAAGCAATTGTTCCATACTTTTGATATTCTCAAACCTTTTCAACTTTCACGCAATACATGAGTGTGAGCCATTGATATAGCACTATAGGTGGAATAGAATATGATGATGGAGGTTGTGTGGAGAAGACAAAAAAGGGAGAAAGTCTCACATCGACGCGGCTAATCAACGGGCTATGGAGATGCCCATCAATTGATGTCAATGCGAGGAGTAGGGATTGCCATGCAACGGATGCACTAGAGCTATAAGTGTATGAAAGCTCAAACTGAAACTAAGTGGGTGTGCATCCAATTTTCTTGCTCATGAAAACCTTGGGCATATGAGGAAACCCATCATCGGAATATACAAGCCAAGTTCTATAATGAAAATTACCACTAGTATATGAAAGTGATAACTCAAGAGACTCTCTATATGAAGAACATGGTGCTAATCTGAAGCACAAGTGTGGTAAAAGGATAGTAACATTGCCCCCCTTTTTTTTCTCTTTTTTTGCGGGCTTCTTTGGCCCCCTTTTTTATTTAGGCTTCTTTTGCCTCTTTTTTTTATTCTTGGGGCAATGCTCTAATAATGATGATCATCACACTTTTATTTACTTACAACTCAATATTACAACTCGATACTAGAACAAAGATATGACTCTATATGAATGCCTCCAGCGGTGTACCGGGATGTGCAATGATCTAGCGTAGCAATGACATCAAAAAATGGACAAGCCATGAAAACACCATGCTAGCTGTCTTATTATCATGCAAAGCAATATGACAATGAATGCTCAAGTCATGTATATGATGATGATGGAAATTGCATGGCAATATATCTCGGAATGGCTATGGAAATGCCATGATAGGTAGGTATGGTGGCTGTTTTGAGGAACGTATAAGGAGGCTTATGTGTGACAGAGCGTATCATATCATGGGGTTTGGATGCACCGGCTATGTTTGCACCAACTCTCGAGGTGAGAAAGGGCAATGCACAGTACCAAAGAGGCTAGCAATGATGGAAGAGTGAGAGTGCGTATAATCCATGGACTCAACATTAGTCACAAAGAACTCACATACTTATTGCAAAAATCTATTAGTCAGTGAAACAAAGTACTACGCGCATGCTCCTAGGGGGATAGATTGGTAGGAAAAGACCATCGCTCGTCCCCGGCCGCCACTCATAAGGAAGACAAACAATAAATACCTCATGCTCCAACTTCGTTACATAACAGTTCACCATACGTGCATGCTACGGAAATCACAAACTTCAACACAAGTATTTCTACAATCCACAACTACCCACTAGCATGACTCTAATATCACCATCTTTATATCGTAAAACTATTGCAAGAAATCAAACATATCATATTCAGTGATCTACAAGTTTTATGTAGGATTTTATGACTAACCATGTGAATGACCAGTTCCTGTCAACTCTCTAAATAGATATAAGTGAAGCAAGAGAGTTTAATTCTTTCTACAAAAGATATGCCAATGCTCTAACAAGTATAAGTGAAGCAAAAGAGCATTCTACAAATGGCGGTTTTCTATGTGAAGAGAAACAGGCAATCCAAACTTCAAATGATATAAGTGAAGCACATGAAGCATTCTATAAAGCCATACTCAAAAGATATAAGTGAAGTGCAATGAGCATTCTATAAATCAACCAAGGACTATATCATACCAGCATGGTGTATAAAATAAAAGTGAAAACTAAATGCAAAAGACGCTCCAAGATTTGCACATATCGCATGAACGAAACGAATCCAAAAACATATCGATACTTGTTGAAGAAAGATGGGATGCCTTCCGGGGCATCCCCAAGCTTAGACGCTTGAGTCTCCTTGAAAATTTACTTGGGGTGCCTTGGGAATCCCCAAGCTTGAGCTCCTGCCTCTCCTCCTTCTCCTCACATCGAGACCTCCTCGATCTTCGAACACTTCATCCACACAAAACTCAACAGAAAGCTCGGTAAGATCCGTTAGTATAATAAAGCAAATCACTACTCTAAGTACTGTTGCAAACCCATTCATATTTTGTTTTTTCATTGCAGCTACTGTAATATAACTTTTCCATGGCTTAATCCACTGATAGAAATCGACAGTTTCATCAAAACAAGCAAACTATGCATCAAAAACAAAAGTTGTCTTAAACAGGACAGTCTGTAGTAATCTGAACATTCACCGTACCTCTGGTACTCCAAAAATTCTGCCAAAATTAGGAAAAATAAACAATTTGTATAGAAATACAGTGCAAAAAAGTTTCAGAACCGTTTGACGTTCCAGTAAAAAAAAATGTAAAATCGCGCACAACGGCCAAAGTTTCTGTTTCTGCACCGCACAAACCAACAAGCAATGTAAAAATCCTGAAGGCAAACCTTGGCACATTATTTTTATAATAAAATGGAATTGTACAAGGGGATAATTATTTTTGTTGAAAATTTTCTGTGATCAAGATTCACAAAGTTTCCGTGAGCATGAACAAAGTTCAAGGCTAGCTCCCACTTTAACAATGCTCGTCTTTCTCACTTTCACTTTCCTTTTTTGAAAAGTTTTAGGTTCCCCTCTTTATTTATTTTGTTTTTAAACTATATAAAAGCACTCAACAGAAATAAATGACTCTCTAAAACTTCCGGGTTGTCTCCCTAGCAGCACTGTCTTTAAAGCCATTAAGCTAGGCATATAGTGCTCAAGTAATGGATCCACCGGGATCCCAAGGTATATCAAAGCCAATTTTAATTAACAATGATTTGTGATTTAGTAGTGAGCACAAAGTAACATATATCAAGCAATGACGAAGTCTAACTCTCTTCCTATGCATTGGCATGTCATAAAAGAACAATTCATGCACACATAGTAAAGGCCAATGCATAGTATAAACAGTTTCTTGTAATTTTATCATATTGGAAACATGGAGAGGCGGAGACGTAGTTCCTCTCTCATAATAATTGCAAGTAGGAGCAGCAAGCACATGCATATTATATCTATCAAAATCATCATGTGTTGCAGTAAAACGCAACCCATCAATATAATCCTTAATAAGGGCAAACTTCTCCGATATAGTGTAGTCGGGAGAATTCAAAAAGATAATAGGACTATCATGCGTGGGTGCAATAGCAACAATTTCATGTTTAACATAAAGAACTATAGCAAGTTCATCTCCATAAGCATAATTCATATTGGCATCTTGGCCACAAGCATAGCAAGCATCATCAAAAAGGGGTATTTGAAAAGAATCAACGGGATCATAACAATCATCTTAGCAATCATCCTTCGGTAAGCACGAAGGGAAATTAAACAATGTATGAGTTGAAGAGTTACTCTCATTAGAAGGTGGGCACGGGTAGCTAATCCGCTCTTCCTCCTTTTGTTCTTCGCTCTCCTCATCATCTTTTTCATCCAATGAGCTCACAGTTTCATCAATTTCTTCTTCCATAGACTCCTGCAAAATATTAGTCTCTTCTTGGACAGCGGAGGAGTCCTCAATATATGGTTTAATATAGGCATTAGAAGCATAATTATCATAACAATATTTAAGTATGGCAAAAGTTTTGGATTTGTAAAGAGTATCATCATACTTTTCAATCAAAGAAGCAATTTCATAAGCACCCTTGAAAGCAACAAATTCTTCAATTTGTTGAACATCATAGTAATTATAGACACCCTTAGCATACGAAGATACGATTCCATTATCACTAAACTCACATTGGTAGGGAAGGTGTTTCTTAGGGTTTTCAGAACAACAAGTAACATCATATATTTCACATAAATTCCAAGCATAACACTGCAAACGATGAATTTGATCCAGTAAAAGTTTCCCTTTTTCAGATATGCGGTGTCGCACATAACAAGCATGCTCATCTAAAGATTTGCCCTCAACTAAGTAGTTGGGGTTTCAGCACGAGCACAAAGGGATCAAAGATGATCCAAGTAAAAAGCTTCAGGAGTGTGATAGATTTTGAGTGGTTCTTCAACCATTGGTTCAGTAGGTACCACTAATTTTTTTGGTATTTTGTGTTTCCTACCCATAACTAAAGATAGAAAACAAGAGCACAAAATAAAAACTACTTAGTGATAAAGCAAACAAGCACACACGAGAATATTCACCCCACGCTATAACTCCCCGGTAACGGCGCCAGAAAAAGGTCTTGATAACCCACAAGTATAGGGGATCAATTGTAGCCTCTTTCGATAAGTAAGAGTGTCGAACCCCACGAGGAGCTAAAGGTAGAACAAATATTCCCTCAAGTTCTATCGACCACCGATACAACTCTATGCACGCTTGACGTTCGCTTTACCTAGAACAAGTATGAAACTAGAAGTATTTTGTAGGTGCTTTTGGATAAGTTTGCAAGATAATAAAGAGCGCGTAAGTAAAAGTAGGGTCTGTTTAGAAGAAGACACAACTAAGTTAGTTTTAGTAGAGAGCTTTAGTCAACAAGAAAGTTATTTGTTCCTAGGAAATCGATAACTAGACCGGTAATCATTATTGCAATTTTATTTGAGGGAGAGGCATAAGCTAACATACTTTCTCTTCTTGGATCATATGCACTTATGATTGGAACTCTAGCAAGCATCCGCAACTACTAAAGATCATTAAGGTAAAACCCAACCATAGCATTAAAGCATCAAGTCCCCTTTATCCCATACGCAAACAACCTACTTACTCAGGTCTGTGCTTCTGTCACTCACGCCACCCACCATAAGCAAATCATGAACATATTGCAAACCCTACAGCAGGAATCCCTCACGCTTGCGCGACACGGAGAGCACCATAGGACAGCACCAATATTAAAACATGCAACTCAAACCAATCACGATCATCAATTAACCCATAGGACAAAACGGATCTACTCAAACATCATAGGATAGACATACATCATTAGGAAATAATATAGCATTGAGCACCATGTTTAAGTAGAGATTACAGCGGGTAAAAGAGGGGTTACACCGCTGCATAGAGGGGGGAAGAGTTGGCGATGAGGGCGGTGATGTTGTTGGTGTAGATTGCAGTGACGTTGATGGCCCCGGCGGCACTCTGGTGCCACCGGAAGTAAGGGGGAGAGAGCCCCCCTCCTTCTTCTTCTTCCTTGACCTTCTCCCCATATGGGAGAAGGGTTTCCCTTCTGGTCCATGGTCTCCATGGCGTGGGAGGGGCGAGGGCCCCTCCGATATTGGATCTGTCTCTCTCTGTTTCTGCGTTCCAGATTCTGCCCTTTCACCGTTTCTTTTATAACCGGAGATCCGTAACTCCGATTGGGCTGAATGTTTGACACGATCTCTATCCGGATATTAGCTTTCTTGCAGCGAAAGAAGGGCTCCAACCGCCTTACGGGGTGGCCACGAGGGCCCAGGGTGCGCCTGACCCCCTGGGGCACGCCCCCTACCTCGTGGCCCCCTCGGGCATCGTATCACGTTGATTCTTCTTCCCAAAAATCACATATATTCCGAAAAAATCTCCATCAGTTTTTATCCCGTTTGGACTCCGTTTGATATGGATTTTCTGCGAAACAAAAAACATGCAACAAACAGGAATTGGCACTGGGCACTGGATCAATATGTTAGTCCCAAAAAATAGTATAAAAAGTTGCCAAAAGTATGTAAAGGTTGTAGAGTATTGGCATGGAACAATCAAAAATTATAGATACGACGGAGACGTATCATATTGCCACTTGTGATATGGACCTTTATTATGCAGTCCGTCGCTTTTATTTCTTCCATATCACAAGATTGTATAAAGCTTATTTTCGCCACACTAATAGATCATACATATTTAGAGAGCAATTTTTATTGCATGCAACAATGACAACTTACTTGAAGGATCTTACTCAATCCATAGGTAGGTATGGTGGACACTCATGGCAAAACTGGGTTTAAGGATATTCGGAAGCACAAGTAGTATCTCTACTTGGTGCAAGGAATTTGGTTAGCATGAGGGGGAAAGGCAAGCCCAACATGTTGGATGATCCATGACAATATACTTTATTTCGGATATAAGCAAACATAACCCATTACGTTGTCTTCCTTGTCCAACATCAACTTTTTATCATGTCATATTTTAATGAGTGCTCACAATCATAAAAGATGTCCAAGATAATATATTTATATGTGAGAACCTCTCTTTCTTTATTACTTCCTATTAATTGCAACGATGACCAAAACTATGTTTGTCAACTCTCAACAACTTTTATGCATCATACTCTTTATATGTGAAGTCATTACTCTCCATAAGATCAATATGATCTCTTTAATTCTTTTTATTCTTTCTTTTATTCCCTCAAGATCATAGCAAGATAATCAAGCCCTTGACTCAAAACTAATCTTTATTATATATATAGCTCACGGACTCGATTACAGAGAAGGTTCATAAAGCAAAACTCAAAACTAAATCATACTAAAACTTTATTCTACTAGATCAAGATATTACCAAAAGGATTGAAATAAGAAAAAACGGTAAAGATAGAAGTGTGATGGTGATACGATACCGGGGCACCTCCCCCAAGCTTGGCAGTTGCCAAGGGGAGTGCCCATACCCATGTGATTATGTCTCTTTCTTCGGAGGTGGTGATGTGATATTCTTGGCGATGATGCCCCTCAGGATACGATTCTCTTCCTCGAGCTTATTGACTTGCTGCTTGAGGTCCATTATTTCCTTACGGAGCTTGCCCGTGACGGCTAAAGCTCCTTTCGCCCATGGATGTTGCATAGCTGCGGGAGAACAAGTAACACTCTTTTCCATATTTTCATAAGAAAGAAATCTGACATTGGAAGGGATGACCGAATTTGGAATAGCTGAGCTCTGTAGTTCCCCCATTGTGAATCCGGCTCGGAAACGAGAAGTAACTTCTTGATCCTCTTCCATGTCATCTATCCTTTTCAGGCCGGCCTCCATCTCTTCCTCCGTTGATGGCCCAAAGTGGTCAGCATCACTGTTTGCTCCTGGTCCAGGTGTCGGATGAGACACCCGACTCTCCCCGACTGACTCTTGAGAAGACATCTTGCTCTAATCTGCGGTAGAAACAACTCAAAACAAAAACAGAGGATATTTGCGTGGTACGGTGGTCAAAACCTTCGAGATATTATATAATGAATTTTTACCGACCAAAAGAAGTGTCGTGCAAGAAAACGGAGTCCAGAGGGCACACAAGGTGCCCACAAGGCAGGGGGCGCGCCCAGGGGGTAGGGTGCGCCCTCCACCCTCGTGGATGCCTCGTGTCCTATTCGGACTACTTATTTCCTATTTTCTTAAATATTCCAAAACAGAGAAAAATTGCTATTAGAACTATTTTGGAGTCGGTTTACTTATCGTACCACATACCTATTCCTTTTCGGAGTCTGAAACGTTCTGGAAAGTGTCCCTTATGTATTCCTCCGGTGTTACGGTTTCAATAACATTAGTTTCAACATTTATTGGATTACTTGAGATATAATGTTTGATTCTTTGACCGTTCACCACCTTCGAATTTGTGCCTTCGAAGTTGTTGATTTTTATGGCACCGGAACGATAGACCTCCTCGATAACGTAAGGACCTTCCCATTTAGAGAGGAGTTTTCCTGCAAAAAATCTTAAACGAGAGTTGTATAGCAAAACATAGTCACCTACATTAAACTCACGCTTTTGTATACTTTTGTCATGCCATCTTTTAACTTTTTCTTTAAACAGTTTGGCGTTCTCATAGGCCTGGGTTCTCCATTCATCAAGTGAGCTAATGTCAAATAGTCTCTTCTCACCGGCAAGTTTGAAATCATAATTGAGCTCCTTAATGGCCCAATATGCCTTATGTTCTAGTTCGAGAGGTAAATGACATGCTTTTCCATAAACCATTTTATACGGAGACATACCCATAGGATTTTTATATGCAGTTCTATAGGCCCATAAAGCATCATCAAGTTTCTTGGACCAATTATTTCTAGATCTATTAACAGTCTTTTGCAAAATTAATTTAATCTCCCTATTACTTAGTTCTACTTGACCACTAGATTGTGGATGGTATGGAGATGCAATTCTATGATTAACGTCATACTTAGCAAGCATTTTATGAAAAGCACCATGAATAAAATGTGAACCACCATCAGTCATTAAGTATCTAGGGACTCCAAATCTCAGAAAAATAACTTCTTTAAGCATCTTAATAGAGGTGTTATGGTCAGCACTACTAGTTGGAATAGCTTCTACCCACTTAGTAACGTAATCAACAACAACTAAAATATGTGCATACCCATTAGAGGAAGGAAACTGTCCCATATAATCAAAGCCCCAAACATCAAATGGTTCAATAACAAGTGAATAGTTCATAGGCATTTCTTGACGTCTACTAATATTACCAATTATTTGACATTCATCACAAGACAAGACAAACTTACAGGCATCTTTGAAGAGAGTAAGCCAATAAAAACCGGATTGCAATACCTTGTGTGCAGTTCTATCTCCAGCATGGTGTCCTCCATAAGCCTCGGAGTGACACTTGCGTAGGATCTGTTCCTATTCATGCTCAGGTACACAACGTCTAATAACACCATCTACTCCTTTATAAAGGTGTGGGTCATCCCAGAAGTAATGTCTTAAATCATAGAAAAACTTTTTCTTTTGCTAGTATGTGAAACTAGGTCGTATAAATTTAGCAACAATGTAATTAGCATAATCAGCATACCATGGAGCAGTACGAGAAGCATTTATGACAGCTAATTGTTCATCAGAATGCTATCATCAATAGGTAGTGGGTCATCAAGAACATTCTCTAACCTAGATAGGTTGTCTGCAACGGGGTTCTCAGCTCCCTTTCTATCAATAATATGCAAATCAAATTCTTGTAGTAGGAGAACCCATCTAATAAGTCTAGGTTTAGCATCTTTCTTTTCCATAAGATATTTAATAGCAACATGATCAGTGTGAACAGTTACTTTAGAATCAACAATATAAGGTCTGAACTTATCACAAGCAAATATAACTGCTAAAAATTCCTTTTCAGTAGTAGCATAATTTCTCTGGGCACTGTCTAGAGTTTTACTAGCATATTGGATAACATTTAATTTCTTATCAACTCTTTGTCCTAGAACAACACCTACATCATAATCACTAGCATCACACATAATTTCAAAGGGTAAATTCCAATCAGGAGGCTGAACAATAGGTGCAGAAATCAAAGCTTTCTTAAGTGTTTCAAATGCTTCTACACAATCATCATCAAAGACAAAAAGAACATCTTTTTGCAAGAGATTAGTCAGAGGCCTAGAAATTTTTGAGAAGTCTTTAATGAACCTCCTATAAAAACCGGCATGATCAAGGAAACTTCTTATACCTTTAATGTCCTTAGGACATGACATCTTTTCAATAGCATCAACTTTAGCTTTATCAACTTCAATACCTCTTTCAGAAATTTTATGTCCCAAGACAATACCTTCATTAACCATAAAGTGGCACTTCTCCCAATTCAAGACAAGATTAGTTTCTTCACATCTCTGTAAAACTCGATCAAGGTTGCTTAAGCAATCATCAAAAGAAGTTCCATAAACGGAGAAATCGTCCATGAAAACCTCAACAATCTTTTCACAAAAGTCAGAGAATATAGCATTCATACATCTTTGAAAGGTAGCAGGTGCATTGCATAAACCAAAAGGCATACGTCTATAAGCAAAGGTACCGAAAGTGCAAGTAAAAGTGGTATTTTCTTGATCCTCTTTTGACACAGGTATTTGAGAGAAACCAGAATAACCATCTAGAAAGCAAAAATGTGTATGTTTGGATAATCTTTCTAGCATTTGATCAATAAAAGGTAAAGGGTAATGATCCTTTTTAGTAGCTTTATTTAATTTGCGGAAATCAATTACCATTCTATAACCTGTAACAATTCTTTGTGGTATCAATTCATCTTTATCATTAGGAACAACAGTAATACATCCCTTCTTAGGGACACAATGGACAGGACTTACCCACTGACTATCAGCAACGGGATAAATTATACCTGCCTCCAGAAGCTTTAGTATTTCTTTTCTTACCACTTCTTTCATCTTAGGATTTAACCGTCGTTGGTGATCAACAACCGGTTTAGCGTCTTTCTCCAATTTTATTTCGTGCTGGCATAGAGTGGGACTAATGCCCTTAAGATCATCAAGAGTATATCCAATAGCAGCATGGTGCTTCTTCAGAGTTTTCAATAATTTCTCTTCTTCCTGCTCTGAAAGGTTAGCACTAATAATAACAGGATATATCTTTTTTTTCATCAAGATAAGCATATTTAAGAGTATCAGGTAATGGCTTAAGCTCAAACACGGGATCACCCTTGGGTGGAGGAGGATCCCCTAGAATTTCAACAGGCAAGTTGTGTTTCAAAATAGGTCCCATTTTAAAGAATACTTCATCTATTTCCCTTCTTTCATTCATAAACATATCATTTTCATGGTCTAGCAAATATTGTTCTAAAGGATTATTAGGAGGCACGACAATAGAAGCAAGACCAATAATTTCATCTTTACTAGGAAATTCTTTATCATGGGGTTGTCTACGAAATTTAGCAAAATTAAAATCATGAGACATATCCCCTAAACCAATAGTAACAACATCCTTTTTGCAATCTATCTTAGCACTAACAGTATTCAAGAAGGGTCTGCCAAATATAATGGGACAAAAGTCATCTTTTGGGGAACCAAGAACAAGAAAATCAGTAGGATATTTAATTTTCCCACACAAGACTTCAACATCTCTAACAATCCCAACTGGTGAAATAGTATCCCTATTGGCAAGCTTAATAATAACATTAATATCTTCTATCTCAGCAGGTGCAATATCATGCATAATTTCTTCATATAAGGTATAAGGTATTGCACTAACACTAGCACCCATATCACATAAGCCATGATAACATTGATCTCCTATTTTAACCGAAACGACAGGCATGCCAACAACATGTCTATTTCTATCTTTAGTGTCAGGTTTAGCAATTCTAGCAGCTTCATCACAGAAGTAAATAACATGCCCATCAATATTATTAACCAAGAGATCTTTAACCATAGCAATACTAGGTTCAACTTTTATTTGCTCAGAGGGTTTGGGTATTCTAATATTACTTTTGTTGACCACAGTTGAAGCTTTAGCATGATCCTTTATTCTAACAGGGAAAGGTGGTTTCTCAATATAAGCGGTAGGAACAATAGGATCAACATTGTAAGTGATAGTCTTTTCTTCAACTTTAATAGGTTCAACTACTTTTACTTCAATGGGAGGATGATATTTAAACCACTTCTCCTTAGGAAGATCAACATGAGTAGCAAATGATTCACAAAAAGAAGCTACTATCTCAGAGTCAAGTCCATATTTAGTGCTAAATTCACGGAAAACATCGGTATCCATAAAAGATTTAACACAATCAAACTTAGGTGTTATACCTGACTCCTTACCTTCGTCGAGTTCCCAATCTTCAGAGTTACGTTTAATTATTTCCAATAAATCCCATTTGAATTCAATAGTCTTCATCATAAAAGAACCAGTACAAGAAGTATCGAGCATGGAGCGATTATTGAGAGAAAGCCGAGCATAATTTTTTTGAATAATAATTTCTCTTGAGAGCTCATGATTGGGGCATGAATATAACATTGACTTAAGCCTCCCCCAAGCTTGAGTGATACTTTCTCCTTCGTGAGCCTATATATATAATTACGATCACGATGAACCAGATGCATAGGATAAAACTTCTGATGAAATTCCAATTTCAATCGGTTGTAGTTCCATGATCCAATATCATCACATAGCCTAAACCATGTCAATGCCTTTCCCTTCAACGATAAAGGGAAGACTTCTTCTTTATAACATCCTCGGGCATACCTGCAAGCTTAAATAATCCACAAACTTCATCCACATAGATTAGGTGCAAATCGGGATGCAATGTTCCGTCTCCTGTAAAAGGATTAACTAGCAGTTTCTCTATCATACCCGAAGGAATTTCAAAGTAAACATTTTCAGTAGGTTGAGGAGCAACTCTTTGCTCTACTGGTCGGGGTGAAGATACCCCGAAAAAGCCCCTGAAAGGATTATGTTCCATAGTAACAAGTGACAGTAAATTTCAGCACACTATATAAAATTTTCCTTACCAAATTCCACTTACCAAAGGCGCTTCACTCCCCGGCAACAGCGCCAGAAAAGAGTCTTGATGACCCACAAGTATAGGGGATCTATTGTAGTCCTTTCGATAAGTAAGAGTGTCGAACCCAACGAGGAGCAGAAGGAAATGACAAGCGGTTTTCAGTAAGGTATTCTCTGCAAGCACTGAAATTATCGGTAACAGATAGTTTTGTGATAAGGTAATTTGTAACGGGTAACAAGTAACAAAAGTAAAAAAAGTGCAGCAAGGTGGCCCAACCCTTTTTGTAGCAAAGGACAAGCCTAGACAAACTCTTATATAAAGGAAAACGCTCCCAAGGACACATGGGAATTATCGTCAAGCTAGTTTTCACCACGCTCATATGATTCGTGTTCGTTACTTTGATAATTTGCTATGTGGGTGGACCGGTGCTTGGGTACTACCCTTCCTTGGACAAGCATCCCACTTATGATTAACCCCTATTGCAAGCATCCACAACTAAAAAAGAAGTATTAAGGTAAACCTAACCATAGCATGAAACATATGGATCCAAATCAGCCCCTTACGAAGCAACACATAAACTAGGGTTTAAGCTTCTGTCACTCTAGCAACCCATCATCTACTTATTACTTCCCAAAGCCTTCCCCTAGGCCCAAATAATGGTGAAGTGTCATGTAGTCGACGTTCACATAACACCACTAGAGGAAAGACAACATACATCTCATCAAAATATCGAACGAATACCAAATTCACATGACTACTTATAGCAAGACTTCTCCCATGTCCTCAGGAACAAACATAACTACTCACAAATCATATTCATGTTCATAATCAGAGGGGTATTAATATGCATAAAGGACCTGAACATATGATCTTCCACCAATTAAACCAACTAGCATCAACTACAAGGAGTAATCAACACTACTAGGAACCCACAGGTACCAATCTGAGGTTTTGAGACAAAGATTGGATACAAGAGATGAACTAGGGTTTGAGAGGAGATGGTGCTGGTGAATATGTTGATGGAGATTGACCCCCTCCTGATGAGAGGATCGATGGTGATGACGATGGTGATTATTTCCCCCTCCCGGAGGGATGTTTCCCCGGCAGAACAGCTCCGTCGGAGCCCTAGATTGGTTTCGCCAGGTTCTGCCTCGAGTCGGCGGCGCTTCGTCCCGAAAGCTTCCTTCTTATTTTTTTCAGGGCGAAAGACTTCATATAGCCAAAGATGGGCACCGGAGGCCTACCAGGGGCCCATGAGGCAGGGGGCGCGCCCAGGGAGGTAGGGCGCGCCCCCACCCTCGTGGACGGTGGGTGGCCCCCCTCTGGTACTTTCTTCGCCCAATATTTTTTATATATTCCACAACTGAGTTTCGTGGAGTTTCAGGACTTTTGGAGTTGTGCAGAATAGGTCTCTAATATTTGCTCCTTTTCCAGCCTAAAATTCCAGCTGCCGGCATTCACCCTCTTCATGTAAACCTTGTAAAATAAAAGAGAATAGGCATAAGTATTGTGACATAATGTGTAATAACAACCCATAATGCAATAAATATCGATATAAAAGCATGATGCAAAATGGATGTATCACATCTCCATGTGACCAACACTCAAAGGGTTTACTAGAGTCAATAATCTAGTTCACATAGCTATGTGATTAACACCAAAGAGTACTAAGGTGCGATCATGTTTTGCTTGTGAGAGAAGTTTTAGTCAACGAGTCTGCCATATTCACATCCATATGTATTTTGCAAATTTGTATGTCTACAATGCTCTGCATGGAGCTACTCTAGCTAATTGCTCCCATGTTCAATACATATCTGGATTGAGACTTAGAGTCATCTAGATAAGTGTCAAAGCTTGCATCGATAACTCTTTACGACAAACTCTTTATCACCTCCATAACCGAGAAACGTTTCCTTAGTCCTCTTAGGTAACTAAGTATAATTTTGACCGTTGTTTAGTGATCTACTCCTGGATCACTATTGTACGCCCTTGCCAAACTCTTGGTAAGGTACACAATATGTCTGGTACACAGCATGGCATACTTTATAGAACCTATGGCTGAGGCATAGGGAATGACTTTCATTCTCTCTCTATCTTCTGTCGTGGTCGGGTTTTGAGTCTTACTCAACTTCATACCTTACAACTCAGGCAAGAACTCCTTCTTTGACTGATCCATTTTGAACTCCTTCAAAATCTTATCAAGGTATGTACTCATCGAAAGTCTTATCAAGCATCTCAATCTATCTTTATAGATATTGATGCCCAATATGTAAGTAGCTACACCGAGGTCTTTCATCGAAAAACTCCTTTCAAACACTCCTTTATGCTTTCCAGAAAATTCTACATTATTTTCGATCAACAATATGTTGTTCACATATACTTACCAGAAAGGCTGTAGTGCTCCCACTCACTTTCTTGTAAATACAGGCTTCACCGCAAGTCTGTATAAAACTATATGCTTTGATCAACTCATCAAAGCGTATATTCCAACTCCGAGATGCTTGCACCAGTCCATAGATGGATCACTGGAGCTTGCACACTTTGTTAGCACCTTTAGGATTGAAAAAACCTTCTGGTTGTATCATATACAACTCTTCTTTAATAAATCCATGCAGTTTTGACATCCATTTGCCAGATTTCATAAAATGCGGCAATTGCTAACATGATTCGGACAGACTTTAAGTATCAATACGAGTGAGAAAATCTCATCATAGTCAACACCTTGAACTTGTCGAAAACCTTTTGCGACAATTCGAGCTTTGTAGATAGTAACACTACTATCAGCGTCTGTCTTCCTCTTGAAGATCCATTTATTCTCAATGGCTCGCCGATCATTGGGAAAGTCAATCAAAGTCCATACTTTGTTCTCATACATGGATCCTTTCTCAGATTTCATGGCCTCAAGCCATTTATCGGAATCTGGGCTCATCATCGCTTCATCATAGTTTGTAGGTCTAGTAACATGAGTTCCAGAATAGGATTACCGTACCACTCTAGTGCGGAACATGCTCTGGTTGACCTACGAGGTTCTGTAGTAACTTGATCTGAAGTTTCATTATCATTATTATTAGCTTCCTCTCTAGTTGGTGTAGGCATCACGGGAACGGTTTTCTGTGATGAGCTACTTTCCAATTTGAGAGAAGGTACAGTTACCTGATCAAGTTCTACTTTCCTCCCACTCACTTCTTTCGAGAGAAACTCCTTCTCTAGAAAGTATCCATTCTTAGCAATAAAGATCTTGCCTTCGGATCTGTGATAGAAGGTGTACCTAATAGTTTCTTTTGGGTATCCTATGAAGACGCACTTCTCCTATTTGGGTTTGAGCTTATCAGGCTGTAGATTTTCCACATAAGCATCGCAACCCCAAACTTTAAGAAATGACAGCTTAGGTTTCTTGCCAAACCATAGTTCATACGGTGTCGTCTCAACCGATTTAGATGGCGCCCTACTTAACGTGAATGCAGCTGTCTCTAATGCATAACCCCAAAATGATAGTGGTAAAAATCGGTAAGAGACATCATAGATCACAACATATCTAATAAAGTACGGTTACGACGTTCGGACACACCATTACGCTGTGGTGTTCCAGGTGGCGTGAGTTGTGAAACTATTCCACATTGTTTTAAATGAAGGCCAAACTCGTAACTCAAATATTCGACTCTGCGATCGGATCGTAGAAACTTTATTTTCTTGTTACGATGATTCTCCACTTCACTCTCAAATTCTTTGAACTTTTCAAATGTTACAAACTTGTGTTTCATAGATATACCCATATCTTCTCAAATCATCTGTGAAGGTCAGAAAATAACGATACCCACCGCGTGCCTTAACACTCATCGGACCGCATACATCGGTATGTATTATTTCCAATAAGTCATTGGCTCGCTCCATTGTTCCGGAGAACGGAGTTTTAGTCATCTTGCCCATGAGGCATGGTTCGCAAGTATCGAATGATACATAATCAAGTGATTCCAAAAGTCCATTTGCATGGAGTTTCTTCATGTGTTTTACACCAATATGACCTAAATGGCAGTGCCACAAATATGTTGCACTATCATTATCAACTTTGCATCTTTTGGCATCAATATGTGTATTACTACGATCAAGATTCAATAAACCATTCACCTTGGGTGTATGACCACAGAAGGTTTTATTCATGTAAACAGAACAACAATTATTCTCTGGCTTAAATGAATAACCGTATTGCAATAAACATGATCTAATCATATTCATGCTCAACGCAAACACCAATTAACATTTATTTTAGGTTCAACACTAATCCCGAATGTAGAGTGATTGTGCGATGTTGATCATATCAACCTTGGAATCAATTCCAACATTCATCGTCACCTCTCCCTTAACTAGTCTTGTTTATTCTGCAACTCCTGTTTTGAGTTACTAATCTTAGCAACTAAACTAGTATCAAATACCTAGGGGTTGCTATTTACACTAGTAAATTACACATCAATAACATGTATATCATATATACCTTTGTTCACTTTGCCATCCTTCTTATCCGCCAAGTATTTGAGGTAGTTCCGCTTCCAGTGACCATTTGCTATGCAGTAGAAGCACTCAGTTTCAGGTTGGGGTCTAGCTTTGGGCTTCTTCACGGGAGTGGCAACTTGCTTTCCATTCTTCTTAAAGTCCCCTTTCTTTCCCCTCCCTTTTCTTGAAACTAGTGGTCTTGTTGACAATCAACACTTGATGCTATTTCTTGATTTCTACCTTCGCTGATTTCAGCATCGCGAAGAACTTGGGAATCGCTTTTGTCATCCCTTGCATATTATAGTTCATCGCGAAGTTCTAGTAACTTGCTGATAGTGACTAGAGAACCCTATCAATCACTATCTTATCTGGAAGATGAACTTCCACTTGATTCAAGTGATTGTAGTATCTAGACATTCTGAACACATGCTCACTAGCTGAGCTATTCTCCTCCATCTTGTAGGCAAAGTACTTCTCAGAAGTCTCATACCTCTTGACACGGGCATGAGTCTGAAATACCAATTTCACCTCTTGGAACATCTCATATGCTCTATGGCATTCAAAACGTTTTTGAAGTCCCGGTTCTAAGACGTAAAGCATGGTGCTGAAGGAAATATGCCCTAGAGGCAATAATAAAGTTATTATTTATTTCCTTATATCATGATAAATGTTTATTATTCATGCTAGAATTGTATTAACCGGAAACATGATACATGTGTGAATACATAGACAAACAGAGTGTCACTAGTATGCCTCTACTTGACTAGCTCGTTAACCAAAGATGGTTATGTTTCCTAGCCATAGACATGAGTTGTCATTTGATTAATGGATCATATCATTAGGAGAATGATGTGATTGACTTGACCCATTCCGTTAGCTTAGCACTCGATCGTTTAGTATGTTGCTATTGCTTTCTTCATGACTTATACATGTTCCTTTGACTATGAGATTATGCAACTCCCGTTTACCGGAGGAACACTTTGTGTGCTACCATAAAGGTGCTCTACAGGTGTCTCCGAAGGTACTTGTTGGGATGGCGTATTTCGAGATTAGGATTTGTCACTCTGATTGTCGAAGAGGTATCTCTGGGCCCTCTCGGTAATGCACATCACTATAAGCCTTGCAAGCATTGTAACTAATGATTTAGTTGCGGGATGATGTATTACGGAACGAGTGAAGAGACTTGCCGGTAACGAGATTGAACTAGGTATTGAGATACCGACGATCGAATCTCGGGCAAGTAACATACCGATGACAAAGGGAACAACGTATGTTGTTATGCGGTCTGACCGATAAAGATCTTCGTAGAATATGTGGGAGCCAATATGAGCATCCAGGTTCCGCTATTGGTTATTGACCGGAGACGTGTCTCGGTCATGTCTACATAGTTCTCGAACCCGTAGATGACGGTAACATTATGAGTTTATGTGTTTTGATGTACCGAAGGAGTTCGGAGTCCCGGATGAGATCGGGGACATGACGAGGAGTCTCGAAATGGCCGAGACGTAAAGATCGATATATTGGACGATTATATTCGGACTTCGGAAAGGTTCCGAGTGATTCGGGTATTTATCGGAGTACCGGAGAGTTACGGGAATTCGCCGGGGAAAAGTATTGGGCCTTATTGGGCCATACGGGAATAGAGGAGAGAGGCCAAAAGGAAGGAGGTGCGCACCCCCCCTCTGGTCCGAATTGGACAAGGGGTGCAGCCCCCTTTTCCTTCTCCCTCTCCCCCTCTTTCCTTCTCTCCTACTCCAACAAGGAAAGGAGGAGTCCTACTCCCGGTGGGAGTAGGACTCCCCCCTTGGCGCGCCCTCCTCCTTGGCCGGCCGCCTCCCCCCTTGCTCCTTTATATACGGGGGCAGGGGGGCACCCCATAGACACAACAATTGATCATTGATCTCTTAGCCGTGTGCGGTGCCCCCTCCACCATATTCCACCTCGATAATATCGTAGCGGTGCTTAGGCGAAGCCCTGCGTCGGTAGAACATCATCATCGTCATCACGCCGTCGTGCTGACAGAACTCTCCCTCAAAGCTCGGCTGGATCGGAGTTCGAGGGACGTCATCGAGCTGAACGTGTGCTGAACTCGGAGGTGCCGTACGTTCGGTACTTGGATCGGTCGGATCGTGAAGACGTACGACTACATCAATCGCGTTGTGCTAACGCTTCCGCTTTCGGTCTACGTGGGTACGTGGACACACTCTCCCCTCTCATTGCTATGCATCACCATGATCTTGCGTGTGCGTAGGAAATTTTTGAAATTACTACGTTCCCCAACAGTGGCATCCGAGCCAGGTTTTCTGCGTAGATGTCATATGCACGAGTAGAACACAAGTGAGTTGTGGGCGATATAAGTCATACTGCTTACCAGCATGTCATACTTTGGTTCGGCGGTATTGTTGGATGAAGCGGCCCGGACCGACATTACGCGTACGCTTACGCGAGACTGGTTCTTCCGACGTGCTTTGCACAGAGGTGGCTGGCGGGTGTCAGTTTCTCCAACTTTAGTTGAACCGAGTGTGGCTACGCCCGGTCCTTGCGAAGGTTAAAACAGCACCAACTTGACAAACTACCGTTGTGGTTTTGATGCGTAGGTAAGAACGGTTCTTGCTAAGCCCGTAGCAGCCACGTAAAACTTGCAACAACAAAGTAGAGGACGTCTAACTTGTTTTTGCAGGGCATGTTGTGATGTGATATGGTCAAAGCATGATGCTAAATTTATTGTATGAGATGATCATGTTTTGTAACCGAGTTATCAGCAATTGGCAGGAGCCATATGGTTGTCGCTTTATTGTATGCAATGCAATCGCCCTGTAATGCTTTACTTTATCACTAAGCGGTAGCGATAGTCGTAGAAGCATAAGATTGGCGAGAAGACAACGATGCTACGATGGAGATCAAGGTGTCGCGCCGGTGACGATGGTGATCATGACGGTGCTTCGGAGATGGAGATCACAAGCACAAGATGATGATGGCCATATCATATCACTTATATTGATTGCATGTGATGTTTATCTTTTATGGATCTTATCTTGCTTTGATTGACGGTAGCATTATAAGATGATCCCTCACTAAATTATCAAAGTATAAGTGTTTTCCCTGAGTATGCACCGTTGCGAAAGTTCTTCGTGCTGAGACACCACGTGATGATCGGGTGTGATAGGCTCTACATTCAAATACAACGGGTGCAAAACAGTTGCACACGCGGAATACTCAGGTTAAGCTTGACGAGCCTAGCATATAACAGATATGGCCTCGGAACACAGAGACCGAAAGGTCGAGCGTGAATCATATAGTGGATATGATCAACATAGTGATGTTCACCGTTGAAACTACTCCATCTCACGTGATGATCGAACATGGTTTAGTTGATATGGATCACGTGATCACTTAGAGGATTAGAGGGATGTCTATCTAAGTGGGAGTTCTTAAGTAATATGATTAATTGAACTTAAATTTATCATGAACTTAGTCCTGATAGTATTTTTGCAAATTATGTTGTAGATCAATAGCTCGCGTTGTTGCTTCCCTGTGTTTATTTTTGATATGTTCCTAGAGAAAAATTATGTTGAAAGATGTTAGTAGCAAAGATGCGGATTGGATCCGTGGTCTGAGGATTATCCTCATTGCTGCATAGAAGAATTATGTCCTTGAAGCACCGCTAGGTGACAGACCTATTGCAGGAGTAGATGCAGACGTTATGAACATTTGGCTAGCTCAATATGATGACTACTTGATAGTTTAGTGCACCATGCTTAACGGCTTATAATCGGGACTTCAAAGACGTTTTGAACGTCATGGACCATATGAGATGTTCCAGGAGTTGAAGTTAATATTTCAAGCAAATACCCGAGTTGAGAGATATGAAGTCTCCAACAAGTTCTATAGCTAAAAGATGGAGGAGAATAGCTCAAGCAGTGAGCATGTGCTCAGATTGTCTGGGTACTACAATCGCTTGAATCAAGTGGGAGTTAATCTTCCAGATATAATAGTGATTGACAGAATTCTCTAGTCACCATCACCAAGTTAGTAGAACTTCGTGATGAACTATAGTATGTAAGGGACGACGAAAGTAATTCCCGAGCTCTTCGCGATGCTGAAATCGACGAAGGTAGAAATCAAGAAAGAGCATCAAGTGTTGATGGTTAACAAGACCACTAGTTTCAAGAAAAGGGCAAAGGGATAGAAGGGGAAATTCAAGAAAAACGGCAAGCAAGTTGCTACTCAAGTGAAGAAGCCCAAGTCTGTACCTAAGCCTAAGACTAAGTGCTTCTACTGCAAAGGGACTGGTCACTGGAAGCGGAACTGCCCCAAGTATTTGGCGGATAAGAAGGATGGCAAAAGTGAACAAAGGTATATTTGATATACAGATTATTGATGTGTATTTTACTAGTGTTCGTAGCAACCCCTCGGCATTTGATACTGGTTCAGTTGCTAAGAGTAGTAACTCGAAACGGGAGTTGCAGAATGAACAGAGACTAGTTAAGGGTAAAGTGACGATATGTGTTGGAAGTGGTTCCAAGATTGATATGATCATCATCGCACGCTCCCTACACTTTTGGGATTAGTGTTGAACCTAAATAAGTGTTATTTGGTGTTTGCATTGAGCATGAATATGATTTGATCATGTTTATTGCAATACGGTTATTCATTTAAGTTAGAGAATAATTGTTGTTCTGTTTACATGAATAAAACCTTATATGGTTACACACCCAATGAAAATGGTTCGTTGGATCTCGATCGTAGTGATACACATATTCATAATATTGAACCAAAAGATGCAAAGTTAATAATGATAGTGCAACTTATTTGTGGCACTGCCGTTTAGGTCATATTGGTGTAAAGCGCATGAAGAAACTCCATGCTGATGGGCTTTTGGAATCACTTGATACTTGTGAACCATGCGTTATGGGCAAAATGACTAAGACTCCGTTCTCCGGAACAATGGAGCGAGCAACTGACTTATTGGAAATAATACATACTGATGTATGCGATCCGATGAGTGTTGAGGCTCGCGGCGGGTATCGTTATTTTCCGACCTTCACAGATGATTTGAGGAGATATGGGTATATCTACTTGATGAAACATAAGTCTGAAACATTTGAAAAGTTCAAAGAATTTCAGAGTGAAGTGGAAAATCATCGTGACAAGAAAATAAGGTTTCTACGATTTGATCGCGGAGACAAATATTTGAGTTACGAGTTTGGTCTTCAATTAATACAAAGTGGAATAGTTTCACAAATTCGTGCCACCTGGAACACCACAGCATAATGGTGTGTCCGGACGTTATAACCGTACTTTATTGGATATAGTACAATCTATGATGTTTCTTACCGATTTACCACTATAGTTTTGGGGTTATGCATTAGAGACAGCTGCATTCACGTAAAAAAGGGCACCATCTAAATCCGTTTGAGACGACACCGTATGAACTGTGGTTTGGCAAGAAATCAAAGTTGTCGTTTTCTTAAAGTTTGGGGTTGTGATGCTTATATGAAAAAGTTTCATCCTAATAAGCTCAAACCCAAATCGGAGAAATATGTCTTCATAGGATACCCAAAGGAGACTGTTGGGTACACCTTCTATCACAGATCCGAAGGCAAGACATTCATTGCTAAGAATGGATCCTTTCTAGAGAAGGAGTTTCTCTCGAAAGAAGTGAGTGGGAGGAAAGTAGAACTTGATGAGGTAACTGTACCTGCTCCCTTATTGGAAAGTAGTTCATCACAGAAATCTGTTCCTGTGACTCCTACACCAATTAGTGAGGAAGCTAATGATGATGATCATGTAACTTCATATCAAGTCACTACCGAACCTCATAGGTTAACCAGAGTAAGATCCACACCAGAGTGGTACGGTAATCCTGTTCTGGAGGTCATGTTACTTGACCATGACGAACCTACGAACTATGAGGAAGCGATGATGAGCCCAGATTCCACAAAATGGCTTGAGGCCATGAAATCTGAGATGGGACCCATGTATGAGAACAAAGTATGGACTTTGATTGACTTGCCCAATTATCGGCGAGCCATTGAGATTAAATGGATCTTCAAGAGGAAGACAAACGTTGATAGTAGTGTCACTATCTACAAAGCTAGAATTGTCGCAAAAGGTTTTCGACAAGTTCAAGGTGTTGACTACGATGAGAGTTTCTCACTCGTATCTATGCTTAAGTCTGTCCGAATCATGTTAGAAATTGCCGCATTTTATGAAATCTGGCAAATGGATAAACAAAACTGCATTCCTTAATGGATTTATTAAAGAAGAGTTGTATATGATGCAACCAGAAGGTTTTGTCAATCCTAAAGGTGCTAACAAAATATGCAAGCTCCAGCGATCCATCTATGAACTGGTGCAAGCATCTCAGAGTTGGAATATACGCTTTGATAAGTTGATCAAAGGATATAGTTTTATACAGACTTGCGGTGAAGCCTGTATTTACAAGAAAGTGAGTGTGAAATTGAGTAAGACTCAAAGCCCGACCACGGCAGAAGATAGAAAGAGAATGAAAGTCATTCCCTATGGCTCGGCCATAGGTTCTATAAAGTATGCCATGCTGTGTACCAGATCTATTGTATACCCTGCACTGATTTTGGCAAGGGAGTACAATAGTGATCTAGGAGTAGATCACTGGACAGCGGTCAAAATTATCCTTAGTGGAATAAGGATATGTTTCTCGATTATGGAAGTGACAAAAGGTTCATCGTAAAGGGTTACGTCGATGCAAGTTTTGACACTAATCCTGATGACTCTAAGTCTCGGTCTAGATACATATTGAAAGTGGGAGCAATTAGCTAGAGTAGCTCCGTGCAGAGCATTGTAGACATAGAAATTTGCAAAATACTTACGGATCTGAATGTGACAGACCCGTTGACTAAAATTATCTCACAAGCAAAACATGATCGCACCTTAGTACTCTTTGGGTGTTAATCACATAGCGATGTGAACTAAATTATTGACTCTAGTAAACCCTTTGGGTGTTGGTCACATGACGATGTGAACTATGGGTGTTAATCATATGGTGATGTGAACTATTGATGTTAAATCACATGGCGATGTGAACTAGATTATTGACTCTAGTGCAAGTGGGAGACTGAAGGAAATATGCCCTAGAGGCAATAGTAAAGTTATTATTTATTTCCTTATATCATGATAAATGTTTATTATTCATGCTAGAATTGTATTAACCGGAAACATGATACATGTGTGAATACATAGACAAACAGAGTGTCACTAGTATGCCACTACTTGACTAGCTCGTTAATCAAAGATGGTTATGTTTCCTAGCCATAGACATGAGTTGTCATTTGATTAACGGGATCATATCATTAGGAGAATGATGTGATTGACTTGACCCATTCCGTTAGCTTAGCAGTCGATCGTTTAGTATGTTGCTATTGCTTTCTTCATGACTTATACCTGTTCCTTTGACTATGAGATGATGCAACTCCCGTTTACCGGAGGAATACTTTGTGTGCTACCAAACGTCACAACGTAACTGGGTGATTATAAAGGTGCTCTACAGGTGTCTCCGAAGGTACTTGTTGGGTTGGCGTATTTCGAGATTAGGATTTGTCACTCCGATTGTCGGAGAGGTATCTCTGGGCCCTCTCGGTAATGCACATCACTATAAGCCTTGCAAGCATTGTAACTAATGAGTTAGTTGCGGGATGATGTATTACGGAACAAGTAAAGAGACTTGCCGGTAACGAGATTGAACTAGGTATTGAGATACCGACGATCGAATCTCGGACAAGTAACATACCGATGACAAAGGGAACAATGTATGTTGTTATGCGGTCTGACCGATAAAGATCTTCGTAGAATATGTGGGAGCCAATATGAGCATCCAGGTTCCGCTATTGGTTATTGACCGGAGACGTGTCTCGGTCATGTCTACATAGTTCTCGAACCCGTAGGTTCCGCACGCTTAAAGTTAGATGACGGTAATATTATGAGTTTATGTGTTTTGATGTACCGAAGGAGTTCGGAGTCCCGGATGAGATCGGGGACATGACGAGGAGTCTCGAAATGGCCGAGATGTAAAGATCGATATAATGGACGACTATATTCGGACTTCGGAAAGGTTCCGAGTGATTCGGGTATTTATCGGAGTACCGGAGAGTTACGGGAATACGCCGGGGAGAAGTATTGGGCCTTATTGGGCCATACGGGAATAGAGGAGAGAGGCCAAAAGGAAGGAGGCGCGCACCCCCCCCTCTGGTCTGAATTGGACAGGGGGTGCAGCCCCCTTTTCCTTCTCCCTCTCCCCCTCTTTCCTTCTCTCCTACTCCAACAAGGAAAGGAGGAGTCCTACTACCGGTGGGAGTAGGACTCCCCCCTTGGCGCGCCCTCCTCCTTGGCCGGCCGCCTCCCCCCTTGCTCCTTTATATACGGGGGCAGGGGGCACCCCATAGACACAACAATTGATCATTGATCTCTTAGCCGTGTGCGGTGCCCCCCTCCACCATATTCCACCTCGATAATATCGTAGCGGTGCTTAGGCGAAGCCCTGCGTCGGTAGAACATCATCATCGTCACCACGCCGTCGTGCTGACAGAACTCTCCCTCAAAGCTCGGCTGGATCGGAGTTCGAGGGACGTCATCGAGCTGAACGTGTGCTGAACTCGGAGGTGCCGTACGTTCGGTACTTGGATCGGTCGGATCGTGAAGACGTACGACTACATCAATCGCGTTGTGCTAACACTTCCGCTTTCGGTCTACGAGGGTACGTGGACACACTCTCCCCTCTCGTTGCGATGCATCACCATGATCTTGCGTGTGCGTAGGAAATTTTTGAAATTACTACGTTCCCCAACAGGTGCACTAAACTATCAAGTAGTCATCATACCGAGCTTGTCAAACGTTCACGACGTCTGCATCTGCTCCTGCAATAGGTCTGTCACCTAGCGGTGCATCAATGAAATAATTTTTCTGTGCAGCAACGAGGATAATCCTCAGATCACGGATCCAGTTCGCATCATTGCTACTATCATCTTTCAACTTAGTTTTCTCTAGGAACATATCAAAAATAAAGCAGGGGAGCTATACGCAAGCTATTGATCTACAACATAGATATGCAAATACTATCAGGACTAAGTTCTTGATAAATTAAGTTCAATTAATCATATTACTTAAGAACTCCCACTTAGATAGACATCCCTCAAGTCATCTAAATGATCACGTGATCCATATCAACTAAACCATGTCTGATCATCACGTGAGATGGAGTAGTCTTCAATGGTGAACATCTCTATGTTGATCATATCTACTATATGATTCACGTTCTACCTTTCGGTCTCAGTGTTCCGAGGCCATATCTGCATATGCTAGGCTCGTCAAGTTTAACCCGAGTATTCTGCACGTGCAAAACTGTCTTACACCCGTTGTATGTGAACGTAGAGCTTATCACACCCGATCATCACGTGGTGTCTCGACACGACGAACTATAGCAACGCATACTCAGGGAGAACACTTATACCTTGAAATTTAGTGAGGGATCATCTTATAATGCTACCGCCGTACTAAGCAAAATAAGATGCATAAAAGATAAACATCACATGTAATCAAAATATGTGACATGATATGGCCATCATCATCTTGTGCCTTTGATCTCCATCTCCAAAGCACCGTCATGATCTCCATCGTCACCGGCTTGACACCTTGATCTCCATCGTAGCGTCGTTGTCATCTCGCCAACTATTGCTTCTACAACTATCGCTACCGCATAGTGATAAAGTAAAGCAATTACATGGCAATAGCATTTCATACAATAAAGCGGCAACCATAAGGCTCCTGCCAGTTGCCGATAACTTTTACAAAACATGATCATCTCATACAATAACTTATATCACATCATGTCTTGACCATATCACATCACAACATGCCCTGCAAAACAAGTTAGATGTCCTCTACTTTGTTGTTGCAAGTTTTACATGGCTGCTACGGGCTTCTAGCAAGAATCGTTCTTACCTACGCATAAAAACCAGAATGATTTTTCGTCAAGTGTGCTGTCTTAACCTTCAACAAGGACCGGTCGTAGTCAAATTCGATTCAACTAAAGTTGGAGAAATAGACACCCGCCAGCCACCTTTATGGAAAACAAGTTGCATGTCTGTCGGTGGAACCGGTCTCATGAACGTGGTCATGTAAGGTTGGTCCGGGCCGCTTCATCCAACAATATCGGCGAATCAAAATAAGACGTTGGTGGTAAGCAGTATGACTATTATCGCCCACAACTCTTTGTGTTCTACTCATGCATATCATCTACACATAGACCTGGCTCTAATACCACTGTTGGGAAATGTAGCATGCAATTTCAAAAAAATTCCTATGATCACGCAAGATCTATCTAGGAGATGCATAGCAAGGAGAGGGGAAGAGTGTGTCCATGTACCCTCGTAGACCGAAAGCGGAAGCGTTAGGTTAACACGGTTGATGTAGTCGAACGTCTTCACGATCCAACCGATCTAGTATCAACGTACGACACCTACGAGTTCAGCACATGTTCAGCTCGATGACGTCCCTCGAGCTCTTGATCCAGCAGAAGGTCGAGGGAGAGTTTCGTCAACACGACGGCGTGGTGACGGTGATGGTGATGTGATCCGCGCAGGGCTTTGCCTAAGCACTACGACGCTATGACCGGAGGAGTAAACTATGGAGGGGGCACAGCACACGGCTAAGAGAACAACTGGTGTGCTTTGGGGTTGCTACCTCTTGAGCATGCATTGGTTTTTCCTTGAAGAGGAAAGGGTGATGCAGCAAAGTAGCGTAAGTATTTCCCTTAGTTTTTGAGAACCAAGGTATCAATCCAGTAGGAGACAACGCACAAGTCACCTAGTACCTGCACAAAAAATCAAGAACCTTGCAACCAACGCGATAAAGGTGTTGTAAATCCCTTCATGGTCACTCGCAAAAGTGAGATCTAATAAAGATAGTAAAGTAAATAATTTTGGTATTTTTGTTGTATAGATTGGAAAGAAAAGATTGCAAAATAGTAAACGAGATGTGATGTAAATAAAAGAGATGCAATATAATAAGAAAGAGACCCGGGGCCCATAGGTTCCACTAGTGGCTTCTCTCAAGATATCATGTATTATGGTGGGTGAACAAATTACTGCCGAGCAATTGGTAGAAAAGCGCATAATTATGAAGATATCTAAGGCAATGATCATGAATGTAGGCATCACGTCCGTGTCAAGTAGACCGAAACGATTCTACATCTACTACTATTACTCCACACATCGACCGCTATCCAGCATGCATCTAGAGTATTTAAGTTCATAAGAACAGAGTAACGCACTCAGCAAGATGACATGATGTAGAGGGATAAACTCAAGAAATATGATATAAACCGCATCTTTTTATCCTCGATGGCAACAATACAATACATGCCTTGCTGCCCCTACTGTCACTGGGAAAGGACACCGCAAGAGTGAACCCAAGGCTAAGCACTTCTCCCCTTGCAAGAAAGATCAATCTAGTAGGCCAAGCTAAACCGATAATTCGAAGAGACTTGCAAAGATATCAAATCATGCATATAAGAATTCAGAGAAGAACCAAATAATATTCATAGATAATCAAGTTCATAAATCCACAATTCATCGGATCTCGGCAAACACACCGCAAAAGAGTATTACATCGAATAGATCTCCAAGAACATCGAGGAGAACTTTGTATTGAGGATCAGAGAGAGAGAAGAATCCATCTAGCTAATAACTATGGACCCGAAGGTCTGTGGTAAACTACTCATGCTTCATCGGAGAGGCTATGGTGTTGATGTAGAAGCCCTCCGTGATCGATTCCCCCTCCGGCAGATGGCCGGAAAAGGCCCCAAGATGGGATCTCACGGGTACAGAAGGTTGCGGCGGTGGAAAAGTGGTTTCGTGGCTCCCCCTGATGTTTATAGGGTATAAGAGTATATATAGGCGAAAGAAGTACGTCGGTGGAGCTACGAGGGGCCCACGTGGGTGGGGGGCGCCTGCCCCCTGGGCGCGCCCTCCTGCCTCGTGGCCGCCTTGTTGCGTCTCCGACTTCATCTCCAAGTCTTCTGGTTTGCTTTCGATCCAAGAAAGATCATCGCGAAGGTTTCATTCCGTTTGGACTCCGTTTGGTATTCCTTTTCTGCAAAACTCTAAAATAGGCAAAAAAAAAAAACAGAAATTGGCACTCCGGTTAGTAGGTTAGTCCCAAAAATAATATAAAAGAGCATATTAAAGCCCATTAAACATCCAAAACAGATAATATAATAGCATGGAACAATAAAAAATTATAGATACATTGGAGACGTATCAAGCATCCCCAAGCTCAATTCCTGCTCGTCCTCGAGTACGTAAATGATAAAAACAGAATTTTTGATGTGCAATGTGATACGTCTCCAACATATCTATAATTTTTTATTGTTCCATGCTATTATATTATCCATCTAGGATGTTTTATGTGCATTTATATGCTATTTCATATGATTTTTGGGACTAACCTCCTAGAGCCCAGTGCCAGTTTCTGTTTTTTTCCTTGTTTTTGAGTTTTACAGAAAAGGAATACCAAACGGAGTCCAATGGACGTGCCAATTTTTGACGATTTTTTATGGACCAAAAGAAGACCCCGGAGTAAAAGAGTTGGGCCAGAAGAGTCCCAGGCCGTCCATGAGGGTGGGGGGCGCGCCCACCCCCCGGGTGCGCCGGCCTACCTCGTGGACGACTCGGGCACCTCCCTGACTTGTTCCCGACGCCAAAAATTCCTATAAATACTGAAACCTCCAGAACATAACCTAGATCGGGAGTTCCGCCGCCGCAAGCCTCTGTAGCCACCAAAAACCAATTGGGACCCTGTTATGGCACCCTGCCGGAGGGGGGATCCCTCGCCGGTGGCCATCTTCATCATCCCGGCGCTTTCCATGATGAGGAGGGAGTAGTTCACCCTCGGGGCTAAGGGTATGTACCAGTAGCTATGTGTTTGATCTCTCTCTCTCTCTCGTGTTCTTGATTTGGCACGATCTTGATGTATCGCGAGCTTTGCTATTATAGTTGGATCTTTTGATGTTTCTCCCCCTCTACTCTCTTGTAATGGATTGAGTTTTCCCTTTGAAGTTATCTTATCGGATTGAGTCTTTAAGGATTTGAGAACACTTGATGTATGTCTTGCATGTGCTTATCTGTGGTGACAATGGGATATCACGTGATCTACTTGATGTATGTTTTGGTGATCAACTTGCGGGTTCCGTAACATTGTGAACTTATGCATAGGGGTTGGCACACGTTTTCATCTTGACTCTCCGGTAGAAATTTGGGGCACTCTTTGAAGTTCTTTGTGTTGGTTGAATAGATGAATATGAGATTGTGTGTTGCATATCATATAATCATACCCACGGATACTTGAGGTGACATTGGAGTATCTAGGTGACATTAGGGTTTTGGTTGATTTGTGTCTGAAGGTGTTATTCTAGTACGAACTCTATGATAGATCGAACGGAAAGAATAGCTTCGTGTTATTTTACTACGGACTCTTGAATAGATTGATCAGAAAGAATAACTTTGAGGTGGTTTCGTACCCTAGCATAATCTCTTCGTTTGTTCTCCGCTATTAGTGACTTTGGAGTGACTCTTTGTTGCATGTTGAGGGATAGTTATATGATCCAATTATGTTATTGTTGTTGAGAGAACTTGCACTAGTGAAAGTATGAACCCTAGGCCTTGTTTCAACGCATTGCAATACCGTTTACGCTCACTTTTATTACTTGTTACCTTGCTGTTTTTATATTTTCATATTACAAAAACCTATATCTACTATCCATATTGCACTTGTATCACCATCTCTTCGCTGAACTAGTGCACCTATACAATTTACCATTGTATTGGGGGCACAAGAGACTCTTTGTTATTTGGTTGCAGGGTTTTGAGAGAGACCATCTTCATCCTATGCCTCCCACGGATTGATAAACCTTAGGTCATCCACTTGAGGGAAATTTGCTACTGTCCTACAAACCTCTGCACTTGGAGGCCCAATAACATCTATGATATTCCCCAAGTGAAGGGAATCATCGTAGCAATTTCCAAAGGTGGAAGTGATAAGTATGGAGTGTCGAACCCACAAGGAGCTAAAGGTAAGACCAATATTCTCTCAAGCCCTATCTGCCACTGATACGACTCTACGTATACCGAACGTTTGCTTCCAACTAGAAACGAGAAATAAAACTACGTTGTGGGTATGAAGAGGATAACTTTGCATGGTATCGGAGAGCTAAAATATAAAAGTAGGTGCTGTTATCCTAAAGTTAGAATATATATTACTAAATATTATAAATAGCGAGTGTGGAATAATGGTGGATCGGTGTGCGGAATTGTCCTAGGCAATTGTTAACAAGACCGGTAGTCATCATTGCAATTTCATATGAGGGAGAGGCATAAGCTAACATACTTTCTCTACTTGGATCATATGCACTTATGATTGGAACTCTAGCAAGCATCCGCAACTACTAAAGATCATTAAGGTAAAACCCAACCATAGCATTAAAGCATCAAGTCCTCTTTATTCCCATACGCAACAACCCCCTTACTCGGGTTTGTGTTTCAGTCACTCACCAACCCACTATAAGCGAATCATGAACGTATTGGAACACCCTACAGCGGGAATCCCTCATGCTTGCGCGACACAGAGGGCACCATAGGACAACACCAAAATAAAACATACAACTCGTACCAATCTAGATCATCAATCAACCCAAAGACAAAGGATATCTACTCAAAACATCATAGGATGGCAACACATCATTGGATCATAGTATGTGGCATAAAGCACCATGTTCGAGTAGGGATTACAGCGGGGTGCGGGAGAGTGGACCGCGTAAAAGAGATGAGGATGGTGATGATGGTGGTGATGTTGATGAGGACGATCACCGCGGCGATGATTCCCCTCCCGATGGCACTCCGGCGCCACCGAGAGAGAGGAGGAGAGGTTCGCCCCCTTGTGCTTCCTCCTCCATGGCCTCCCCCCTGGATGGGGAGAGGTTCTCCCTCTAGTCCTTGGCCTTCATGGTGACGATGGCCCCTCCGGGATCCTCCTCCATGCCCTCCGATGATGATGACCCCCTCCAGCAGAGTGCCGGAGAGGGCCTAGATTGATTTCTCGTGGCTACAGAGGCTTGCGGCGGCGGAACTTCCTATCTAGGTTAATTTATGGAGGTTTCTGTATATATAAGAGGTTTTGGCGTCGAGAACAAGTCAGGGGGGGTCTCCGGGCTGTCCACGAGGTAGGGGCCGCACCCAGGGAGGTGGGCGCGCCTCCCACCCTCTTGGGCAGCCCGGGACTCTTCTGGCCCAACTCTTTCACTCCATGGCCTTCTTTTGGTCCAAAAATAAGCTCCGTCAAGTTTCAGGTCAATTGGACTCCGTTTGGTTTTCCTTTTCTGCGATATTCTAAAACAAGGAAAAAACAGAAACTGGCACTGGGCTCTAGGTTAATAGGTTAGTCCCCAAAACCATATAAAATAGCAAATAAGTGCATATAAAACATCCAAGGTTGATAATATAATAGCATGAATACTTCATAAATTATAGATACGTTGGAGACGTATCAGTCTAGAAGAAGAAGGTTGTGTAGTAGACATCAGAATGCTACCTAACATATTTATCAATGTAATTTTCTTTATTGTGGCATCAATGTTAAGATCCGAAAGATTCAAGACAAAAGTTTAATATTGACGTAAAAATAATAATACTTCAAGCATACTAACAAGGTAATCATGTCTTCTCAAAATAACATGGCCAAAGAAAGTTCATCCCTACAAAATCATATAGTTTGGTTATGCTACATCTTCGTCACACAAAATATTCAAATCATGCACAACCCCGATGACAAAAGCCAAGCAATTGTTTCATACTTTAGTATTCTCAAACTTTTTCAACTTTCATACAATACATGAGCGTGATCCATGGACATAGCACTATAGGTGGAATAGAGTGGTGGTTGTGGAGAAGACAAAAAGGAGGAAGATGGTCTCACATCAACTAGGCGTATCAATGGGCTATGGAGATGCCCATCAACAGATATCAATGTGAGTGAGTAGGGATTGCCATGCAACGGATGCACTAGAGCTATAAATGTATGAAAGCTCAACAAAAGAAACTAAGTGGGTGTGCATCCAACTTGCTTGCTCACGAAGACCTAGGGCATTTGAGGAAGCCCATCGTTGGAATATACAAGCCAAGTTCTATAATGAAAATTCCCACTAGTATATGAAAGTGACAAAATAAGAGACTCTCTATCATGAAGATCATGGTGCTACTTTTAAGCACAAGTGTGGAAAAAGGATAGTAGCATTGTCCCTTCTCTCTTTTTCTATCTTTTTTTTGTTTGGCTTCTTTGGCCTCTTTTTTTCATTGGCTTCTTTGGCCTTTTTTTGTTTCCTCACATGGGACAATGCTCTAATAATGATGATCATCACACTTCTATTTATTTACAACTCAAAGATTACAACTTGATACTTAGAGCAGAATATGACTCTATATGCGTGCCTCTGGCGGTGTACGGGGATGTGCAATGAATCAAGAGTGACATCTATGAAAGAATTATGAATGGTGGCTTTGCCACAAATACAATGTCAACTACATGATCATGCAAGGCAATATGACAATGATGGAGCGTGTCATAATAAACGGAACGGTGGAAAGTTGCATGGCAATATATCTCGGAATGGCTATGGAAATGCCATAATAGGTAGGTATGGTGGCTTTTTTGAGGAAGGTAAATTGTGGGTTTATGGTACCGGCGAACGTTGCGCGGTACTAGAGAGGCTAGCAACGGTGGAAGGGTGAGAGTGCGTATAATCCATGGACTCAACATTAGTCATAAAAAACTCACACACTTATTGCAAAAATCTACAAGTCATCAAAAACGAAGCACTACGCGCATGCTCCTAGGGGGATAGATTGGTAGGAAAAGACCATCGCTCGTCCCCGACCGCCACTCATAAGGAAGACAATCAAAGAAATACCTCATGCTTCAAATTTGTTACACAACGGTTACCATACATGCATGCTACGGGACTTGCAAACCTCAACACAAGTATTTCTCAAATTCACAATTAATTTACTAGCATGACTCTAATATCACCATCCTCATGTCTCAAAACAATCATCAAGCATCAAACGTCTCATAGTATTCAACGCGCTTTGTATGAAAGTTTTTATTATACCCATCTTGGATGCCCATCATATTAGGACTAGTTTTATAGCCAGAGAAAATTACCATGCTGTTCTAAAAGACTCTCAAAATAATATAAGTGAATCATGAGAGGTCAATAATTTCTATAAAATAAAACCACCACCGTGCTCTAAAAAGATATAAGTGAAACACTAGAGCAAAATTATATAGCTCAAAAGATATAAGTGAAGCACATAGAGTATTCTAATAAATTCCGATTCATGCGTGTCTCTCCCAAAAGGTGTGTACATCAAGGAGGATTGTGGTAAACTAAAAATCAAAGACTCAAATCATACAAGACACTCCAAGCAAAACACATATCATGTGGTGAATAAAAATATAGCCTCAAGTAAAGTTACCGATAGACGAAGACGAAAGAGGGGATGCCTTCCGGGGCATCCCCAAGCTAAGGCTTTTGTTTGTACTTGAATTTTACCTTGGGGTGCCTTGGGCATCCCCAATCTTAGACTCTTGCCACTCCTTATTCCAAAATCCATCAAATCTTTACCCAAAAACTTGAAAACTTCACAACACAAAACTCAACAGAAAACTCGTGAGCTCCGTTAGTATAAGAAAATAAACCACCACTTTAATGTACTGTAATGAACTCATTATTTATTTATATTGGTGTTAAACCTACTGTATTACAACTTCTCTATGGTTCATACCCCCCGATACTACTCATACATTCATCAAAATGAGCAAACAACACACGAAAAATAGAATCTGTCAAAAATAGAACAGTCTGTAGCAATCTGTAATGTTCGAATACTTCTGGAACTCCAAAACTTCTGAAATAAATTGGTGGACGTGAGGAATTTGTATATTAATCATCTTCAAAAAGAATCAACCTAAAATCACTCTCCAGTAAAAAATGGCAGCTAATCTCGTGAGCGCAAAAGTTTCTGTCTTTTTCAGCAAGATCAAATAACTATCATCCAAGAAGATCCTAAAGGCTTTACTTGGCAAAAACACTAATTAAAATAAAAAAACACAATCATAACAGTATCATTAGGAGTTATTTATTACTAAACAGTAGAACCAAATAACAAAAATAAAATTGGGTTGCCTCCCAACAAGCGCTATCGTTTAACGCCCCTAGCTAGGCATAAAAGCAAGAATAGATCTAGGTATTGCCATCTTTGGTATGCAATCCATAAGTGGCTCTCATAATAGATTCATAAGGCAATTTAATTTTCTTCCTAGGAAAGTGTTCCATGTCTTTCCTTAACGGAAATTGGAATCTAATATTTCCTTCTTTCATGTCAATAATTGCACCAATCGTTCTAAGGAAAGGTCTACCAAGAATAATAGGACATGTAGGATTGCAATCTATATTAAGAACAGTGAAATCTACGGGCACATAATTCCTACTTGCAACAATAAGAACATCATTAATCCTTCCCATAGGTTTCTTAATGGTGGAATCCGCAAGATGCAAATATAAAGAACAATCATCAAATTCACAGAAACCTAGCACATCACACGAAGTTTTTGGAATCGTGGAAACACTAGCACCCAAATCACATAAAGCATAGCATTCATAATCTTTAATCTTAATTTTAATAGTAGGTTCCCACTCATCATAAAGTTTTCTAGGGATAGAAACTTCTAGTTCAAGCTTTTCTTCATAGGATTGCTTTAAAGCATCAACGATATGTTTAGTAAAAGCTTTATTTTGATTATAAACATGAGGAGAATTTAACACGGATTGCAAGAAGGAAATACAATCTATCAAAGAGAAATTATCATAATTAAATTCCTTGAAAATCCAAAATAGTGGGTTCATTGCTATGTAAAGTTTTTGACCTCTTCAATCCCACTTTTATCAATTTTTGCATCAAGATCTAAAAACTCCGAATCATTGGGACGCCTTTTAACTAAAGTTGACTCATCTCTAGTCCCATCTTTATCAAGATTCATATTGGAAAACAAAGATTTAACAGGAGTCACATCAATCACTTTTAGATCTTCATCACTATTATCATGAAACCTAGAAGAACACACTTTCACAAAGCAATCTTTTTTAGCACGCATCCTAGCGGTTCTTTCTTTGCACTCATCAATGGAAATTATCATGGCTTTGAGAGACTCATTGATGTCATGCTTAGGTGGAATAGATCTAAATTTCAAAGAATCAACATCAAGAGAAATTCTATCCACGTTCCTAGCAAACTCATCAATCTTAGGCAATTTTTCTTCAAGCAAAGCATTGAAATTCTTTTGCGAATTCATAAATTCTTTAACACTAGTCTCAAAATCAGAGGGCATCTTATTAAAATTTCCATAAGATTTGTTGTAGGAATTACCATAATTATTAGAAGAATTACTAGCAAAGGGCCT
This sequence comes from Aegilops tauschii subsp. strangulata, assembly GCF_002575655.3. NCBI lineage: Eukaryota > Viridiplantae > Streptophyta > Magnoliopsida > Poales > Poaceae > Aegilops > Aegilops tauschii. The sequence goes on along the minus strand of NC_053041.3, from coordinate 163,696,388 downwards.
AGAATTAAAGTTTCCTCTATACGCGTTGTTACCAAAGTTGTTCCTACCAACAAAATTCACATCCATAGATTCATTATTATTCCCATTCAAAGTGCACAAAGGCATATCATTAGGATCAGAAGAAACACTTTTATTAGCAAACAATTTCATAAGTTCATCCATCTTTCCACTCAAAACATTAATCTCTTCAATCGCATGAACTTTTTTACTAGTGGATCTTTCGGTGTGCCATTGAGAATAATTAACCATAATATTGTCTAGGAGTTTAGTAGCTTCTCCTAAAGTGATTTCCATAAAAGTGCCTCTCGCGGCCGAATCCAAAAGATTTCTAGAAGCAAAATTCAATCCGTCATAATTTTTTTGTATAATCATCCACAAATTCAAACCATGTGTAGGGAAATTACGTATCATTAATTTCATCCTCTCCCAAGCTTGTGCAACATGCTCATGATCAAGTTGCTTAAAATTAATAATATCGTCTCTAAGAGAGATGATCTTAGCGGGAGGAAAATACTTAGAGATAAAAACATCTTCGCACTTATTCCATGAATCAATACTATTTTTAGGCAAAGAAGAGAACCAAGTTTTAGCACGATCTCTAAGCGAAAACGGAAATAACTTCAATTTAACAATATCATTATCCACATCTTTCCTCTTTTGCATATCACACAAATCAACAAAGTTGTTTAGATGGGTAGCGGCATCTTCGCTAGGAAGGCCAGAAAATTGATCTTTCATAACAAGATTCAACAAAGCGGTATTAATTTCACAAGATTCAGCATCGGTAGTAGGAGCAATCGGAGTGTTAATAAAATCATTGTTGTTGGTATTGGAAAAGTCACACAATTTAGTATTATCTTGAGCCATCATGACAAACAATCAATCCAACACACAAGCACACAAGAAGCAAGCAAAAAGAGACGAACGGAAGAGGGGTGAAGAAAAGGCAAAGGTTATCGAAAATCGTTTTAGAAGTGGGGGAGAGGAAAACGAGAGGCAAATGGCAAATAATGTAATGCGAGGGAGAAGAGTTTATGATGGGTACTTGGTATGTCTTGACTTGGCGTAGATCTCCCCGGCAACGGCGCCAGAAATCCTTCTTGCTACCTCTTGAGCATGCGTTGGTTTTCCCTTGAAGAGGAAAAGGGTGATGCAGCAAAGTAGCGTAAGTATTTCCCTCAGTTTTTGAGAACCAAGGTATCAATCCAGTAGGAGACAACGCACAAGTCACCTAGTACCTGCACAAACAATCAAGAACCTTGCAACCAACGCGATAAAGGGTTGTCAATCCCTTCACGGTCACTTGCAAAAGTGAGATCTAATAAAGATAGTAAAGTAAATATTTTTGGTATTTTTGTTGTATAGATTGGAAAGTAAAGATTGCAAAATAGTAAACGAGATGCGATGTAAATAAAAGAGATGCAATAGAATAAGAAAGAGACCCGGGGGCCATAGGTTTCACTAGTGGCTTCTCTCAAGATAGCATGTATTACGTTGGGTGAACAAATTACTGCCGAGCAATTGATAGAAAAGCGCAAAATTATGAAGATATCTAAGGCAATGATCATGAATATAGGCATCATGTCCGTGTCAAGTAGACCGAAACGATTCTGCATCTACTACTATTACTCCACACATCGACCGCTATCCAGCATGCATCTAGAGTATTAAGTTCATAAGAACAGAGTAACGCATTAAGCAAGATGACATGATGTAGAGAGATAAACTCAAGCAATATGATATAAACCCCATCTTTTTATCCTCGATGGCAACAATACAATACGTGCCTTGCTGCCCTACTGTCACTGGGAAAGGACACCGCGAGATTGAACCCAAAGCTAAGCACTTCTCCCATTGCAAGAAAGATCAATCTAGTAGGCCAAACCAAAACCGATAATTCGAAGAGACTTGCAAAGATATCAAATCATGCATATAAGAATTCAGACAAGAACCAAATAATATTCAAAGATAATCAAGTTCATAAATCCACAATTCATCGGATCTCGGCAAACACACCGCAAAAGAGTATTACATCGAATAGACATCAAGGAGAACTTTGTATTGAGGATCAAAGAGAGAGAAGAAGCCATCTAGCTAATAACTATGGTCCCGAAGGTCTGTGGTAAACTACTCACACTTCATCGGAGAGGCTATGGTGTTGATGTAGAAGCCCTCCATGATCGATTCCCCCTCCGGCAGATCACCGGAAAAGGCCCCAAGATGGGATCTCATGGTTACAGAAGGTTGCGGCGGTGGAAAAGTGGTTTCGTGGCTCCCCCTGATGTTTCTAGGGTATAAGAGTATATATAGGCGAAAGAAGTACGTCGGTGGAGGTACGAGGGGCCCACGAGGGTGGGGTGTTGGGAATCGTAGCATAATTTTAAAATTTTCCTACGCTCACCAAGATGCATCTATGGAGTATACTAGCAACGAGGGGAAAGGAATGCATCTACATACCCTTGTAGATCGCGAGCGGAAGCGTTCCAATGAACGTGGGTGACGGAGTCGTACTCGCCGTGATCCAAATAACCGATGACCGAGTGCCGAACGGACGGCACCTCCGCGTTCAACACATGTACGGTGCAGCGACGTCTCCTCCTTCTTGATCCAGCAAGGGGGAAGGAGAGGTTGATGGAGATCCAGTAGCACGACGGCGTGGTGGTGGATGTAGCGGGATGCCGGCAGGGCTTCGCCGAGCTTCTACGAGAGAGAGAGGTGTAGCAGGGGAGGAGGGAGGCGCCCAAGGCTGAGATGTGGCTGCCCTCCCTCCCCCCCTTTATATAGGTCCCCTGGGAGGGGGGGGGCCGGCCAAAACCCATCTAGGGTGGGGGGCGGCGGCCAAGGGGGGTGCCTTGCCCCCCAAGGCAAGTCGGAAGCCCCCGCCACCCTAGGGTTTGCAACCCTAGGCGCATGGGGGAAGGCCCATGGGGGGCGCCCAGCCCACTAGGGGCTGGTTCCCTTCCCACTTCAGCCCACGGGGCCCTCCGGGATAGGTGGCCCCACCCGGTGGACCCCCGGGACCCTTCCGGTGGTCTCGGTACAATACCGGTAACCCCCGAAACTTTCCCGGTGGCCGAAACTTGACTTCCTATATATATAATTCTTCACCTCCGGACCATTCCGGAACCTCTCATGATGTCCGGGATCTCATCCGGGACTCCGAACAACTTTCGGGTTTCCGCATACACATATCTCTACAACCCTAGCGTCACCGAACCTTAAGTGTGTAGACCCTACAGGTTCGGGAGACATGCAGACATGACCGAGACGCCTCTCCGGTCAATAACAAACAGCGGGATCTGGATACCCATGTTGGCTCCCACATGTTCCACGATGATCTCATCGGATGAACCACGGTGTCGAGGATTCAATCAATCCCGTACGCAATTCCCTTTGTCAATCGGTATGTTACTTGCCCGAGATTCGATCGTCGGTATCCCAATACCTTGGTCAATCTCGTTGCCGGCAAGTCTCTTTACTCGTACCGCAATGCATGATCCCGTGACTAACGCCTTAGTCACATAGAGCTCATTATGATGATGCATTACCGAGTGGGCCCAGAGATACCTCTCCGTCACACGGAGTGACAAATCCCAGTCTCGATCCGTGCTAACCCAACAGACACTTTCGGAGATACCCGTAGTGCACCTTTATAGTCACCCAGTTACGTTGTGACGTTTGGCACACCCAAAGCACTCCTACGGTATCCGGGAGTTGCACGATCTCATGGTCTAAGGAAAAGATACTTGACATTGGAAAAGCTCTAGCAAACGAAACTACACGATCTTTTATGCTATGCTTAGGATTGGGTCTTGTCCATCACATCATTCTCCTAATGATGTGATCCCGTTATCAACGACATCCAATGTCCATAGTCAGGAAACCATGACTATCTGTTGATCAACGAGCTAGTCAACTAGAGGCTTACTAGGGACACGTTGTGGTCTATGTATTCACACATGTATTACGATTTCCGGACAATACAATTATAGCATGAATAATAGACAATTACCATGAATAATAGACTTGTGTTTCATTAGGTAGACATACCCATATCTACTTAAGTCATCAGTGAGAGTGAGAACATAACGATATCCTCCGCGAGCCTCAACACTCATTCGACCGCACACATCGGTATGTATGATTTCCAATAAGTTGGTCGCTCGCTCCATTGTTCCGGAGAACGGAGTCTTGGTCATCTTACCCATGAGGCATGGTTCGCACGTGTCAAATAATTCGTAATCAAGAGACTCCAAAAGTCCATCTGCATGGAGCTTCTTCATGCGCTTGACACCAATGTGACCAAGGCGGCAGTGCCACAGATATGTGGGACTATCGTTATCAACTTCACATCTTTTGGTATTCACACTATGAACATGTGTAACATCACGTCCGAGATTCATCAAGAATAAACCATTGACCAGCGGGGCATGACCATAAAACATATCTCTCAAATAAATAGAACAACCATTATTCTCGGATTTAAATGAGTAGCCATCTCGAATTAAACGAGATCCAGATACAATGTTCATGCTCAAAGCTGGCACTAAATAACAATTATTGAGGTTTAAAACTAATCCCGTAGGGAGATGCAGAGGTAGCGTTCCTACGGCGATCACATCGACCTTGGAACCATTCCCGACGCGCATCGTCACCTCGTCCTTCGCCAGTCTCCGTTTATTCCGTAGTTCCTGTTTTGAGTTACAAATATGAGCAACCGCACCGGTATCAAATACCCAGGAGCTACTACGAGTACTGGCAAGTTACACATCAATTACATGTATATCACATATACCTTTGGTGTTGCCGGCCTTCTTTTCCACTAAGTATTTGGGGCAGTTCCGCTTCCAGTGACCACTTCCCTTGCAATAAAAGCACTCAGTTTCAGGCTTGGGTCCATTCTTTGACTTCTTCCCAGTAACTGGTTTACCGGGCGCGGCAACTCCCTTGCCGTCCTTCTTGAAGTTCTTCTTACCCTTGCCCTTCTTGAACTTAGTGGTTTTATTCACCATCAACACTTGATGTTCTTTTCTGATTTCCACCTCCGCTGATTTCAGCATCGAATATACCTCAGGAATGGTCTTTTCCATCCCCTGCATATTGTAGTTCATCACAAAGCTCTTGAAGCTTGGTGGAAGCGACTGAAGGATTCTGTCAATGGCCGCGTCATCTGGGAGATTAACTCCCAGCTGAGTCAAGCGGTTGTGCAACCCAGACATTCTGAGTATGTGCTCACTTACAGAACTATTTTCCTCCATTTTACAGCTGAAGAACTTGTCGGAGACTTCATATCTCTCGACCCGGGCATGAGTTTGGAAAACTAATTTCAGATCCTCGAACATCTCATATGCTCCATGTTTCTCAAAACGCTTTTGGAGACCCGGTTCTAGGCTGTAAAGCATGCCGCACTGAACGAGGGAGTAATCATCAGCACGCTGCTGCCAAGCGTTCATAACGTCTTGGTTCTGTGGGATTGGTGCATCACCTAGCGGTGCTTCTAAGACATAATCTTTCTTGGCTACTATGAGGATGATCCTCAGGTTCCGGACCCAGTCCGTATAGTTGCTGCCATCATCTTTCAGCTTGGTTTTCTCTAGGAACGCGTTGAAATTGAGGACAACGTTGGCCATTTGATCTACAAGACATAGTGTAAAGATTTTAGACTAAGTTCATGATAATTAAGTTCATCTAATCAAATTATTTAATGAACTCCCACTCAGATAGACATCCCTCTAGTCATCTAAGTGAAACATGATCCGAGTTTAACTAGGCCGTGTCCGATCATCACGTGAGACGGACTAGTCAAGATCGGTGAACATCTCCATGTTGATCGTATCTTCTATACGACTCATGCTCGACCTTTCGGTCCTCCGTGTTCCGAGGCCATGCCTGTACATGCTAGGCTCGTCAAGTCAACCCAAGTGTATTGCGTGTGTTCCGAGGCCATGTCTGTACATGCTAGGCTCGTCAACACCCGTTGTATTCGAACGTTAGAATCTATCACACCCGATCATCACGTGGTGCTTCGAAACAACGAACCTTCGCAACGGTGCACAGTTAGGGGGAACACTTTTCTTGAAATTATCATAAGGGATCATCTTACTTACTACCGTCGTTCTAAGCAAATAAGATGCAAAACATGATAAACATCACATGCAATCAAATAGTGACATGATATGGCCAATATCATTATGCTCCTTTGATCTCCATCTTCGGGGCACCATGATCATCTTCGTCACCGGCATGACACCATGATCTCCATCATCTTGATCTCCATCATTGTGTCTTCATGAAGTCGTCACGCCAACGATTACTTCTACTTCTATGGCTAACGCGTTTAGCAACAAAGTAAAGTAATTTACATGACGTTATTCAATGACACGCAGGTCATACGAAATAATAAAGACAACTCCTATGGCTCCTGCCGGTTGTCATACTCATCGACATGCAAGTCGTGATTCCTATTACAAGAATATGATCAATCTCATACATCACATATATCATGCATCACATCTTCTGGCCATATCACATCACATAACACATGCTGCAAAAACAAGTTAGACGTCCTCTAATAGTTGTTGCATGTTTTTTTACGTGGTTTGTAGGTTTCTAGCAAGAACGTTTCTTACCTACGTATGACCACAACGTGATTTGCCAATTTCTATTTACCCTTCATAAGGACCCTTTTCATCGAATCCGTTCCGACTAAAGTAGAAGAGACAGACACCCGCTAGCCACCTTATGCAACTAGTGCATGTCAGTCGGTGGAACCTGTCTCACGTAAGCGTACGTGTAAGGTCGGTCCGGGCCGCTTCATCCTACAATACAGCCGAAACAAGAAAAGACTAGTAGCGGCAAGAAGAATGGGCAAACTCAACGCCCACAACTGCTTTGTGTTCTACTCGTGCATAGTAACTACGCATAGGCCTGGCTCATGATGCCACTGTTGGGAATCGTAGCATAATTTTAAAATTTTCCTACGCTCACCAAGATGCATCTATGGAGTATACTAGCAACGAGGGGAAAGGAGTGCATCTACATACCCTTGTAGATCGCGAGCGGAAGCGTTCCAATGAACGTGGGTGACGGAGTCGTACTCGCCGTGATCCAAATCACCGATGACCGAGTGCCGAACGGACGGCACCTCCGCGTTCAACACACGTATGGTGCAGCGACATCTCCTCCTTCTTGATCCAGCAAGGGGGAAGGAGAGGTTGATGGAGATCCAGCAGCACGACGGCGTGGTGGTGGATGTAGCGGGATGCCGGCAGGGCTTCGCCGAGCTTCTACGAGAGAGAGAGGTGTAGCAGGGGAGGAGGGAGGCGCCCAAGGCTGAGATGTGGCTGCCCTCCCTCCCCCCTTTATATAGGCCCCCGGGAGGGGGGGGCGCCGGCCAAAACCCATCTAGGGTGGGGGGCGGCGGCCAAGGGGGGTGCCTTGCCCCCCAAGGCAAGTCGGAAGCCCCCCCCCCCCCACCCTAGGGTTTGCAACCCTAGGCGCATGGGGGAAGGCCCATGGGGGGCGCCCAGCCCACTAGGGGCTGGTTCCCTTCCCACTTCAGCCCACGGGGCCCTCCGGGATAGGTGGCCCCACCCGGTGGATCCCCGGGACCCTTCCGGTGGTCCCGGTACAATACCAGTAACCCCCGAAACTTTCCTGGTGGCCGAAACTTGACTTCCTATATATATAATTCTTCACCTACGGACCATTCCGGAACCTCTCGTGACGTCCGGGATCTCATCCGGGACTCCGAACAACTTTCTGGTTTCCGCATACACATATCTCTACAACCCTAGCGTCACCGAACCTTAAGTGTGTAGACCCTACCGGTTCGGGAGACATGCAGACATGACCGAGACGCCTCTCCGGTCAATAACCAACAGCGGGATCTGGATACCCATGTTGGCTCCCACATGTTCCACGATGATCTCATCGGATGAACCACGGTGTCGAGGATTCAATCAATCCCGTACGCAATTCCCTTTGTCAATCGGTATGTTACTTGCCCGAGATTCGATCGTAGGTATCCCAATACCTTATTCAACCTTGTTACCGGCAAGTCTCTTTACTCGTACCGCAATGCATGATCCCGTGACTAACGCCTTAGTCACATAGAGCTCATTATGATGATGCATTACTGAGTGGGCCCAGAGATACCTCTCCGTCACACGGAGTGACAAATCCCAGTCTCGATCCGTGCTAACCCAACAGACACTTTCGGAGATACCCGTAGTGCACCTTTATAGTCACCCAGTTACGTTGTGACATTTGGCACACCCAAAGCACTCCTACGGTATCCGGGAGTTGCACGATCTCATGGTCTAAGGAAAAGATACTTGACATTGGAAAAGCTCTAGCAAACGAAACTACACGATCTTTTATGCTATGCTTAGGATTGGGTCTTGTCCATCACATCATTCTCCTAATGATGTGATCCCGTTATCAACGACATCCAATGTCCATAGTCAGGAAACCATGACTATCTGTTGATCAACGAGCTAGTCAACTAGAGGCTTACTAGGGACACGTTGTGGTCTATGTATTCACACATGTATTACGATTTCCGGACAATACAATTATAGCATGAATAATAGAGAATTACCATGAACAAAGAAATATAATAATAACCATTTATTATTGCTCTAGGGCATATTTCCAACATGGGGGTGCGCCCTCCTGCCTGGTGGCCACCTCGTTGTGTCTCCGACTTCATCTCCAAGTCTTCTGGTTTGCTTTCGGTCCAGGAATGATCATCGCGAAGGTTTCATTCCATTTGGACTCCGTTTGGTATTCCTTTTCTGCAAAACTCTAAAATAGGCAAAAAACATAAATTGGCACTGGGCCTCCGGTTAATAGGTTAGTCCCAAAAATAATATAAAAGAGCATATTAAAGCCCATTAAACATCCAAAACAGATAATATAATAGCATGGAACAATAAAAAATTATAGATACGTTGGAGACGTATCAGGGGTGCCCCCTACCCCCGTATATAAAGGAGGAGGGGAGGAGGCGGCCGGTCTAGAGGGGGCGCATCAAGGGGGGAGTCCTACTAGGACTCCACTCCTAGTAGGATTCGCCCCCCCCCCCTCTTTTCCTTCTTACGGAGGGGGAAAAGGGGGAGGGAGAGGGAATAGGAGAAGGAAATGGGGGGGTGCCCCTCCCCTAGTCCAATTCGGACTCCCCATGGGAGGGGGGTGTGGGCACCCCTTGTGGGCTGCCTCCCCTCTCCCCTATGGCCCATGTATGCCCAACAATTCCCCGGGGGGTTCCGGTAACCCCTCGGTACTCCAAAATATACCCGAACCATTCGGAAACCATTCCAGTGTCCGAATATCATCGTCCAATATATCAATCTTTACATCTCAACCATTTCGAGACTCCTCTTCATGTCCGTGATCTCATCCGGGACTCCAAACAAACTTCGGTCACCAAAACACATAACTCATAATACAAATAGTCATCGAATGTTAAGCGTGCGGACCCTACGGGTTCGAGAACTATGTAGACATGACCGAGACACATCTCCGGTCAATAACCAATAGCGGAACCTAGATGCTCATATTGGTTCCTACATATTCTACGAAGATCTTTATTGGTCAAACCGTAATGACAACATACGCCATTCCCTTTCTCATCGGTATGTTACTTGCCCGAGATTCGATCGTCGGTATCCTCATACGTAGTTCAATCTCGTTACCGGCAAGTCTCTTTACTCGTCCCGTAATGCATCATCCCGTAACTAACTCATTAGTCACATTGCTTGCAAGGCTTATAGTGATGTGCATTATCGAGAGGGCCCAGAGATACCTCTCCGATACACTGAGTGATAAATCCTAATCTTGATCTATGCCAACCCAACAAACACCTTCGGAGATACCTATAGAGCATCTTTATAATCACCCAGTTACGTTGTGACGTTTGATAGCACACAAGGTATTCCTCCGATATCCGGGAGTTGCATAATCTCATAGTCGAAGGAATATGTATTTGACATGAAGAAAGCAATAGCAATAAAACTAAAAGATCAACATGCTAAGCTAACGGATGGGTCTTGTCCATCACATCATTCTCCTAATGACGTGATCCCGTTCATCAAATGACAACACATGTCTATGGTTAGGAAACTTAACCATCTTTGATTAATGAGCTAGTCTAGTAGAGGCTTACTAGGGACACGGTGTTTTGTCTATGTATCCACACATGTATCAAATTTCCGGTTAATACAATTCTAGCATGAATAATAAACATTTATCATGATATAAGGAAATATAAAATAACAAGTTTATTATTGCCTCTAGGGCATATTTCCTTCAAAAAGCGCCACATCAGGCGATATAGAACTGAAAAGTGCCATATCCGGCGATAAAAAACAAGCTACGATGCCTACACACCTAGCCTATTATTAGCTCGCCACCCAAATCGCCTGAAGATAGCCCGTGCTACCGTCTCCCAGCGGTTGCACCCAATAACCATAAGCTCCCTGAAGTCCGCATGAGTGAGTAAGACCACATACAGATCCAAGATGTTGCTCTGTAGATAACCTGCAAAAAATTTGTAAATTGTGTCCCATTAAAAATCATATCATTCCCAGCGTTCCATATAGCCCAAAATAGTGCACATATTCCTATCCAAATATGTTTAGCTATGTGTATATCCACTCCATTAAGCCACGTCCCAAATAATGTGTTTATGCTCCTTGGGGGATGAATGTTAAAAGCTATATGAATTGATCGCCATAATAATTTTGCAAGAGGACATTTGAGAAAGAGGTGTTTAACCGTTTCGTTTTGATCACAAAAACAACACCTGGAGTTACCAACCCAATTCCTTTTCACCAAGTTATCTTTGGTTAGAGTGACTTCTTTATGGATGAGCCGCATAACAATTTTAATTCGAAGCGGAACTTTAATCTTCCAAATCAGCAAAGACCTCGTCAATGGCCCGGAATCAATTAGGTCAGAATACATGGATTTCACTGAGAAGATTCCATTCGTGGTTAAATTCCAGCTAATTGTATCCGCCTGATCGGATAGGTGAACATCCATCAACCTACGGACCAGGTGCAACCATGCATTCCAACATTCTCCTACTAGGGATCTCCTAAATTGGATATTAAGCGGTATCGAGTTTAATACTGTGGCGACACAATCCTCCTTACGTTGCAAATTATTATATAAGGAGGGATATTGCAAAGCCAAATGCGTCTCTCCTAGCCATGTATCCTCCCAGAATCTAGTAGTGGTACCATTACCAACTGGGAACTTCACCCGTTGGAAGAAAATTACTTTCGTCCTCATTAACCCCTTCCAAAAGGGTGAGTCTGTTGGCCTAGCAGTGACCTGGGCCAAAGTCTTAGAATGTAGGTATTTATTCCGCAAGATTTGTACTCGCGTACCCTCGGCCTCAATAGATAGTTTGTATAACATTTGCTAAGCAGACAACTATTTTTTACCTCTAAATTTCCGATCCGTAACCCGCCCTGATCTTTTGGTCTACAAATGATATCCCATCTAGCCAATTTGTACTTCTTCTTGGCCTCATCACTTTGCCAAAAGAATCGGGATCTATATAAGTCAAGTCTTTTCCGTACCCCTACCGGTACTTTGAAGAAAGATATAAGGAACATTGCAGGCTTGTCAAAACCGAATTTATCAAAACCAACCGACCTCCGTAAGACATAAGCTTACCCTTCCAGCAGCTCAATTTCTTTTCAAATCGATCTTCTATACACTTCCATTCGTTGTTCGTTAAACGTCTATGATGAATTGGGATCCCTAGATAACTAAAAGGTAAGGATCCCATTTCACAGCTGAACAAATTTCTATAGTTATCTTGTTCCTCTTTGGCTCTCCCAAAGCAGAACAATTCACTTTTATTGAAGTCGATTTTAAGCCCAGACGGTTGCTCAAAAAGACATAATACAAGCTTCATATTCCTAGTTTTTGCAAGATCATGTTCCATGAATATAATAGTATCATCAGTGTATTGTAGAACGGAGACACCCCCCTCTACAAGGTGGGGATGAGTCCTCCTACCTGGCCACTCTCTTTGGCTCGACCAATAAGTACTGCCAACATATCTGCTACAATGTTAAACAGCCCAAGTCTTTTGAGTTAGTTCTTGTAATATATGCACTGGCTTCACTATTTCGGATATCGGAAACAGTTTCAAGTTTAAAAAACGGTGTGTGCGTTAGATATCTAGGCTCTTGTTGTGTTAAACATCACATGAGACTTTTTGTTAGATGAACTTCACATGAGACTTGACAGTGTAATTTTGGCAGTTTTTACCTATGTTTACCTTTAGAGACAAACATTTTGCAATTTTACTGTACTTACCTCTGAGGTTGTCACATCATTGAATTAAGTCTGGGCAAACCGAACATAATCTTTTGGCAACTCTTTTTTTTACAATGAAAGAACTGGGTGGCAAAGCAAAAGTATCCACACAAAAAAACATTATTTTTTGTTTATTGAGAATAGACAGGAAATAAATAGGTGCGGAATGTCTTATCAGATAATAAATTAGGGAAGACGTGCAATGCTGACCAGAAAATAGGTGTAGAATACGTTTCGGCGAGAATGATCTCGCACCTCAACACCGGCTACGTGAAGCTACGATCCAATGCAATCCGAATCACGCTGTTTTCATTTTCTATTTTCTATTCTATCACGCATGCTGTCTCGAAATCATATTGATTAGTCCAGCTGTTTCTTCGCCGACGGTTTAGCTAGCTAGCATCTCTCTCGGCGCCTAAGAGCAACTCCAATGGAGCGAGCCATTTCGTCCGCTGCCGTTCGTTTGGATCGGCATGGACATAAAAGACAGCCCAACGCGCCGACCCAAACAGACGCGCGTCCGCATGGTGACCCATTTCCGGCCCAATTTTGAGCCGGATTTGCGTTGGCGCGGACACGAGACGGACGCGCGCGCGCCTACTCCTCCCCCGGGTTCGTCGGTCGGTGGGAGCCACCACCATTTCCCCCCATTTTCTCCAAAAACCCTCCTGCCCGCGCGTGCTCCCGCCCACACCCGCCATGGACGACGACCTCGACCTCGACTCGCCTCCTCGCCTCGTCCGGCATGACGACCGCCCCCTCCGGCAAAAGCAAGCCTCGTGCCCCGCGCAAGACCGCCGCCGCGCCCAAGCCAAAGAAGGCGCTGACGCCCGAACAACGGGCAAGGGAGTCGGCCAAGAGGAAGGGCCGGAGGCACGCTGCAGACGCGAGGGAAGAAGCCGTCGTGGCTGCCGCCGTCGCCGCCGCCACGCAGCAGGAGGTCACCAACGCCCTTGTCGAGGCAGCAACGAGGGAGGCGCTCTACATGCTAGGGTTATACCATAGCCAGCACGGCCTCGTTAACGCCGCCGTCGCCGCGGCCAGCACCGGCTCATCCGCGTTCCCTCGGATGGTGCTGCCCGACTCGCCCCGCGCGTCGGCTTGCACCCCGATACCCGGCTTCCACGTGTACTGCTACCTCTTGAGCACTGCGTTGGTTTTTCCCTTGAAGAGGAAAGGGTGATGCAGTAAAGTAGTGTAAGTATTTCCCTCAGTTTTTGAGAACCAAGGTATCAATCCAGTAGGAGGCTACGCTCGAGTCCCTCGCACCTACACAAACAAATAAGAACCTCGCAACCAATGCGATAAAGGGGTTGTCAATCCCTTCACGCTCACTTACGAGAGTGAGATCTGATAGATATGATAATATAATATTTTTGGTATTTTTATGATAAGGAGAAATAAAGATGCAAAGTAAAATAAAAGGCAATAGAAATAGCTAAGTGTTGGAAGATTAATATGATGGAAAATAGACCCGGGGGCCATAGGTTTCACTAGTGGCTTCTCTCAAGAGCATAAGTATTACGGTGGGTGAACAAATTACTGTCGAGCAATTGATAGAATTGAGCATAGTTATGAGAATATCTAGGTATGATCATGTATATAGGCATCACGTTCGCGACAAGTAGACCGACTCCTGCCTGCATCTACTACTATTACTCCACACATGGACCGCTATCCAGCATGCATCTAGAGTATTAAGTTCATAAGAACAGAGTAATGCTTTAAGTATGATGACATGATGTAGAGGGATAAACTCATGCAATATGATATAAACCCCATCTTGTTATCCTTGATGGCAACAATACAATACGTGCCTTGCTGCCCCTGCTGTCACTGAGAAAGGACACCGCAAGATTGAACCCAAAGCTAAGCACTTCTCCCATTGCAAGAAAGATCAATCTAGTAGGCCAAACCAAACTGATAATTCGAAGAGACTTGCAAAGATAACCAATCATACATAAAAGAATTCAGAGAAGATTCAAATATTGTTCATCGATAATCTTGATCATAAACCCACAATTCATCGGTCCCGACAAACACACCGCAAAAGAAGATTACATCGAATAGATCTCCACGAGAATCGTGGAGAACTTTGTATTGAGATCCAAAGAGAGAGAAGAAGCCATCTAGCTAATAACTATGGACCCGAAGGTCTGAGGTAAACTACTCACACATCATCGGAGAGGCTATGGTGTTGATGTAGACGCCCTCCGTGATCAATGCCCCCTCAGGCAGGACGCCGAAAAAGGCCCCAAGATGGGATCTCACGGGTACAGAAGGTTGCGGCGGTGGAATTAGGTTTTCGTGGATGCCCCTGATGGTTTGGGGGTACGTAGGTATATATAAGAGGAAGAAGTACGTCGGTGGAGCAACATGGGCCCCACGAGGGTGGAGGGCGCGCCTGGGGGGTAGGCGCACCCCCTGCCTCGTGCTCTCCTCGTTGATTACTTTACATGGACTCCAAGTCCTCTGTATCACGTTCGTTCCAAAAATCACGTTCCTGAAGGTTTCATTCCGTTTGGACTCCGTTTGATATTCTTTTTCTGCGAAACACTGAAATAGGCAAAAAACAACAATTTGGGCTGGGCCTCCGGTTAATAGGTTAGTCCGAAAAATAATATAAAAGTGTATAAATAAGCCCATTAAACATCCAAAACAGAATATATAATAGCATGGAACAATAAAAAATTATAGATACGTTGGAGACGTATCAAGCATCCCCAAGCTTAATTCCTGCTCGTCCTCGAGTAGGTAAATGATAAAAACAGAATTTTTGATGTGGAATGCTTCTTTACATACTTCTTAATGTAATCCCTTTTTATTGTGGCATGAATATCTAGGTCTGAAAGATTGAAGATAAAAGTTTGATGTTGACATAAAAACAATAATACTTCAAACATGCTAACCAAGCAATTATGTCTTATCAAAATAACATAGCCAAAGAAAGCTTATCCCTACAAAATCATATAGTTAGGCTATGTTTCAATATTGTCACACAAACGTTCTCATCATGCATAACCCCGATGACAAGCCGAGCAATTGGTTCATACTTTTAACGCGCTTCAGCGTTCAACTCTTACGTAATACATGAGCGCAAGCCATGGATATAGCACTATGGGTGGAGTAAAGTATAATGATGGGGGTTATGAGAGAAGACAAAAAGGTAGAAAGTCTCACATTCACGCGGCTAATCAATAGGCTATGGAGATGCCCATCGATTGATGTCAATGAGAGGAGTAGGGATTGCCATGCAACGGATGCACTAGAGCTATAAATATGTGAAAGCTCAACAAAAGAAACTAAGTGGGTGTGCATCCAACTTGCTTGCTCACGAAGACCTAGGGCATTTTGAGGAAGCCCATCATTGGAATATACAAGCCAAGTTCTATAATGAAAAATTCCCACTAGTATATGAAAGTGACAACATAGGAGACTCTCTATCATAAAGATCATGGTGCTACTTTGAAGCACAAGTGTGGAAAAGGATAGTAGCATTGTCCCTTCTCTCTTTTTCTCTCATTTTTTTGTTTGGGCCTTCTCTTTTTTTTTCTTTGGCCTCTTTTCTATCTTTTTTAGTCCGGAATCTCATCCCGACTTGTGGGGGAATCATAGTCTCCATCATCCTTTCCTCACATGGGACAATGCTCTAATAATGATGATCATCACACTTTTATTATTTACAACTCAATAATTAGAACAAGATATGACTCTATGTGAATGCCTCCGGTGGTGTACCGGGATATGCAATGAATCAAGAGTGACATGTATGAAAAAATTATGAATAGTGGCTTTGCCACAAAATACGATGTCAACTACATGATCATGCAAAGCAATATGACAATGATGAAGCGTGTCATAATAAACGGAACGGTGGAAAGTTGCATGGCAATATATCTCGGAATGGCTATGGAAATGCCATAATAGGTAGGTATAGTGGCTGTTTTGAGGAAGATATAAGGAGGTTTATGTGTGATAGAGCGTATCGTATCACGGGGTTTGGATGCACCGACGAAGTTTGCACCAACTCTCAATGTGAGAAAAGGCAATGCGCGGTACCGTAGAGGCTAGAAAATTGTGGAAGGTTGAGAGTGCGTATAATCCATGGACTCACATTAGTCATAAAGAACTCATATACTTATTGCAAAAGTTTATTAGCCCTCGAAGCAAAGTACTACTACGCATGCCCCTAAAGGGATAGATTGGTAGGAAAAGACCATCGCTCGTCCCCGACCGCCACTCATAAGGAAAGCAATAAAAGAACACCAATGTGTCAAAATTGTTACACAATTTTTACCATATAACAAGAGTATTTCTCAATTTCACAATTACTCAACTAGCACACTCTAATATTACCACCTTTATATCTCAAAACACTTATCAAGTATCTAACTTCTCATGATATTCAATAAACTCAATATAGAAGATTAATTTCACAATTAAAGCAAATTACCATGCTGTTTAAGACTCTCAAAATAATATAAGTGAAGCATGAGAGTTCAACAATTTCTATAAAATATAACCACCGTCGTGCTTTAAAAGATATAAGTGAAGCACTAGAGCAAAACTATATAGCTCAAAGAATATAAGTGAAGCACATAGAGTATTCTAACAAATTCCGAATCATGTGTCTCTCTCTCAAAAGGTGTGTACAGCAAGGATGATTGGGGCAAACTAAAAAATAAAGACTCAAATCATAAAAGACGCTCCAAGCAAAACACATATCATGTGGTGAATAAAAATATAGCTCCAAGTAAATTTACCGATGGATGAGGACGAAAGAGGGGTTGCCTTCCGGGGCATCCCCAAGCTTTGGCTTTTTGGTGTCCTTAGATTATCTTGGGGTTCCATGGGAATCCCCAAGCTTAGGCTCTTGCCACTCCTTGTTCCATACTCCACCAAAGCTTTACCCAAAACTTGAAAACTTCACAACACAAAACTTAACAGAAAATCTCGTGAGCTCCGTTAGCGAAAGAAAAAAAAAACACCACTTCGAGGTACTGTATTGAACTCATTCTTTATTTATATTGGTGTTAAACCTACTGTATTCCAACTTCTATATGGTTTATAAACTATTTTACTAGCCATAGATTCATCAAAATAAGCAAACAACACACAAAAAACAGAATCTGTCAAAAATAGAACAGTCTGTAGTAATCTGTAACTAACGCAAACTTTTGGAACTCTAAAAATTCAGAAAAAATAGGAAGACCTAAATAATTTGTTTATTGATCTTCTGTAATTGGAATCAATATTATATCACGTTCTGGTAATTTTTAACAGTTCTTTTCGTGAACAGAAAGTTTCTGGAATTTTCAGCAAGATCAAATAACTATCATCCAAGAAGATCCTATAGGTTTAACTTGGCACAAACACTAATTAAAACATAAAAACAAATCTAACCAGAGGCTAGATCAAAGATTTATTCCTAAACAGAAGCAAAAATCAAAAAACTAAAAATAAAATTGGGTTGCCTCCCAACAAGCGCTATCGTTTAACGCCCCTAGCTAGGCATAAAAACACAGATAGATCTAGGTATTGCCATCTTTGGTTTTAGGGAAGAAAAGAGCAAACTTGTTATCTATGGAATTAATCTTTCTATTTTGATAAAGCACGTGGCTATTGATGGTAGAAGAAAGATTAAGCACGTTGCGGAAATTTGCATCCAAGCTAGCTTTTATCTCTTTGATAGATTCGTTTTGGTAGGAAAGCAAAAGAGATGTAGATTCAACTTTCTCATTCATGGGGTGCCCAAATATGGTTTTCATCTTTTCATAAGTATCTACGGCATCCCCTTCAAGGAAGCCTTCTTCAAATATAGAATCTAATACATGCTTAAACGAAGAAGGTAGGGCAACATAAAAGCTCTTTAAGTAAATTTCAATTTGGTATTGGGGTACATAGTTAGCCTGGATCCTTAACAGTCTATCCCAAGCATCTTTCAAAGATTCATCGAGTAAATAACAAAAAATTCCGGAATCGTCTTCATCAAAATTATTAAGACTCTCATTGACAACTCCGGCAGGTTTTTCCGTAGCATTATTTATGAGTTTGGATAGAATAGAAGGATCGTCCAAAGTACTAAAACTCGGGAGAGAACCCACAACTCTTTTTGGTTCCGACATGGCGAAGGAAAGGCGAGCGGAAAAGAGAGGGCGAATAAAACGGTAAGGGTGAAGTGGGGGAGAGGAAAACGAGAGGCAAATGGCAAATAATGTAATGCGAGGGATAAGGGTTTTTCATGGGTACTTGGTATGTTGACTTTTGCGTAGACTCCCCGGCAACGGCGCTAGAAATGGCTCGTTGTCGGGAGTTCAAATCTTGACTTGACTTTGCGTAAGCCTCCCCGGCAACGGCGCCAGAAATCCTTCTTGCTACCTCTTGAGCACTGCGTTGGTTTTTCCCTTGAAGAGGAAAGGGTGATGCAGTAAAGTAGCATAAGTATTTCCCTCAGTTTTTGAGAACCAAGGTATCAATCCAGTAGGAGACTACGCTCGAGTCCCTCGCACCTACACAAACAAATAAGAACCTCGCAACCGACGCGATAAAGGGGTTGTCAATCCCTTCATGGTCACTTACGAGAGTGAGATCTGATAGATATGATAAGATAATATTTTTGGTATTTTTATGATAAGGAGAAATAAAGATGCAAAGTAAAATAAAAGGCAATAGAAATAGCTAAGTGTTGGAAGATTAATATGATGGAAATAAACCCGGGGGCCATAGGTTTCACTAGTGGCTTCTCTCAAGAGCATAAGTATTACGGTGGGTGAACAAATTACTGTCGAGCAATTGATAGAATTGAGCATAGTTATGAGAATATCTAGGTATGATCATGTATATAGGCATCACGTCTGCGACAAGTAGACCGACTCCTGCCTACATCTACTAATATTACTCGACACATCGACCGCTATCCAGCATGCATCTAGAGTATTAAGTTCATAAGAACAGAGTAATGGTTTAAGTGTAATGACATGATGTAGAGGGATAAACTCATGCAATATGATATAAACCCCATCTTGTTATCCTCGATGGCAACAATACAATACGTGCCTTGCTGCCCCTGCTGTCACTGAGAAAGGACACCGCAAGATTGAACCCAAAGCTAAGCACTTCTCCCATTGCAAGAAAGATCAATCTAGTAGGCCAAACCAAACTGATAATTCAAAGAGACTTGCAAAGATAACCAATCATACATAAAAGAATTCCGAGAAGATTCAAATATTGTTCATAGATAATCTTGATCATAAACCCATAATTCATCGGTCCCGATAAATACACCGCAAAACAAGATTACATCGAATAGATCTCCACGAGAATCGTGGAGAACTTTGTATTGAGATCCAAAGAGAGAGAAGAAGCCATCTAGCTAATAACTATGGACCCGAAGGTCTGACGTAAACTACTCACACATCATCGGAGAGGCTATGGTGTTGATGTAGAAGCCCTCCGTGATCAATGCCCCCTCCGGTAGGACGCCAGAAAAGGCCCCAAGATGGGATCTCACGGGTACAGAAGGTTGTGGCGGTGGAATTAGGTTTTCGTGGATGCCCTGATGGTTTGGGGGTACGTAGGTATATATAGGAGGAAGAAGTACGTCCGTGGAGCAACGTGGGCTCCACGAGGGTGGAGGGCGCGCCTGGGGGGGGGGGGGGGGGGTAGGCGCGCCCCCCTACCTCGTGCTCTCCTCGCTGATTACTTTACGTGGACTCCAAGTCCTCTGGATCTCGTTCGTTCAAAAAATCACGTTCCCGAAGGTTTCATTCCGTTTGGACTCCGTTTGATATTATTTTTCTGCGAAACACTGAAATAGGCAAAACAACAGCAATTTGGGCTGGGCCTCCGGTTAATAGGTTAGTCCCAAAAATAATATAAAAGTGTATAAATAAGCACATTAAACATCCAAAACAGAATATATAATAACATGGAACAATCAAAAATTATAGATACGTTGGAGACGTATCATGTACCCGCGGGCCTCCCGCCTCTCCAGGAAGTGCTCGCCTGACGTGAGCATGGTGGCGCCTTCCACGCCCGCGCCCATGCCCATCGACCTCAACGCCATACCGGTGGCCGGTGGCTCGTCATCCGAAGGCGCGAGGAAACACGCAAGAGGAAGAGACGAGTGCGACAGCGAAGTGGAGCCTTTGTTCGAGGACAAGCTCGCCAACCAAGCCGCCGGTCCGAAGCCGAAGTGCAAGAGCAAGCACACGAAGGCATACACGGCGGCCGAGGACAAGCTTCTTTGCGAGTGTTGGTGAGACATTGGACAAGACCCCAAGATGGGCGCCGAACAAAAACATTCAACCTTTTGGATTCGTGTCCACCGGGAGTTTCATGAGCGCAAGAAGTTTCCGCCTTACCAAATTGTGAGCACGCGCGGGTGGGTGTCCATTTCGAAGCGATGGAGGGTGATCCAACAAGAGTGCAACAAGTTTTGTGCCACTCTTCAGAGCGTCAAGGCCCGCCCCGCCGCATGCAAGACATGGTATGCTAGCAAGCCGCCCTCTTTTGTGTCATGAAGTTCATGCTTGTGTGTTCATTTGCATACCATTTACCAATATGCTTGCATGGAAACATTTTGTAGGTATTTCAAGCTTTGGAGGCATTCAAGGTCCAACCCAGTGGCAAGTGCTTCAACTTCTCCCATTGCTTTCAGGTCATCAAGGACGAGGAGAAGTTCAAGGCGCAATATGCCGCACTCAAGTCGCGTGGGGGGAAGCGAGCCGTGTAGGAGGTTGAGGACGGCGAGCCGGCACGGCCGCGGGGGAAGAACAACTCCAAGAAGGAGAACAAGCGGGATGCGGCATCCAACGGCTTGATCGCAAGCGTGGAGGGCATGATGAACAAGAAGGACTCAAGGAGGAGGAGCGTCGGCGTTTCAAAGAAGAGCAAATGAACGCCTTCATGGAGATCCAAAGGAGGAGGCTTGAGATGGGCGCGGAGAAGCAAGCCAAGATGCTTGAGCTGGAGGCGGAGAAGCAAGCCAAAATGCTAGAGATCAAGGCCGCCAACGCCAAGACCAAGGCGAAAGAAGTGGCTCTCACGAGCATGATGACCGGGGTGGAGATCATGAAGGTGGATCTCAACACCGTGTTGCCAAGGAAGAGGCCGTGGTTCGAGAAGATGTAGGCCGACATGCTCAAGTTTACCGACGAGTGATCTCGTGGCCGCGAGCGCCTTCCTTTTTTGTATGCCGGCTTGTGTGCTCGCATGACCACGGGGCCGCGATGGCATGGTCGAACTCAAGTTCACCCCTTTTTGTGTGCTGGCATGTGTGCCGGCCGCTGGCGAGTGCGCCAACGCGAACTTGTGGTGATATTTCTTGAAGCCGGTAATGTAGGCCGGCGCTGACATGGTGTCGGCATGAAATATGGCCGCTAGCATGATCTATGCTCCACGGGTCTTTTTTAAAAATTGAGTGCGGACATAAAAATAGATCGGTGCGTTGGGCAAGCGGTCGACCCAAATGCAAAACAGGGCAGACACCGGGCGGGCGGGCGACCCAAACGAACAAATGTGCCGTCTGTTTGGGTCGGCCCGTTGAAGTTGCTCTAAATGGAGCCATACATGCAATGAAATCAATTCACCTGAAAAAGTGAAACCCCGCGCGGCCTCTGCTTTTGGCCCGTGCCTTCGCCTGCCCTGCTTCCCTTCCCAGAGATTCTGCCAGAAAAGAGAGGCGCGGAGCGAGAACCGCCCGCGCATTGCCGTGCGTCGCGCGATCTCCGTGGTCCGTGCTCTGTGCCGTGCCATGCGCGTGCGGCAAATTTGACAAAATTGACCTGTTGACGAAATCAAATCACAGAATGAACTGTCCGGGAAACTATTTCACGCGGTTGACCTTTTTGTGTGACGCCCGACACGAAGGCGTCACACTACACTGTGCAACGTCTCACAGATAGGCGCTACACGCCTGACCAGCATTGCACCCCAGACTGCCTAAAAATTGCTAAGTCATTGTGCAGAGCCTAAGAGCTAGGTGCTGCACTGTATAGTGTGGCGCCTAGCTCTCAGGCGCTGCACTAGTGGTTGCACTACAAAATGAAGCAACCACTAGTGCAACGCCTAGAAGCTAGGCGCTACACTGTATAGTGTGGCGCCTAGCTCTCAGGCGCTGCACACTGACTTAGTAATTTTCGGATCACATGTGTGCGACGCTGGCCAGGCGTGTAGCGCCTATCTATGAGACGTTGCACAGTGTAGTGTGGCGTCTTCGTGTCGGGCGTCATACAGAAAGGTCAGCCGCATGAAATAGTTTCACGAGCAGTTCATTCTGTGATTTGATTTCGTTTATAGATCAAATTTGTCAATTTTGCCTGCGCGTGCTGCAAAACGCGCGTGGTGGGGAGGGCACAGGATTGACCGCCTCAGGGACGCACGCACCATGATTTTCATGGCTCCGCGCGAGGCTTTCACCCGTACGTAGTACAGTGTACTAGGGTGTACCACGATGCCCTGCACCAGCAGCCACATTCGCCTAGTGGTTTTCCGTCGGACGAAATCACTGTTTTGACCTTATAAGTGAAGATTAACACGAATTGACCTCGTTTGAAAAATATTTTCGAATCTGACCTTTTTTTGGTCACGCCAACATTCCTGGTGTTTGGATTGCACTGTAGACACCACGATCAACGGCGTTTGGCCCTGGCCGACACTTACATAGCTGGCGCTGACGTGGCAAAAGCGAAACGCCATGAACCTTGGCGTTTGGGCAAACGCCATACTCCTTGGCGTTTGGTAATAGACACATAAATGTGTCCTTGTCTGGCTTAGCTAAAACTACCGAGAGCTGGCTAGCTAAATCGTTTGGGCAAGCTTGCATGTTAGTATCAAACATGCGTTTTGGGTTGGGTAAACGCCATATTCCTTGGGCAAGCTTGCATGTTAGTATTATTTCTTCTTTCCATGCAAGAATCCATGACACCTTGCACGTATTCTGAGCGGAACAGGAACTACGATTGCCTTTGTTGAATTATTATTACTCCTAGTCAAGCATGAACTGCACGGTTTGGGGAACGCCATTAACTCGGTGCTGCTAATTGCCGGCAAAAATTCCAACCCGACTTTTTTGTCATTCAACATGGTGTTGTAAATAAAGTCGTCTGAATTTTCACAAACCGACATCAAATTTAGGGAAGATTTGTAGGCGTTCAAACTCGTGCCACTTACGGGTCCGATTACACGATCTGATCCCAACCACTACTGGAATTTCCGTATACGCTGGGTGTCAGACTCTTCGCTGAGAGTCAAAACACGGACACTCAGCAATGTAAACAA
Organism: Aegilops tauschii subsp. strangulata; assembly: GCF_002575655.3. Classification (NCBI taxonomy): domain Eukaryota; kingdom Viridiplantae; phylum Streptophyta; class Magnoliopsida; order Poales; family Poaceae; genus Aegilops; species Aegilops tauschii. Next base: position 163,672,766 of record NC_053041.3, on the reverse strand, counting down.
CGCTGAGAGCCACACTCGGCAAACCTTGCTTCACGACAACTAGCTGACGTTGCCATCACGGGCTCACGGCGAACAAGCACCGTACGACAAACGACGCAGATGCCGAGAGCCACACACGGCAAAGAGGAACCACGTGGCATCCCCGTTCACAACTGAGGGCTCCGTCAGTTTCTTTCCACATCATCGAGAGCGGACGTGATTGGACGCAACCGTTCTAGAGCAATGTGACCCGACGGGTGGGCGTCCACACTGCACATCACCGGTGCCTTTCCTCTCCGTTCTAACCCTATCCGTTCCTCTCCACTCCCTCGCCGTCCAGACCAAGATCTCCACCATGCCCAAGTCTTGGTTTTCTGAGGTGGCGGCTTTGGATCTCCCTTCAGATCATGGCACCGTCGTCGTCGTTCTCCAGACTCCTTGACCTCCACGGCCACCAACTCCTTCAAGATGAAGGAGATCGTCATCTTCTCTGACGACAAGGAGGATTAGCCGACGGAGCAGTCACGCTTCCTCTCGGAGGCGGCAATAACGAACCAAGAGTACCAACGATAGATTGTCCACTACCTCGGTGGCCGCGGCGGCTTGTCGTCCTCATGGGGCATCGTCGCGGCGGCAAGGCAGAAGTGAATAAACATGTCGTGCCGCTCGGCCTTTGCAAAGTCTGACGAGGCGCCGACTAGGTCCGCGCTGACCACGGCGGAGACGGTCGCGTGTCATCGCGACTGCTTTGACGGGGAGCTTACAAAGATCAGTTAGGAGTGACCGCTCGGCGACACCCCCACCACTATCGGCAGGGGCAAGGCAGCCAGGGCACACCGACCAAGGTCGGCATTAGCCGAGGCGGCCCTCGGCACGATGCAGGAGAAAGCGAAGCGGCTCCTTCGCAAGCGCCACGTGGCGATCGGATGGGGCTGCCGCACCCCGTGCCCTTCCGTCGTTGGAAGGACTACCCTGATGATGACGACGACGGCGACGGCGACATGAACGACAATGGTGGACTGGTGGTTCCACTGTAAATTACTCCCTCCGTCTCACTAGTGTAGTGTCAAAAAACGTCTTACATTATAGGACGAAGGGAGTACTATCTTCTACCTGGTTTATTGGTCCCCTTCGTATTTTGTGCCAAAATTTGATCTTAAATTTAAATAACAAAATATTAATGCATGTCACAAAAAAATATTGTTGAAAACTATGTTCAAATACGAATAGAAGGATATATTTTTTATGGCATGCATTAATATTTTCTTAGTTAAATCTATAATCAAAGTTTAGCAAAATACGAAGAGGACCAATAAACCAGGACGGAGTTATTATGCGTGAACTTAAGTGAATTTTGTTGTCTTTGCAAATTCGTTCGGTTTACCATGCAAAAAAAAAATCGTTCGATTTGTTAAATCACGTTTCTAAAGTATGCGAACACGATTGAATGGCCGGCTCTTATATTCTTGCATGCGGACTGGTTCGAACCAGTCGCTGTCAAATACAATACTGTTTTAGGAGTCAGTGTTGGTGATGTCTTACTACTTACTCCTATGACTAGTTTTACGCATAGCATGTGTCACACTCTGCAATGCAAATCATCCGATCGACTGTACTTAATATGTTGCATCACTCTGCATCTGATTGACTCCGCTGAATGTAGCAAGGAGCACAAACCAACACTTTAGTTGCTACATACTCCATTGTACGTTCTCTATCTAGCCAGCCAAGTTCTCGGTTAGCTTTTTTTTTACATGAGCTCTCAATTAGCTTTAGCTAAAGTAGGCTATAGGACATATTTGTGTGTGACACCAAACGCCAAGGAGTATGGCGTTTGCCCAAACGCCAAGGTTCATGGTGTTTCGCCTTCGCCACATCAGTGCCAGCTGTGTAAGTGTGGGCCAGGGCCAGACGCCATTGATCGTGACGTCTTTAGTGCAATCCAAACGCCAAGGATGTTGGCGTGACCAAAAAAGTCAAATTCAAAAGTATTTTTCAAACAAGGTCAATTCATGCTAATCTTCGTGTATAAGGTCAAAACAGAAATTTCGTCCTTTTCCATCAGAGCTTGCCGGAGAATCGGTGGGAGGTCTAGACCTTTCTGGCGGTGGAAAGCCTGCTGGAAATATGCTCAGTAGGAGCTGGACGTCGATGCCTCCATGTCTCCGTGCAGTCGCAACCAAGCAAGAAAGGCCTCCCTGCCTTGCCTGCCGGGCAACTGATGAGTCATGAGTGATTGCCATTTCGTCAATAACTGAGTGCTTGCTACAGCTAGCAGTACGTACGTACATAGCGGGTATATAATGGCACGTATGTACGGACGCACGCACCAACTCCACCGTAATCTTCTTTCTGAGGATCCCATCGTAATCGTTAAGACCGACCAGGCGACCACGGTACTCTATGCCTGCACGGCGGGGCACTCGTACAGTACAAACCTTGTCCAAGGGCGCGTGTCAGACATCGAAGGGCGGAGGAGCGAGCTGCTGCTCTGGTGCCGAGCAGCGACGACAAGTGTTGGTGCCTGCCACCGTGCAAACCTTGTCCGTGCCAACGTACTAGTACGTGCGTACGGGCGTGCATTCATGCCTTTGATGGCTCGCACCTTATTTCTTTAAAAGGAGGATGACTCCCGGCCTCTGCATCTGGAAGATGTATGTAGCCATTTTATTAATTATTCACGAGGACCTTACAAAGTAGAATAACAATATGCGTGAATTCTCCATCTTCTGTCGCCACTCCTATCCAAATGATGAAGGGGTGCAACCTGGGCCACATACCCAGACCTCTCACCTAAACCTAACATCTAAAGCCGGAGGCCCCAACCGGGTCATCTGCCAGGTCCGAGGCTCAAACCGGTCGGACGCACTCACATGTGTCGTCGCCGCCGTCTTCCACTGGTCCATCTTCAAAGCAGATTGAGGTGACAATCTTGTCAGGTCCTCCGCCATCGACGCCATCACGACGCCAAACGACGACCTCCACCTACGCGAGCCTTGGCAGGTCCTCCGCCATTGACGCCACCACGACGCCAGCTGATGACCTCCACCTACGCGAGTCCATCTTCAAGCAACCGACGTAAATCCATACTAGGATAGGGCCGCAGCACGGCCGTCGCCCACCCCCCCACAAGCGCCACCCAATCTCAAGGTTCCCAAAGCGGCGTCTTCAAGAAGGGAACGGCGTCGTGAGCGCCGCCGCCGCCCAACAAAGTTAGGGCTTTCACCCGGGAGACCTAGGGGAAGGTGAAGTGAGGAGATCTGTCCATACCAACGCCTCCAAGAAGGGGAACGACGCTCTCAGGCGTCGCCGTCGGCGCGGCCGGTCAAGGCCGGCCAGGGATTTCGCCCAAACTAGATCCCCGCCACCAGTAGCGCCTCCTGTACAGAACGGGCGACCAAGAGGAAGCGCGGCCCGACCAGGCTGGCCTGCACGCCGAACAGGGGAGGAGGGGAGGCGCCAGATCGCGCGCACCGGCCACCGCAAGCCGCCAACGACCACCGGATCCCGCCGCCCGCGCGGGACACCAGATCCACCGCCCGCATGGCTGCTAGCCGGTCGTGCCTTGCCAATTGAGCCGTCGCTCGAGATTCAGGGTTCCCCACGCAGAAGTAGGGTAACCGAGGCCCCGCCGCCACCATCCTTGGCGCCTCGGCTTGCCCCGCGGCTGCCTCAGGCAGCGGCGAGGAGGTGGGACGAGGTGGGGAGGGGACCGCGACGGCGCAGCTAGGGTTCCCCCGCCGCCGCCGGGGAAGGCGACGCGGGGGTCGCGAGAGGAGGGGGTCCGGTGGCTTGAGAAGAACGACGAGATGGCCTTCCCTTCGATCGGTCGGAGGAGATTTTCCGGCGAGATGTGAGAGGGGCTGGATTCGATTTGCACCTGCCGCCTGCACCAACAGCTGCTGATCCGCCTATCCATCTTGTCGAAGAAACCAAATTAGAAGCAGAACTTGGCGAAATGCATATTGTTAATTGTAAAAGCAATGTAAAAAATTCAAGTGTCCTGGTTGAGCGAATCAGCTTATAAACAGGAAACACAAGAAAAACACGAGGCCATCAACATAAGGCACGTATCACGGTAATATCTTCAAAATCTGCTACTAAACCAACGGAGTGACATATTAGCAGACAAATGGTGCAACATTCTAAGACAACATCTTCGGTCCAATTAGATGTCAAGACCACGAGGCGATTACCCTTGAAGCAACATGTAATCAGCACCTTTAACATGGTAACGATACACTGCCGTCGGCACTACATGATCAAGTCACTTGTCTACATCATGGGTTTTCACCGCGAGAGAATACATTCATCATCTCTGTCGTCATAGTCATTGCCCACCACTTTCTCGGCCAGTTCACACAAAACCAACCGGAAGAAGAGGAGAAATCCCCAAAAAGAAAGACATATCATGAGACCTATTTACCCCTTCTCTGGTGGAGAAGTTTGGGGGCTGCTAGGCGTCCGCCGGTGGATGAATTGAAAACATCCGCCGCCTGGCTGGCCATTGGATGGACGCGCTGCTGGCCGTCCAATGTACCACCCATATTCCCCACCTCCTTTCTGCAACAAGCGCGGTGTTGCAGAAACAAACCCACCTCCCACGCCGTTAGATCTCCTCACGTGAGCGTCACAAATTGCAACAAGTTGGTTGTTGCTGAAACAGAGACTTTGTGCGGAGACGTGATGTAACTTTTGCAACAATGATATTGTTGCAAAAAACTTTGCAACTGTGATGATGTTGCCGGAAAAAATTGCAGAAATTTTTCTGCAACAAAGCTAATGTTGACGAATTTTGTCAACGGAAGAGAGATTTGAAACATACCTAATGTTCCATAAATTTTTCTTGCAACAAAGAGGATGTTGCAATACCATAGTCACCAAAAAGTACTAGGCGTAGGATTTAAAAATGAAATGTACCGCCTAGTAGTAGTAGTGGGGACCTGCATCATGCACAGAAGCCTGCATGCGGCGCTCTCATCACGGAACACGCGCGAGTGGAATCGAACGGCGGAGCGGGCGGCTGATGCCACGCAAGAAATCAGTCGGTTGATTATAAACTTTTCCCGAGAAGTTTACTATGCTCAAAATAAGTGTAAATCTTGCTCGGAACCAAGAATATTACATGTATGTGCGAATTTGCCCACAATGGCTTCAATTTGTAGGATTCACATGGGTACTCGCCTTTTTTTCAGGATTTATATCCGAATTTTGAGCGTCATTCCTTTATGTGGCATGGCGTGCCCGTTAGTTATGAGGTGCTAGTGGCAATTTCGTCGATCACATAATATGTTTGTTCCGTCTCTCGGAAGTTCTCAGAGAGGTACATGGGTGAGGGTTGTGCGTGTTTGTGAGCGTCTGCGTCTCTATTGTGTTTAGAAAAACGGGATTTGTCTCACAACCCTGTGATAAAAATGGAATTGAGAAAATCTACCATTTAGGTTGCAGAATAGAAAAATATATAGAAATTACTAGCCGTCTCAATTATTATTTATTGAGCTCCAAACATGGTAAGGACATCTCGAACGGCGACCGTCAAACCGCCCGCATCCGTCCGGACCGTGCGGTCCAGACGTGTTGCGTCATCCAACGCGGATCTGTATCGGTCCGCAGGACGGTCTGGACGTACTTTCTCATGCAAACCGGAGACAAACGTGGGGGTCTTTGCGGGTGACCGGACAACACCCACGCCCGCTTCTGACCGTCGGGGCCCATCCAAACCCCCTTCTCCCTCGCTCGCGTGCTTTCCCGCCCAGCTCCAGCTGCCTGCATTCATGCCGCTATAGAGTGGCTGCTCCACATTGAAGACGGCCCATGGCGGGCGCGACCTCTCACTGGCTCTGTCATTGAAGCGGCGCGTCGGCAGGCGCCACCCGAGCTGTGTCCCCAGTGTCAGTGCCCGTTCAATGTCGACGAAGTGTTACTAGACAAGACTCCGCCCCAGCGCCAGCGCCAGTGCACGCTGGCTTCACCATGAAGCAAGTGCAGGCTCACTACAACGCTGCCATGGCAGAGGTGCAGCCTACGCCGGTGCATATGTCGGTGTTCCAGCAGACGCAGAAGGGGCAGTACAACCTGTTTCTCCTGGATCAGCACCGGCTGGCGGAGAGCAAGATCTACGGCGAGAGTGCGAGCAAGGAGGCCATGGCCGTGGCGAACCCCAACTTCGTCGCGGAACATCGTGCCATCTATGATGTCGTCCGTGCTCAAGCCGTCGCTCGCCAGGAAGCGCCCCCGCGGAGGCGCGGCTTCAGGCCATCGCGGAGGAGAACAACGCCAGCTGCACCTCCTATGCGCCGCTAACGAACTATCTAGCGGCCCGGTGGGACGACGATAATGCAGGCGCCACCATTTTTATTGTGGACCTCACTCCACCAGCGATGGACAAGACGAGGACTCCTCCGAGGATGAGTAGAGCACGGGAGGCGGCAGGGCCAGGTGTCCCATGTGGGTCGGTCCGTTTCCGTGTTCTATTCTTCCTTGTCGGAGATCGCAACTTCACTTCGTCGGTCTTATCATTGGTGCCCATGGAGATGGTGGATGGAGGACGACAAGGACTTGGAAGCCGGCCGCCGCCGCCGTAAGATAGGTTTAGGTTTGGGTCGTTTTTTTGTTATAAATGTTCGAAATCTAATGAAAATCCGCCGTGTTGCATGAATGTCGTCCGGTTTGTATGAAATCCACTGTTTGCATGAATTTCATCTGGTTTGTTGAAAGAGTGTTTGCAATGTATACGGGCAGCGTCGGATGACGCCCTCCTGCATGCGTGTTCGCGGACTAGTCCCCCTCGATCAGTCGCTGTTGGAGATGCCCTCATAGAGATAAAGGTTTGTGAGATAGGGCTTCTATATAGAGGGACGAAGTACTAATCGGAAGCAACTAGAAAAATATGTTTTAACTCAGCTTAAGTTTGCTCTCTTTTTGGATTTTCTGCATGCAATTGGTTTTTGCTAATTAATAGGATAACCTCTTCTACCTATATTGAATGATAGAGCTCATACCCTTATTTATTTTTGCGAAGGTCAAAGGCTATACATTCAATATAGAAACCAATGTCGTCTTCCCCATGCAGACGCTGGTGGCTCGTTATGAGCCATGGTCAATGCCGTGACTAGAATTGATGCATCACTGCCCGAGGCAACAAGACTTTGAATCTGGGGTGGGGAATTCATCGATTTATGCCAAAAGATACATGTGGCCACCATCCAAAGATCGGATCGTTGCCCGGAGAAGAGGATGAGGAGAATGGTTGGACACGGCAGACTACCACTACCTCCATCAGTGGGGATGAATCGTGCCACCGACGCCACCTCCGCGAGACGACCAGGCCATAGAACACACCGCGCTTAGATTTGAAAGAACCCAGGCACTATCTCCCAGCAAATTCAACAACAGACAAATCCACTCCTTAGGAGAGAGATCTAGACTTGTAGACAAACCTTATGTGCCACTGCTACCGTTCACTGACGATGTCGAAGCCATCGACAACCAAAACCCCTAACCTTTAGGGGGAAAAAGTACTAAAACAGTTTGGCTGCATCGAGAGAGCGCCCGTAAGTATTCGGTGACTCACCAGTCACCACATGAATCAAAGGATTGATCGGGTAAGCGACAATACACACGTACATATGTATATAGACAGCCATGTTGGATCCATTATTTGGATGGTCGTTGCATTATTTCACATGCATGGCGACGGTAGTACGTACTGAAACAAAATCTTACCTGTAGAGACTAGAGAGGGCTGTTCGAATATATGTAGGCTGCATAGCACGTATGGAATCGTACATTGACCCGTCAGATTCCCGGCAGGGTGTTAACGGCCTGACTGGCCCTTGCCCAGGGAACCGGAACATTTCCATGTGTGTGGACTGTGTGGAGGACCCAGGCCGTTAAATTCGGTTACGAAAACGACCAAGGATGCAGGGCCAGCTAAGCTAGCTGAGTGTTGCATGCATGTGACGGCGGTCTATCGCATGAATTTAGTATGTGACTACATGTCGATTACCCAATCAAATCAAAGAGGCCGTCCGAGCTCCTTCGGAGTGGTAAGATGAAAAGGAGAACGCACATGTATTTTTCCTTATTTAAATCACACCTCTAAAAGTGACTAATGCCTAACAGCAAATGGGTTCCTTGAATATAAGATTCTGAACGAACCTATAAACCCAGAAGGAAAATTTCACACGAAATTTGTTCGTACCATCAACTGTGCAGGCAGAAAACGAAAGTGCGTGCTACAAACCGGCAACCACGTACGTACCCATCCGAATGAGAGCATGCATCCAACGCCACAATCTAGCCGACAGGCACGTCCATGCCCTTATGCGTGCATCTTGGCCGTAGTGGCACACGATCCAGTCCAGGACCAGGTCCCGGCATGCGCCGCTGCCTTCCTTTCATGGCCATGGGACGTACGTGACCACCGGGCATCGCATGTGGCTCAAATTCCACTTGCCCTTGTCCGTTTGCATGGCTTGCGTACACAAACATTCGTCCCCTGCATGCTGCATTCAGGGGGCGGAATGGAACCGCACAGCGGTTCGACCTCCTTCCCCCCAAGCGCGGGACCAGACTAGTCCCCGAGAATGCGCATTCCTCTCTCGCACTCGCATATTCATCTTTGCTGGCAAAATGGGCTTGATCGGTGCTGATGTTACTGTATGGTGTGCAAGATGGGCCACTGCTGGGAAGTAAAAACTGTGCCAGGAATAGGCGTGAGGATCAGTGCAAATTGAATTGCATGTATAGGATGTGATCAACGTCCAGCAGGTTTGTTGAATGTGGGAGTGGATCTTGGCGGCTAGCTTGATGATGCCGCTGCCTGCCTGCTTACAACAACAGCATGCTGGTCTCTCTCTCTCTCTCTCTCTCTCTCTCTCTCTCTCTCTCTCTCTCTCTCTCTCTCTCTCTCTCTCTCTCTCTCTCTCTCTCTCTCTCTCTCTCTCTCTCTCTCTCTCTCGGGACACCCACCTGCATAAACTGCGGCCCATGGAACCGAGTTTTACACTATGCTCTGCTCTACATAGATGGGATCTGAACAACAACATTAGACGGTAGCCAAGCTGGCTCCGGTCCACCAAAATAACGATACTAGCTAAATCAATCGAGAGTTCAGAAAAGCTTCACGGATAAACCCAGTCGCCATTGGTCTGCCATTCAGGAGACACGAGTAAGATCGAACACCAGCTGCTTTAGCAAGCCGACTGGCCCGGCAGCCTTCTCTTCGAGGCAGTCCTTGCACTGCAAGACACTGGATCATCGCTTTCCAGTTTCTTGTGATCGTGTCTCTCTCGGCCTGGTGAGGCCAACTTCAACGTGACCCTAATTGGACATTTGTTTTGTCTGGATTTCATCCGTTTGGGGTGACAATGAGGCCGTGTCCGTTTGGATTCGTGGATGCGGCGGCATGCGTACAACGCGCGGCCGCATTTCGGCTACATCTTGTCCGTTCACTATCACAAAATGAAAATGATGCACATGAAATGGTTCAAATCAAACATAGCTTCCAAATAGTCTTTTACAACCCAATTGAAATTTGTTTGCATGACAAGAAAACAATATCAAATAGTCTTACAACCCAATCGAAATTTGTTTGCATGACAAGAAATTGAACTCATAGATCTACTGGTTGCCAATGTGCACATGCTCAACCAAGTCATCCTGGAGCTGGACATGAGTATGCCAATCACGCAACTTCCGATGAAACTCGACAAACTATTTAAAGGTTGCAGGAGGTGGATGCTCAGGCTCAACATTTTCACCCTGGAAATCAAACCCTTGGTCGTAGATGCTATCATCGCGCTCATCCTCCACGATCATGTTGTGCATGATCACCTCCCAAAGCTTCTTTGTGCTCCATGTCAATGCAGGGTTACGAACGATACCCCACCGAGACTGAAGCACACCGAAAGCATGCTCCACATCCTTCCTAGAAATCTCTTGCATTTGGGCAAACCTCTGTCTCTTCTCTCCTTGCGGATTGGGTATGGTCTTCAAAAGAGTGGACCACTGAGTATAGATGCCATCAGCTAGGTAATATCCCTTGTTATAATGGTGGCCATTGACCTCAAAGTTAACCTCCGAGGAGTGCCCTTCCGCAAGCCTTGCAAACACCGGAGACCGCTGAAGTTGTGAAAGAAACACTCATCACCACTATCCATTGTACCTTGCGAGCAATCCGTCGAATGCCTTGCGGTCGTGCTGGGAAAGCGGCCGGATAGTGCACGCCCTGCTCCCCTCGCAGGCAGCAAAGCAAGGTTTTGGGGTCGGTGGTGCTGGAGGGCGCCTTGCGTCACCGAACGGCCGGCCGGAAGAGGTTGGGGACGACGGGCGACACCGACGGCCGTAGATTGTCTCCCACCGGCAACAAGAAGAACGCCGACCAAATGCTTTCCGGAAGGCCGGTGAGGAGACAACTATGGCATGGCACGGTGGTGGTTGGGATTGCCCTGGTGGAAGACGGCCCGATCCGGGATGGTGGTGGCGGCGGCATTGTCGGGGCACGGAGGAAGGGAGAAGAAGAGAAAGGGGGCGTCTGTCTCCCCGACAGGCGGGCCAGGGCAGGACAAAGGAATGCGCCGCTCGCATCCGCGCGTTTCCTTTTGGCCGCAAACTCGGCCCAAACTTGCGCCGGGAATGGGTCGAAAGCGGACAGAAAACGGCCGACGGTCTGTTTGCGGCCGCGTGTTGGGAGGCCTGCTTTGTCCGTTTACCCCCAAATGGACGCTGGCGGACAGAATGGGGTCGCGTGTTGGAGTTGGCCTAACTCCCCTCCCCCTCCTCTTGCGTCGGCCCCGCGGGCGGTCGAGAGGGCTAACCCTAAGAGCAACTCCAACACGCCGACCCAAATGGACGGTGCTTTTGTCCGCTTTTTGCTCGTTTTGGGTCAGCCGCCCGCTGGGCGTCCGCCCTGTAACATTTGGGTCGGCAGAACGCCCAACGAGCGACCCATTTCATGTCCGCGCACAAATTTGAAAAAGGCCCGCGGCCGTAGATCATGCCACCGGCCAAGCCTTCGCCCAAAGCTCATGCCGGTACCATGTCAGCGGCCAACATACAATGCCAGCTCCAAAAAAACACCACACAGTTCGTGCTGGCGCACTTGCCAGCGGCCGACACAGATGCCAGCACACAAAAAAGGGGCGGGAGTTCGACCACGCCATCGCGGCCGTGGTCATGCCAGCACACTTGCCGACATACAAAAAAGGATGGTGCCCGCCGCCATACATCACTCGTCGTCGAACTTGAGCATGTCGGCCTGCATCTTCTCGAACCACGGCCTCTTCCTCGGCGACATGGTATTGTGGTCCACCTTCATGATCTCCACGCCCTTGGTCGTCCTGGCTTTGTGTCTCCTCTGGATCATAGCCAGCCGCGGCGGCACCACGAGCGGCCGCTGTGTCACCATCGAAGATGATGCTCTGCATGAAACGATTGGCCGTCTCTTCATTGCTGACCGCCGGCATTCCGTCGAACAGGTTGCGGGCGCCCGGGAGCACATTGGCTGGCATCTGCCACACGTGCTTGCTCGATCCTACGGATGACGAGGCACCAACCACCGGTGTGGCGTTGAGGTCGATGGGCGTGGGCGCAGGCATGGAAGGCACCACCACGGTCACCTCCGACGAGCATTCCCCGAAGAGGCGGGAGGCCTGCGGGTAGACGTGGAAGTTGGGAATCGGGTAAGTCGCCGACGCGCGGGCGACTCTGGGAGTACCATCCGAGGAAACGCGGACGAGCCGGTGCTGGCCGCGGCCATGTCGGCATTGAATAGCCCTGCTGGCCAGCGTTTAATCCTAGGTAGATCAGCGCCTCCCTCGTTGTCGCCGCGATGCGGGCGGTGATGCCCTCCTGCTGCGCAGCAGCGGCTATGGTGGCGGCGGCCGCTACTTCGTCCCTCGCGTCCGCCGCGTGCCTCTGGCCCTTTCTCTTCACCGACTCCGCGGCCCGCTCCTCGGGCATCAGCTGGTTCTTCTTCTTGGGTTCGGTGACGGTCTTGCGGGGGTGCACGGCCTGCCTTTGCCGGAGGAGCGGCCGTGATGCCGGACGAGGCGAGGGAGGCGAGGCCGGCGGCGGCATCGAGGTCGTCGTCCATGGCGAGCGGCCGGGAGCGAGCGTGGGCGCGAGGTTTTTTGAGAAAGTGGCGGGAAACTGTGGAGGCTTTGCCACGGACTGGCACGCCAACGAGAGTAGTTGGCACGCGGCGCACGTGTCTGTCTCGTGTCCGTGCCGACACAAACCAGGCTCCAAATTGGGTTGGGAATGGGTCAGCAGGCGGACGAAAAGCGGACGCGCATCCGTTTGGTCTGCGCATAGGGCCGACTTTTCTGCTTGCGCCGACCCAAACGGATGCGCGCAGACAGAATGGGTCGCCGCATTGGAGTTGCTCTAACTGCCGCCCCTTTCTCCCCTTCTCCCATCCCCCTCCCCCGCCACCGGCGACAAGCGCCGTCAAGCAAAGCTTAGTGGCGTCGGCGTCGGCGGGCACCTTCTCCTCCTCAATTCAGCGCCAGCGCTGGCGCGGGACGACCTAGTCGGATGGGGACGCCGCCCACGCGCAAGGCCGGTGGCGCGGGTGGCGGTGGCTGATACATCTCCAACGTATCTATAATTTTTGATTGTTTCATGCTATTTTATTATCAATCTTGGATGTTTTATAATCATTTTATATCTTTTTTGGTACTAACCTATTGACATAGTGCCAAGTGCCAGTTGCTGTTTTTTCCATGTTTTTTACATCGCAGAAAATCAATACCAGACGGAGTACAAATGCCACGAAACTCCACGATGATTTTTTATGGGCCAGAAGTGAAGGAAATATGCCCTAGAGGCAATAATAAAGTTGTTATTTATATTTCCTTATATCATGATAAATGTTTATTATTCATGCTAGAATTGTATTAACGGGAAACTTAGTACATGTGTGAATACATAGACAAACAGAGTGTCACTAGTATGCCTCTACTTGACTAGCTCGTTAATCAAAGATGGTTAAGTTTCCTAGCCATGGACAAAGAGTTGTCATTTGATAAACGGGATCACATCATTAGAGAATGATGTGATTGACTTGACCCATCCGTTAGCTTAGCACGATGATCGTTTAGTTTGTTGCTATTGCTTTCTTCTTAACTTATACATGTTCCTATGACTATGAGATTATGCAACTCCCGAATACCGGAGGAACACTTAGTATGCTATCAAACGTCACAACGTAACTGGGTGATTATAAAGATGCTCTACAGGTGTCTCCGATGGTGTTTGTTGAGTTGGCATAGATCGAGATTAGGATTTGTCACTCCAAGTATCGGAGAGGTATCTCTAGACCCTCTCGGTAATGCACATCACTATAAGCCTTGCAAGCAATGTGACTAATGAGTTAGTTGCGGGGTGATGCATTACGGAACGAGTAAAGAGACTTTCCCGTAACGAGATTGAGCTAGGTATTGAGATACCGACGATCGAATCTCGGGCAAGTAACATACCGATGACAAAGGGAACAACGTATGTTGTTATGCGGTTTGACCGATAAAGATCTTCGTAGAATATGTAGGAACCAATATGAGCATCCAGGTTCCGCTATTGGTTATTGACCGGAGATGAGTCTCGGTCATGTCTATGCAACCTCTTGAGCATTCGTTGGTTTTTCCCTTGAAGAGGAAAGGGTGATGCAGCAAAGTAGTGTAAGTATTTCCCTCAGTTTTTGAGAACCAAGGTATCAATCCAGTAGGAGGCCACACGCAAGTCCCTCGTACCTACACAAACAATTAAGAACCTTGCAACCAACGCGATAAAGGGGTTGTCAATCCCTTCACGACCACTTGCAAAAGTGAGATCTAATAGAGATGATAAGATAATATTTTTGGTATTTTTATGATAAATATAAAAGTAAAGATAGCAAAATAAACGGCGATAGAAATAGCACGTTGGCGGGAGATTAATATGATGGAAGATAGACCCGAGGGCCATAGGTTTATCTAGTGGCTTCTCTCAGGATAGCATAAGTATTACGGTGGGTGAACAAATTACTGTCGAGCAATTGATAGAGAAGTGCATAATTATGAGAATATCTAGGCATGATCATGTATATAGGCATCACGTCCGCGACAAGTAGACCGACTCCTGCCTGCATCTACTACTATTACTCCACACATCGACCGCTATCCAGCATGCATCTAGAGTATTAAGTTCATAAGAACAGAGTAACGCATTAGGTAAGATGACGTGATGTAGAGGGATAAACTCAAGCAATATGATATAAACCTCATCTTTTTATCCTCGATGGAAACAATACAATACGTGTCCTTTCCCCTACTGTCACTGGGATCGAGCACCGCATGATTGAACCCAAAGCTAAGCACTTCTCCCATTGCAAGAAAGATCAATCTAGTAGGCCAAACCAAATTGATAATTCGAAGAGACTTGCAAAGATAACCAGTCATACATAAAAGAATTCATAGGAGATTCAAATATTGTTCATAGATAATCTTGATCATAAACCCACAATTCATCGGATCTCGACAAACACACCGCAAAAAGAGTTACATCGAATAGATCTCCAAGGAGATCAAGGAGAACTTCGTATTGAGATCCAAAGAGAGAGAAGAAGCCATCTAGCTAATAACTATGGACCCGAAAGTCTGTGGTAAACTACTCACACATCATCGGAGAGGCTATGGTGTTGATGGAGAAGCCCTCCGTGATCGATGCCCCCTCCGGCAAAGCGCCGGAAAAGGCCCTAAGATGGGATCTCACGGGTACAGAAGGTTGCGGTGGTGGAATTAGGTTTTTGTGGTGCTCCTCGATGGTTTCGGGGTACGCAGGTATATATAGGAGGAAGAAGTAGGTCGGTGGAGCTATGAGGGCCCCACGAGGGCGGAGGGCGCGCCCAGGGGGGTAGGCGCGCCCCCTGCCTCGGGGCCTCCTCGTATGTTTCTTGACGTCCACTCCAAGTCCTCTGGATCATGTTTGTTCCAAAAATAACTCTCCCAAAGGTTTCATTCCGTTTGGACTCCGTTTGATATCCTTTTTCTGCGAAACACTGAAATAGGCAAAAAACAGCAATTTGCACTGGGCCTTGGGTTAATAGGTTAGTCCAAAAAAAAATAAAAGTGTATAAATAAGGCCATTGAACATCCAAAATAGAATATATAATAGCAGGGAGCAATCAAAAATTATAGATACGTTGGAGACGTATCAAGCATCCCCAAGCTTAATTCCTGCTCGTCCTCGAGTAGGTAAATGATAAAAACAGATTTTTGATGTAGAATGCTACTTAGCATATTCTTCGATGTATTTCTCTTTATTGTGGCATGAATGTTCAGATCCGAAAGATTCAAGGTAAAAGTTTAATATTGACATGAAAATAATAATACTTCAAGCATACTAACAAAGCAATCATGTCTTCTCAAAATAACATGGCCAAAGAAAGTTATCCCTACAAAATCATATAGTCTGGCTATGCTCTATCTTCACCACACAAAGTATTTAAATCATGCACAACCCCAATGACAAGCCAAGCAATTGTTTCATACTTTTGATGTTCTCAAACTTTTTCAATCTTCACGCAATATATGAGCGTGAGCCATGGACATAGCACTATGGGTGGAATAGAATGGTGGTTGTGGGGAAGACAAAAAGGAGAAGGTAGTCTCACATCAACTAGGCGTATCAATGGGCTATGGAGATGCCCATCAATAGATATCAAGGTGAGTGAGTAGGGATTTCCATGCAACGGATGCACTAGAGGTATAATTTTATGAAATCTCAACAAAAGAAACTAAGTGGGTGTGCATCCAACTCGCTTGCTCACGAAGACGTAGGGCATTTTGAGGAAGCCCATCATTGGAATATACAAGCCAAGTTCTATAATGTAAAGTTCCCACTTAGTATATGAAATTGACAAAATAAGAGACTTTCTATCATGAAGATCATGGTGCTACTTTGAAGCACAAGTGTGGTAAAAGGATAGTAACATTGTCCCTTCTCTCTTTTTCACTCATTTTTTTATTTGGGCCTTCTCTTTTTTTTGGCCTCTTTTCTTTCCTTTTTTTCTTCGTCCGGAGTCTCATCCCGACTTATTGGGGAATCATAGTCTCCATCATCCTTTCCTCACATGGGACAATGCTCTAATAATGATCATCACACTTTTATTTACTTACAACTCAAGAATCTTAGAACAAAATATGACTCTATGTGAATGCCTCCGGCGGTGTACCGGGATATGCAATGAATCAAGAGTGACATGTATGAAAGAATTATGAAGGTGGCTTTGCCACAAATACTATGTCAACTACATGATCATGCAAAGCAATATGAAAATGATGAAGCGTGTCATAATAAATGGAACGGTGGTAAGTTGCATGGCAATATATCTCGGAATGGCTATGGAAATGCCATAATAGGTAGGTATGGTGGCTGTTTTGAGTAAGGTATATGGTGGGTGTATGATACCGACGAAAGGTGCGCAGTATTAGAGAGGCTAGCAATGGTGGAAGGGTGAGAGTGCGTATAATCCATGGACTCAACATTGGTCATAAAGAACTCACATACTTATTGCAAAAATCTATTAGTTATCGAAACGAAGTACTACGCGCATGCTCCTAGGGGGATAGATTGGTAGGAAAATACCATCGCTCGTCCCCGACCGCCACTCATAAGGAAGACAATCAATAAATAAATCATGCTCCGACTTCATCACATAACGGTTCACCATACGTGCATGCTACGGGAATCACAAACTTTAGAACAAGTATTTCTCAAATTCACAACTACTCAACTAGCATGACTCTAATATCACCATCTTCATATTTCAAAACAATTATCAAGTATCAAACTTCTCTTAGTATTCAATGCACTTTATAGTTTTTATCTTGGATGCCTATCATACTAGGACAAATTTTATAACCAAAGCAAATTACCATGCTGTTATAAAGGACTCTCAAAATAATATAAGTGAATCATGAGAGATCAATAATGTCTATAAAATATAACCACCACCGTGCTCTAAAAGATATAATTGAAGCACTAGAGCAAAATTGTTTAGCTCAAAAGATATAAGCGAAGCACATAGAGTATTCTAATAAATTCCGAATAATGTGTGTCTCTCTTAAAAGGTGTGTACAGAAAGGATGATTGTGGTGAACTAAAAAGCAAAGACTCAAATCATACAAGACGCTCCAAGCAAAACACATATCATGTGGTGAATAAAAATATAGCTCCAAGTAAAGTTACCGATGGACGAAGACAAAAGAGGGGATGCCTTCCGGGGCATCCCCAAGCTTAGGATTTTTGGGTTGTCCTTAGATTTTACCTTGGGGTGCCTCGGGCATCCCCAAGCTTAGGCTCTTGCCACTCCTTGTTCCATAATCCATCAAATCTTTACCCAAAACTTGGAAACTTCACAACACAAAACTTAACAGAAAATCTCGTGAGCTCCGTTAGCGAAAGAAAACAAAACACCACTTCAAGGTACTGTAATGAACTCATTCTTTATTTATATTGGTGTTAAACCTACTGTATTCCAACTTTTCTATGGTTCATAAACTCCATTACTAGCCATAGATTCATCAAAATAAGCGAACAACACACGAAAAACAGAATCTGTAAAAACAGAACAGTCTGTAGTAATCTGTACCTAACGCAAACTTCTGGAACTCCAAAAATTCTAAAATAAATTGCTGGACGTGAGGAATTTATCTATTAATCATCTTCAAAAATAATAAACTAAATAGCACTCTCCAGTAAAAAGTTGTAGCTAGTCTCGTTAGCGCTAAAGTTTCGGTTTTTTTACAGCAAGATCAAAAAGACTTCACCCAACTCTTCCCAAAGGTTCTACTTGGCACAAACACTAATTAAAATATAAAACCACATATAAACAGAAGCTAGATGGATTATTTATTCCTAAACAGAAAGGATATATATTGGGTTGTCTCCCAACAAGCACTTTTCTTTAAAGCCTTTTAGCTAGGCATTGATAATTTTAGTGATGCTCACATGAAAGACAAGAATTGAAGCACAAAAGGAGCATCATATAGCATGTGACAAACACATCTAAGTCTAACATACTTCCTATGCATAGTCATTTTATAAGCAAACAAATTATCATAGCAAGCAAAATTTAGTATATGCAAGGAAGAAGAAAGAGACGATAGCAATCTCAACATGACGAGAGGTAAATTAGTAACATGAAAATTTTTACAACCATATTTTCCTCTCTCATAATAATTACATGTAGGATCATAAGCAAATTCAACAAAATATCTATCACATAACATATTCTCAACACGATCCAGATGCATGCGAAGTTGACACTCTTTCAAAATAGTGGGATTATAATTAACTAAAGTCATGACCTCTCCAAACCCACTTTTATCAAAAAATTCGTAAGATTGAATATTCTCCAAATATGTGGGATCTAAAGTTGACACTCTTCCAAACCCACTTTCAATATTATTGCAAACACTATTTTCAATCTCATATTCATCATGGGGCTTAAATAAATTTTCAAGATCATAACAAGAATCACCCCAATCATGATCATTGCAACAAATAGTTGACATAGCAAAACTAGCATCCCCAAGCTTAGGGTTTTGCAAATTATTAGCACAATTGACATCAAGAGAATTTATAATAAGATTATTGCAATCATGCTTTTCATCGAAGGAACTATCAAGTATGGGTGCAATAGCAACGATCTCATGTTTAACATAAGGAACTATAGCAATTTCGTCTTCATGAATATTGGCATCATGGCCACAAGAATAGCAAGCATCATGTTCATCAAGGGATATTTCACTCAAATCATCGGAATCATAATTATCTATAGATTCATGCGTATCATTATTTTCTTCCAAAGCAACGGTCATTCTCTCAATAAATTCCTTAACATAGGCATTATGAGCATAGTTTTCATAGCAATATTTAAGTATGTCGGAATTTTCAGATTTGTAGAGAGTAATATCATACTTTTCAATCAAAGAAGCAACTTCATGAGCACCCTTAAAAACGACAAATTCTTCAATTTGTTCGGTATCATAGTAACTATAAACACCCTTTCCATAAGAAGATAAGATTTCATTATCATTAAACTCACATAGGTAGGGAAGGTGTTTTTTAGGGTTCTTAGAGCAACAACTAAAATCATAAATTTCACAAAGATTCCAAGCATAGCATAGAAACTATTTATCTGATTCCATAAGAGCTTCCCCTTTTCAGACAAACGATGACGCACAAAATGAGCATGCTCATCTAAAGATTTCCCATCAACTAGACTAGTTGGGGTTTCAGCACGAGCGCATAAGGATCGAAGATGATCCAAGTAGAACACTTTAAGTGGATCCATATCAATAGATTTTTAGCAAGCAAAGATGCAAGCAAATAGAAGGCACATGGTAACACAAGCAAACAATAGATCTGGCGAGAAAAAGGCAAACGAAAAAGAAGGAGAATAAAAAGGGCAAAGGTGATGTGGGGGAGAGGAAAACGAGAGGCAAATGGCAAATAATGTAATGCGAGGGATAAGAGTTTGTGATGGTACTTGGTATGTCTTGACTTGTGCGTAGACTCCCCGGCAACGGCGCCAGAAATCCTTCTTGCTACCTCTTGAGCATGCGTTGGTTTTTCCCTTGAAGAGGAAAGGGTGATGCAGCAAAGTAGCGTAAGTATTTCCCTCAGTTTTTGAGAACCAAGGTATCAATCCAGTAGGAGGCCACACGCAAGTCCCTCGTACCTACAAAAACAATTAAGAACCTTGCAACCAACGCGATAAAGGGGTTGTCAACCCCTTCACGGCCACCTGCAAAAGTGAGATCTGATAGAGATGATAAGATAATATTTTTGGTATTTTTATGATAAAGATTAAAAGTAAAGATAGCAAAATAAACGGCGATAGAAATAGCACGTTGGCGGGAGATTAATATGATGGAAGATAGACCCGGGGGCCATAGGTTTCACTAGTGGCTTCTCTCAAGATAGCATAAGTATTACGGTGGGTGAACAAATTAGTGTCGAGCAATTGATAGAAAAGTGCATAATTATGAGAATACCTAGGCATGATCATGTATATAGGCATCACGTCCGCGACAAGTAGACCGACTCCTGCCTGCATCTACTACTATTACTCCACACATCGACTGCTATCTAGCATGCATCTAGAGTATTAAGTTCATAAGAACAGAGTAATGCATTAGGTAAGATGACATGATTTAGAGGGATAAACTCAAGCAATATGATATAAACCCCATCTTTTTATCCTCGATGGCAACAATACAATACGTGTCGTTTCCCCTACTGTCTCTGGGATCGAGCACCGCATGATTGAACCCAAAGCTAAACACTTCTCCCATTGCAAGAAAGATCAATCTAGTAGGCCAAACCAAACTGATAATTCGAAGAGACTTGCAAAGATAACCAATCATACATAAAAGAATTCAGAGAAGATTCAAATATTGTTCATAGATAAACTTGATCATAAACCCACAATTCATCGGATCTCGACAAACACACCGCAAAAAGAGTTACATCGAATAGATCTCCAAGAAGATCGAGGAGAACTTTGTATTGAGATCCAAAGAGATAGAAGAAGCCATCTAGCTAATAACTATGGACCCGAAGGTCTGTGGTAAACTACTCACACATCATCGGAGAGGCTATGGTGTTGATGTAGAAGCCCTCCATGATCGATGCCCCTTCAGCAGAGCGCCGAAAAAGGCCCCAAGATGGGATCTCACGGGTACAGAAGGTTGCTGCAGTGGAATTAGGTTTTCGTGGTGCTCCTCGATGGTTTCCGGGTACGTAGGTATATATAGGAGGAAGAAGTAGGTCGGTGGAGCTACGAGGGGCCCACGAGGGTGGAGGGCGCGCCCAGGGAGGGTAGGAGCGCCCCCTACCTCGTGGCCTCCTCGTATGTTTCTTGACGTCCACTCCAAGTCCTCTGGATTACATTTGTTCCAAAAATAACTCTCCCAAAGGTTTCATTCCGTTTGGACTCCGTTTGATATTCCTTTTTTCTGCGAAACACTGAAATAGGCAAAAAACAACAATTTGCACTGGGCCTTGGGTTAATAGGTTAGTCCCAGAAATAATATAAAAGTGTATAAATAAGCCCATTAAACATCCAAAACAGAATATATAATAGCATGGAGCAATAAAAAATTATAGATACGTTGGAGACGTATCAGTCTACATAGTTCTCGAACCTGTAGGGTCCGCACACTTAATGTTCTGTGACGATCGGTATTATGAGTTTATATGTTTTGATGTACTGAAGGTTGTTCGGAGTCCCGGATGTGATCACGGACATGACGAGGAGTCTCGAAATGGTTGAGACATAAAGATCGATATAATGGATGGCTATGTTTGGACATCGGAATGGTTCCGGATGAGTTCGGACATTTACGGGAGTACCGGGGGGTTACCGGAACCCCCCGGGGAGTGTATGGGCCTTATTGGGCATTAGTGGGAGAGAGGAAGAGGCGGCCTAGAGGGGGCGCGCCCTCCCAAGCCCAATCCAAATTGGGAGGGGGGCCGGCCCCCCTTTCCTTCCTCCCTCTCTCCTCCTTCCTTCCTCTCCTACTCCTACTTGGAAGGGGGGAATCCTATTCCCGGTGGGAGTAGGACTTCCCTAGGGCGCGCCATAAAGAGGGCCGGCCCTCCCCCTCCTCCACTCCTTTATATACGGGGGAGGGGGCACCCCATAGACACACAAGTTGATCATTGTCTTAGCCGTGTGCGGTGCCCCCCTCCACCATAATCCACCTCGGTCATATCGTCGTAGTGCTTAGGCGAAGCCCTGCACCGGTAGCTTCATCATCACCGTCATCACACCGTCGTGCTGACGAAGCTCTCCCTCGACACTCAGCTGGATCGAGAGTTCGTGGGACGTCACCAAGCTGAACATGTGCAGATCGCGAAGGTGCCGTAGTTTCGGTACTAGGATCGGTCAGATCGTGAAGACGTATGACTACATCAACCGCGTTGTCATAACGCTTCCGCTTACGGTCTACGAGGGTACGTGGACCACACTCTCCCCTCTCGTTGCTATGCATCACCATGATAGATCTTGCGTGTGCGTAGGATTTTTTTTGAAATTACCGCGTTCCCCAACAAGAAGGAACACAACAGGCCCTGGTTGCACCTGGGGGAGTCCCGAGGAGGGGACAACCCACCAGGGCGCGCCAGGAGGCCCAGGCGCGCCCTAGTGGGTTGTGCCCACCTCGGGTGCCCCCCGGACCGCCTCTTGCTCTATAAATACCCCAATATTCCAGAAATCCTGGGGAAGTCGACAAAATATTCATCCAGCCGCCGCAGAGTCCAGAACCACCAGATCCAATCTAGACACCATCTCGGATGGGGTTCACCACCTCCATTGGTGCCTCTCCGATGATGCGTGAGTAGTTCTTTGTAGAACTTCGGGTCCATAGTTAGTAGCTAGATGGCTTTCTCTCTCTCTCGCTGAATTCTCAATGCAATGGTCTCTTAGAGATCCATATGATGTATCTCTTTTTGCGGTGTGTTTGTTGGGATCTGATGAACTTTGAGTTTATGATCAGTCATATCTTTTTATATCCATGAAAGTTATTTGAGTTTCTTTGATCTCTTATAGCCTCATATTTCTTCTCCGGTATTTGGGTTTTGTTTGGCCAACTTGATCTATTTATCTTGCAATGGGAAGAGGTGCCCGGTAGTGGGTTCGATCTTACGGTGCTTGATCCCAGTGACAGAATGGGAAAGAACACGTATGTATCGTTGCTACTAAGGATAAAAAGATGGGATCTATATCTACGCAATAGGTAAATGGATCTTGTCTACATCATGTCATCGTTCTCATTGTATTATTCCGTTTCTCCATGAACTTAATACACTAGATGCATGCTGGATAGCGGTCGATGTGTGGAGTAATAGTAGTAGATGCAGGCAGGAGTCGGTCTACTAATCTTGGACATGATGCATATGTAATGATCATTGCCTGGATTCGTCATAATTATTTGAAGCTCTATTAATTGCCCAACAGTAATTTGTTTACCCACCGTTTGCTATTTTTCTCGAGAGAAGCCACTAGTGAATCCTACGGCCCCCGGGTCTTCTTTCTCATATATTTGCTTGCGATCTACTTTTACTTTGCATTTTTATTCAGATCTATTAAACCAAAAATACAAAAATACTTTGCTGCACTTTATTTTATTTACGATCTATTATTTCAATCTATTACATATTTCTGGCATCGTTACCCGAAAGGGATTGACAACCCCTTTAACACGTCGGGTTGCGAGGTGTTGTTATTTGTGTGCAGGTGATGTTTACGTTGTGTTGCTTGGTTCTCCTATTCGTTTGATAACCTTGGTTTCATCAATGAGGGAAATACCTACCTTCGCTATGCTACATCATCCCGGCCTCTTTGGAAAAAATACCGACGTAGTCCTAGCAGACAGGAGCTTTCTGGCGCTATAGGCAGGGAGTAATCAAAAGGAATTTCTGGCGCCGTTGCCGGGGAAGATCTTCAACATAATCAGGTTCCTAATCACAAATCTCATCTCCTCGCAATTTACATTATTTTCCATTTACCTCTCGTTTTCCTCTCCCCCACTTCACAAAATTTGCCGTTTTATTCGCCTCGTTTTTTCTGTTCGCCGTTTTCTTGCCGGATCTATTTTTGCGTGCATTCTTGTTTGCCGTTATGGACAGTTCTTCCTTTATTGCTTGCACTCCCGAGGACGAGGTCCTCAACTTTAAACAAAGGGGAGGAGAAAATTTAAAAGATGCTTGGTATAGAATTTGCAATGCTCATAATAGATCTATCCGTAAGCAATCTACCGTTGTGCTTCTATGTTGTTTTTATGTTGGCATCACCACTTGGTATAGATTCGTCCTTGATATGATTACCGGTGGAAATTTCTTAATGAGTCCTCCTTTTGATGCTCTTAATGCTATGGGAAATTTAGTGGGCTCACCAACTCTTATGGTTAATGAAACAATTTTGACTCTTGAGCATGTTATGGAAAGACTAGATGCTATCGAACATGAGTTTATGTGTTTTGATGTACCGAAGGTTGTTCGGAGTCCCGGATGTGATCACGGACATGACGAGGAGTCTCGAAATGGTCGAGACATAAAGATCGATATAATGGGCGGCTATGTTCGGACATTGGAATGGTTCCGGATGAGTTCGGGCATTTACCGGAGTACCGAGGGGTTACCGAAACCCCCCGGGGAGTGTACGAGCCTTATTGTGCCTTAGTGGGAGAAAGGAGGAGGCGGCCTAGGAGGGGGCGCGCCCCCCAAGACCAATCCAAATTGGGAGGGGGGCCGGCCCCCCTTTCCTTCCTCCCTCTCTCCTCCTTCCTTCCTCTCCTACTCCTACTTGGAAGGGGGGAATCCTATTCCCGGTGGGAGTAGGACTCCCCTAGGGCGCGCCATAGAGAGGGCCGGCCCTCCCCCTCCTCCACTCCTTTATATACGGTGGAGGGGGGCACCCCATAGACACACAAGTTGATCATTGTCTTAGCCGTGTGCGGTGCCCCCCTCCACCATAATCCACCTCGGTCATATCGTCGTAGTGCTTAGGCGAAGCCCTGTGCCGGTAGCTTCATCATCACCGTCATCACACCGTCGTGCTGACGAAGCTCTCCCTCGACACTCAGCTGGATCGAGAGTTCGTGGGACGTCACCGAGCTGAACATGTGCAGATCGCGGAGGTGCCGTACTTTCGGTACTAGGATCGGTCAGATCGTGAAGACGTATGACTACATCAACCGCGTTGTCATAACGCTTGCGCTTACGGTCTACGAGGGTACGTGGACCACACTCTGCCCTCTCATTGCTATGCATCACCATGATAGATCTTGCGTGTGCGTAGGATTTTTTTTGAAATTACTGCGTTCCCCAACAAGAAGGAACACAACGGGCCCTGGTTGCACCTGGGGGGAGTCCCGAGGAGGGGACAACCCACGAGGGCGCGCCAGGAGGCCCAGGCGCGCCCTGGTGGGTTGTGCCCACTGATGACCCACAAGTATAGGGGATCTATCGTAGTCCTTTCGATAAGTAAGAGTGTTTAACCCAACGAGGAGTAGAAGGAAATGATAAGCGGTTTTCAATAAGGTATTCTCTGCAAGCACTGAAATTATCGGTAACAGATAGTTTTGTGATAGTAATTTGTAACGGGTAACAAGTAATGAAAGTAAATAAGGTGCAGCAAGACGGCCCAATCCTTTTTGTAGCAAAGGACAAGCCTGGACAAACTCTTATATTTAGGAAAACGCTCCCGAGGACACATGGGAATTATCGTCAAGCTAATTTTCATCACGCTCATATGATTCACGTTCGTTACTTTGCTAATTTGGTATCTGGGTGGACCGGTGCTTGGGTACTGCCCTTTGTTGGACAAGTATCCCACTTATGATTAACCCCTATTGCAAGCATCCGCAACTACAAAAGAAGTAATAAGGTAAACCTAACCATAGCATGAAACATATGGATCCAAATCAGCCCCTTACGAAGCAACTCATAAACTAGGGTTTAAGCTTCTGTCACTCTAGCAACCCATCATCTACTTATTACTTCCCAATGCCTTCCTCTAGGCCCAAACAATGGTGAAGTGTCATGTAGTCGACGTTCACATAACACCACTAGAGGAAAGACAACATACATCTCATAATAATATCCAAGAATACCAAATTCACATGACTACTTATAGCAAGACTTCTCCCATGTCCTCAGGAACAAACGTAACTACTCACAAATCATATTCATGTTCATAATCAGAGGGGTATTAATATGCATAAAGGATCTGAACATATGATCTTCCACCAAATAAACCAACTAGCATCAACTATAAGGAGTAATCAACACTACTAGCAACCCACAGGTACCAATCTGAGGCTTTGGGACAAAGATTAGATACAAGAGATGAACTAGGGTTTTAGAGGAGATGGTGCTGGTGAAGATGTTGATGGAGATTGACCCCCTCCCGAAAAGAGGATCGTTGGTGATGACGATGGCGATGACTTCCCCCTCCCGGAGGGAAGATTCCCCGGCACAACAGCTCCGCCGGAGCCCTAGATTGGTTCCGCCAAGGTTCCGCCTCGTGGCGGCGGAGTTTTTTTTCTAAAAGCTTGCTTATGATTTTTTCCAGGGTAAAAGACTTCATATAGCAGAAGATGGGCACCCGAGGCCTGCTAGGGGGCCCACGAGGCAGGGGGCGCGCCCAGGGGGGTAGGGCGCGACCCCACCCTCGTGGATGGTGGGTGGCCCCCCTCTGGTACTTTCTTCGCTCAGTATTTTTTATTAATTCCAGAAATAACTTCCGTGGAGTTTCAAGACTTTTGGAGTTGTGCAGAATAGGTCTCTAATATTTGCTCCTTTCCCAGCCCAGAATTCCAGCTGCCAGCATTCTCCCTCTTCATGTAAACCTTGTAAAATAAGAGAGAATAGGCATAAGTATTGTGACATAACGTGTAATAATAGCCCATAATGCAATAAATATCATTATAATAGCATGATGCAAAATGGACGTATCACCCACCTCGGGTGCCCCCCGGACCGCCTCTTTTCTCTATAAATACCCCAATATTCCAGAAATCCTAGGGGAGTCAACGAAATATTCATCCAGCCGCCGCAGAGTCCAGAACCACTAGATCCAATCTAGACACCATCTCGGATGGGGTTCACCACCTCCATTCGTGCCTCTCCGATGATGCATGAGTAGTTCTTTGTAGACCTTCGGGTCTGTAGTTAGTAGCTAAATGACTTTCTCTCTCTCTCTCTCTCTCTCCCAGAATTCTCAATACAATGGTCTCTTGGAGATCCATATGATGTAACTCTTTTTGCGGTTTGTTTGTTGGGATCTGATGAACTTTGAGTTTATGATCAGTCATATCTTTTTATATCCATGAAAGTTATTTGAGTTTCTTTGATCTCTTATATGCATGATCTCTTATAGCCTCGTATTTCTTCTCCGGTATTTGGGTTTTGTTTGGCCAACTTGATCTATTTATCTTGCAATGGGAAGAGGTGCCCGGTAGTGGGTTCGATCTTATGGTGCTTGATCCTAGTGACAGAAAGGGAAAGAACACGTATGTATCGTTGCTACTAAGGATAAAAAGATGGGATCTATATCTAGGTAAACGGATCTTGTCTACATCATGTCATCGTTCTCATTGTATTACTCCGTTTCTCCATGAACTTAATACACTAGATGCATGCTGGATAGCGGTCGATGTGTGGAGTAATAGTAGTTGATGCAGGCAGGAGTCGGTCTACTAATCCTGGACGTGATGCATATGTAATGATCATTGCCTGGATATCATCATAATTATTTGAGGCTCTATCAATTGCCCAACAGTAATTTGTTTACCCACCGTTTGCTATTTTTCTCGAGAGAAGCCACTAGTGAATCGAACGGCCCCCGGGTCTTCTTTCTCATATATTTGCTTGCGATATACTTTTCCTTTGCATTTTCATTCAGATCTATTAAACCAAAAATACAAAAATACTTTGCTGCACTTTATTTTATTTACGATCTATTATTTGAATCTATTACATATTTCTGGCATCGTTACTCGAAAGGGATTGAGAACCCCTTTAACACGTCGGGTTGCGAGGTGTTGTTATTTGTGTGCAGGTGTTGTTTACGTTGTGTTGCTTGGTTATCCTACTGGTTCGATAACCTTGGTTTCATCACTGAGGGAAATACCTACCTTCGTTGTGCTACATCATCCCTTTCTCTTTGGGGAAATACCGACGTAGTCCTAGCAGATAGGAGCTTTCTTGCGCTATAGTCAGGGAGCAATCAAAAGGAATTTCTGGCGCCGTTGGCAGGGAGGATCTTCAACATAACCAGGTTCCTAATCACAAATCTCATCTCCTCGGAATTTACATTATTTGCCATTTTCCTCTCGTTTTCCTCTCCCCCACTTCACAAAATTTTCCGTTTTATTCGCCTCGTTTTTTCCGTTCACCGTTTTCTTGCCGGATCTATTTTTGCGTGCATTCTTGTTTGCCGTTATGGACAGTTCTTCCTTTATTGCTTGCACTCCCGAGGACGAGGTCCTCAACTTTAAACAAAGGGGAGGAGAAAATTTAAAAGATGCTTGGTATAGAATTTGCAATGCTCATAATATATCTATCCGTAAGCAATCTACCGTTGTGCTTCTGCGTTGTTTTTATGTTGGCATCACCACTTGTTATAGATTTGTCCTTGATATGATTACCGGTGGAAATTTCTTAATGTGTCCTCCTTTTTATGCTCTTAATGCTATGGGAAATTTAGTGGGCTCACCACCTCTTATGGTTAATGAAACAATTTTGACTCTTGCGCATGTTATGGAAAGACTAGATGCTATCGAAAAGAAAATGCTCACGAAGATCATATGGAAATTATACATTAAAAGATCCATAATTTTGCTACTAATCTTTGTTCAAAAGCGGGCGATATTTTTAAGTTGTTAAAAGAGAGGGGTAACTTAATCCATGAAAGAATAGAAGAAAGTCCGTCTCGGATCGATAAATTGGAAGAAATCTTTACGACCACTAAAATTATTGAGGAAACTCCCGTAAAGAGTAGGAGATCTAGGAACAATGGTGCATCTTCTAGTAATAATGATAAGGTAGACCTTAAGATGATTAGCATTAGTCCTGGCCATCTCAGGCCCGGCCCTGTCGGCCCACCCAGGCCCGGCCCTAAAATCCAGGGCCTAGGCCCGATGGGCTTGCCCATGGGCCGGGCTTGGGCCTGAGTTTTGAGCCCACTAGCAGGGCCTGGACGGGCTTGGGCTTGGCATATTGGCATTTTAAGGAAGAGGCCCGGCCCACGGCCCTTAGCCCTAAGGGCTTTTCAGGGCTTTTTACTAGATGGGCCGGGCTTGGGCTTGAAAAGTAGGCCCGATGGTAGGGCCTGGGATGGCCTGGGCCTCAGTTTTCTGCCGTGGGCTTTTTCAGGCCCGGCCCAAGCCCGGCCCGGCCCGGCCCATGGCCAGATATAATTAGCATCAATCCGGACTTTGTTGAAGTGATAAGAGATCCTTTTTGTAAGAATGAAATATTTAAATTTACTCCGAAGAGTATTGCTATTGAAGGTCTTTATGCTAAATCTTTGAAGTATTCTAAGTGTTTGATTGAAGAGTTGGACAAAGAAGACAAAATTTAGATCCTTGCTTTATGCCTAGCTAAGGACGTAAAACTATAGCGCTTGTTGGGAGGCAACCAATGAATAAAATTTATTTTTGCTTTTTGCTTTCTGTTCTTGAGTGTTAACACAATTATGATACTGTTATGATTGTGTTTTTTGTGTTTTAATTAGTGTTTGTGCCAAGTAAAGCCTTTAGGATCTTCTTGGGTGATAGTTGTTTGATCTTGCTGGAAAAGACAGAAACTTTGCGCTCATGAAAATAATTTTCATAAATCACAGAAAAGTTCTTTTGCCCTAATTCTTTTTGCAGAAGATTAATATAAAAATTACCCTGGTCTTCCTAATTTTGTAATTTTTTTGGAGTTCCAGAAGTATTCTAACAAATCAGATTGCTACAGACTGTTCTGTTTTGACAGATTCTGTTTTCTTTGTGTTGTGTGCTTATTTTGATGGCTCTATGGTTTTCTTTGATGAGTTGTTGCCATAGAAAAGTTGGAATATAGTAGATATAATACAAAAACAAAATATGAATTGGTTTGATACAACACTTATAGTAGTGATTTATTTTTCTTACACTAACGGATCTCACAAAAGTTTTGTTGAGTTTTGTGTGATTGATGTTTTCAAGTTTTGGGTTATCTTACGATGGAAGAAAGAAGGATAGAAAAGCCTAAGCTTGGGGATCCCCCGACATCCCAAGCTATTATCCAAGAATGAGCAACCAACTAAGCTTGGGATGCCCCCGAGTGACATCCCCTCTTTCTTCCGACAACTATCGGTATTTTACTTGAAACTATATTTTTATTCGTCACATGATATGTGTTTTGCTTGGAACATCTTGTATGATATGAGCCTTTGCTTGTTTTATATTGTGTTTTAGTCATCAATCCTTGCTGGACACACCTATTTGTGAGAGCAAAAATTATTTCATGACTTGTTAAAATTGCTCTCTATGCTTCACTTAAATCTTTTATGAGCTAGGACTTGCTCTAGTGCTTCACTTATATATTTTTGAGCACGGTGTGCTTTGTTATTTTTGAAGAAATACTCTCTTGCTTCACTTAGATTTATTTGAGAGTTAGTTAAATTTTTGAAGAAATTATCTCTTGCTTCACTTAAATTATTTTGAGAGAAAGAAAATTTGTTATGCTCATGATCTTCACTTATATTTGTTTGAGCTTATGAAAAGCAACACATGAAAATTAGTCCCAAAGTGATAGATATCGAAGAAGGATAAAGAAAAAGGGAAAAAAGGTCATGAAGATCATTCGACAAAATAAACTTGATTCTTAGTAATAGTTTTGAGATATGATGATGTGATATGTGAGTTATGTTGATGAGTAATTGTGCTCTAGTAAGAATATTGGTGTTAATTAAGGTTTGTGATTCCCTATGCAAGTACGAAAGTCAAATAGTCATGCAATGAAAATTATATCCTACTTGTGGTGCATTATTCGGTGTTAATTATGCTTAATGCTTGCTTATGAGATTATTTGTTTCTTGGTTGGTCGCTTCTCAATCTTTTTCTAGCCTTCATTTTGCACCAAGTATGATCTCTACTTGTGCATCCAAAATCCTTTAAACCAGTTTTGCCACATGAGTCCACTATATCTACCTATATGCGGTATTCTTTTACCGTTCTAAGCACATTTGTATGTGCCATCTCTAATTTTCAAAATAAACTTCTCTTCTGTGTGTTTGTTTCGCTCTCGGAACATTAACGGGTGGCTAAGATTTTCCATGCTGGATGTGTTATTCTCACGATGAGTGCTTACAGGGCCGGCCCTGGCATTCCAGAGGCCCTCGTGTGAACTAAGAAAATGGGCCCTTAAACTATATAACAGACAAAAAAAACTTCAATGTACAGCGAAAAGTCATTAGAAAAGCAAGCGTAAATTTCATTAGCAAATATGGTCTTAATACACCACGGTCCACGGATATATCAGATGATTACAAGGTTGGGATACACTCTCCAACAACCCACAAGTCTTGTCTAAACTCTTAACTAAAATTGTTCTCAATTCTTGATCCAACATGATAGAAGCTACAACTCCAGCTCTAGCAGTCCATCCACAAACGTGCATCAGCAAACATCAGGAGCCACCTGAAAATACACAAAAAAGAAGTGAATGGCATACTCAAGAGAAGCGACACCTTCGAGCATTTTTAGAGGCAAAATCACTAATAATAGTGTCAAGATCAATGTTGTCCAACATATCTTTCTCAATACAGCACATGGCCAAGCCATTCAATCTCTCTTGTGACATAGTTGATCTCAAATAGTTCTTTAGTAATTTTAGTTTTGAAAAACTTCTTTCAGCAGATGCTACAGTAACAGGAACAGTTAAGAGGATTCGATAAGCAATGGAAACATTTTGATAGCAATCTGCAGCTCTAACAAAATCAAAAATCTCATCTGCTGACATTAATCTATTCGGTAAAGTCATTTGAAGCACTCTTAGTTCAGAACAGAAATCATCTAAATTAACATCTGACGAGCTACCATGAGAATACGTATTTGAAAATTTAGTGCAACATTCTGTAAGTTCTTTATCATCCAAAGACTTCAACTTTTTGGAGTTGAACAAGAAACCAAATATACTTTCAAATGACTTCAAATCCTCAAATCTTTTGGTTAGTGAAGCAATCGCTACATCTATCATGACTAGAAAATATTTAACTCTAAACGACTCCTCGGCTGCTTGCGCTTCTGCATTTATAACATTTTCTTCATCGTCATTATTTTCATCAAAGTGTCTTTTTCTCGTAACACGACGTTTCGTCAGAAATCTAGGTTCAATATCCATGGCAGATGCAATAGATTTTGCAATATTTAAGCTAGATGTAAAGCCATTAGTTCTGTACTTCTGGAAAAATGAGATTGCACCTTCAATTTGCTTAAGGGTAATGTCAATGCAAACAAATTTAGACTGCAACTTCTTACTTATAGTGTTTATGGTAAATAAAACGTCATGCCAAATGACCATACCAAGTAAAAGTTCAAAAATTCTTAAGTGCAGTAACCAAAGAATGTGCATCGCTCTTAGTTTTTGGGTCATCACTAGAAGTTCTTTCCAATTCCAATAAAGCTAACAATATCTGAGGAGCTTGATACCGAATAGCTTGGACACTTTTTATTCGACTCTCCCAGCGAGTATCACACAAAGGTTTCAAAGTTAGATCTTTAACTTTATTAACCAATACCTCCCATCTTTTAGTAGAACCCAAAAACAATGTATAAATTCGTTGCACAACTCCAAAGAAGGTCATAGCTTTGCTACATGATTTTGCCATGTCACAAAGTGTAAGATTGAGGCTATGACAGGAACATGGCATGTACAATGCTCTAGGATTTATTTCCAGCAAACGTGTTTTAACACCTTGATGTTTTCCTTTCATGTTAGAACCATTATCATAGCCTTGACCTCTAACATCATTAACATTCAAATCAAGAGATTTAAGGGCGCCTACTAACTCATTGAAGAGTCCTAGTCCAGATGTATCATCTACCTTCAAGAACTCCAGAAAATACTCTTCTATTTTTGTAGTGTTACTGGACATGTTTACACACCTCACAATTAGAGTCATTTGTTCTTGATGGCTTACATCAGGGGTACAGTCTAGAATTACAGAGAAATATTGGCATCCTTAATCATCCTTATGATAGTGTTTTTAACACCTTGTGCAAGAATATCAA
Source organism: Aegilops tauschii subsp. strangulata (assembly GCF_002575655.3). NCBI lineage: Eukaryota > Viridiplantae > Streptophyta > Magnoliopsida > Poales > Poaceae > Aegilops > Aegilops tauschii. Next base: position 163,639,968 of record NC_053041.3, on the reverse strand, counting down.
TCAGCTCATTTTGAATCTTATGGCCAAGATAGTGATGATGAATTTCACTATTTTGAATACGCCTAATATGGTCCTGCATTATAGGATCAAATTCTGCCATCATTTCTATTATTCCCAAAAAGTTACCATTGTTATCTTGATAAAGTTTCTCATTCGATCCTCGAGAAGCCAAATTATGTTTAGCAAGAAACTTCACAGCAGCAACAATTCTTATTAAAACTTGTCTCCATCGCTCTTTTTCTTTTGCAATTTCTTGCTGCAAATTTTTGTCAATTGTTTGATTTTTATTTAGTCTCAGCCTTGCCTCATTCCAAGTATTCATGTTAGTGATATGCTCAATACTATTCTCATGAAGTTTGAGCCTCTGGCTAAGATGTTGCCAATCACTTAGTCCCTCAGATGCTAACAAAATTTTGTTACCTTCCGATTTGAACAATTTGCAGCAAAAACAGTAAACTTTATTCGCATCCTTAGAGTACACCAACCATTTCCTATCACTAACCTCCCCATTACTTAGATTTCTTGAGTAGTAGGCATTTGAAAAATGCCTACCGTTATCATCTGGATGTTACACAAGATTTAAATCCCTTGTAGGCCCTTTCTCTATTAGAATGCCTCTTGATTTATTGTCAAGAATTTCCCAAGTTCTAGGGTCATAAATATCTAAACTAGAAGATTTGTGTTCATCTTCTTTAGGATTTTCAGTATCAGAAACATTTTCATGGCCACCCAAATTTGTAGAATCGTCAATGTCAACATTTTCCTCGACTAAGTTTTCATCAGATTGTTCTTCTTCAACACTATGAACAGCTAATACCTCTGGATTCTCGGCAGTGAATTTTTAAAAAATGAATTTATGAATAGCACCCTTTTGAGTTCCAATGAAATCATCTACAAGTTTCTTCTTTTTTCTTTTCGCACAACCAGATAAATGCTTTTTTTGCAACATGGTTACAGAAAAATGGAGAGAGAACACCTGAAATCTTGTCTTCTTGAATCCTGTTCTTGGCTTGGAGTAAATAGAAGAAATCCCAGTATCCCACGCTGCTCTACACTGCTCTAGATTGCCATGGCCGGCCCTAGAATCATGCAGGTTAAACATCAGCACATCAATCCATCATAAACAGAAAATAGACAAGGGGAAAATTGAGATGCAAAAAAAGGGGGGGAATTGAGATGCAAAAAATTAGGAGGACGTGCCTGGACTCCACCTCCACATCTCCACTATCCACCGCCGGACAGTCGGATCCTGACCAGCTCGCCTCTGCGGATTCGTGTTCCTGCCAGGGCACAGGGTGTGTCGCCGCTGGCCGGCTTGCCTCCGTGGATCCCTTCGCCGGGGCCCTTGGGGTATTTGTAGGATGCAAAGAAACCCACTGAAGTGTGATACTAACGGAAAATACATTAATTAGCTTGGGGAGTTGGGGTCGTGGCCTCTTAGGAACTCGGAAAAGGGGCAATGAATTGGATTTGGGGAAGAGGAAGAAGTTGAGAATGGGAAGGAGTCGAGCCAGAGTTAAGGAGACGATTGGTTTGCAGCTGGCGGCGTGTTTCTGGGGGACTGGGAGAGACGGCGTGGCTGCTCGCTTCTTCATGGGCTGGGCTATTTCGCCTGTGTACTAGTACTATTTTTCTTTTTGTGAATATACTGTATATACTATACATGCACATGGTATGGGCCCCTGCTCGGGCTGGGCCCTAGGTCGTCGCACTCGCCGCCATGGCCCAGGGCCGGCCCTGAGTGCTTATTCACTTGTCATTGCACGAGAGTAAGACAAAGGTCTTAGGGATGCCCAGTCCCGAAATGCAGAAATGAATTTACTTTATGTTCTCAAATAATAAATTCCTTGGAAAGTGTTGGTATGGAAGGCACCCGTGGATACGGCTAGCCATGGAAAGTGAAAGAATGGTGGAAAAGGGAATAAACTTTATTTTCTGTTTGCGAACCGCCTATGGCATATCTAGCATGGAAAGTGTTTGAAACTGTGAGTCATTTTCATTGGTGGGATGGATACACCTCCCAAAATGTTTTATCTCTATTTTTTTCGCTTTGAGCTCTGGCACCTCTACAAATCCCTACTTCCCTCTGCGAAGGGCCTTTCTTTTACTTTATGCAATTTTTATTTTCAATTTGAGTCTCCATCTTCTCTGATAAAAAGCACCAACTAAGAGGCAATATGATCGTACTTAAGTATTGGGTGTAGCTAATATTCGAGTGCGTTTCATGAATGGATCAATGTTTGAGCATGATGGGCTAGGGATAACTTATTTTAGCATTTATATTTGAAAGACGTGGTTGCTTGTTGATATGCTTGAGTATCTAAATTATTATGTCAAAACTAGACTATTGCTTTGAATCACATAAAAGTCCAAATGTCCATGCTATAAAGAAAAGAATATGATATGACATGATAAACAGCACTCCACATCAAAAATTCTGTTTTTATCACTTACCTACTCGAGGACGAGCAGGAGTCAAGCTTGGGGATGCTGATACGTCTCCAACGTATCTATAATTTTTGATTGTTCCATGCTATTTTATTATCAAATTGGGATGTTTTATAATTATTTTATATCATTTTTTGGTACTAACCTATTGACATAGTGCCAAGTGCCAGTTGCTGTTTTTCCATGTTTTTTACATCGCAGAAAATCAATACCAGACGGAGTCCAAATGCCACGAAACTCCATGATGATTTTTTATGGGCCAGAAGGAACACAACGGGCCCTGGTTGCACCTGGGAGGAGTCCCGAGGAGGGGACAACCCACCAGGGCGCGCCAGGAGGCCCAGGCGCGCCCTGGTGGGTTGTGCCCACCTTGGGTGCCCCCCTGGACCGCCTCTTTGCTCTATAAATACCCCAATATTCCAGAAACCCTAGGGGAGTCGACGAAATATCCATATAGCCGCCGCAGAGTCCAGAACCACCAGATCCAATCTAGACACCATCTCGGATGGGGTTCACCACCTCCATTGGTGCCTCTCCGATGATGCGTGAGTAGTTCTTTGTAGACCTTCGGGTCCGTAGTTAGTAGCTACTCCCTCCATTCCAAAATAGACGACCCAACTTTGTACGAAGTTTGTACTAAAGTTAGTACAGAGTTGAGTCATCTATTTTGGAACGGAGGGAGTAGATGGCTTTCTCTCTTTCTTGCTGAATTCTCAATACAATGGTCTCTTGGAGATCCATATGATGTAACTCTTTTTGCGGTGTGTTTGTTGGGATCTGATGAACTTTGAGTTTATGACCAGTCATATCTTTTTATATCCATGAAAGTTATTTGAGTTTCTTTGATCTCTTATATGCATGATCTCTTATAGCCTCGTATTTCTTCTCCGATATTTGGGTTTTGTTTGGCCAACTTGATCTATTTATCTTGCAATGGGGAGAGGTGCCCGGTAGTGGGTTCGATCTTACGGTGCTTGATCCTAGTGACAGAAAGGGAAAGAACACGTATGTATCGTTGCTACTAAGGATAAAAAGATGGGATCTATATCTACGCAATAGATAAACAGATCTTGTCTACATCATGTCATCATTTTTATTGCATTACTCTGTTTCTCCATGAACTTAATACACTAGATGCATGCTGGATAGCGGTCGATGTGTGGAGTAATAGTAGTAGATGCAGGCAGGAGTCGGTCTACTAATCTTGGACGTGATGCCTATGTAATGATCATTGCCTGGATATCGTCATAATTATTTGAGGTTCTATCAATTGCCCAATAGTAATTTGTTTACCCACCGTTTGCTATTTTTCTCGAGAGAAGCCACTAGTGAAACCTACGGCCCCTGGGTCGTCTTTCTCATATATTTGCTTGTGATCTACTTTTCCTTTGCATTTTTATTCAGATCTATTAAACCAAAAATACAAAAATACTTTGCTGCACTTTATTTTATTTACGATATATTATTTCAATCTATTACAAATTTCTGGCATCGTTACCCGAAAGGGATTGAGAACCCCTTTAACACGTCGGGTTGCGAGGTGTTGTTATTTGTGTGCAGGTGTTGTTTACGTTGTGTTGCTTGGTTCTCCTACTGGTTCGATAACCTTGGTTTCATCACCGAGGGAAACACCTACCTTCGTTGTGCTACATCATCCCTTCCTCTTTGGGGAAATACCGGCGTAGTCCTAGCAGACAGGAGCTTTCTGGCGCTATAGTCAAGGAGCAACCAGTGGCGTGCGCGCTGCTACGGGTGGCGAAGAGACGCGTGAGGGCTTACGATGCAGCGGCTGTGCACTACAAAAAAATACACTTCCGTGATGATACATGTTTGTCACAGTAGGTCGCGTTTTTTGTCATGCATGTACATCCATGACAAATTTATGACAGAATCAAGATAGTCATACCTGTGCTGTTGTAGAAGTGTTCCATGACATTACCAAAATTATCATCACGGAAGTGTCCACTTCCATGACGATAAATCGCGCGTCACGGAAGTGCTTTCGTCAAGGGTGACTGACACGTGGCATCCACCTTAACGGAACGCCGTTAAGCTATCGGGTCGGGTTTTGGATCCGATAACCCATTAACAGCCGCGACCAATGGGGATTTTCCACGTGTAAAATCATCATTGGCTGGAGGAAACACGTGTCGGCTCATCATTGGGACAGATGTCATCCACTCATTGGACAGAAGGCGCCTATGATACGTCGACACGTGGCACGACCCATCAAGTTTAAATGGGCCGGCCCAACTAAAGGCCCACAAGATTTTGCGGACCATAATGGGCCGGCCCAGCTAAAGGCCCACGAGATTTTGCGGACCATAATGGGCTGGCCCAGCTAAAGGCCCACAAGATTTCGCGGGCCATAATGGGCCGGCCCAGGTAAAGGCCCACAAGATTTTTGTGTGCCATAATGGGCCGATCCAGGTAAAGGCCCACAAAATTCTTGCGGATCATAATGGGCCGGTCCAGCTAAAGGCCCACGAGATTTCGCCGACACTAATGGGCCGGCCTAGCTGTAGGCCCACAAGAGTTTGAGGACCCTAGTAGGCCGGCCCATTAACTGGTGCCATGTTTTGGGCCAAATGCCGGCCCATATTTGATCCGGTCCATTAATGGCCTGCCACGTTCTGGGCCTAATAATGGCCCATATGAGATCCGGCCCGTTAAAAGCCTTCCACGTTCTGGGCCAAATCACGGCCCAGATCAGGTCCGGCCCTTTAAGAGGCTTTGGCCTCAATTATGGCCCATATCAGATTGGGCCCGTTAACTGGACGTTATGCTTTTGGGCCCACTTGCTAAAGGCCCATCTAGTAATTCGGCCTCATATTAGTTTCGGCTTGTTAAGGGACCGTTTAACATTTCGGCCCTATATTAATTTCGGCCTGTTAAAAGCCCGTCATATAGTTGGGCCTAACTACGGCCCGGTTTGCATCCGGCCTGCTCGCAGCCGATATTTGATTGGGCCAAACAAGGACCGAGACAATTTTGGCCTGTTAAAAGCCCGTGATTTGATTCGCACAATCATGGGCCGGGGTCCATTTCGGGCTGCTGCCGGCCCGTGAGCTATTCGGCACGTTTCAGGCCCAACCTACTTCTCAGCCTCCTAAAAGCCCATTGAGTTTTCTTGCGAAAAGAAGGCCGGGGGTTACTCGGCCTATTAAAGGCCCGAATCTACTAGTGGGCCAGTTTGACGAGGCCCATGATGCGGATCATACGTCGTGATTGCATGACGGCCCGATTATGTACCGTAATTTTACGGTTTGGCCGGTTTACTCCAAAGACATGATATATATATACAGTAAAATAACTGCAGCATCGTGAATAAGAAAAAACCTAGACTATACAATAAAGAAATTACGGCATATTACATTCACTGGGCATCAAAGTTCGCCACTATGATAATAAAGCACAAGCAAACAGCAGATTACATACACTGGGCATCAAAGATCGCCACCAGTGCAAATAAACACGCCGACAAAATAATATACAAAACCGACAGCACTTCAAAAGAGTTCAAGAAAGGTTAGCCCTGCTGGCGAGCTGCAGCGCAACCACCTGAGCAAGATGATGAGACTGCGCTTGTTCAACACTTATATCTCCCTCACTCTGAAAGATAAATAAGCAGACAGATGACAGGTTTTGCACATAAAAGTATCAGTGCTGACAATTCATCACATTTCTTACTGACGAATAAAGTGACACAGTTTAAAATTGCATTAACACAATATGGTATTGTTCAGGTCAAGACATGGCAGGAAATGACATTGTGAAGGAGTTGGCAGCTTCACGACACCACTAGATTACAGATCAAGAACTCATAAGTATCAATGGTTAGTGTGCTGTCAATTTATCCCATTTCAGATTGGTAAATAAAGAGACGGTTTAAATAATAGTAGAATGATATGACATTGTTCATAGTTAAGACATTGCAGAATATGACATTGTGTTGTAGTGGGTAGGTTCACCACACCACTGGATTACGGATGAAGAACAGAAGCATACATGCAGTGCAAAAGAAGATCACTTGCTCTGTATAGTTTAATTTACATGGTATGAAGAAGGAACTTGGTTGTACAACTGAAAACTTAAATTGAGAAGGACAAACTTTTGTTTATGAACTACATAATAAACTTTAAACATGCAATTTGATGCAAACACCAAAAATAAACAGCTGTTGCAGTCATGCCTAACCAAATATACACAACAAAGTTTGAAGGCTTGAGAAGGACAAACTTACATTACTGGTGAAGACAAGCTCTATAAAGCCCTTGTCCATGCTGATGGGGGGGGGGGCAATTCAAGAAGTTTACCACATAATCTTCTTCATAAGCATTGCCTTTATTCTACATTTTGTTAAGAGTAAATATAGATGTGATAATATACGAAAAAATGGAGAATATTTAAGATAAGATGAAGAGTGATGCTACATAACCAAGTAGCTATAAATGTATGTGCAGCGATACAGGCAAAAGGCACAGCCAAGAGCAATGCACAGCTAAACTTCTTCAGTACCAACCTTATGGTAAGAGTAAATATATATCTGATGTGTAGAAAATGGAGGGCAAAGGAAAATAAGCTGGAGAGTGATGGTACATGAACAACTACCTGTCAATATAAGTACACTGATAAAGGACAGCATGTACTTACAAGAACAATGCAGAGCTAAAAAAATCATTGGCATTGGATATATTCTACACTAATATCACCATTCATACAGATCAGATAATTTGGAGCAAACAATTGATAAGCAAGCTATCATGCATAATGCTGTCACATAATGAACAAGGTATGTATGCAAGTACAGTGATACAGGACAACAGGTACTAACAAGAGCAAAGCAGCGGGCAGCATATTTGCGATATCCTGTCGTTCTTTTCAAACCGGAATTCTTCTTCGAGCAGATTTCCTGCAAAAAAGATCCGTAAGGCACATGCGGAAAAGTAGAAGTTCAAATTGTCATTTGATTTCATAGACAGTACCTCATCCTGGGAACGAGACCAGTGCATAACAAGGTTTTTCCATTCAATGTCTTCTAAATTTAGCACAGGAGACTTCACCGGAAATTCGTTTATAGACTTGCCATCAAAGTGTGATTTCCTCAGGTAACACCGATACTGCTGCAATGCTTCCTTAAAAAGCACAAGCAAGCTTTGCTCGTCATGACTATCGAGATTGACCCTCGCCTAGTTACAACAATGTAATGTAAATCATTGATGTGTTCGATCAGCAGAAAACAGGAAAATAATAACCATGAATAATAGCACTTACACGTAAGTTGGACAGTAAGATGTGAAAATGGTGTTTGTCTTCACTATAATCTTCCCATGATGGAAATATATGCACGTAGTCCCTAACAACATTGAAAGCATTGTCTTTTAAACTGGGAATAAATGGAATGGGGTTCCAATCTGTAGGAATTGGCCGTCTCTGCAGTTGGGATAGGTCTTCGGCCGGTGGACTTGCTGTACTTTTTTCTGGAGTGGGATTTTTCTGTGGTACAGCTGGTGCTATGGCAAATGAAATCGGTATACCTTTTGCTGGAGTGCAGGTCCTGTGTGGTGGGGCTAGTGGTGTGGCCAGTGAAGTATGGGTACAGTCTGCTGGAGTCGGTCCTACGTTTAGTGTCACTGGTTGTACAGCCAATATAAGTGGGGCGCTGTCTGATTTCTCCGGCACCACCATGTTTTTCAAGGACTTTGCTGGTGCTCCTTCATGTTCGGAAATCACCCTCTTCCTTTTTGATGTCTGATGCACAAGAACATCATTTGAGTGGAAAAACATGGTATGATGGCAGATGGAATATGTATTGATAATGGATGGCACGGCATCTCGAGTTATATGATGAGTAAATTAAGCAGATGGCGGTGCAACAAAGTAGAAGAAATGCAAGACAACATATGCAAGATACGTGCAATCAATAAAACCTTGCCAAATTAGAACAGACACCTTGATGGGTGAACAGGACAGGCCATCTGCCTTTGACTCCTCGAGGTTAGAATAGTCATTAGGATGATATTCTGAACAAGAATCAATAGGTGGGGAGCGTATGAGTTTCATTGCTTCTAGAATGGCACTCAATGCCTTGGTGCTAATTTTGTAAGTCATTGCAGTGTTCCACAATATTCTTCTGATGCGCGGATTCTGATATTCACTGTAATTGCGTATAATATCTGAGAACCATGAAAACATAAATAGTTGTGAGATTATCTTTGTAATGCAGATGATATTCTAATATAGGGGCGCCCCTGTAAACACTTGTGTGATATCACTGGATTCTGATGAGAGAGCTCATGTGTGCTGTAATATGGTGCGTGCATTTATATAATCTGGCACAAGTACACAAAAAAATAGGCTCCAGAAGTAAGGATAGCTGGCAGATGATAGGTTCATAATATACTATATAGAGAGTTTATTGCCAAACCATGATAACAAGACCACACAACAACTACGCAGATCATAGTGTACATAACAGGGGTACACCATAACCACGATATATAAATCGGGAAAGTGGAACTGGGTTGAAAATACGGTGTTGTATTGCCGCTAGTAATTGAAAGCCTATCGATCACGTACAGGCCAGCTCTATCAGCTGTTGACTGTAGCTGTCCCTACGCCCCTTCCTGACAAGGAACATACTGTACGTACTAAATACAGAATAAACAAAGAGGAACATGTTAAAGAACATAAGAGGAAGCATATTCTTGAGGTTCCGCTTCATTGCATACAATGTTGGTTGCCCACTCATGATGAATCACAGCGCCCAAAGAAATGCAATTCCATGCTGTCTCTCTATATGTGGCAATTTTGAACAAGAGTCATTAGGATCATATTCTGAACAACAATCAACAGGTGGGGAGCGTATGAGTTTCATTGCATCCAGAATGGCACTCAATGCCTTGGTGCCAATTTTGTAAGTCATTGCAGTGTTTAGCTTCAAGAGTGGACTGCTGCTAGTGCGACACAAAGCAGCTACACAGATCATAGTGTAGATATAACGGGGAAAACCGTAAGCATCAGAGTAAAATCAGCAAAGTGGAACTTGCTGGAATATATGTGCTAGTATTGCCGGTACGGCTAGAAAGGCTTCGGATACCAGCTCTCTTCAAGTGAAGGTGCGGTACTGTTAATATCAGTGTTACTCTCAAAGGCGACATAGCTCCCCGCATTTCCTTGCTATTCTTATAGGATTCAAGTGGGCAGGCCACTACAAATCCTATTCCTATGTTTACAAGATCCTACGAATCAAAGAGGCTCAAAGTGTCCATCAGAACCGACCGTATAGACCTCTACACTGCAAATGTCCCTGCTCATCTTCAGTACAAGGAACATACTGTACTACTATCATACTCCCTCCGTTCCAAAATATAAGTCTTGGTAGAGATTTCCACTATGGATCACATACAGATGTATCCAGATACATTTTAG